>NC_050581.1:80708079-81308079 GCF_011100635.1 Trichosurus vulpecula
CTATCTATCTCTCCATCCATCCATCCATTCATCTATCTGTTTATTTTCTATCAATCTGTTATCTATCTTTCTGACTGTCTGCCTGTCTGTTTGCCTACCTATCTGTCTATTTGTCTGTCTGTCCCTGAATCTAGCAAAGAATTTAGAATGTAGAAGACATGGTCCTAAAAACTCTTACAAAAAGCTGAGTAGGTATGGAGAGTTTTCCCCTCCTTATTCTCTCTTTCTTTATCTTTCCTAGTCAGGAGAAAACTGCTCCCTGCTCCTTGAAGTTAGGAAGCCTCATGGCCTGGTATCAATCAAGGAGTTCCCAAATAGGCCAAGGAGAAATAATCTAATTACATCTTATTCACAGAAATTCTTGAGTGTTTGTATCTTTAGATTAAGAATTGCATTCTCAAGTAATAGAAGTTTTATTTTGATGGATTTTTGTATTCATTACTAAGCTAGAAATTTTCCTGGACTTCCGCTTGATTTGTAGTGTGTCTCTCTCTTGAGATAAAGAAAAACAAAAACAAAAACATCTGTTTATTGAGAAGGTTGGGGTGGGAAGAGGGTTTCAGTTAATGCCAGTTGTCCTATTAACCACTGCCAACTCAAATGGGTAAAAATTAGTGCTCTTTCTGCTATAATATGCTGACTCTCACAATCCACTTTTCTTCTTGTCAGTTATCCCTTTCTTAATGGAGTAGTTAGATAAAGTGCTTTCTGGTTAATTGAAGTTGGAATGTACAATAGCTGTGAATCCCCACAGGAGAGCATGGTGTACTATTTACGCAGTCTACAAATTAGAAACTCTCATTTTCGTCTTTCTCTGATTTCTTTGAGGAGGTTTTAGAAGGTGCAGGCTGGGGTACAGGAGAGACAAAATAGTATCTTTTTGGGGAGTGAAGATGAAGGTTGCCTGATGTTAGAACAAGGTCAACATACACAATTGGAGAAAAAATAACAGTCCCTTACGTATGCAAGGGATGTACTTTACAAAATGCTTGCCAGATATTTTCTTATGTGGCTGTCATAATATCCCTTAAGAGTAAATGTTATCACCATTTTACAAGTGAGGAGAATATGCAATGGATTGCCACTATTCCAAGTCCACATGACTAGTTAGCAACATAGATGGACTTTTAGGTCCAGTAGACTTTTCCTTTTTTACTTCTTGGAGTTCTTATTTGTCTGTGGGTTGGAAATCTAATAATGGCTAATATCTTTTTTGAAAAAGTGTTCCAAGAGTTACATAGTAAGACTTTCAGAAGGGGATTTCCTCTTCAGCTGCTCTGAGTCAAGGAGGAAGCAGGGAAGAAAGTTAGCAGAATGTGGGAGAGCAAAAGGAAGAACAGGTGTTAAAATTGAAGAAGAGAGGAGAGGAGATTCTTCTGAATCTTCTTTGGCAGAGGAAACAAGAAGGAAGGCATGCCTGGGAGAAACAGATTTCCCTTTGAGGATGATCTTAGGATTTTTTTTGACTTAGGGACTGAAGGGAATAGCTTCTTAAATCAGTTACTAATTGAATTCTATTTGCTGAATCAAAAAAAAGACTAATACCTTTTTGGGTGGAGTGATGGTATAGGAAATATTCCCTGCCCTGCCCTGCCCTGTAAAGGTTACCTCATTTTCACTCCACAATAGTTTTCCAGAGTTCATTTTCTTGATCTTTCTTCTCTTGGCAAGATCATACCTAAACAACCTTGGAGAGAAACAGAGGTTTGTATATTTATAGCTGGGAAGGACCTCAAAAGCCTTGTAGTCTAATCCCTTTATTTTTAATATGAGGAACTGAGGCCAAAAGAGGTGATATACATGGGGAGAAAGTAGCAGAGCCAACATTTGACCTTTAGGCCCTTTGAATGCTTAGGATCATAGATGTAGACTTTGAAGAATGTTGGAGGTCACCTAGTCCAATCCCTTCTTTTTTTAAATGAGGAACTGATCCCCAGAGACAATAAGTGCCTTGGCCAAGGTCATCCAGGTAGTAAGTGGTGGAGTCAGGATTTGTATGTAGTGATTCCAATAACAGCATTCTAAGTCCTTTGCTAAGTTCCCTTTCCACTGCTGCACACTGCTGTGGAATCAGAAAGAGATCTGGAGTTGGGAAGAACTGAATTCAGATCTCAGTACTATTAATTACTACTTGTTTGAACATATGCACTCACTTCTTCCAGGGCTTCAGTTTCTGTATCCAAAATTAGGGCTTTAGACTAGCTGGTCTCTATGGTCCTTTCCAATTCTGTGTCTTATGAGCACAAGAGATGATATATGTCTCTTCCAGAGAATTACAATGCTAGACCCAGGGCTAATACAATCTGTGCTGAAATCTTGCCTCAGATTTTACTCGCTATGTGATCCTGTGTGAGGCAGATAGAGATTAAGTGACTTTTTCAGGGCTACATAGCTAGTAAATTTCTAAGGTAAGATTTGAACTGAGGTCTTCCCGACTACAGGCCCAGAGCTCTAACCACTGTGCTAGCTGCCTCAAGCTGCCAGGGACTTTAAGTGACTTGCCTATGGTTACTCAGGTGGTTGATATCAGAAACAGGATTTGAATGTAGGTCCTCTGACTCTAGAGCCTTTTTCCTATGCTGCTCCCAACATTACACAAATAGCAAGTAGCTGAGCCTAGTCTAGAATCAGGGTTTCTTTACTTCCGTACCAGTGATCTGTCTTCCCAGGATTCTTTGACCCTTAGTTTCCCTATAAGTAAAGTGGGCATAATAATAGTATTTACCCCCCAAAGAGTTGTTACGAGGATCCAACGAAATACTGTAAATAAAGCCCTTTGCAAACCATAAAGGGTTATATAAATGCAAGATATTATTCTTCCAAAGACTAATCTAGTGAGTAGTGATCAACCCATTCCTACAGCCAAGTAGCCAACCCTACCTCTATGAGACTGATCCTTAAAAGGAACGTCAGGGCTTTACCAGGAAGGATTTATAGTTATGGCCAGTCAATTCAACAAATATTCTCTATAGAACTATATAAAGGGTAGTATATCATGATAGATAAAGGGCCAGCTTTGAAGTCGAGAAGATCCAGATTGAAATGTTGCCTCCGACATGTACTAGTTACATGACAAAGAGCTAGTCACTTAATCTTTCGGTATACCAGTAAACTCTCAAAGACTGTTACTTGCCCTGTTGCCAATCTACATCAAGGGAGGCAAGTTCATAGCACTACTACAATCATAGGTCTTGCAAAAGAAAAACAGGAAATTAAAATAAAACATACACAAAGATACAAATATGGGAAGATCTGCAACTATTTGCAATATAAATTTGCACTTGCAATACAAACATGAGAATACAAAGATTAAAAATCCAAAGCCTCTACTTTTAAGGAGATAATGGGGTGATACAATGAGTCTACTCGGAGATCTTCAGCAAAAGTTGTCATTGGCTTCAGAAGTACTAAGGAGAGAGCATTTGCATTAGGAAAGACCTCTCCTGAGCAGCTCAAGGCTGCCCATCTGGCTCTGTACCAAGTGGAACCTTCTGAAACTGCTTTCAGGTAATGGGAAACAGTCTTCCTAGCCAGGATTCTATAGTGCTGATATCTGTCTAAAACTTGCAGGAAGAAAAGAGGAAAGCAATCAGAGTGAGTTCACCCAATAGGTTCAGAGAAAATATAGATGATGATGAAGAAACACTATACCTGAATTGACCTGAAGGCACATCAGGGCAACTAATTGATAACCAATCAGTCGTACTACATTTTTTTATTTGATGGGAAATATTGTGGGAAAGTGGTGAAAATGTAAAGATTCTTGCAGGAATGGTGGCATGATATCTGAGGAAGACAGATCCCTGGTATGGGAGTAAAGAAACCCGGATTCTAGACTAGGCTCGGCCGCTTGCTATAAGACTCTAGAATCAGAGGACCTGTATTCAAATCCTGTTTCTGATACCAACTACCTGAGCAACCATAGGCAAGTTGCTTAAGGTCTCTGGCAGCTTGAGGCAGATGGGTGGCACAGTGGTTAGAGCTGCCATTGGGACTACCTCAGTTCAAATTTCACCTTATAAATTTACTAGTTACATAACCCTGAGCAACTCACTTAATCTGTCTGCTTCAGTGTCTCAACTGAAAATGGAGATATAATTCTTACCTCTACCTCATACGGTCTGTGTGACTTTAGGGACCTCTGAGACTCAATTTCCTTCTTTATAAAATGAGGGGTTAAATAGGTGATGTCTAAGGTCCTACCCATCTCTAACACTGATATTCTGAATTACACTCTGACCCCTTGCCTCTATGCAAGATCAAACAACATCAGAGTTGGAAGGGATAGATCCCAGAGGCCACACGGACCTGAGCAAGAATGTCTCCTTCCATGATCCCAACAAATGCTCATCCTGCTTGTATTTTAAGTTGTCCGAGAATAGAGAACCCACTAGCTCCTGAGGCAGTTCACTACCCTTCTGGAGAATTAGGTGCTTTCTTGAACTGAGCTGAAATCATCCTCCCTCTAATTTACAGGACCATAGATGTAGAGCTAGAAGAGATGTTAGGGGTCAGCTAGTTTAACCCTTGGTTTCACAGATGAGCAAAATGAGGCCCAGAGAGGTTATGTCACTTGCCTAAGGCCACATAGGTAATAAGTGGAACTGGGACTTGAACCCGGGTCTTTAGACTCCAAATACATTGTTTTTTCCAATGTACCACAAAATTCTACCCAATGTTCCTACCCTTGCCCTCTGACAAGCCTAATCTTTTACAAGACAAATTCTCAAAGGCAGCTATTGCGTTCCTTCCTTGAATGACCTCTAATTCAGGCTAAACATCTCAAGTTCTCCAGTCTCCATTCCCTGGGATAGAGAGAGAAATTTGGGGAGCCATGGTCATGACAGCAGGAGCTAAATGTTTTCACAGAAACTTTGAAGAGAACACCATTGTTACAGATAAATTCAGAAGAGATAAAATAATAGCCTCACCATGATGCCACTTCACATCCCTCATTTCCACTGGCTCCCTGGGAAAGTGAACCACCCACTGTGGGCTTTTGATGTAAATGGAGTGGGACATCTTCTACCTGCCAGAAGGTGGGGAAAGACTGTGGGATTTGTTACAGCAGTGAATGTCTCAGAGCCGACTCTTGGGAAATGGCCTGTCAAGACTTCATTTCTCCGTAGGGCTTCAGCAAACACATAGAAAGTGGCCACAGCTTTGTTGCTAGCCTTCGGTCACCCCCTTGCAGATTAACGGCTGTTTGTGCTGCACAAGGAGTGTTTGCTTGGACATGACCGATGTTTGTGAAATTGAGGTCATTCAGCTCCTAATCAAAGTTCAGACACCAGGCGGGGAGGCATAAAGAATTCCGATATCATAATCTCTAAGGGAGGGCTTGGAGCCTGAGGGAAGGCAGCAGTAAATTGTGTGCCCACGCAGCCAGCCATGTTGCACACCCAGCACCAGTCAACTGGGGAATGGGAACCTGAGCACTTGCCCAGAGAGCCAGGTGATGAATGGGAAAGAATCAGACAAATTTTTTTTCAGCAATTGAGCTTGGATGTGATTCTGTAGTCACATAGATTCATAGACTGTTAGAACTGAAACAGGCCTCTGAGTCACTGGATCCAAGTCTCAAAGAGGTCATAGACATCACTCTGGCATTTTAAAATTTTTTCAATGCCAGTTTTTTGTACCATGTTAATTTCCATATATACCCTGACCCACTGGACTCTCCCTTAAACCAAAGAAAAAAATAGGTAAGTAAAACTAATGGACGACATGACCACAGTTGGACGGTATTTTTAACCATTCATTCCTATAATCCTCCACCTATCTAATAAGAAGAGGGAATGTATTTCATCATCTCTTCTTCAGGACCAAGATTGCTCATTAAAATTCATCTAAAAATGACTGCTTTTTAGTGCCTCTATAGTGATTGCATATGTCATTCTCCTGGTTCTACTTACTGAACAAATCATAGGTTCATATGATTCTTCCCACATTTCTCTAAATTCCATATATTAACCATTTCTTATGGCACAACAACAGTCTGTTACATTTAGATCACAAATCATTTGTTTCCCCCAAACAATGGGGATGCATTTGTTTCATTTTTTCTACTCTCGAGAGTTGTTGCTTTCAATATATATGCATAGATGTATATATATATATATATATATATAATGTATATATATATATAATGTATATATATATACACATATACACATATATAGAGATAGATAGATAGATAGATAGATAGATAGAAAGAAAGAAAGACAGATAGGATCTTTCTTTTTGTCTTTGACCCTCTTGGGGTATAGGCCCAGCAGTACAATTGCTGAATCTAAAGGCATGAATGATTTGGTGTCTTTTCTTTTAACCCCCCTCATTTAGTAGTTGAAGAAACTGAGCCTCACAGAAAGGAAAGGGCTTGTGCAAACTAGCTAGTGGCTGAAGGAACATTAAATGAGGTCTTCTGATTTCAGCATCAGTGTTCTTTCTACCAGTGAAATAAGACTTTAGGGACCTAGAGAAGGGTTATATCCACACCCCTAGAGGGAAGTGTTCTCTTTTAGAATTGTTTTCTGCTGAAAATACTCCCTAAAGAGCTCTAGAAATAGAAACTAAGAAGGGACGAAGGGTAAAAGAAGGAAAAAATATTAAGAGAAGGAGATTGGGAGGAGGAGGAGCAAGAAAGGTTAAGCAGCAGTCCTAAGTGAGGTCTGTGGCAGAAGCTATGGACAGATGGTACCACCCTAGCAAGGAACACGCAGTGCTTGTCCAAAGCACAGAAACCTTCATTTTGTTTTTAATGAAATAAGAACTAGGTTTTCTCCTTCCCTACTAAAGTAGTGTGGTTGTCATCCTGGCTCCTTGGAGCCCTCTTGCCCCCCTTCACCAGGCTTCCATGAAATCCACAATCTAGAAATCCACTAAAACATGGAACTTTTCCAAAGGTTGCCATGAACTAATGAGAGACTTGACAACTGAGATACCTCCCAGCTTCTTTCCCCTCACTGGGGCAGGATGGAGGGTTCTGGAAGGCAAACAAATGGAGGGAAGGGGAGAAAAATATTCTTGCCTCTTCCAAACCAGAGGACTAAAACATAAATAGAAACACAGAATGCTGGAATGAGCAGGGGAGTTAGAGCACAAAATGTCAAAATTTAAAAATAATTTCCAACCCCATTCTTTTACGGAGGAGAAAAGTGAGATTCAGAGATAAGTGTATATGCCCTTAGTCCCACAGTTAGTGAGAGGTGGCTCAACAAGCATATATTTGGCACTTACCAGGTACTATGCAAGGCACTGGGGATACAAAGAAAGGGAAAAACAGACTGTCTGCCCTCAGAGAACTCATATTCTAATGGGAGAGACAAAATGTAAGTAACTACATACCTACAAGAAACAGAGAGCCAGAAATGGAATCTGTCTCCCATGACTCCCAGCACGGTACTATGTCTATCACAATATCTTGGTCTCTTGGCACTTGGTACAGTAGCTAATTTACATAGTAACCAAATCTATTTGCAAAGAACTGCCCCAGGTAAGGTATCCCAGTCAGGTCTAAGCATAAGTGATCCACAGAGCAGGAGTGGGGAATGTTAGGAGGAGAGGCAGGAGGAAATTTCCAACTCCTCTGGCTGTCTTAATATAACCAAAACCTTCATTAAAAAGTTTTATTCATGTCTTTGTTTTAATATCATGTTCACATCCTGATATTACCCCTCTTCCTCACATTATATCCTCCCTCTAACAAAGAAAAGGTGTTAAGTAAAACTACTTGTTATAGGAGTTGTGTCTGAGGCTATGCAACATTCTTCTTTCACAGTAGTCCGCCTCTCCATTGACAGAAGGCAAATGTGTTTCGGTTTCTCTGATCCAGGACCAAGATCAATTATTGCAATTATTGTGAGTTAGTATTATTTTCCTTTAAAATATTATAGACATTTCTTAAGTTGCTTTTCTGATCCAGCTTACTACACACTGCATCTGTTTGTACACATTTTCCCGTGTTTCTTCAAATCCCATGTATTAGTCATTTCTTATGGATCAATAACATTATATTACCTTCATATACCACAATTTGTTTATTTATTTCCTATTAATCAATGGGTACTCATTGTTTCAAAATTTCTTTGCTACCGTAAAAACTGCTGCTATGAATATTTTGGCAGTTATGGGGCCTTTTCTATCTGTCTTTGATCTCCTAGGGTTATATACTCAGTATTGAAATAACCAGGTCAAAGAGTTGTGACATCTTGAAAAATTTCAAATTACTTCCTAGAACAGTTGTCATAATCCACTCCACCAATCATGTATTAGCGTACCTGTATTCTCACAACCCCTATGACATTAACTGTCTCCATCTTTTTTCCTCTTTGTCGATTTGAATGGCATGGAAACCTCCATTACATAAATCACCAACTACTACTTCATTTGTTTCCATTTCAAGAGGGGTTTTAAGATAGTTTGTGCAATGGAGCATTGATTTTATGTCAGAAAATCTGAGTTTGAGTTCTGACTTAGGTCATTACTAACTTTCTGATTAAATGAGAATCATTTGAGGTTTGGGGGCTTCAGGTTCCTCACAGAATTTTTTTTTGTTTGGTTTTTTTGTTTTGTTTTGTTTTTGGCTAGGAAAGTATTTAGTATACTTTCCAAATCACTATAATTATGTGAGCTGCCACCGCCATCCTTGTTATTACTGAGACATTCTCTGAGAGAAGACTAGACTTAGTTGATTTTACTCAGGATTCTCTCCTACTACTCTGTGGCCCAAGAAACCTTCACTTTCATAAACTTCAGAAATGCATGCAGCTCTGCCCCAGCTCAGAGGGAAGCTGGGACGGAGTTTATAAAGACTCACAGAGCATCCAGCAAGGAGGCAACGCCTCTGATGGTGTCCTTGTCTGGGAAACCTTGTTGGAAGCATATTGGTGCCAGATCTCATTACAACCAAGAGAACGTCTGCAGGATGTGTCGCTTGCAGACATCTTTTTCAGAGTGAGCTCAGGTTTCTTCAGTGCCTGCTCTATTCCCCCTGACACCAGGGCATTTATATTTATTTGATGGAGCTAGGATGAATTATGCACACTCCCTGCTGAACAAGGATTTAATGAGGGGGTTTCTTTTCTTCCCCTTTCCTTTGCTTCTTAATGGATTCTAGCCTTTGAATTAAGCACAAGCTCAGTCTGGGAGCTCCAGGGGATACAGAAAGGGAAAACGTCCCAGTACCTAGGCCTTCCTTACAGCAAGCTTAGCCAGGCAGCATGACATATTTGAATGAATATTTGACTTGGCTATCAGAAGATATGGGTTCGAATCTGGTTGGTGGGGCCATAAGCAGGTTCTTCAACTACTTGGGCTTTTGATTTTGGCTTCTGTTAAATAACCAAATTGAACTAGACTATTCCTAAGGATGCCTCTATCCTGATGTGACTTTTTTGTTGTTTTAAATCAAAACAGCTACTTTGATCTTAGATGGTAATAATAGAAATCTAGGGTATAGGACAAGGGAGGTAATATCTGAAGAACATAGGATGGCGTGGAGGGCTCAGAGGAGGGAAATTCTGTCCTTATGAGCACCCTGAAAAAGACATATTTATAGCCTGTCCTCTGCTCTAGGCTAGTCACACTTAGAGTACTGGGTCCAGTCCGAATTAAATGTCAGTTCAACAAGCATTTATTAAGCATCTGCTATGTTCAAGGGGGAAAAGAATGAAGGGAACAAACATTGTTGAGGGGTTACTATGTGCCAGGCACTGTGCTAGGAGATTTACAAATAGCTCATTTGCTAATATTGTGCCATTGTGCTGGGTGCTGAGTTTACAAAAACAAAACAAGCAATCCCTTTGGGCTATCATTCTAGTGGGGCAATGTAATAAGTGCACAGGTAAATGAATGCAAAATACTTTGAAGATGGAAAGAGTGCTGAAGGGACAGGGAAAGACTTCCTACCTGGCATTTCAATTGTATCACATTGTATCTTGAAGGCATCTAAAAAGTGAAGAAGAGAAAGTGAGGAGAGAATGCCTTTAGGCATTGAAGGGATGGAGATGGGGGTGGGAGGCAGCCTGCATGAAGGCGTGGAAACCAGAGGTGGAATCATAAGATGGGGGAAATGGTAAAGTAGGCCAGTTTGGCTGAAATAGAGGATACATGAAGGGAAATCACGTTACTCTGGTATGGAAAGGTAGAATTGAACCAGATGGCGAAGGGCGTTGAAAACCAGGCTGAGGATTCTGTACTCTAGTGGTGAGCCACTGACAATTGTGGAGTAGTGGATTGGCACCATCAGAACCATGCTTCAGAAAGCTATATTTGACAGCTGTCAAATTAAGGAGAGAAGAGACTGAGATCAGGGAGACCAACTAAGAGGTTATTGTAATAATCCAGATGAAAAGGGAGGTGGACCTGTGCTAAACATGCAGTGATAGCACAAGTGTGTATGTGTGGGGGGGAGGGTGGGAAACGTAAAAAGAGATGGAACTGACAAAACTTGGTAACCAATTAGATCATATTTTAGGAAGGACATTAACAAGCTGGGATGTGACCAGGAGAGGCCGACCAGAATGGTGAATATATTAGAAGTCATATAATTACGATGAGCAGTTAAAATGATGGGAGGTGTTTAACATAGAGAAGAGATAACCAAGGGAGGGCATAGTGACTGGAACCTGAAAGGCTGTCGTTGGGAAGAGTGAGCAGATGACTGTGTTGCCCAGATGGCAAATCAAGGACCAGTGACAGGGAGACAGATTTGGGCTAAATAGAAGAATTTGCTGACTCTTGAAGCTTTCCAGCAATGGGATAGTCTGCTTCATGAGACAGTGAGTTCCCTGACACCAGAAGTATTTGATCAAAGATTGGATGAGCCCCTGGCAGGGATACCATGGAAGGCATTACCACACTGAGAGAGACCATATGATCAAAGGCCCCATATAGAAAGATGAGAATGCTAATGTGTTATTGATGGAATTTTGAACTGGTCTAACTACTTTGGAAAGTAGTTTAGAACTATGCTGAGGAAGGCCTTATAGGCTTCAGGGTTCAGCAGTTGGCTAGATTCTTAGAACTTGGAGAAGGCCTGGCACAAGACTTTTGGAAAGGCAGGAGTGGGCCTGAGGGTAGCATAGAATGGGTGCTCTGGGTTTCTTCCCATGGGGGTGGGGAACTTTCCCCAAGGAAGTCAAAGACAAAAATAAATAGGATATTACTCACATCTTTTCTCTGGAGCCTTTGAAATCTATTTTTTTTTACAACTCTGTCAGACGATGCCAAGTTTTGTTCTCCTTTATCACAAATTCTTACACGAAATGTTCCCTTTCCCCAAAGTTTCGAATCACTTCCACTTCAGCGATCAATTCCTCCTTGGTGATGAGATACAAATCCAGAATAACAGCTGAAGGATGAAATTATCATGAAAGCAAGCCAATAAATTATTATCTGCTCTGCTTTTGGCAGAGAGAGAACTTCAGCAGATGTGCAAATAATTGGAGTCCCTTCACTGCTATATCATACCTCTGTGTCAGGCTTTTGTTCTGTTTCTAAAGTCCTCATCTATTTCCTCTTGCTGCTCAGGTTGTCTCTAGCGTACCCCAGTGTATGCAATACCATTTCCGTGTCTTCCTGATTGATCTTCCCTCAAAAACTCTCTATTCTGCTTTTTCTCCCCACCCTTCCCCTCCCATGCCTGGATGCTGGATTTCTTCACATAAGTATATATTGTCAATATGTGGTATCACTGCTCACCCAGCCCCAGCCCCTTTTAATCAGTAAGTCTACCAGTAAGTGTCTGTTGGGTTTACTATGTGCCAGGCACTGTGCTAACCATTGGAGATAAAAAGGAAGGCAAAACACCCCTTCATTCTCAAAAAATGCATGTTCTGATGGAGAAGACGACATATGAATGTCATGATATACTGAGAGGTAATGAGGATGTGTGAGCTCTTAACTGTGTTCGACTCTTCATGACCCCATTTGGGGTTTTCTTAGCAGAGATACTGGAGTGGTTTGACATTTCCTTCTCCAGCTCATTTTACAGATGAGGAAACTGAGGCAAACAGGGTTAAGTGACTTGCCCAGGGTCACGCAGATAGTAAGTGTCTGAGGCTGGATTTGAATCATGAAGATGAGTCTTCCTGACTCCAGGGCCAGCATTCTATCTACTGCACCACGTAGCTGTCCCCATTTAAATAAGTAGATACATATAAATATACAATACAAAATACATATAAAACAGACAAATGATGATAACAACTGGAAGGATCTGCTGCAAAAGAAGGTAGTATTTGAGCTGTCATGAAGGAAATCACAGAAATTAAGAGGTGGAGGTAAGGAGGAAAAGCATTCTAGGCATGGGAGATAGCTAATGGAAACCTAAGGATTCATGAGATGGAATGTTGTCATGTGAAAGGAAGAGGAGCTACATCATGCATAGAGTTGGTGGAGGTGGGAAGGGACCAAATGATAAAGAAATGTAAACTCCAGGCGGAGAAGGTTATAGTCAATCCTGAAGTGACTAGGGAGCCACTGGAGTGTATTGACTGAGAGTGAGGGATGCCATAGTAAGACCTGCACTTTAGAAAAATCACTCTGGTAGTTGAGTGGAGGAGAGATTGGAATGGGGAGAGATCTGAGGCAAAGAGAACAAAAAGCAGGTTATTGCAAAAGTCCAAGTGAGGGGTAACAGAGGCTTAAACTAGAATGGTGCATATGTGAATTCTTGTTTTCCTTGAATAAAATGCATCACTTCAGATTGGCCTTGGGATGGTGGGGTGGTGGTGGTAAGATTCAGTATATCAACTATTTCTTCTCGAGAAGCTTCTTGGCATAATGAATGGAGTAATGAACTCAAAAATAAGAAGATGAGTTCAAAAATCTTCCTCTGATCCTTTCTAGCCAAGTGACCATGGACAAGTTATGAAACCTCTCTGAGCCCTGATTTTCTCATCTGTAAACAGAGCTAATAAAATCTGCAGCACCTACCTGATAGGGTTGTTATGGGGTTTAAATGAAATTTTATATATGTGTGTGTGTATGTATATATGTATATATATAATATATGTGTATATATAATATATGTGTATGTATATATACATATATATATATACATATATATTTATAGTGTTTTGCAGACTCCACACTGTTGTTTTTTAGTCATTACAGTCATGCTTGACTCTTTGTGACCCATCTGAGGTTTTCTTGGCAGAGATTTTGGAGTGCTTTGCCACTTCTTTCTCCAGCTCATTTTACAGTTGAGGAACTAAAGCAAATAGGGTTGAGTGACTTGCCCAAGGTCACATAGCTAATATGTATTTGAGGCCAGATTTGAATTTACCAAGATGAGTTTTCCTCACTCCAGGCTAGGTACTCTATCCACTGTGCAGCAGCAGCAGCAGCATCAACATCATCATCATCACCATCATCATCATCTTACTCTGAACTCATTCCCATGGTCCTATGGAAGATATTTCACTGCAAGGAGCAGAATAGCTCATACCAACCACGTGGATGGATTTATGTGGTTGAATCTGTCAGGCAAGTGCCCCTTAAGAGAGCCCCCAGTGTTATTAACTGGAAGAAATTCTACAGTGTGTGCAATAGGCTTGTAGTATGTAGAATTTTAAAGTGGTTCATTAATTTACAATTCTACCTTTTATTAAATTAATTTGCATTTTAATGAAAAAACGAGTTGAGCCTGTGCTTTTCCCCCTGTGAAAATAGAGTGCAGCCTTCCCAGTGACTAAGGGTATGGGTGCAGAGTCAAGCCCTACACAGTCTAACATAGCCCAAGGCAGGATTCTGGCATTAACAAAAACATTGAGCCACCAGGCAGTGAAGGACTGAGCAAAATAAAGACAAGCCCCCAAAGAACTGTTGCCTAGGTCTTTTCTCCTCAGTCATAACAACTATCTTTATCCAATTAATAATCATTATTTGCATTTGAATAGCATACAGTCTACATGGCTTCACAGCAAGGGCTCTAGACTTGGAGTCAAGAGATCTGGGTTCAAGTCCCAATTCCAACACTTTCTAGCTGTGTGACCATAAGCAAAATCATCTCTCTGTGTTTCGGTTTCCTCACATGGGAAATGGAAATAGTAATTTTCACATAACTCACCAAAATCTTCCTCTGTTGCCTCATGGACAGGTGGTAGGGACCCTGGGTTCTTGAAGAGTATACTGGAAGAGTGAATGCTCTGGAAGCCCCCATGTAGCTATAAGAGGTTTGAGTCAGGGCCTACTAGCAATTCCCCATGTATCTATCTTTCAAGGTTGCTCATCACTAGGCTGGCTGAAGGGTGAGGATTTTTTCTTTCAGCCTCATCAACTCTCAACTTTGAATACTATCACCCAAAATGCAGAGGAGTTTTGAGAAGTGTCATACTCACTCTGGGTCACTCCTCTATCTCCTTGCTCTGATGGGTTGGATCGCCCAAGGGAAACTGAAACCTTGGGTACTAAGAGGGTAGTCTGTGGGTATCCACTTCTCAAAACTTAATCCTCAACCCCTCACTGGTGGGCTTCCCATTAACATTCAGTTAATGTACACAATTAAATCAACTCAATGACATTTACTAAAATAGCACAATAATCACAGTATCCACAAAAAAAATCCCCCTGGATTTTGTGAACCTGGGGTTCACATTTCCCCAAATGCACCCAGTACCCTGTGGTGGGAAAAGTACAGTAAGGTGATGGTAAGGCATACACATAAGGCAGAAGGGAAGGGATGAGATTTTTCTCTTCTCTCCTCCTCTATCATCCATGGAAGCCATGGGTGGGGCTACATTCCCCATAGGAGACACCTCATCCAACAGTTTAAGAGTTATTTTTTCTAGAGAGTTTGAAGCACAGTTGATTCAAAGTTAGATTGGAAGAACATGGGATGATGTGAAGGAGAAAGATGTCAGAGAAGGAAAACCCTGACTCCCCAAAAATATCACCTTTTGATTATGCCTCCTTCTGGAGAACTACCGATATTTTCCTGGACTTATTACAGAAATATGGGTGTATATCTGTAAAACACGGTGCTGACTGATAACTGTCTAAAGAAGCTTTTTTCTTGGAGGATATTAAAGTTTATGATAAGATATGGCATAGGTAAATCCAGATCCTTGAACCCAGTTCCTGGAGCATACCAAAGGCAGGTCAGGGGGAAAAGCAAAAGAAAAGAGCTCAGAACCAAAGGATGTTCAAAGTGTAAAGGACTCCATCTAGTCCAGGCCCTCCTAGCACTAAACCTAATCTGTGTGAGTGCAAAGCTCAAATTTAATGGGGTAGAACACCCTGGTCCCCTAGGCCTAGTAGGATCTGCTGTGACACTTACATGATAGCAATTGATTATTTTAACCTCTGTTTCATCACCCATACAATTGAGATAATAATAACAAAGGGTTGTGTCGATCAAATAGACAAGTATCTGTAAAGTGCCTCGCAAACCTTGAAGTGCTATAAAAATATATAATCATCCTCATCACCATCATTATTAATTATATTGTTATAATTATTCTCTGGCATTTGAAAGAGAACAAACTGACGATAGGTTTCCCTTGCCACAGGGCTGCTGAATCAAGTGTACTTCCCCAGTTTTAGGCATGGCAATGTCCACCTCATCTCTCCAACCTCTGGGGACATGGGAGTATATAGAATGTTGTTTGTTCTGGGCTGTGGGAGCACACCCTGGGGCAAGCATGGTCATTGGTCTTTCTCCTTCCCCTGGGTGGGGTTCCCTTCAAGGGAAAGATGCATGCCGGTGAGCCTGCTAGGGCTTACTGGCACCCTTGGCCCCTGTAGACTTCAAACCATGCTTCTGATGCTGTCTCTCACCCTCAGCTCCTACGGCCTTTTGGTCATTTAACCATTCTTTGAATATCTCTCCACAAGGCACACCTCCTTCTCCCGTTGATAAGTCCTTCCTGGGGCCTCCATTTTGTTCAGGGACCCAGACAAGCCAGCCTTCATTTCCTTGGAGCTGTGCCTGACTTAGTTTGCTTTGGTTCCTCATCTGTAAGATGAGCCAGAGAAGGAAATGGCACATAGCACCATATAAATATTAACTAGGTGGCAGAGTGGATACAGTGCCAGCCTGGAGTCTGGAGGACTCATATTCCTGAGTTCAAATCTAGCCTCAGACACTCACTAGCTCTGTGACCTTAGGTAAGTCACTTAACCCTGTTTGCCTCAGTTTCCTCATCTGTAAAATGAGCTGGAGAAGGAAATTGCAAACCACTCTAGTATATTTGCCAAGAAAACCCCAAATGGGGTCATGAAGAGTTGGACACAACTAAACAACAAAAACATATTTATATATTTATTTCCTCCTTTATTCCTGTCTCTGAGGACAAGGTGGGTGTTTTCCTAGACCCCTTTCCTTTGTGTTGACATACTACCTGTCATCCACTCCACTTATGCCCTTGATACAATTCCCTCCCGTCTCTTTAGGAAGTTTTCCTTTTCAATCATTCTCTCTCCTACATCTTCAATCTTTCCTTATCTCTCGGCTGCTTCTCCTTTGCCTACAAACATGGACTCATCTCCTCTATCCATTAACAACCTTCACTTGACCCTACCATCTATCATTCTCTATCTCTCCCTCCTTTCACAGGCAAACTTCCAGAAGGACATCATCCATTCATTCCTTCCCTTTACTCCCCCACATCCCACTCCCTTCTTAAGTCCTTTCAATAGGATTCCTGACCACACCCTCTCTCCTCAGATAAATCTGATGGTCTTTTCTCAGTCTTTATGCTTCTCTGGAACCTTTGGCATCACTGAACACCCTCTCCTCCTAAAGCTGCCTCTCCCTTTGGTTTCTGGGAAACTGCTTTCTCCTAGCTGTCCTTCTATCTGCTTTTTATTTTGCAGTGTCCTTTTCTGGCTCATCATTTATCTCTTAACCACTAAATGCGGGTGTCCCCTGAGACTCTGTCTGGGACATTGTGTGTGTATATGTATGCATGGGTGTACATAGAGGTATTGCATATGTGTATATAGAGGTATCATATATGCACGACATACATAAACATATGTGTGTATACATATACACATATTCTCTTTCTCTGTCTCACCATCTGTCCATCTCTGTCTCTCTCTGTCCCTCTGTCTCTATCTCTCTTTCATTCTCTGTGTCTCTTTGTCTCTCTGTCTCCCTCTCTGTCACTCTGTGTCTCTGCCTCTCTCCATTTGGCTTCCTTTCTCTCATCTCCATCCTCCACATGTGTGACAAAATAATCTTCCTAAAGTACAGGTATGATCATGTCATCCTCCTGCTAAAACAAAACACCAACAGTAACCCCTTCAGTAACACCCTGTTGTGGATAGCAAGGGGGCACAGTGGATAGAGCACGGGGCCTGGAGTCAGGAAGACTCATCTTCTTGAGTTCAAATCTGGCCTCAGCCACTTACTAGCTGTGTGACCCTGGGTCAATCACTGCACCCTGTTTGCCTCAGTTTCCTTATCTGTAAAAAGAGCTAGAGAAGGAAATGGCAAACCACTTCAGTAGCTTTGCCAAGAAAGCCCCAAATGGGGTCACAGAAAATCTAAAGATGCTGATCAGTACCTGCTCTGCTATTTATAGTCTTAGCAAGATTATAAACACCTGGGGCATTGAGAATTTAAACGAGTTGTCCAGGGTCCCACAGTTAGTATGTCAGAGGTGGGATTTGAACACAGATCTTCCTATCTCTGAGGCAGGCTCTCTATCTACCACTATGTGCTGCCTGTCACCATGCACGCCTATGGCAAGCTCATGTATTTTTGTATGTATGTATGCATATATGTATGCATGTATGTGTGTGTATGGGTCATGTACAGGAGAAGGGTGTGACAGCTAGAACTGTTTGTGGAGTACAGGTTATGGGAAGTCATAAAAGATGAAATCTAGCCAGAAAGGTCCTGAGTGTTATTAGATTATGGAGGGGCTTAAGTACTAGGCTAAGGAGCTTAAACTCTACTCAGAAGGAAATAAAGAGTCATTGAAAGGTTTTAAGCAAGATATATGACCATATCTATGTATAAGGAAGATTTTCTGGTCATAGTGTAAAGCGTGGATTGGAGCAGAGAGTGGAGTCAGAAAGAACCATTAGCAAGAAAATGAAACCATAATAAAGTCATCTCTCATTTATATGGTACTTTTAGGTTTCCAGAGCACTAAGTTTCCAGCCATACTTTGTTATAGGTAGTATAAGTGTTAACTTCACCATTTGAAAGACAGTGTGTTATAGCCGATAGAAAGACGGCCTCAGAGCCGGGAAGATCAGGGTTCAAATCTCACCTCTGCCACACACTAGCCCCAGGCAAGTCACTTAAACTCTTAGTATGGCAACTACACATCACAATGAAGGTGCTGACTTCCATTGATAGAAGTAATTTCCTCATATGAGATTTCCCTTTGCCTATGAAAGTATAAACCCAGTCCCTGGGGCCCTGGAAAGTGAGGCCACATGCCCAAGCTCTCATAAGTAGTAAAGAGGCTAGATTGAAAGTCATGTCCTTTGTCACCAAGTCCAGTGTTTTTTTCCTCTCCGTCATTACAAGTGGGAACTGGTTGGCCAGGCAGACCCTCGAGGGCTCATCCTGGGCAGTCCCTGCCCTCAGGTCCTCCATTACCCCCCAGGAGGTGTAGCTGAGTCTCCTGAAGAGGTTGCCCCTGCCTTCTCCCTATTCCTCATGTTCCATCCAGCTAGTTCTAGCTTCTGTCTCAGCTAGGCTGAGCCAAGGAGGAGAGGAAATGAAGCCTTGAGTTTAATTTAATGAAATGTCTTATCCCCATGCAACCCAGCAGGCACCTCTGATACAAACTCATCCCGTGGCTTTCTCAACAGGAATCACTTACCATGGACATTTTTTTTCTCCTTTTTTTTTTCAATAATGGCTGTTGTCTGGACAGCAACTGTTCCTCATTCCCTAGGGCTTACAGGAATCAGGGGAGCAGAGCAGAATGAACACCGGCTTTGGGGTCAGAGAACCTCAATTCAAATCCTGCATCTTCTCCTTACCCCTGAAGAACCCTGGACAAATCACTTAACCCTTTGGTGCCCTAGGTGTCTCTTCTCAATCAATCAGTAAACCTTTGTTAAGTACCTACCAGGTGCCAGGCACTGTGCTAAACCCTGGGATTACAGAAAGAAGCATAAGGTAGCCATTACCCTCTGGCTTACAATCTTCTATTCAAACAAGGGGAGGGAGAAGGGGGTAGATTCTAAGGTCCTTTCCATCTAAGAAAAGGAAATAAATCTACATCAGAAGACCATCCCATACTATTTCTGTTCCATTATAGGATAGGGGGCTAGAAGGGGTCTTCCAGATCATATAGCCCAACCCCCCATTTCACAGATGACAAAACTGAGGCCGAGAAAGAGAAGGCGCTAACTCAAGGTCATTGAGCTAGTTAATAACAGAGGTGGGATGATGAAGACAATTTCTATCTCCTGTCTGCCAGGCTCAACACAAGGTAGGAGCTTAATAAATGTGTGTCGAATGACAGGCTGCTGCATGTGTGTCCAGTGTACGAAGGCCTTGCATTGGTCTCTGGACATTAATGCATGCAGATCACAGTCTGCTACCCTTAGTGGCATTTTCCTCCAAAATGGATAATCCTCTCGCAGTGGGTGTCAGTACATGCGTGTATTCATAACATCAGAGGATTTAGAGCTGAGAGGGACCCAGAAATCATTCTAATCCAACTCCGTCTTTCTATAGAGAAGGAAACAATCCTACTGTGCTTAAGTGAATCACCCCAGGTCACACAGATAGATTGTGAGAGTGCCAGTATTTAAAGCCCCGTCTGCTGCCTCCAAATCCAGTCAGGGGCCTTTCTTCAAGGATACTCTGGCTCTTGGCATATTCAACTCATCCTACATCTTCACCGGGCTTGCCCCACCCTCTCAACAATAACAGTGATAATTAACAGGGCTGTCCCTTCTCCAGGCTGCAAAGCTTTAGTTCCTTCAAATAATACCTGAAGGGTACTGAGCCCCTTTGCAATCCTGGAGTCAAGCCATAATAATAAAATCCCCCAAAGCATAGCACCATGCTTGGTACATAGTAGGACCTTAATAAATAGTTGTTGGTTAACAGTTTTTAGTTCTATTACATTTTACAAAGTACCTGCCTTTACAGTATGTCTGTGAGATAAGTAGGACAAGTGTTATCTCCCTTTTATTGGGGAAAGTGGAAGATCAGAGTTGAAGTGACTTAACCAATCTCAATGACCTTTCCATACTGCCACAGTTGCTGGGTATGTGTGTGTGTGTGTGTGTGTGTGTGTGTGTGTGAGGTTGGGGTGGGGGAGGTTGAGTCAGGAGTGGGTGTGTGGGCTGCTGGGGCAATGCCTTATAAATATGGCTTAATTAGGAAGACCCCCAACTTTCCTCCTTCCCTGACAAAGCTGCCTTCCTTTTCCCACATCCTACTCACTCAGGCTTCTCTTCCTTCTCCCTCTCTCCATCATGTACCCCATAATAACTACAGATCCCTTGCAAGAGACCTAGGGACCAGGACATGTGTTGAGGATCTGGCCCCAATCCAACCCTGAGGACAGTTGCTAAGTGACACTCCTCTTTATCCTTGTCATAGCCTATCTTCCAAGACTGTCTCTGTGGTGCAGCCAAAAGCAATAATTTGATGATTTGATTCTTAGGAGATTCAGAAATATTAGTTAACTTGAATATGAGACGCTCTTTCCCCAACCTTCCTTGGGTCCAATCTCTTTGATCATTAGATATGCAGTTAATCTCACACACAGCAATTCTGTGATTTTTTTTTCTTTCTGGGCAGGTTAATTAAACCTGTCTTTAAAGTGATATTTTTTTCCCCAACTCTAGTTGAATGTAGGCTAAGAAAGCTGAGTCTTTAATACCCTGTGGCATTCGCTATGGAGTATTTCAGTGCTTGGAAACCAGAAATACTGAAACTAGTCTAATCTAGGCGGCACACAATGAATGCCATCCATTTTGGGATTCCAGACAAACAGCATCAAGAGCCATTAGATGGACAGGATTTTAGGACACAGAACATAGAAGGTTACTACTAGACATGACCTTAGAACATAGAAGGCTAAAGCTAGAAGGGGTGAAAGAACACAGAACGTCAAAGCCAAACACAGAATATTGAATTTTGAAACTAGGGGAGACCTTAAAACACAAACTATAGAACATTAGCCCTGGAAGGTACCTTAAAATATAGAACATAGAATGTCAGATATGTAAAGGGCCTTTGGAATATAGAATTCAGAATGTCATCACTGGAAGGTACCTTAGAACACAGAATTTAGGATGTCAGCCCTGAAGAGGGCCTAAGAACACACAACTTAAAATGTCAGTGCTAGAAAAGGACTCTGAGATTTTCTAGTCCATTCCCTTCATTTTGCAAATGGTGAAAAAAGAAGCTCACATGAGTTAACTGACTTGTTCCAAGTCACATAAAAAGTAGAAGATGCAGGATGTAAATCCAGTTCTCTGACTTTTCCCCTCATTTCATCACAACGGCTTCCTATTAACATTAGCTTTTCTCAATTTTGACATAGAGAGGAACTGGGTTTGGAAGCAGGTAGGTAGAGGTGTGGTGATGAAGGAATAACTTATTAAAAATAAATTGAACAGTAAACACCTAAAGAAATGGGACATTTAAACATTCAAAGTAATTGATACCAGAAAAAAATATGATAGAATAAAATCTATTTGCACAATAAACTGTCCATTAGTTGGGCCATCAGCATAACCCTAATCCAAAGTTATGAGAATCCATTACAGATAAAATCAAATACAATTTTCTGCATTCCATGAATCAAAAGCACATATGTATTGAGAGCCTGGCTTGTCTTTTTGTGCCTGCATTCCAAGAGAACAGAATATAGATCTGATTTCTCATATTATATAGCTCTGGTGTCTGTTAAGGGCACTATGCCCTAGAAATTCACATTAAACACAGAAAGCCAGGACATGAAATGGAAAAGGAAAAAAAAAAGCTGAAACACTATCCAGACAGCTAGAGGTAAAAATATGAAAAGTGCTGCATTTAAAAAGAGGGGAAAAAACCCTCTCTTTTTATGGATTGAATAGATAGTTTGGCATCAGGAATTCCTCATGCAGCTCCCTCGCAGGTAAACAGACAAACACAGACACAAAAGCAGATACAGACAGACAGGCACAGATATAGAAACAGGGTCGGGGCCTCTCAAGCAGCCTCCAAAGAAAGTTCCCATGGCACACCAAGAAGCTGGGTTCTGCCTAACTGCAGGGAGCCTCCTACTAAGCACTCCATCTGAGAGGCAGTATGTCATAGGTGGATTCATGCGGATTTTTCTGCCACAAACATCCGCCGAAATCTCACCCTCCTTCCGTCTTCTTTCATTTCTCCATCTCATTTGGTAGAGTAGGACACATTCCTCCTCCAAAGGCTCTTCCCCTTCTAGTCATCTCCTTTCTTCCTATATTGGAAAAGTGCCCTAGCTCATCCCCCTACCTCTAGGCAGGCTACAGATGAAATGCCCTTGACAACTAGATATTTACTTCAGGGGTTCTTAGCCCTCTTTTTTGTGTCCTAGACCCTGATAGCAGTCTGGTGGAGCCTATGGACCTCTTCTCGGAATAATGTTTTTAAATGCATAAAATAAATTATATGGGATTACAAAGGAAACCAGTTACAGTGAAATATAGCTGACGACATGTTAAAAAAGAAAAATGCCTTCACAGGCTCCAGGTTTTAAAAAAATGCTGTTCTACTTCTTTACCTTGCCTGGAGAATTTCCGGCTAATGACTCAGAGCCAGTAAGTACGCTATAACTACAGCAATGCTAATAGTTACCATTTATGTAGTGCTTCCTATGTGCCAGGCACTGTGCTAAGTGCTTTGCAATTACGTTGTCTCATTTGATCCTCACTACAACTGTGAAAGATGTTCTTATCCTCATCTTATGGATGGGGAAACTGAGGTAAACAGGATGAAGTGACTTGCCCAGAGTCACACAGCCAGTAAGTATGTGAGGTTGGATTTGAACTCAGGTTTTCCTGACTTCAGGTTCAGTTCTCTAACCACTGAACCACCTAGCTGCCCCTATTTAAGCTCCTTTTGGGTTTCAACTATGCTTTGTTTAATTTCTGTTTCCCCAGCGCCTCACAAGGTGTCTTTCCCATAGCAGGGATCTCATAGATGTTGAATCGAATTGAAGTTTTTCACATAGAAACTAAACCTGCCTTCTTTTTGAGGTTTCTGTCCTCGGTTTAATAGCATTTTCCAGCCCTTGTTACCAAATTTTTGCAAAATGTGATCCACTCATAGCCTCTTTCCAGGTCTTACAAAAGTGAGTGATAGATGTGGCATGACAAGTCAGGTGGCCTGGGTTGGAATCTTGTCTTAAGTACTTACTAGCTGTGTGACTGTGGGCAGAGCTCAGGGACCCAGACATAATGCTCATACCACCTGCCTCAGACAACTGTGAGGGTAGTTCTTTGTTAATGTCCGGCTGTTACAGAAATGCCAGTCGTTAGCAAGAAAAACAGGAGACCTAAATTGTTCATTTGAATCAGCTGTGACCATAGAAACAAGATCATCAGCTGGTTAGAATTATGTATAAAGCAAAAGTTAAAAAAAAAACTGAGTGTGGGCTTGAGGTTCCCCTTTCCATTTGATTAAATAGACTTTGTAACTTCTCTTTGGATTTCCCTCCCATGTTTCTTGGCTATTTTTCAGATGGGTGAGGATGCTTGTTAGCTGAGTTCCAGGTAAATGGAGTGTATCTTAAATATCACCTGTAGCATAACAACAAAATCTCAAATTTTTCAGAAAGAAAATGAGTAGAAAATGAGGTTATCGATGATTTTGATTTGTAATCTCAACCATGATATTTGTTACTGAATTGATTTTAAAGAGGAATGACAATTAAATACATTTATAGTCTAGATTTGGTTTATGAATCTATTTCCCATTTCACAGGTAGGAAAAGCAAGGCTCAAAGAGGTTTCATGGCTTGTTCTATGTTTAACTTGTCAATAGTGGCAGAAGTGAGACTCATTATAGGTTGTCCTAGCTATCTGTGTGAATAAAGCCCAAGCCCAGCTTCAGTGAATACCACTACAAGTCACTGCTATATGGATTGCCCCTATGTAAATAATGTGCCCCTACCCCAGGTCTGCACAAAGCCCGTCACTGTAGTCAGACCAATCTCAGATTCCTGGGTTTATTATCACATCATGTGTTCCATATGATGCTACAATATCTGATGTTGAGAACAAATGATGTCACAGGGCAATGAACTGGATTCAAGTGAGGCAGAGTTGGGCAAAGTCATCAGCCTCACTCTTTTTTCCTGACTCATTCAAGACCAGTGGCAGGATCACTAGAGATGGCTCCAGATGCAGTGGATGGATGACCTTGGAGTCTTCGATGTGTGGTTAAGCTCTAAGTGCTCCGCAGTACCTGCTTCAGCCTCCTTCATGGCCATTGGAACAAAGCCTTCTCATCTGCCATTCTGTCATGGAGAGGTCTTCGCATGTTTAGGATAGACATCCCCCTAACTCTCCAATGGGTTTGAGGCCTGTTGGTTACCCTCAACGTGGTTTAGCCCATCTGCCAAGATGCTTTTAGCGGGGTGTGGCTGCCACAGATTCTTGGAGCCAAAGGTGAGAGTTGGGTGAAGGTACATGTCAAAGGTGGATGGGTAGCCCTGACAGGGCTCAGCAAGCCCTTACTCCAGAGGTGCTAGTCCTCCTGAACACCCCACATGCCCCAAGAGCTTAAGAAGCCACTAAGAACATCGTTGTAGGTCTGCTGAGGTAGAAACTTCATTCTGTAACCCGCCTAACACATGGATCTTTTTTTTTTCTGTGTAAGGCAAAAGGATCTGACAATCACAAACTTAGAGCTATAAGGGACTTTGAAAAGCCATTTGGTTCCACCTCCTAATTTTACAGATGATGAATCGAGGTGAGAGAGATGATGTGACTTACCCAGCATCACACCATGAGTTAGTAGCAAAGCTGAGATTTGAACCCATGTCCTCTGACTCCAGTTTCAGCCTACTTTCCATTGTCACAGGCAATGCTGCAAACTCAGGAGTATTAACCATGAAATTGTTTTGTTATTTAGCTACTTAGACTATTTTACTCTCCCATAAGGTAAATCAATATTTTTCAACCCCACTGCCTGGGAGAAGCAAAACAGCTTTGTAATGAAGTAATTACTGGAGAGAGGGATTTGGCTCTCAAAACTATGTGCCAGACCTAGTCATGGAGATGTAGATTTAGAGCCTAAGTGGTTGGCTGAAGTCAGTTCCCTCTTTTTGACTTTACTCATTTGTTCCGTTGTTTCAGCCACGTCCGACTCCTCACGACACCGTTTGGGGTTTTCTTGGCAAAGATAACTGAAGTGTTTTCCTATTTCCTTCTCAAACTCATTTTACAGATGAGGAACTGAGGCAAGCAGGGTTAGGTGACTTGCCCTGGTCACATAGCTAGTAAGTGTCTGAGGCCAGATTTGAACTCAGGAAGAGGAATCCTCTTGACTCCAGGCCCAGCACTCTATCCATTGAGCTACCTAGATGCCCCAACTCAATCCTTATAGGCTGCTCATTCATGCTGCTAGCTAGGGTGATGGGCCATTCTCTTTCTTTCTCTGTCACTGTCAACATACAATCCCTGAAATTCCAAGTTGAAATGGACTTCAGAAGTCCAACCTACACCAAACAGGAACCTCTTTTACCAATATCTAACATAAGTGGTCCCTGAAGTACCACTTACAGTGTTGGGGAACTCACTATGTTCAAATACAGCTCATTGTATGATACTTATTATTAGGAAGTTCTGCCTTATTTCAAGCCATAATACATCTGACACAATCACTTCCACCCAGTAATCTTACTTCTTTCCCCTGGGACAAAGCAAAATTATTCCAATTTCCTATCCACTTGACTTGTCTTCAAATATCTGACAACTTCAATCATGTCTTCCTTGAGTTACCTCTTCTCCAAATGAAAAATCCCCACTGCTTTCAACTAATAACTTTTTATGATATGGTCTTGGCACCCCTTGATATCCTGGTCACGCTCCTCTAGATTATTCCTTTATGTCAAGATGTGATATTGTGTGACAACATTTCTAAAATGCAGCACCCAGAACTGGACACAACACTCCAAATGCAGTCTGATCAGGGCAGAGTAGAATGAGGCTATCACCTCCTTCATTCTGAAAACTGCTTTTATTAATGAAGGCCAAGATATATTAGGTTGGTCTGTTGTTTCCTGGGGCATTCTGAGCTTTCAGAGGACTAAAATACCTGGGATTTGTCAGAAGAACAGCTCCCTGGCCCCCTGGCCCTGATTCTATACTTGTACAGTTGGGTTTGTTTAAACCCAAATGCAGGACTTAATTTTTATCCCTTCTAAATTTCATCTTATTAGATTCCTCTAATCTTTCTAGCCTGTTGAAACCTTTTCAGATCCTAATTTTATCATCTAACCTATTAGTTATCTTTCCCAGCTTTATATCATCTGCAAATTTGATGAGCATGCAAACTGTGCATTTAGCCAAGTTACTGGTGAACGTGCTAAACCAGAGATGGAGCGTTCTTAGAGATGATCTTGGCTAACACCCTCATTTTACAGGAAAAGAAACTGAGGCTCAGAAAAGGGAAATAATTCATTTAAGTTCATCACTTGAGTTATATGCTAGCCCTGCTAGTGGACGGTAGGGCTAGCATATCAATCTGGGTCTTTGACTCCAGTCCAATCCTCCTCCCACTACAGCACTCTGTCTCCTGTACCGTGCCAAGGTCATGGCCACATTTTCCAAACCAAGCATCAGAACACATGACAAAAGGATATTTTTAATATATATTTTTGGTCATTTGATATATGCGGACAACAAGACAGGATATTTGAAATTGAAGGTGTAACAGAAAATGCAGGACTTATTATTGCCATAACAATTCACCACACGTATTAGTTATAGTGTAGAATGCTGGAAAGAGTCTCAGGGGTAGAATCAGAAGGCACAGGTTTGAATCGCAATTTGAATACTTGTTAGTTTCGTAGATTTGGTCAAGTCATTACTTCTCTTACCACTCTGGGTCTTTTTTCTCATCTGTAAAATAAGGGTGTTAATATTTACACTCCCTACTCTACAGGGTAGTAGAGTGACAAGTAGTTTTAAAAGCTCGGGCCTTTAGACTCAAATCCAGGGTTCTTTATACTACACCTACATTCACTCACTCACTCGCTAACTCCATTCATTCATTAATTCTTTCATTCTTTTGGTGAAAAGACCTCAGATTAACCCATAGAGAACAAAGAATGCCATGTACAGTACCCCCCAAAATTATCCTTATGATTTAACTTGATGGCTTCCAAAGAGGGTGAGCCCACTACTTCCCAAAGAATCCCATTCCAGTTTTGGTTAGTTCTAAATATTAGGAAGTTTGACATCTATAGCCATATCTAAGACACACTAAAAATGTTGAATAGCACAGGACTGAGGACAGATCGGGCAGCGTGGTGGCATTGTGGATAGAGAGCCAGGCCTGAAGTCAGGAAGACTTGAGGTCAAATCCAACCTCAGACATGTACTAGCTTTATGACCTTGCAGAAGTCACTAACCCCTGTTTGCCTCAGTTTCCTTATTTGTAAAATGAGCTGGAGAAGAAAATGGCAAACTAGTTCAGTTTCTTTGCTGAGCAACCCCACATGGCATCCTGAAGAATCAGACACAACTGAAAACAGCTTCACAACAAGGGGACAGATCCTGAGGCCCTCTACTAGAGACTATCCTTCAAATTGATAGGCACTGATTAATCTCTACCCTTTGGGTCCATTCATTTGTCTGACATAGCTGGGGAACTGGATTTGGAGTCAGGAGGATACACACATTTGAATTTTAATTGTGTGACCCTGAGCAAGTCACTTAATCACTCTCAGCCTGGTTTCCTCATCCGTAAAACAGTAATATCTCATAATTTTGCTATGAGGATAAAATAAAACATGTAAAGTGCTTAGCAAACCTTAAAGAGCTTATACGTTAGTTATGATTATTATTAATTAGCTTTAAATTGACCTAACTCACTAGAATCTTACCTGTAGCCTCTCTATCTTATAAACAAGAATAGGGTAAAAGGTATTTTTTTTTGTATGTTAGTGCATTCTGTATAGTAAGGCCTGTATCTGCATGCATGTGTGAGAATGAGTGTGGCTGGGTGTGTGCCCCTGCGTATGTCTTTGGAGGTGGCTATCTGTGTGCCTGTTCTGGTGTATACTGGGGTGCTTTTATCTATCCACAAAGGGAGAAAGTTCTGCCTGGGCATCTAGCCAGCCATGCTGTGCAACTATTAAAAAAAAATGCTAGGCCCAGAAGCAGGCTGCCTGCTCATCCACAGGCAGCCCCTGACAAACAGGAGGCTTTTCCTAATGCTACCCATTTGTGGCCACGAGGGAGCCCTGGGCCTTAGAGGAACAGGGTCAGAATGGGGATCAGAGAAAGTTCTGATGAGAATCTCAAGTTCCACTGCACCTCAGCTACACCAACCCTTCCATCTGAAAGAGTCAGAACAAGGTGTGTTGAGACAGGTCAGGACAAGAGCCTTCCTTGTTGCCTGGCAGGAGCCCCCGGAAGCCAGTGAAGGCAGGATCCCTCCCAAATGTCCTTGTGGGATGTAGTAGAACAAGCAGTGAATGTGGACTTCAAAGACCTACTGCGTTCAGGTCTTAGCCCTCCCTATTAGGGAGATGCATAACCCTGAATAAGTTACTTAGCTTTTCTGAGCCTCCATATCCTGTATGAAACAAGGCAGCTGGATTCCATGATCTTAACATCCCTCCCAGCATGATTATTCCATAATTCTCTCATTACTCGTTCACCAGCTCAAGGCGAGATTATTATCATTCATGCTAAATCTCTCTGCTCTCCCCATCCATCTGGAACTGTGGTCATAGGGGGATGTAGTAGCCCGTGCATTTGGTTGCCACAGGGGCATTGCAGAATGTCTTTGTCTCTGGGCTCAGAGCCATGTTCCAAGATCCCTGGGCCAGGTGGCCAGTTGGCTGGCAGAACCAAGGGTCTGGCTCTTCATCAAATTCAAAGCCTTCAGCAGAATAGGCCTTGGAGACTTCCAGGTCTCTGTTCTCTGCCACATACCTTCAGTGTTATGGTGGTCAGGCAGTCTATAGCCTTTCTCCTTCAGGAGGCTTCAGTGAAAGGAGTTGGATGGTCAAGAACTTACTCTCTTTGGAGAGGTGGCAGAAGCCAGGACTTCTCAGGTTTGCTTCCTGGAAAACCCATCCTGAAAAACCATCTGAGCTCCTTGGAACCTTGGCTTCCAAGCCAACGACAACTACATTCATATTCTGTCAACAATCAGCATTCCAAGTTCACCTACACAGAGTAGTCTATAATCAAGTATCCCCATTTCACCACTTGCTAGCTTTATGACCCTGAGTAAGTCACTTACTAGAGGTGTGCCTCATTTTCATCACTTGTATAATGAATATTCAGCTGTATGATTCCCTAAGGCCCCTTCCGGCACTGTGACTATTTATTGAGGACAAGGACTTTTTTTTCCTTTTTTTTTACATTTGTTATGTATTCACAATACCTGGCATACAACTCACCTTCCAGTTGGATTAAGGGTATGGTCACCCAGACATTCTCTGACTGGAAAGCCTCGAGTAATATCAGAATTCTGAATATTCTTGGCAAACTGAGGCAGCAGAAGCCATCGAGAGCAATTACTGGTGATGAAGGGGAGCCAGCTGCTAACTCTTGCTGTACCTCCTCCTAGGGAAATGAAGAATCTCTCAATGATAATTAATAGTTCTACCACTACTACTACTACCACCACTACTACTACTGTTACTACTACTACCACCACCACCACCTACTATTACTACTACTACCACCCACTACTATTACTGCTGCTACTACTACTACTACCACTACCACAATCTCCTCTTCCTCCTACTACTACCTACTACTACCACCTACTACCACTACTACTCCTAACTACTACTACTATTAACAACAATAATTCACATTTCTATAGAATTTGGCAGCTATAAAAATTTTCTCATCATCTCTGAAAGGTCAGTTCCAGAAGTGTTTATTTGCTTGTCCATTTATTTATTTAGTTATTAGCTCTACTTATTTATCCATTTGTTTATTTATCCCTTTTTTTGCTCATTCTTTTGCTAGTCCATTTGTGGACTGTATTGATTGATTTGTCTGTCTCTTTGATTGCTTGCTTGTTTGTTCATTCATTCATCTATCCATCCATCTATTCATTCATTTAGGTCTGGACCTGTGATTTCATCAGTGTGGTTAACTCCTGATGTAGAAAGTCTCTCTTCCGTTGCAGTCTGGCAATACATCTGTCATTTATAATCTTAGAGCAGTTACATGAGGCAATGGAAAGTTAAATAACTTGCCTAGGGTTACATAGTCAAAGGCAGGACTTGATCTTAGTACATCCCTCTGTCTACAACACTACTTAAGTGCAAATTTAATTATCCCCATCTTATAGATGCGAAAACTGAGTCTCGAAGAATTATAGTGACATGTTCATGATCACAAAGGTTAGTGTTAATTCTCAGATTTGAAAGAATATAAAACTGAAGTCAGGAGAACTAGGTTCAGACTTCCTTAACTAGAAGACCACGAGTAAGTTACTAAACTTCTCTGATTTTCAATTACCTTATCAATAAACCTGGATATCAAGACCTATGCTATCTCGTTCAAAGTACTGATCTTGGAAAAAATGCTTTGCAAACCTTAAAGATCTATAAAAATGTGAGTTATTGTTATTTTCTCTTGGATGCATATTAGTTCTTAAATTGGAATCCTTTGACTCATTTAAGTGTGTTTGTATATGTATGTATATCTGTGTGTGTATACATATATATATATAATATATATGTATATATTTAGAGAGAGATGAAGGGGAAAGAAAGGCAGGAAAGAGGGAGGAGGAGAGAGAAAGAACGAGAGAGGGGGAAGGAAGAGAGAGTGAATATATTGAAACATATATACATTTCAATAACTATATTTTGATATTATTGATATAATCTTGTGCATTATATTTTATGTGTTTAAAAATGTTATCGTAAGAAGAGGTCTGTAAGACTGCTTTGGCAACCACCAGATTGCCAAAGGGATCCATGAACCAGAAAAAAAAATGACCAAAAGTGGAGGGTATTCTCTGCATGTCCACAAGGACGTGGAGGTAAGAAAAAAGAAGTGGATTACTTCTTCATCTTCCAGTTTAGCTAGAGCGTGGGGATTTAGAGTCAGAATCAAATTCTGGTCCTGCTTCTGTATGGTATTGGCCAAATTATTTAATTTCTCTGGGCCTCCATTTCTTCATCAACAAAAAGATGCTGTGAGACCCAGAGACCTCGAAGATCCTTTGTGACTCTAAATCCTATGACTCGTCCTCTAGCAGTTCCCTTCTGTTCCCTCCCGAGCAGACTTGCCCTATTTGACTCTTTTTGGCAGAGCTGTTCTGCATGTGGTTGGTGGAAGATCCAGGACGGTAGGTGTATATATTAGGCATTGCTATCTCAGCAGCATCAGGGGCTTGAGGCTCTGACACTCTCCTGGAAGACAGGGTCAGCTTTGGGAGGATGGGAGAGAGATAGAATCTTGCTATCCATCTATCAGGGTGAAGTATTGAAGGCCCCCAAACAGAAAAAAAGATACCTCTGATCTCCTAGAAGGAAATGGATCAATGCTTTTTTAAGTGTTTACAGGGACACTAATGGAGATGAATCTGCTAAGCTGAGAATGGAGCACACCTGGGGGGAATAAGATATACTCATTTTTTTTTACTTTTTAAAATATTTTGCTTTTTTGCTTATTTTTTTTACATACCTTAGTTATGGAATACAATGCTCCACCTTCCTGACAAGCCATCCCTTATAACAAAAATTTAAAAGACGATGAGAAGAGAGTAGCTCAGCAAAACTAGCCAAAACATCCACTAAGTCAGACAATGTGTGAAATATTCCATTTTTCCCTCTCTTCCCCATCTCTGCAAAGAAGGAAAGAAGATATATGAGGCAGGTAAGTGGCACAGTGGATAGAGTTCTGAGCCTGAAATCAGGAAGATCTGAGTTCAAATCTGGCCTCAGATATGTCCTAGCTGTGTGACCCTGGGCGAGTCACTTAACCTCTGTTTGTTGCAGTTTTCTCATCTGTAAAATGAGATTAATAACAGTACCTTCATCATGAGATTGTTATGAGGATTAAATGAAATAATGCTTGCAAAGAACTTAGCACAGGGCCTGGCACAGAGTAAGCACCATATAAAGATTAATTATTTTTATCTCTTTGGGGGAATCAAGTTTGGTCATTCACATTGCATAGTCAGTTTTTAAAACTCGTCTTTTTGTATTTATATTATTGTAGTTGTTATATATGTGTGTGTGTGTGTGTACATATGTGTGTCCGTGTGTGTGTGTGTGTGTGTGTGCGTGTGTTCTATAACACACAGGAGATGTATAATAATATAATTGGTTAATTTTTCAGTCACATCCAACTGTCCAGGACTACATTTGGGATTTTCTTGGGAAAAATACTGGAGTGGTTTCCATTTCCTTTCCCAACCCATCTCACAGATAAGGAAATTGAGACAAACAGGATTAAAGGATTTGCCCAGGGTCACACAGCTAGTAAGTGTCTGAGGCCAGATTTGAACTCGGGAATCTTCCTGTCTCCAGGCCCAGCATTCTATCCACTGCGCCACCTAGCCACCCATGATAATATAAAATATGTCTTTAAGGAATTGTATGTTAGATAAAAAGGGCCATTTACACACAGTGATATCAAGGGAAGGTGAGTGGAGAGATAGAGTGTATCAATTAGTACCTTCAAAATATCAGGAGAAAGTGAAGAAGACTTTCAACATTCTGGGTGGGCCCCTTGGGATGATCTTACAGGACTATATGAAGAAAAGTTATAGGGATGGGTTTTGATCTACTTTATTAGAAGGAATGTCCCAGTCATTGAGTCAAATAAATCAAGCATCAAATAAGCATTTATTAAGGCCCACTATATGCTAGACATTGTGCCAAGGAATGGGATTACAAAGAAAGGCAAAACACCAACCAACCAATCTGTGGTCCCTTCTCTCAAGGAGCTCACAGTCTAGTGAAAGAGACAACATACAAAAAAATTACAAACAGAATTTATACAGGATAAATTGGATATAATCTCAGAGGGAAGATCAAGGAGGACTAGGGAAGGCTTTTTTGCAGAAGTGGTCTTTTGTTGTTGTTGTTGTGTTTATCCTTCATTCTTGAAGAGGACCATGATATCAGGGAAATGGTGACATGACTTGCAGTTGACTTTGATTTGAGTGAGGGAAGGCTGTGCAAGGTCACCAGCCTCACTTTCTCCTCCAGAGCCATCTGGGTCCAGTGGCCCGATATTCACCAGGATGACTGGAGACGGCCCAGGATGCATTGTCTTTTAGTTGAGACTTGAAGAAAGCCAGGGAAGTCAGGAGGGAGAGAGTTCCAGGCATGAGTGACAGCCAATGAAAGTACTCAGAGTTGCACAATAGAAGGTGATGTACTTGGAATAGCAAGGAGGACCATGTCACTGGGTCACAGATTACATGGGAGGGAGATCCAATTGAGTATCCGAGGATTTGGAAAATTTTATATTATTATCCTGATTCTATTTACATCAAATTGGCATCTATTCATGTAAGTCTTCCCATGCTTCACTGAACTTTTCATATTCATCATGTCTTACGTTCAGTCATTTTCCATTCCAGGCTCTTAAAGGGCCTTTATAGGTCATCTAACCCAATACCTTCACTTTACCAGTTAAGGATGTTGAAACCCATAGATGGGAAGTTACTTGCTGAAGATCACATAGCTAGTCCTTAGCAGAATTGGGATTTGACTCCAGTCTTCTGACTTATATCTCCATACTCTTTCCTAGAACGAGAAAATGGCAGAGCTAGACAGTATGGTATAATGGAAAGAATCCTGGCTCCCTAGTTTAAGGCCTAGGTTTTAAGCCTCTTTCTGCTGCTTACCATGTTGTGATCTTAGATAGATTAATTTACCTCTTTGGACCTCAGTTTCCACATTTATAAAATGAATGAGGGAGTTGGACCCTAGAACTATGACTTATGTATAACTTTAGAAACTGTCTGACCAATCTCCATTTTTACAAGTGAGGAAACTGAGACCTAGAGAAATGAAATGGGTTGACCAAGGTCAATCACTTGTGCCACTAAACAGATCATCTGGGATTTACATTTAGGTCTTCTATATCTTTTGACTACAAACCTAGGGCTATTTATACTATACCATGCTTTGTAAACTGTTCAACACTATACAAGTATAAACTTTCATTTTTTAAAATAAACTATACAAGGTCTGGTCTAAAAACAGTGACCATAAAGTAATGGAAACGACAACTTGACAATGTAGAAATCCCAAAGTGGAAACTCTGGTTTCATAATTCAATTCAACAAACATATATTAGGTGCCTTCCATCCACAAAGCATTCTGCTATGGGTCACTAGAGAAACCAAGACAAAAAATGAAATGATACAAGCCCTTTATGGACTTTTTTCTCAAATATTACCATGCCAGCTGTTTACCTCAGACTCCTTCTGACTTTACTGTAGTTTTGGCCACACACCTTTGCCACTGATCCAACTAAAAGTTAAAGAAAGCCTATTTTGTGGGGTTTTTTATTCCTTTTGTGAGACACCCATCCTCTTTCCATGTTGGAAGCTCCTGTGGATACAAAGAGAATAAATTCAGACTGAAAAGTGGCCTGGATATAACATCTCTCTTTTTTGAGGGGCGGAGGGGAGAATGAATCTTCCTATCTCACCCAGGCTGGAAGCCCAGTGGCTGCTCACAGACCAAACCCTACTGATGCTGGAAACTTTGACTTGCTACCAGTGTAGTGGGCCAGTTTACCCCTCCTTAAGCAATGTAGGGGCCTCTGACTCCTGGGGGCTCACTATGTTGGTGACAAACTTAATGAAGACATCCATTTAGCTTTAGCTCTCCTACAGCTCAGAATTCTTGGACTCAATGATCCATCAGCCTCAGCCTTCCCAGATTGCTACCTAGGATTACAGGCATGTGCCAGCTGCACCTGACAGTAACTCACATTGCTATGCAGCTTAAAATATTTCCCCCAAACAATAGCATGAGGTAGGGAATATAAGTATTATTTATAAGTGCTAAAACCAAGGCCCAATTAGAAATGTGCTTTGGCCAACTGTCACATACATAGGGAGCCTCAGAGGAATGATTCAAACCTAGGTCTCCTGAGTCCATGTCCAGTGCTATGTCTATTATGCTAAATGGATTCTCAGAAGTCTGTATTTGTGCAATGCTTTATATATAGTCTATATTTTGATATATTTGTTCAGTCATTTTTCAGTCTGTCTGACTCTTTGTGACCCCATTTGGAGTTTTCTTGGCAAAGATACTGGAGTGGTTTGCCATTTTCTTCTCCAGGTCATTTTACAGATGAGGAAACTGAGGCAGAGTTAAGTGACTTGCCCAGGGTCACACAGCTAATACGTGTCTGAGGCCAGATTTGAACTCAGGAAGATGTGTCTTCCTGACTTGAGGCCCAGCACTCTATCCACTGTGCCACCTAGCTGCCCTTTGATGGATACATACACATATTTGTATATGTAGGCATATACATACATATACATATATGTATATACACACATACTATATGTATATGTGTGCGCATGTTTTGCGTGCCAGCCCATGAGCCGTCCTTTCCTTGAAACTGTGGCTCAGGCTACTCAAAAGGCTGGGATGAAAAGTTCTCTTGAACTCAAGAGTTCTAGAATGGAGATCACTTTGCCCACCACACTAAATTCCACATCAAAATGAGGATTTCTCTTTAACTGAGAAGCACCAGTTACCTGAGAAGAAGTAAACTGGCTCATGACTAATATCTCTGTACCTTCAAGTATTTGAAGGGCTGGTACCTAGAACAAGGATTAATTAGACTCTGTCTTGTTGAACCCCTAGAACTAGGACCAAAGGGTAGAAGGTACAAAGAGGACAATTTAGGCTGGATACGAGTTAAAACTTGCCAGCGTTCAGAGCTAAGCAAAGGCAGGGTGGGTTACCTATGAAGAGAGTGGATTCCCCTTCCCAGGATGGCTTCATCCAGAGGCTAGAGGATTATTTGTCAAATAGTGTAGAGAGGATTCTTTTGTGGGTATGGGTTGAACTAGATTGATTCTAAGGCCTGTTCCAATGCTGGAATTTTGTGATTTTTTATGGCTTCCCTGGAAGATGAGAAAAGATGGGGCCTGGATTAGGCCCTCCTGCCAGGGTCTATGAAGAAACATCAGAAAATCGACAGAGCCTGGAAGTCCTAGAAGTTAGAATGCAGCTCTGTTGGAGCCCAATATTATTATTATAATAACAATAGTAATAGCAATGATAATACTAAAGATAATAATAAATAATAATAACAGCGTGTATTATGCTTTAAGGTTGACAAAGCATTTTACATCTATTGTCTTAGTTGATCGTACCCTAGAATGTGGATGTTATTATTATCGCTATTTTATAGATAAGAAAACAGAGGTAACCAGAAGTTAAGTAACTTGCCCAGGGTCATACAGCTGCTAGTAAGTACCTGAGCATGGATTTGAACTTAGGTCTCCCTGAATCCAGATCTTCTGTACCACCTAACTGCCTCTAGTTGCCTGGATAAGCCTAAATTAGCTGGGAATGAGGTTACCACTAGTTAGATGGTTTAATGCCCAGCCCACTGGCTGGTAGGCACTTTGACGGTTGGGTTGTCTTGGCCGTACATCTTTTCTGTTTCTTAAAGGGAAAATATTAAAAGCTGGGTAGCACGTGCTAAGTTCTATAGGCCCTCTGGAGACCTGCAAATGCAGGATACACAACACCCCCTTGCCTTCACGATTTCAGTCAGCCATTGTGTATGTTAAATACTCCATGCCTTCTCATTTAATTGGTCCAGGATCACTCAATGTGAACAGTCTTCTTGAATTTAGGTAAGTTCACAGCCTGTTTTTCTATCACAAAAGTAGTTGCATTTGGCTTGTGGTAAATGAACTGAGACACTGCCGGGCTTGGGTTGCTTTTCCAAATCCGCCTCATGAATTTTGATCAAGAGCTGAAGCTTCCTTCCAACTCTACCTCTTAACTGCCACTGGGGATCAGTGCCTAAACCTGAAAAATCTCTAACTTCAATCTGGACCTTTTGTTCCACCCTTGTAGTTCTTGAAAATGATCATTGCAATTCAGTCCTTATTAATAAACCAGGTAGAGGGATATTTAGCAACAATTACAGATGAAGCCCAGGACGGCGTAGAGGACAAGCCTTGAATAGACAACAAAAAGTAAGGGAATGTTTTCCTTCATTGTCAGTTGCCATGGTGACCTCTGATTATTCTCAAAAAAGGAAAATTAATCCTATTGCATTTTCTGTCTTAGTGAATTAAAAAAACTAATTTTCCGTATTCAAAAATTCAAATTTAAAACCTCACAAACCAAGGTTTAACAAGTTCAACAAACCCATCTACTGCTACCAGTCCTAGAAATACAGTTTGCAACAGGATAGGAACAGGCAGTGTTTGTCTGCAGACAAAGTTAGGGCATTTCCAGCCAAAGGCAATAGGGCTCTGTGAATGGCAGAAGCGAACCTTAGTTGGTTGTGCTCCATAAGGCCTGCCTGGATCCTTGTTGGTTGGAGGGCATCTCTTTCTCTTTGGAACTGCCATCGTTTCCCTCTCTTGTCACCTTATCACAGTGGGCCTTTTGTTATTAATGTTGTTATTCTCATATATGTCTTGGTCTCTGCTGTTAGGTCATAATCTCCTTGAGGGCCTACACCTATCTTCTTTGGAACCCAATAAAATGCCTAGAAGATGAGTTTAAATGTATATTTCTTTAAGAGGAAAAAAATACATAATTTTTTATTTCATAGAATTAGACTGCAGAATTTCAGAATTGGAGGGAGCCTCAAAGGCCATCTAGTCCAGCTCATTTTTGTGACACTCCTCTCTCTCTCTCTCTCTCTCTCTCTCTCTCTCTCTCTCCCTCTCTTCCTCTCTATCTCTCTCTCTCCCTCCCTCCCTCTCCCTCTTTCTCCCCAAACCCTTTGCAGGGAACAAACCTGCATAGAAGAATGCTTCCACATCTCTAATTTGATTAAAAAAAAATGACTCAAAAGTCCCTCAGCTTCTTTCTACTTTGTGCCAATGTTGTGACTCAAAGGCGAATCCTGACACCGACACATTTTTTATGGTCTGTGTGGAAGCTTTGGGCCTTAATTTCCTCCTGGGAAGGCTAAATTAGATGAGTTTTAGAATCTGTGATCACCACAGCTCTAAGTTCTATATGCCCCCTTTCCCTTTTCCCTATCAAGCAATAAATCAACAAGTATGTATTAAGTGCCTACTATGTGCCAGACTCTATGCTAGGCACCAGAGATATAAATGCAGTGAATGAAGCAATCCCTCCTCCCAAGGAGATGGCTGCTAAGGCCTTCCATCTTCTTAGTGGAATCACATTAAAGCTCTTCATTCCTCTCTGCATTGTAAGGCATTTTGGGAACCCTTGATCCTAACCTGGATGATATGCTACTCTCTCATCCCTCCCTAACCCTTCCTCCCATGCTGCGTACTCCTACCTCTAAAGCCAGAGTATTTTGTCAACACTCAAGCACTCCTCCTTATTTTTTCCCAGAACTTCTAGGCATTTCCCTCATCTTGCTTTTCAAGTTACTATTTACTTAATTAAGCAATTTATATGATTAAGTCTCACATTGACATAATTGACTTTTTTCTTAATTTACGAGTCCCTCCTCAAGGAGTTAGAGCTGTGAAGTAGAAGAAAAGAGCATTCAATGCTGGGATTCGGGAATTCTGGGTCCTGGTCTACTTCTTTAACCTTGGCCAAGCCAATTCCCATCCTTTGAGCCTTAGTTTTCACCTCTGTAAGATAAGGATGTAGGATTAAATGACCTCTAAGTAACCTTCTAGCTCTGACATTCTGTGATCCTAAGTCACTTGCTACTGGGCAGTTCAAATAAACACCTTTCCTTATCTAACCCATGCCAGAGTTGGTTTGAAACACAAATACAAAGATAAAAGAAGTTCGTCTTAATCTGGTGCTTGGCTTGGCATTAGTCTGAAAGGAAGTGCTATTGCTAGCCCAGGGTCAAAAATCAAGAAAGAATTCTGCTTGTATGGGTAAGTGGTTTCGGTGGGGGGTGGGGATCAGAATAGGCAACCCAAGACAACTTTAACCTCATGAGTCAGGTCAAAGCACACCCTTGTCATATAGTTTGAATTCAATTCCTTTCTATTCAGTAAGAATTTATCAGTAACACCTACTGTGTGTAATGCCCTGTGCTAGGCAGAGGGGCACCAGGCTAGTGTTTCTCAAAATATATGACAGAGCTTATTCAAATTATAAAGCCATTTGGATTATCTAGACCACTATACTCCTCTTCATTAGCATGGATGCCTAAGAGTTGACTAGATAATCACCTGTGTAAAAGGATCGTGAGATTTAGACCTGGAAGAGACCTTAGAGATCATCTAGTCCACCCCCCTTTTTTTATAGATGGGGAGCCTAAGGTCTAAAGCTACTGACTGAATTGCCCAAAGCCCCATGGGAAAGAAGAAACAGGTCTCCGAACTCCTAATCCAGCTCCTTTTTCAGTAGTTTTATTGGATGGAAAGGTAGGAACAATAATGAGAGGCATCAATTCTACATTTCTACAGGGTTTTCTGTGTTCATGTTACCATTTGATGCTTAGGACAAGCCTGTCAGGAAAATAGTTTAATCCTCATTTTGCAGATAAAAATGGTGAACAGAATGTCAGCTTACATACAATTCCAAGGTGATAGAACAGAGGCTTGAACCCAGGTCTTCTGGCTTTAAATCCACTGCTCTTTCCATCTAAACATGCTGCCTCAAATCTTTTTTGCCCAGTCTAGATCATGAGCCAAGGTTCCAAGGTGCTAACCAGGCTCCTAGGTATTTCAGCACCTATACAAGATGAGTACTTGGTAAAACCTGGGGCCATCAGAGTTCCCAGAATCTCTGAGGACAGTCTACAGAGCAAGAAGAACTGGCTGTGATATACACTGTGGTAATCAGGTTATTGGAGTCCCCAAGCCCAATTATTAATGACAGATAGACTCTAAATTACTTTGAAATGATTTCTTGAAAGGCTGAACTTCACAAAGAAACACCACATCCTCATTTGTAGGTGAGAGGTTATTGCTTCAGGGACACATTGAGTCAGAGTGGTTTTCATTTTTGTTTTCATTTGTAAGCCTATGCTAGGCTGATGGTGGTGTGAGTGGAGAAAAGGGAACATATATGGAAGATGTCGTGAAGTGAGAAAGGAGACTTTACAACAGATTGGGTAACGTTATATTGGATAATAATACCAACAGATTGGAAGTATGGGCTGAGTGCAACTGAGAAGTCAAAGATGATGATGGGGTTGTGTGCCTCAATGACTGGGAGGACAGTGGTGCCCTTGAAAAAAATAGAGAAGTTTAGAAGATAAAAGGGTTTAGGAGAAAGATAATGAGTTCTGGTTTTTTGACCCCTTGAGTTTGAGTTGCCTATGGGATATCCAATTCAATAAATCCAAAAGATATTTGATATTTCAGGACTAGAACCTGGGAGAGAGATTCAGGCTAGATATATAAATATAGGAATCACCTATGTAAGGGTGACGATTGAACCCATGGGATCTGATGTAATCACCAAGCAAGCCAGAATAGAGGGTGAAGACAAATACCATCAGAGACTTGGAGACATCCCCATTTAGCAGGAATGGAAAAAGTTCCTACAAAGGAGATTTTTAAAAGGAGCAGTTTGATAAATAGAAGGAGAAACAGGAGAAAATGATGAGATGAAAACTTTGAAAATGGAAGATATCCAATTGGAAATGTTGATTGGCTGTGTCAAAGGCTACAGAGAGGTCAATAAGGTTGAGGATTGAGAAAAAGCCATAAGATTTATCAATTAAGAGATAATTGGTAACTTGACAGAGGGATGTTTTGGTTGAATGATGTCAGAAGCTAGTTTACAGAGGGTTTAGAACCAAGAATACCAAACACTGGCATCCTGAGATTTTGCTCTCCTGATCTTTTGAAACTTAAAAGGTTAGAGTCTCCACTCCCTTCACCTTAAATCAAAAAGAACAAAGACAGAGGCCAAGGATTAAGGCTTATTTTATGAGGCATCATGTTGTCTTCATGTCCCAAGGTCTCTCCCTTTACAGTAACATCCCTCACTAGATGCAGTTAGTGGAGTTAAACCAAGAGAGATCAGCCAAAGAGAATGCATCTATCTGTCTCTGGTTGCTATGAAGATTGCCCAGTTCCATCTACCCAGTCAATTCAAAAGGCTTCTCCTAATGAAGTGATTAGTGGACAGGAACCAGTTACAAAATCTCAATACATAATCAAATCTCCCCAAGGAACTTCCATTCCATATTATCAAAGCCTCCCAGAAACAGACTCTTCAGCTTTTCTCACATGGTAAAACTCCAGAGGTTCTCTGTGCATGGGACAATTTGTTATTTGATATCTGCCATTGAATAAAATTAAATGTTGTTCTTATCAAATTAGTGAGAGCATTTTGAATACTTTTTTTGTGGAGTCCTAGAGAAGTGTAAAATATTTTCCTTATACTTGCTTCTCTAGTACCATAAAGAAAACCCAACAACCCTTACCATCTGCCCTGTATTCAAAAATCCTCCAGATCTTATTTCTGATTTGCCTTTAAATCCTACAGTCCCCTGGCACTGTCATCTGATGTACTTATGTTCCATAAAGACCGCCAGGCCTTGCCATCTGCCCCGTCATTGCACCCTTAGGATTTGGGGACCTTTCCATATGCCTTAAAACTGAAGTTTCTTTTATGTGTTTGTTCCCCTAATAAGTATGTGCACCCCTTGATTACAGAGACTGTTTTACTTTTTTTTTGATCCCTAGTACTTAGGGCAGTGTTTGACATATAGTAAGTGCTTAATAAATTTTTTTTCACTCATTCATTCCCTTCTAGGGTCTCTTCCTAATTTAATAGTCTGTTGTGTGTTCTAAAATCTCTTCCACTTCTAATATTCTATGTTTGAAGTTATAAAGTTTATTTGGGACATGACATTCTATGGTTTACCTTCCAATGTCTCTTGATATTCCCACTATGTTTTATGTTCTAATTCAAAAGTTATGGAGTTAAACTCAAGAAGACTCAGTTACCACTGAACTTTGAGGTTTCAGTTGATATATTAAGCTCTTCGTTTTCTCCAATCCTTAAAATTCTTAAAATTATAGCCTTCCCCTTGTTCACTCTAAGCTATTTTAACCAGCTTTCTCATAACTGCACAACACCCCAGACCGAGGAGTATTCACTCTCATTTTTTTCAGATTTCAGATGAGTTTACCAATGGGTGTATAGTACAGAGAGGCAAATTTTAGCTCAACATAAAGCCAAATTATTAACAAGGAATGTTGTTGGAAAAAATAGAATGGTTTGCCTTGGTAGGTAGTGAGCTTCTTGTCACTATGTGTCTTCAAGTGGAGGCAGGATGACCCTTTCTCAGAAATGTAGAGAGGTCCACTGTTCAAGTATGGAATAGTGGGCCTCTGAGGTCCCTTCAAACTCTGAGATTCAATAATTCTTCCTCAGCATGATCCTTATTAGTCATTAGTAATGTTAATAATAATGACTTAACACTTCATGGTACCTACAAAGTTTAATTATCCGCAGACACCCAGACAGAGACACAACACTTTGTGTTCTTTCCATCACCTACACAGCACACTCGTACATACACACGCATTATTTTAGTTCAGCTGTACCCCGAGTGTCAAGCACCAACTTCTATACCCATGTCAGCCAGCCTACTCTGCTAAACGAGAAAAAGGAGAATATAATTATGTCAGTACTAAGAGCAGACTGAGGCTTTTAACATGAATAAATCACTTTGAGTGGGTTTTTCAGCTAAAATCTGGCATTTACCACCACTCTCTAGTATCTGTTTGTTGTCAGTAACATCCATGAAGATTTAATTTTAAAAAAGAAAAAAAAACCTTTAAAAGCACAGAAAACTAAAAATGTTTAGATTTTTCTCTTTTCATTATTACTATTATAGGTCACTTGGAAGGAATTTTTGAGACTGTGATATCAGTTAACTTAGCTCCGTGACCTTGGACATGTCACTTTACCAACCTGACTGAAATTTGCTCCTCCGTAAAATTAGTAGGCTAGACAAGGTATCTCTTAGGCCTTGCCTAGCTCTAATGTTCTATGTTCCATATTCCAGGGTCCTTTTGAACTCAAGCATTTTATGTTTCAAAGTCCCTTCTGTCTCTTACATTTTATGTTTTAAGGTCTCTTTCAAACCAAAGATTCTAGACTTCTATGATATCTAACTGTGTTAACTCCCAATTACACTACAGTCGATTATCCATGTTGCAGATTTTCTTGGGCCACCTCTTTATCATGAAACTGTATTCCAGGGTACCCTGAATAGGGAGTGAGCCTGTGGATGTGTATATGTGTGTACACATATGTGTGTATCATTGTGTCTGACTCTGAGTCCTTCCAGAGTTGAACAGAAAAGATTTGAAGACAATCTAGTATTTGGGATCATCTCTTCCTCTCCTTAAGAATAATCAAAAGTTGACTAGCATTGGATGCTAAAGCTCACTGAAGGAAGTAGGAAAACAATATTCTGTGATTTTTAAATATGTTAAATTAAAAAATATGTGTATATATTTGCATATGTGTGTATGTCGGAAACCACCTTGAGTGGGGGCCTCCAGGGATATGGAAAAGAGATGTAAAACAAAGCTGTTCTAATTATGCAGAAAAGAATATACAGTGAAATCTGTCTGGTGCTACTTGATTCCAGAGGATTTCTTTCTATTGTTCTTTAAAAAAAAATATCAGGCATCTGAATGCAATGGGCTTCCTGTCCTGATAAGCCTTTTCATTTTCTGTTTTTATTTTCTTTATATTTTTTTAATGGGGCTTTAAATGAAAACCCCTTCAGTTTTCTAAATAGAGGATTAGAGGGAGCATTTTCAAGGTCAAATGTACCACAACAGGCCTCTGCTATCTTTTGACAGATTTACTTAGGATCTGTTGGCAGTCAGTATCACCATCCTGTCTGGACCTGGTACAACTCTGCCATAGTACATGTTAAAGCTTTGAAAAAGGAGGCAGAAAAAGGATGTGTGCATGGATGTGAACGGGGTGGGGGAGGGGATAGGATGGGGAGACAATATTGGTTTTACTTCCTTTGTGTGATTCTGCACTCATGTGATTCTTCATATTCATTGGTTGTATAAACCAGGCAACTCTTTTGTACATGTTACTGTTTTTGTTAGTATCATGACCATTATTATTTTGGTCTGGACCAGTGATTTCATCACTTTAGAGCGCTCCAGGATGAGGACGCTGCCTCTCCCAGTGAAAATTGGAGACTCTTCTGAAATTTACATTCTTAAGCAAGGGTTCTTGGCTTTTTTGTATTTGAACTGGACCATTGTGGTTTTCTGTTTGAAACCTTTAGACTCTTTCTCATAATGATGTTCTTAAATGCCCAAAGCAAAATACACAAGGTTGTAAAGGAAGTATATTATCTCAAAATATTAAAAGTTAAGAAAATATTGAAACAAACAAAAAATAAAGACAAAAGCTCACTGACTTCAGGTTAAGAACCTCTTTCTTTTTTTTAATTTTTTTAAGAACCTCTTTCTTAGAGAGTTGTCTGACTCATTGAAAGGTTAAGTGATTTGCTTTGAGTCAGATAGCCTGTATACAAGTCAGAGGCAAAATATAGACCCAAGTTGTTCTGACTCCAAGACCTGTTCTCTATCCACTGACATGCTGCCTTTCCTCACCTTATTAGTGAGTAGTAATATTAAAAGAATAAAAAAGTACTACTCTCTGTGTGAATTTTACTGTGTATGTGAGTGTGTGACTTCGTGGAATGGTGTAACTTGTGCCTGTGTGTGACTCTGTATGCACAACTGTGTGTGTAAATGTTGGTATGTATATATGGATTTGTTAATATATGGCATGTAATGTATGCATGCATCTCTATGTGTGGTCATATGTTCAGGTGATTCATTTGTACATGTATTGTGTTTTTAATAGTATATGATTGCCTATGATGGTGTGTGACTGTGATTGTTCTTGTACCATTCCATTCATGTGTCTTAATCTATATGTGTTCATGTCAGAGCAAATCTTCAAACATTCTCTGAAGACGATATGCTCTTAGGATTTAGGATCAGAAAGATATTTCCTGATTTTGTGTTCCAAACTCTTTATTTTATAGATGAAGTTCAGCTCAATTTCAGAAAGGTGGAGGGACATCCCCAATATCACATAGGTAGGAAGTATGCAGGTAATAGATACGTAAGGAAGGTGAAAGGGGCCAGTAGCAGTAGCCTTGGACCCAGAAAATCTCTAGGCTTGGAAAGGAAGGAAGAGGAGACTGGGAAGAAATTCAGGAAATCTGCGCATGCTTCTGGCATTCCTATCACAGAAGGTGAGAAGGGAATTGAAGCTTAATTGCCATCAACCAGCTCTGGAATTGTAGGAACCTCTTCTTTCAAGAAGCAAGATGTCAGTAGCAAACAAAGGGGTCATGGAGCAGTCTACAAGCATTGACGATTATTATAGACTGGCAACAGTGGGTCTGCCAAGATAGAAAGTGTGAGAACATCATTTTAGTGCTGCTTAGAAGCTGTGACGGGGGATGTGGTCCAGGACTCCATTGATGACTCCAGCCTTCAATAGCGTTCGGTTCTATAAACTTCTTACCCCTTCTGTATGATTTGTGTTGCTCCCTATGGATTCTGTCTATGGGACTGTAACCATAGGAGGTAACCTGCTATGTGTGCACAGTGAGAAGAGTGGGATTCTCTGGGGACCCCCCACTCATCTTCTCTGACAGTGGATTGTGAAAATAGACAGGGTGAATGATTGGGGTCAGTTGCCATCACTCAGAAAATTGCTTGTGATGAGAGACTGACCCCAGGCTGGGCTGTGTAAAAAGTACCTCTCTCTTTCAAGGGCATTTCCCTCCTCCCATAGTGAAGTTGAAATAGTGGGGAGAATGAATCCCTAAGTAGAGGGTTCAGAGTTAGAAGGGACCCCATGAGAACAAATCTTTGTCAATCCCTGTGTTGGCAAATACCTGCCTTTGAGACAGAATTCATCTTAATAATAATAATAACAAAAAAATAAAAGATTTCTTTCTGAACTGTGCAGTGTTTGCTGTCTACAGGCAAGGAAAAAAGAATAGAATGAGATACTCCTCTGTAGGACTGTCTCTGCACCAAGGAAAGAATACAGATGGAAAAACAAAAAAAAAAACCAACAATAACAACAGAAGCCCAAAAGCTACCAGTTTAACAAATCAGATCGGGCTCTTGTCAAAGGAAATGCTTCAGAGCAAATACTAAGTAGGATGCAAACCTCCAGATACTGCAAAAATCTCTGACTTTGAAACTCTTGGAGCTTGAAAAGGTCTCCCTCACAATGAAAACACTTCTAATAATACCCAGAAAGAAGATTCATTAATAACTATATTTAGTGTTATCAGTGTATTATTTTTTTTTGTGTGTGTGTTATTGTTATGCTATGTCCTTCAAAAAGTGTATCTTAAAATGTCAGCCTGGAAACATGAGAAAAAGTTGGCTGGGAAGAAGTTTTATTAAAGGGGAATTTGTTGCATTCTGTGGTGTTAAGAGTTTTAGAACTTAAATGCTGAAAAGGATCTCAGAGACCAGCTAGTCCAGTGCAGGGATTTTAAAGGTGAGGAGACTGAGTGACAAAAAGGGCCAGTGATGTTCACAAAGCAAGTTAGCGGTGAGGACAAGAACCAGTAAACCCTAACTTCATTTCAGTATTTGTTGCTTTATACTGCATCCAGAGGTGTGCTGGAATCTGCCCAAACTGGCTTCTGAGAGCCAGTAGTTAAATTTTGGGTGTGAGCTCATATACCTCTGAAATCAGAAAATGCTACAAGCCAGAGCTGACTAGTACACCCCAATTCTATGTCTTCGCTGATATATTTCTTTTTTTGTGGCAAGGCAATTGGAGTTCAGTGACTTGCCCAAGGTCACAGAGCTAGGACATGTGTCAGGTGTCTGAGGCCGGATTTGAACTCAGGTCCTCCTGACTCCAGGGCCAGTGCTCTACTCACTGCACCACCTAGCTGCCCCTTTCTCTGATATATTTCATTTCCCTGAAAAGGGATTGTACCCAATTCTGACCACTGCCTCTCCCTTCCCTCTCCTCCAAAAAAAGAGAGAGACAGAACAGTACCAAGAAAGAATAGAACAGAGAAAGAATAGAAACCGAGCATGTTAGGTAGACGGACTTAATTTTTTTCAAAAGAGCTTTGACTTGTCCCCAAATTATATCCTCTTCACCAATACAGATCATAAATTCACTCAGTGTATTGTTCTTCATGAATTACTAGGACCAAAATAATTCATCACCTAGTATCCAGTCTTTTGGTGATAAACCCCTCTGTTCCAACAGATTATGGCCCTCAGTGAACAGACACAGGGAACACTACCAGAATTCTATTCACAAAACCTTTCCACTTGATCAGAGGGAATAGAACCTGTGTGCAGAATGCTGGGTCATCTCATGCTTCAGCGAAGCATCGGAGGATGATTTTAGTGAAGGCAGCTATGGATGGTTGAGCAAAGGGAAGAACTGGATCCTGTGTCATGAGGGACCTCCCAGTAGCCTTCAACACAACAACCCAGCTTCCCTTCTAAAGCTACCTTTCACTTATTCTGTCTGTGTCTTACATGTACCTATTTACATACCTGTTGTCTCCCCATTAAAGTGTAAACTCCTAGGGGCTTTCATTTTATCCCTGGTATAGCGCAGTGCCTGGCATATTTTAAGCACTTAATAAATGCTTGTTGATTGGTTGACTATTTGTGTGCTTGGTTGACTTCAGGACTATCTCCACACCATGAGTAAATATCAAAAAACATTACTGAAGGTAGCTAAAGACATGTTGAAAGGAGTGAAGACTGGAGAGAAGGAAATGATAGAGTCCTTGTGTTAGCAGGAACCTAAACACCTTATTCAGTCTAGTCTTTTACCTTTAGGCAGGACAGTTATTTTAATATCTTAAAAAATGGTACACTGTTACTTGTTCTCCAATCAATCTCTAAGAATCTTCTGTCAAAAAGGACTCTGTTTCTTATGTACAAGAAAGCCAATTACCTTCATTCATATTCAATGTATCTGCATAAACATGTATTGAGCACCTCCTAGGAACCAGAGACTATCCTGAGTGCTGGAGACACAGACAAATGTGAAAACAGCCCCTGCCTCACATTCTACCTCTGAGATATGACATACACACAGGTCAATATGTCCAAGGAAATTTAAGTAGAGAGAGAGCACCAACGCCCAGAGATATCAGGGAAGACTTTCTGGAGGGGACAGCACTTCAGCTATTCCCTCTGACAGTAAGAATAGCTTGTGTTACTTTTCCACCTTGAGTACAATGAAACTTGAAATTACTCTTTATCTAAAAGACAGCTAGGTGGCCTAGTAAATAGTGTAATGAGCCTGGAGTCAGGAAGACCTGAGTTCAAATCCAGTCTCAGACATTTGCTAGCTATTTGACCCCAGGCAAGTCATTTAACTTTGGCTGCCTTAATTTCCTCAATTATAAAATGGGAATCTTGTCACAGGGTTGTTGTGAGGCCCTGAGTTAAAAGCTAGCTTTAGACACTTACTGTGTGACCCTGGGAAAGTCACTTAACCTTGCTTGCCTCAGTTTCCCCATCTGTAAAATGAACTAGAGAAGGAAATGGCAAACCACTCCAGTATCTCTGCCAGGAAAACCCCAAATGGGGTGATATAGAGTCTGACACAACTGAAAAATGACTGAACTACAACAAAAAAGTTAGGAGGTGATTATGTCACAGTAGGTGGGAAGTGATAAAGGCTTAAATTACATGGTGACAATGGCAATGTCAGGAAGAGAGCGGAGGTGAGAGATGCTGCATAGGTGACATCTGGAAATATTGACAGCTGTGAGGGGTGAACAAAAGGGAATAGTCAAAGAGGAAACCCAGGTTTTCAGTGTAGATGGCAGGTGTGTATACATCGTACATACGGATGTCCCAGAAGTCTTAGAGTAGTCTTAAGGTATTAAAACTTAGAGCTCTTAAGCTATTAAAGCTTAAAGCTGCATGACTTCTGGGAAATGTACCTGTGCCCATGTGCAGATATCTGAGTGGTGGGAACACAGAGTATTGTGCATGTGGAAATGTATGATGGCTCACATATGTTTCTTCATTCCATGATAAGCACATTATGTAGAAGTGTTTTGACTACTTGAAGGGATGTCATAAATGTATGTTTTCATGTGTGGCTATGTGTATATAGAGTATACGTAGATATGTGTGGCATGTGGGGAGAATCTAGTTCTGTGCCCATACCCGATGCAGGATATAGAGGTTTTTCTACACGTGTACATGTATGTGACATATGTGAAAACATGCATATTCTATGGCCTGGTCTGTGCTGTGCCCTTGGCTGTCTCTGCAATACTGTACCTTCCTCTCTTCTCCCCATCATGGCAATGCCTTTTTCTAGACACAGCTGCCCCTAATTAATCAAATTGTTCAACAGCTTATTGTTTTTCTAGAAACTGAGTTTCTTTGTGAATAGCAAAGGAGCCCTTCCCTACCAGAGTTCCTGCTTTTAGGCAGTGGCTCACCATTAAGTGATGCCTGTTTTTTTGTGGCTTTCCAGGCCCTCTGTTTTCCAAATGTGTTTATTTTAAATATGAACTTCCAAGCTGCAAAGGCAATCCTCCCATATAAGAGATGATCAGGGCCCATCTGCAGAGGGTCAGGACTGTAAATTCCATTTGCACAGGGCCCTGGTGCTGAGTTGAGAGGGCTGCTTTTCAGAGAGGAATTTGCTTTTATCCTAGGCTGCTTTCTGCCTCTCATGGAAAATACCCTCTGTGGGCTTTGCTTGCAAGCAATGGAATTGGTGGAAATCACAGGGCTATTTATATAAGAGCAGGAGGCGATTAGATGCTGAGCCTCCCCATTAGCAAACATTCCTGCCCACACATGCTGCCCACTCACCCCAATTTGCAGAAGGAGAAGAAGAGCCATTTCCCAGCTAACTCCCTTACTGTCTAGGGATCTCCCTCAGCCAGCCCAAGCTCACCCTCTGAGACCTAGTACAAGACATCTCTCACTGCCCTGAAGTGCTAGTGTCATTTGCTGACAACAAATGCCATCCACTGCCACCTACTAGCATCTACTGCCACTCACTGGCACCTTCAGCCATCCACTGCCTCCCTCCTCCGTGATCTACTATCCAGTGAAATTTTTCTGCTATCCATTACCACCTGATAGCACCAGTTGCAACCTAGTGGCACATTCCACCATCCATGAATGTTCTTTGCCATCCAATTCTCCCTCCTGTTAACCCCTGCTATCATTCTTTGGTGTCCAATGGTATCTGTTGTCACCTGCTCATATGCACCGGAATGTGCTGCCACTCACTGCCCATCCACTGCCACCCACTAGGAACCTCTGCCACCCCATTATTCTCTGCCACTTAACTCTGCCTGCTCATATTCATAGATGTCCACTGCGTCCCACTACCACACTCTTGTTCTTCGCCCTGTCTTACCACCTGCTGCTACCCATTGCTGTCATTCTCTGTCACTCACTGTATTAGCAATCAAAATGGGCTCTTCGCACTTAATTCAACCAAGTGACCTTGAAGAGTTTGGCCTTTATTTCCTTGATTAAATTAGGAGTCCTTGATGACCTCCTTGCCTCAAGGGAAAGCCTAGTTTACATGGGTTTGAGTGACATGTTTGTGACATCAGAGGCTTTTAGACCACGTGGGTTTAAGTTGCCTCTTTGTGATGATTTTAGGTCACGTGGGTGAGTTGCATGTGTGACTCATCCTTGACCCTGAAAAAGATATAAAACTAGAGGCTGGCTTTCCTTTTTTCGGAGCTCTGACCCACAGCAGTAGTGGTGCATGTGACTCTGGGCCAGCCATTATTATGAGCTCCCTGGCTGAACTCAGATGTTGGTAACTATGAATTGTATTTATTCTGTCTGTAAATGTTTGTAATTTGTTTGTATTTGCTCTGAAGTTCAGGGTGCTGGCTTTTTCCCCTGAACTAAGTGAATGGTATTTGTATGCTGGATTAAAGTAAGATTGTCAACCCTTAACGTTGCTTTCCTTGGTAAAGCAGATCAAAAGGACCTGAGCTTGCTGAGCTGGTTGTTGTTGGTTTTTCACCCCCAAAGCAGCTGCTATCTGGATTGTTGAAACACTCACTGACATGTTCTAATACCTGCTAATATCTATTAGAATCTGTGCTATTCACTGCCATCCAGCATTACCTGTTGGCACCCACTGTTTCCCACTGCCACCCAACCAAATCCTCCTGTCTTCTATGACTAGTCACTGCCAGTCAATTCATTCTACTGATTCCTAACCTGGAGAGAGAGAGAGATTGAGAGAGAGAGAGAGAGAGAGAGGGAGAGAGAGAGAGAGAGAGAGAGAGAGAGAGAGAGAGGAGGAAGGGAGAGGGAGAGGGAGAGAGAGGGAGGAAGGAAGGAAGGAAGGGCTGCTTTTCATCATGCACCTTCATGAAATCCATCCCTCTATAAAAGGAAGGTGCAGGTTTCCCTAGCTTGCTTGTCTTGAATTGGCTTTGAAAATGGCCCAATTTTCTTTATAAATGTGAATACCAAAAATTGTTCTTTCCTGACTTAGGTTTCAGGGCAAGGACACATGTTTCTCATTTCCTGGGCACTAGGCAATTTCTTTGGAACAAAAAGAATAAGTTGCATCCCTAAGCCTAAAATTGTAGAGAAGTTAGACCAGGAAAAGATATGAAGTTTTCAAGAATGAAATTCATGAAGACACAAAGAGAAACAATTATGATAAGAAGGAAAAGATGGGATTGTCTAAAGAAGTCAATATTGACCTACTTAAATTTTTAGAATGCCTCTTCCTTCTGTACAGTCTCTTCTCCTTGTTCCTCTCCCCCATCTTTTTCCTTTTCTTCTACATGGTGCAGTGGATAGAGTACTGCACTTAGAGAATGGAAGATCCGTGTTCAAGTCGAGTCTCAGATAGTTGCTAAATTTATGGCCTTGAGTAAGTAAATTGGTACAGTTTGCTCATCTATAAAACGGAGAGAATTGGCCTTGATGGTTGTCAAGTACCTTTGCAGCTCACATTCTCTGACTCCATGTTTTTTTTTCCTCCTGCTCAGTCAACAAGAATATATTAAGTGCTTAATATTTTCCAGACGCTGATAAGTACTGGTGATTACAAAGAAAAGCTAAACTACTATACTTGCCCTCAAGGAGTTTACATTCTAATCCTCCTCTTTCTTTTTCCTTTTCCACGCCCCTCCTACAGAGATATAAGGGGACCTTCCTTCCCATTTGTTCCCCTCGCACACCCACTCTTCTGTTCAGTCTAATGAAAAGTCACAGGAATATAAATATGTTCCCCATGCTGTATCCACAGAACTGAGAAAATATTAGACTGAAAAGAAGACTAATTTTCTCAATTAGCTTCATAAGCACATTCCTGGCCACAAGCCACAATATTAACCCAACTGTGTCCTTAAACATCTGAAGTGAGAGTTATTACTCTATCCACAAGGTCATTAGCATATGTCCAGGGCTGAGGCTGCAACTCTGGGGTGCGTGGTTGAAGCATCACAGTCCTATCAATAGCAATGGACCCATAAGCTCATATGCAAAGTTCCATTTCACTGTCTATATTACCAGGGAACTCATTTTTAGCAAAATCTAATGTATTAAAAGGCTTAGAGATAAACAACAGCTCTTCCAACACCTCCCACTCTGTCTAGAGGATGCTCCATGGAGTCCTGAAATTAACCTGGTCAATTTCAAAGAAATATGGGACTCAGTGCTGAAAGAACTTTGATAATAATGACTGCAAACTCCGATTGATGTCTTCTTGGTGGTTTCTTCTTCCCAAGGAAGTAGCAGAGGGCCTATTGCCCTGTCAGTCAAAAAGGAGGCACAGCTATCTCTCCTCCTCCCTCCCCTCTCCCCGCCCCCCCCACCCCGTCTGTCTCTCTCTGTCTCTTTGTCTCTCTCTGTCTCTCTCTCTGTCTCTCTCTCTCTCTCTCTCTCTCTCTCTCTCTCTCTCTCTCTCTCTCTCTATCTCTATCTCTACTTTTCTTTTGAGGCATTGCAACACTGCACCCCTGTTGCTATAATGGGGAGGTGGAACCACCTAGGGTTTGCTGAGTTATGCCAAAGTAGCAAGTTCCCCCCACCAGGGGAGGGGTGGGGCTCAGGCAGGGGTGTGATAGTAACTGTTTAATAACAAACTTTCCAAAAATTCTGGACACTCTTTTAAATTTAATCTGTATTATTAACATTTTCTACATCACTTTCTTAAGTCTAGATTAGGGGTCAGCAAACTACTGCCTGAGGGCCAAGAGCTAGGAATGTTTTTTACATTTTTAATGCAACACAAACATTTTTAGATAGAGGCATACAAAACAAATAGCTGTCTGTATTTGGCAATTTTTGAGGTGTAAATGCTCCTACTGAAAATTTAACAACTGGCTCAAGGAACCTAGAACTGGATCCAGAAACCTCCTGATCCTTGAGGTGTGCTAGAGCAGATGAAGATGTGTTGTTTAACTCCTCCCCATTATACCAATAAAAAGGGAAAATGTAATAAGGAAATGGGATAAGCCTGTTATTAACCTTTCTTAGCCAGTGTAGATGGAGTGCTGTCATTAACTTGCTATGAGACCTTGAAGAAATCATTTTCGTAATCTAAACTTCATGATCCCCTTCAGTGAAATTAGGAGGTTTGGAGAGCTTTAAGGTCTCCTCCAGCTCTGACGTTCTGTGATCCTGTAGGTATATGAGATGACCATAGATGGCCGAGGTGTTCAATTTCCTCCCTTTCCCTCGCCACCCCCAATACCATGGGTGTTTAAATAATTATTCAAGCTACAAACACCAGATGGGAGAGTATATTCCCTTAGGTGATAGAGGGTACCAGAAAAAAGTTTCCCCATTACCAAAACCCAGGAAGGTGTGAAGAAGAAGCTGTTAGAGCTAATGGTGAATGTAATTTTTTAAAAGAAAACAAACCCACCAAAATGCCTGTGTCTACCCTATGCCTTGGCAAGATTCTCTTCTCCTAATTGTGTATGATGCTAATTAGGAGGAATCCAAAATTCCATCACCTTGCTCCCCATCAATCTCATACTAGTCCCCTGAGCACTTTATTGCATTCTCTCCCTCCCTCTCTCTCTCTCTCTCTCTCTCTCTCTCTCTCTCTCTCTCAGTCTGAATATGTTTTGTGTATATATGTATGTATATATAATATATGCAAGTGTACATATATACACATAAACTACAAATATATAAAATATATATGAATGTTTTGTGAATATATATGTATATATAACACATGCATGTGTGCATGTATACACAAATATAAACATATATGCACATGCACAATAAACCTTTTCTAGTACAGTTAAGATGAGATTCATAACATTCCCACTTTCCCACTCCCCATCTCTATGTCTGAAAACTCTTTTTAGCACCCTAATTTCAATAAGGTCTATGCTCCTCATTTCCCTTCCCTTCCCTAGAATATTTCTTTTGTTTGCTTGTTTGGTTTCTTGAAGATAAAAACCTAGAGTTGGTCTCTTTGTCCCCTCACTAAATTTTTGAGGATAAGACTGTGAAGAAACAACTGGGTTTTCTCTCCTTTAAGAATATAAGCACTGGGAAATGACTTAGCTCTTTTAACATACTGAAATTTGCATTTCTTAAGTTCCTCTTGTTTTCTGTATTTGCTTTTTGAAGATGATGGTTTTCTTAAAAGGAATGCTTAGAAGTAATTTTCCAATAGGATGGAGCTCATCTTTTCATATTAAAGTGTTCTTGGGTACCAGCAATTTTTCTAAGCTGTTTAATAAATCATAGTCTTAACATTTTCTTTCTTTTCTCATTGTTTGTATTATTTATATTCTTATTTCTATTGTTTATATTCCCCTGCACAGTTATGAATGACCTTTCTTGTTAAAGAAAGGATTTCTCTTTTTTTAGTGGTTTATGACATATATTTTTTTCTTTGACGTCTGTGAACACTGGAACTTGGCAATCACACTTCTGGATATGCACCACCTGGGGTTTCCCTTGGATAGTTCCCTGTGAATTATAGCACTCTGTATTTTGCCCTCCAGCTCCAGCACTTCTAGATAGTTTTCTTTAAAATTTCCTAAAATATGGCAGTTCAGCTTTTTTTAATTTTTATTATAATGCTCTTCTAGGAATCAAGGGATTTTCAGATATTTTTCTCTGTGACTTACTTCCCAGCTCTGTTGTTTTTAATAGTAAATAGTTCCTGCAGTTTTCCAATTTTTCTATCTTTTGACTTTCCTGAAATATATCTCACTATCATTTCCATTTTTAAGTTCTTTATCTTTCTTTTTTTCCACTGTGTCCACTGCTTTGCTGAGCATTTCAACTTATATTTTAAGCAGTCTATTCTTTTTTGAGTCATTCCATTAAGAGCTGTAATTCTATACCTTCTCTCTTCAGCTCATTAAAGCTTCCAATCACCTTGGGGGTTCTTTTGGGCAACCTATTCTCTTTTATGTGATTCTAGTTTTAGTTATTGCAGAATTAATCTCTTATTCTGGAGTTATATCTTGGGATTCCCTTAACCCATTGCATTGCTTCACTATATTAGGAGTTTTTACTTGATTATTCATTTATTTTTCCTATGGGAGGGAGGGTAATGCTTAACTCTTTAACTTCCAGTGATTGAAGGCTGAAAGAATATAGTTTAATGCTACCAAAGGGAGTCTCTCTGCCAAGTTATAATATTTGTTGTAATATCTGAGGAAGGCTTTTGGTAGAGATCTGTACCACTTGTTATTAGTTCCAAGAGTCTTTTGTTCCTCAGGCTGCTGCAGTGAATGAATGCTACTTTGCAAAGTCTGTAGTGTAGACCCCAGATCAGGAATATTAAGGAGATACATTAAGGAACCAAGAGCCATGACAGAGGTCCGAAGTCAAATTCGGGCTCTAATGGCTTACTATCGCCAAGTCACTTAAATTTTATAAGCCTCATGGTCCTCATCTATGAGATGGGAATAACAATACTTTGTGCTTGCCTCACAAGGCTGTTGTGGGGAAAGTGCTTTGTAGGTTATAACATACTTGAAAATGAGTCATTATTGTTAATTGTATTGTGGTCTATGCCTGATGGACAAAGCAGGCAGGTGCAAAGAGGCTATTACTTTCAGGCTTAGAATAATATGTGTTATTTAGCCATAAAAGTTCTTGAAGCTCAACTACCATGCCCTAGAAAGATTTTAATGTGGGTTGCTAGAGGGAGTACCTTCATTGATAAAACTATGGATTTAGGAAGTAATATAGTAAATGTCTTTTTGCATATATAATTTACATACATCTAACAATAAGGAAGCACTGCTGGGCTCAAGGTGCTGGGAACACTGCACCTCCTGCTTCTGTCTAAGTGGTCCTCTGCTCTGAACTTATATATGTCTAGATAGCTCAGGTCTTGAGGAGTCAGACCATTAGAGCTAAAGGTTAGGTTCCATTTTCTTATATCAGCTCATTAAACACCCCCCCCCCCCCGTGTCCTGGGGTCAAAGTGCTTAGATATTCGTTTTTGCCTCAAGTCTAGGGTCTATCCCCAGTGGTGCGATTCAAATAAATTAACATCTGGATCTCCACAGAATCGAGCTGAGGTGCTGCTGCTGCCACTGACATGGTGGGTGCAGGCCCCAGTCCCACTAACAACCGGTTTGCTGAACTCAACCTAAAATTAGGTTCCGGTTCTACTGAACCAGTGCAAACCAGCTGAATCCCACCACTGTCTATCCCCCCAAAAAGGGAACTAGAAATATACTTGATATGCAATATGAATTAGTTATGGTATATGCATTTATTTCCTACACACAAAAGAATGTTAAACAAGACTCCCAGAATCACTAATCATTAACTTTTAACTACTGTCATATTCTCCAGGAAGACTGAATCACACATGTCAGAACACAAAGCAATTTTAAAAACTTCTGAGTTAGAGCAGTTACATTTCATCTTGCTTCTTCACTGCCCAAACAACTCCTGGTCCACGTCTTCTGGCAAAATGGACCCCTTTTCATGATTGTCTGCTGTAGCAGTACTGGAGTAATTGCCAAAGACTCTGAACCTTGTTGTCAGTCATCTCCAACCAAAAGCACCAGGACCTAAAGACCTCTCAAAGTCTTATAACTAAGTCTGGCCATGTCCCTTTCAGGACAAATATTATTCACCTAGGATCAGGGAAGAAGAAACACAAAAAAGACACCCAAACCCAGAGTTGGTTTGCCTCAATAGGATATGTACTTTATCCACCTTGTCATCCCAGTGTGCCAAGAATGCGTGTTATGTATGTATAGTCACTAGAGGCAAAGATAATAGCATTGCCCAGATATGCCCAGAGATAGTCCAGGTTCCATATGCATACATATATACACACAGCAATGGAATTTTGAGCTCATCAATATGGATAACCCCTCCAATGATGTATGTTGTTGTCGCTTAGTTATTTCAATCATGTTTGACTCTTTGTGAGCTCATTCAGGTTTTTCTTGGCAAAGACACTGAAGTGACTTGCCATTTCCTTCTCCAGATCATTTTACACATGAGGTTATTGAGGCAAACTGGGTTAAGTGACTTGCCCAGAGTCACACAGCTAATAAGTGTCTGAGGACAGATTTGAACTCAGGAAGATGAGTCTTCCTGACTCTAGGCCTAGCACTCTGTCCACCTAATGTGCCCTAATGCCCAACTACATATATTGAGATTCATCCCTGCTTACCTAAGTCATTTTATGTGACTCTTGTCTATAACTCTTGTTTCAAAAGTTCCCCGGGAAGGCCCCCTGTGTGGAAGATGGAACCCCTATGATGACTAATGGGAAAGTATGGACAGCAATCACACAAGCATTGTGATTGTGTGTCTGATGAGGTTGGATCAGCCAGAGCTGGAAATGGAAGCTGGGGACAGTGAGTTAGGAAACTCTCGGCAAAAAGCCTCATAACAAAACTGTGACATTGGAAAAAAGTCAAAACAAAACAAAACTATTATGATGTCCATTTTACAAATAAGGAAACTAAGGCTGAGAAAAGTCAAGTGATTTCCCTATGTTCATCCAACAAAAAAAGTATAAGAGACAGAATATGATTGCAGATTGCTAACATTGCCTTTGGCTCCCTATGTGCTTTCTGTCCAGTGAGATTTGGAGCCTGCACAATGGACCATGGGTCAGCTAGGTGGTGCCATAGTATACAGAGCACTGGGTCTGGAGACAGGAAGACTCATCTTCCTGAGTTCAAATCTGATCTCAGACACTTACTAGCTGTAAGACCTTGGGTAAGTCACTTAACCCTGTTGACCTCACTTTCCTCAGCTGTAAAATGAACTAGAGAGGGAAATGGCAAATCACTCTAGTATCTTTGCCAAGAAAACCCCAAATGGGGTCACAAAGAGTTGAACATGACTGAAAATGATTCAACAACAGCTATGGATTCTGCAGGGTGGTCACTACATCAGCGGCAAAAACAGGAGACCGTTCAGATTAACAGACCTTCCCCACAGCCAAATACCTTAAAAGCTCTCGTAGCCTAGCAGAGTTTCCACTTGACCCACAAACAGTAAGTGTCTCAGGTGGGATTTGAACCTGATTCTTCCCAACTCCAGATCTAGCCTCAAGCCATTCTGGTTCTATAGTATTACACCAACTGCTACTCGCAGCTAGTGGTGTTCGTTTCTCTTTGGACCCTTTCAGAGAAAATGTGGCATTCTAGAACAGGAAATCAGAGGATTGCAGAATCATAAAACATTGACTAATCTCAGAACATAGACTCATAGAATATCAGCCCTAGAAGAGACTGTATAGATCATCTGGACCAACTCTTTCATCTTACAGATTAAGAAACTGAGACCCAGTGAGCAGAAACAACATGCCCAAGTCACATAGCCAGAAACTTTCAGAGCAAGGACTAGAACACAAGTCTCCTGACTCCCATTTCAGCACACTTTCCATTGCTGAATTTAGGCTAAGGGCTCTTTAGGGATCACAATGCTTCCTCAGGGAGAAAAAGAATGAATTAAAGACAGGGAGATGTGATCATACTACAGACTCTCACATGGCTGAGCAGAGAAGAGAGGAAAGAAAGAATACTTTTCCTCCTGGGTACAGTAAGAAGAAGGACCTAGTTCCAGGAATGTATCTGAGGTTGGCTCAACCATCCCTTACTAGGACTGAAGACAGAGCCAGCCCAGCTTCAGGGGCATCTCTGGCACATTTGAATTCTCAAACTGGAAGACTGCCATAATTGAGCTGCAATAGAAGGAATAAAGCTAGCTTTCCCTCCTGAAGCCATACCGGAATGGAAGCCATTGTAAGTAATGGGAGGCAGATTCTCTTCAGCCCTGGAGGGAGGCTGGCTGCCTGGCAGCACCAGGAGATGCCAGCCAAGGGAGGCTGCTGTGCCAAGACCCAACAGCGTATCGTACCAGATGGCTTACCACCTCCCTCCAGGCTCTTCTCTGTACTGCAGCTGTTTTGTTTTCCCGCTCCTGGGATATGGCAGGTAACCACTGGGCCAAGCACGCTCTGAAGCTTGAGGGGGGAGGCAGCCTGACCTCTGAGAAGTTCTTTATCACCTTGAGTAAACCTGTTGGTCCATGGGTTCTCATAGAGGCTCAGTCCTTTCATCTTGGACAATATGTGTGTGCAACTGAATGGAAGGGAGTAAAACTTCAGGGGCTGAGGGTCCTGTAAGTAAAGGGTGACCTCCATGATCTACCTTTTCTTGTGGCCTTAGGCAAGTTACATCAGGTCTCTGGCCCTCAGTTTCCTTGTCTTTCACAACTGGGTGTTGGACTAAAAGAACTATAAGGTTCCTCCCAGTCCTAACATTTTGTGATCCTATATGACCTCTAAGTCCTTTCTAGCTGTATGGCCTGTAACTTTCTATGGTTTCCAATTCAGGGTGAACATTCTGCAAAATGAAAGGCATCTGGTTTTCCACACATTCCTTCCCTAGGGGCTCCCTTCTCTGTTTCCTCTGCTCATCCTCCATCTCCAGTCCAAGATTTGCAGGGTATCTGTATTGATTTCTGTGTTTACCCTGGGCCTCCATTACCAAGTTCCATGGCTAGGTGGGATTGGAAGAATTCTTAGCCAGCCAAGACATGCAGAGGCCTAGGGTAGGTAGAGGCAAAGGCAAGGCCATTCTGAGCTGAGCTGATAAGGAGGGAGAAGAAGTCAGGCTGCCAAGGCCCAGAGAGCACCTAGGTTCAGATATTAAGGCAGGAGCCAAGGAAAGATGTGTGGAGAGGGGAAAGCAACCAAACAGTGGAAGGAACAATACAGGAAGAAAGAAGATGGAAGCTGGAGGTCAGGAGGCCATGAACCAAGCATGAGGATGTAAAGCTCAGGCGGTCATTCTGACATATGGCAAATATCTGCAATGTGGGGGTCTAGGTTCAATCTCAGTTCTGCCCCTTACAAATTGTGCTTCTTTGGTCCTGTTTCCTCAGCTACCAAATGACTGGTGACATTCCTTTCCTCTCTATGATTCTTTGAAGTCTAAGAGGGAAGTGATGGAGGGAGCTGCAGCTCTCATGGGATGGTAGGTAGAGTCATGACAACACCCCTTCCCATTCTCCCTGGAGTTTTAAAGGAACAGGTCCATTAGATCTGAACACCAGACACCTTCTCTTTCCACTCTCAGTGACACCTCACCATTAACCCCCTTATGTTCCACTCTCCCATTGCCCCTTTAAAAGTTTCCTTATCTTGAGTCTCATTTTCCCAGAATGCTATTTTCTTTTCCAAATCATGGAATTTAGGGGATGAAGGGACATTGTAGATCATTTAGTTACAACCCCTTAATTTGAAGAATATGGAAACTGAGACCTCAAAAGGAGAAGTAAATTGCTCCAGGTGTCACAGGTGGTAAGAGGAAGAGAAGAGATTCAAATCCAGGTTCTCAAATTCCACACCCCATACACTCACCTACACATATCATTGTCAGGTTTTGTTTTGTTTTGATTTTTAAAGTGTCAGTCTCATAAGAAACCATCCCAATAGGTTGGTGGGTACCAATATCTAGATATGTTTCCCCTCCTAGGGAAGCATTTGCACAATATAAATTTATTGCTGATCTCCTTATACTAAGGGAATCATGTTATGGTGAGAGGTTGGGAAGAAAAGTTCTGCCAGCTATACCTGTAATGCACTACCTCCTCATCTCTGTTTGTCTAAATCCCTATCTTCCTTTGAGGTCTCAGCTCAGGTGTCACCTCTACTTGAAAATTTCCCCAATCCCCATAGATGCTAGTGTTCTGTTTCCCACTGCCAATTGCCTTGCTTTTCTTTTTTCTTTTTTTTATATTTAAAATTTTGAATTCCAAATTCACTCCCTCCTTCACCCGCTGAGAAGGTAAACAATATGATATCAATTATACATGTGAAATCATGAAAATCTACTTTCATTTTTAAAAATGAGAAAATTATACTTCAATTTGCACTCAGAGCTTATCAGGTCTCTCTCCAGAGGTAGATAACACGAATTATTTGGAATTGTCTTGCACCGTTGTGTTGATCAGAGAAGCTAAGTTTTTCATGGTTGATCATCATTACAATGTTGCCGTTACAGTGCATAATGATCTTCTGGTTCTACTCACTTTACTTCGTATCAGTTCATATGAGTCTTCCCCTGTTTTTTTCTGAAACCATTCAGTTCATCATTTCTTAGAGCACAACAGCATTCTATCATAATCTTATGCCACAATTTATTCTTTGCCACTACTACAAAAAGAGCTGCTATAAATACTTTTGTACATATAGGTCTTTTTTCTTTCTTTTTCTTAGTGGTATTGTACAGTTTTATAGCCCTTTGGGCATAAGACCAAATTGTTCTCCAGAATGGTTGGACCAGTTCACAATTCTACCAATAGTTCATTAGTGGATGTGTTTTTCCTCATCCCCTTCAGCATTTGTCATTTCTAATAGTTGTGAGATGGCACCTCAGAGATATTTTAATTTGCCTTTCTCTAATCAATAGTGATTTAGAGCATTTTTTCATGTGACTATAAATAACTTTGATTTCTTTTTCTGAAAACTTTCTTTTCATATCCTTTAGCCATTTATCAATTAGGGAGTGGTGCCTTGTATTTATTTATCTTAGTACAGTAGGATTGATTGGAAAACATATTTATTAAACTGCTTACTAGATTCCAGGTACTATGCTAAGTGCTGGTAATACAATTAGAAGTAAAAAGAAAGATAGTACCTGCCCTTGAAGAACTTACATTCTAACGGGAGAAGACAACCTGGAGAGTGTTGATAAATATTTAACAGCCAATGTAGACCATCATAACCCATCATAGACTTTCAAGACTAACCTTCATTATTAACATTTTGTCAACCACTTTCTTAAGTCAAAATAATCTACAGAACAACTTGTGTTGTAAAGGCTCACAAAGAAAATTTAACAATTGGCTCAGAGCCTGCAAGAGTGACTCCAGCATGACCCTGATAGACAACAGAAGTGTGTATGTGTTTGGCTGTGGGGAGGATAGGTAGAGTGGAAAAGTCATCTAAGGAATCAGATGGATGTGGGGTGGAAGTGGTAGACTATGTGGGACTGAGTCCGGTTAGAAGTACATGAGGCAGCCCAGTTAAAAATGAGTGTGGCTACTTCTTCAAATGGAGGTTGCTAGGAGGAACTCACTAATGGGGGAAGAGTCACAAGAGGGAGACATTGCCAGTGTGAGAAGGCCACTGGGGAGAGAAAATAGAAAAGATGTCCAGGGAGTTAGTTGCCTCATTAGAATCTAAGCTACTTTGAAGGGAGGGACTGTTTGATTTTTATCTTTCTGTCAATCAATATCCTAGATGCTGGGAATACTTAGCAGGTTCTTAATATTCAATGAATTAAGGAACCTGAGGTCTAATCTTCATCTTAAGTGACAAATGGTGGAGATGTTTCCTCCTGGTCTAAAACTCCAAGCTGCTGGTTTCATTTACAAAAGGATGAATTTACCTAGGGAACAGAAGGATGAGGACATTCTGCCATCTCAGAACATACTAATTGAAACTCTGAGGCTGGTTAAAATTCTATGTACCCAAGTATCTTCTTCCACAACATGTGACTCTCATCTTTATGACTTCTAAATCCCCAATAGCAAGTTTTTTCCCACATCCATTGCTAGCCAAATGCCTCTGCTGCCTCCTTTACTCTGAGCTCTATTCCTGGGTTATGGGTGTTTTTTTTTTGGGGGGGGGTGGCTCTCATTGTATGCCACCAGGTAGTCCAAGGCCAATGAGGGTGGCCAGATAAGAAAGGAGATTGAAGGAATTTGCTACCCAAGAATACCAGCTGAAAACTAATCTGGATGTTGGCATATTGGAGTCTTGTATTTGGAGTCCAAAGATGGATATAGGAAGAGTGTTTCCATTTGAGTTAAGGTTTATATCAACCTTGTGAGGTAGGTAGCTGCATCAAGAGACAATGTCCAGAATAAGGGGATGGTGGTGAGTGTAATAGTTTCATCTTATTCTGTCCTGGTTGGGTAATATCTAGAATACGGTTTTTAGTTTTTGGTGCCACATTTTAAGAAGGCTGTGGATAAGTGGGAGAGAATCCAGATGAGGTTGGCCACATTGTGAAGGCCTGGATGATCAGGTAATACGAGGACCTGTTGAAGAAACTGAGGCTATCTATGTTAGAGAAGAGAATTAGAACTTCAAGTATCTTAAGCTTTGTTATATGGAAGAAAAAATAGATGCTTCTTCTTGGCCCCAGAGGGTAGACCCAGGAAAAAACAAAGTGAAGATACAAAGAAATAAATCTAAGCTTGGTAGGAGGAAAAATTTTCCTAATAAAATGAACTATTCAAAAGTAGAATGAGATACATTGGGAGGTAGAGGTGTCTCCCTCCCTGAAGGTCATCAGGTCCAAGCTAGATGACCTGTCATAAGGTATGTTGTAGTGGGGATTTTTATTCAGATCTAGGAGGGACTAGGTGATTGATCTCTGAGGTACCTTCCAAACCTGAGATTCAGCAAGGAAACCAGTTTGTCCAGAGCCTAGTATGCATTGAGAAAATTAGTATGCAATAAGTTAAGGGTGGTGCCAGATTATGGAGACACTTGAATACCAGGCAAAGCAGTATGAACTTGATTCAGTAGGCAAGAGGGAGGTGGTGTGGCTTAGTGGCTAGAGAATTGACCTTGCAGCCAAGAAGATATTGGTTCATACCCTGCCTCAGACAAATACTGGCTATGTGAACTGTGACCCAGGGCAAATCAGTTAACTGCTTAGTGTTTTAGGGCTGTGTCAAACTCAGACAGAAACAGGGGGCTACCAAACCAAAATAAGTTTCCCTGCAGGCTGCATATTTAATAGAAAAGCACCTAGCAACATTATCTATGATCTATTATATTTTTATTTATTTTGTTCAATAAGATACTTATCTTCCTCACTTCCACTTCTTGGCTTCCTTCAAGTTTCAGCTCAAATAACACATTCTGCAGGAGGCCCCCCACTTCGACCCTCTACTGCCTTCCCTCTGAGATAACCTCCTCCTTACAGTATATATATTCTGTACGTACATTTTAACATGTTATTTACCCCATTAGAATAAGAGCTCCTTCAGGGCAGAGATCATGAGTTTTGCCTTTCATTGCATCCTTAGCACTTAGCACAATGTCTGGCACACAGTAAACATTGAATAAATGATTGTTGACCAACTAACTGACATATTGTTGAGAGAAGCCTTGGGTACCAAGGAAAACAGTTTGTACATGACTAAACTGACAATAAGAAACCACTGAAAATTTTTGAAGAGGAATGATATGATCAGATCTATGCATTAGAAAGATTGTGCTCCAGTATGAGTACTAAGCTAGCTAAGTCTGAAGAGGCTCATCTCTTAAAAGATTGGCCAACAGATCAGATCATGTATATTCTCTCTCTCCCTCTCTCCTCCCTCTTTCTCTGTCTCTCTCTCTCTGTCTCTGTCTCTCTCTGTCTCTGTCTCCCTTTCTCTCCCCTCTCCTCTCCTCTCCTCTTTCTCTCCCTTCTCTCTCTCTTCTCTCTCTCTTGTCCTCCTCCCCTTTCTTTCTCCCTCCCTTCTCCTCCTCCTCACCACTTTCTTTCTCCCTTCTCTCACTCTCTCTCTCTTTCTCTCTCTCTCTCTCTCTCTCTCTCTCTCTCTCCCCCTCTCCCTCTCTCTCTCTCTCCCCCTCTCCCTCACCCCTTCTCCTCCCCTTTTCTTTCTCTTACTCCCTTCTCCTTCTCTTCCCCCCTCTCTTTTTCCTTCCTTCCCCACTCTCTCTCCGTATTTATCTACAAATGTATATGTGTGTGTGTGTGTGTGTGTGTGTGTGTGTGTGTGTGTGTGTATTTTTGGCCACAGCCATTCACAAAGCCATAGAAAAGTTGTGATCTATGCAAGGCATCACTACAGCAAGTAAAACAAAGATCTCTGAAATAAGTATAAATGAAAAGTAAAGGAATTATCAAAGGATGTGCCATCAGAGCCCTTTAAAACAACAGGCTTGCTTCTTGCATTTGAAATATGTCTACAAAAACAAAACACACTTGATTTACATGCAACTGTTCATGAGCTCATGTGCTGTATAAAATGAAATGAAATGAAACTATGGAGAGGTTCCCTGGAGGTGTATGGCCTTTTCAGTAGTCTTTCCTTAAAGGGAGAGGTAGGAAGAGTTAGTATTGGTGGTTGCAGTGTAGTGAGATGACTGGTTTAGGTTTCAGCCTCTGGAATCTCTGACTTATCAGGTCATGTTTATGGATGCTTTCCACGATGTTGGGAAGTAGGCTCCAGTCAAAGCTGACAACATATGAAAGAATCTTAAGAGGAAGGAGCAAGGTTAGCTCACACAACTCATTCTGGCCTGATAGTGGGCCCGAAGGACATGTCTAGGTGCAGCATAGAACTGTTCCAAATGTTTCAGTTTCTTGAAATAATTTGAGTCAACAATAGCAAAATTTATTCATACAAAAAAATTTTTGTGTCCATATATGTACCTTGGAGTATACAAAGCTCCCCATGTATGTACAATCCAGGGAGTAGAAAGATGATTATACCCATTTTAGAACTATGGAGATGAAATTCAGAGTAATTAGGTAGATTCACAAATTCATAGAAAATTAGATTTGGAAAGGAAACTAGAGAGGATCTAGTATAAACCCCACATTTGGCAGGTGAGAAAACCAAGCCTGAAAGAGATAAGCATCCTATAAGCCTGGGTAGTTATTTAATCTCTCTGAACCTTGATTTTTTTTTCCTCTATCAGATGAAGAAATCAGAGGAGATAATCTTTCAAGTCCTTTCCAAATCTAACATTCTTTGAATGCTAACAGCTAGGGGGCACAGTGGATATGATGGGGGGACCTGGATCCCTGAAAGGGAAAGACCCTCAGTCCTTGAACTTTCTTACATATTTCAGCCCTGGTGTTTCCTTGAGGCATCTGGCCCATCCCAATATAATCCTTTCAACTGTCCTTTCCTTGTGGGCCCCTGACCCAACCCAGCCTTTCATTCTTCTTATTTTTGGACCACCCCAAGCTACTTGCCACTCCTTAATCCCATCAAGATCCTTTCACTGACCCTTTTTCCTTTTTTCTGTATAAAAGTATTATTCTGACCCCCTTAGGTACAGATTCTTAGTATCTTGCCTGCCTATATAGTAAGATGGTATTATAGTAAAACCTCACTACTCTGACTGAAAGAAGGTTTGAGTGGTTGAATTCTTTCAAGGCAGATCCACCCTGTACCCTTGAATTTTTGGGTTCCTAGCACACCTAGATCACATCATATTGAGTACTGGGCCTGGTCAGAAAGACTTGAGTTCAAATTCAACATTATAGACTTAATTATCCATGTTATTCTGGGCAAGTCATTTAACAGCTGTCTCTCTCAGTTTCCTCATCTGTAAAATTTGTAATATAATAGCATTTACCACCCAGGGTGGTGGTGAGGATAAAATTAGATAATATTGAATTGTAAAGCACTTTGCCAACCTTAAAGTGCTACATAAATGCTATCTATTATTATTTGAAGATTGGAATCTATTTAAAATTAGTCAGAAAAGGGAAATGACTCACTGAAGAGCCTACAAATAGTAAAGCTTGGAGTACCAACTCAAACCTGGGGTTTGATTCCAAAGTACTCTTTCTCCCGCATTATGCTGCCTCCTAAAATAACAAAGCCAGCCTATGAAATGCTAATGATTGCAGCGCTAGTCTTTAATTACAATATCAATGGATATTAAAATGTATTCTGGAAAGAAAGGGGCTCTCCAGTCTTTTGCAGCCCCAGTTTTTATTCCTCATTGATTTTTCTCTGCAATGAATTGAAATGCACAAAGAAATATTTTGTCTGCACCAAAAAAGAAGGAAAGACCAATTAGAGAGAATAGTCTCTGGTATATGCTTCTATGACGTTTGCCAGGGAAGTGGAAAGAAGTCAATAGTACCATGTGGGGAACATTATACACTGGTTCTATGGAAACAGTGGCCTTTGGACATTAGAGGCTTGTTCCCTTTCTGGTTTCTTCACAAGTCCTAGAGATCTTTCCATCTTATTTGGATTCCTGATGTTTACACAACAACAAAATAGGATTTTAACCTTACTGAAAGATGTATCTTCCACATGGGACAGAGAAAGAGAAAAAGCATGGGTTCAGTGGTGCTGTGGTACTGTGGTAGAGGGCTGAGTCCTGGCCTGGGATTGAAGAACCCTGGGTGCTAAGTCATTTGCCCACTTGGGGTCTCTGTATCCTCAACTATAAAATGAATAGGTTGGATTGTCAGGGGTTCTTAACCTAAGTTCTGTTAGGTGAACTTTTTTTTTAATTTTAAGTAATTCGATAGCCACCTTTCAATATGATTGGTTTCCTTTGTAATCCTTTGTATTTTATTTTGTGCATTTAAAAACTTGAGAAGGGAACCATAGGCTTCACCAGTTTGTCAAAGGGACCATCGCATAAACACAGATACACACACACACACACACACACACAAGAATCCCTGAGCTAGATGACTTCTAAGATCCTTTCCACTTCTGATATTATGTTGTATAACTAGTTCTAGACTAATGAATTCCCAGCTCTGGGTTAGGTGGAATGATATCTATTCTGTTCTAAATTTTAACACTGACTTAGATGAAATTTGTAGATAACAGAAAGGTGCCAGGAGAGCTAATGAAATGAATGACAGACTCAGGATCCAGAAAGATGGTGATAGGCAGGGATGATGAACCAAATCTAATAAGATAAATGAACCCTAATATTCTAATGGCTCTGTAATGTCATCAATGTAAATATTCCCTTCAATAATGCAGATCACAACCCATCCATACTTGTCCATCCTGTGCAACTTTTGTCTGTGACCTTCCACATGTTTGTCATGAGGGGCTGCCCAATGTATTCTGGCCTTCTTCTCATTAAGTAACACTGAGATGTCAAGATATAATCTAGTAAGGGTAAATGTAAATTTCTGTACTTGGGTTAAAAAAAACAAAAACAACTAAAAGCAACTGACTGCGCATATCCACATGAAGAGGGTGGGACTAGAAAATAGAGCATCTTTTAGGGCTTGCATCCAAAACATAGCCCAGGGCCTTGAGCTTAGTAGGCACCGAATAAATTCATGTTGAATCAATTTGAATTGTGACAGACTCATTGGCTTAATATGTTAAAATAATAAGAAATAGTAGCCTCCTATTGATGAGATCTTGGACTGAATTAAAACAAGCGTAGTGTCCAAAACTTGGAGTTGACAATCCTATTGTACTTTGCCCTAGTTGGACCCTATTTGGAAAATTGTGACTAATTCTGTGTACTACTGAAAGATACTAACAACCTAGAATGCATCTAGACAACAGTGGGAAGGATTAATGAAGGGATTCAAAGCTATGCAACAGAAGGATCAGTGAAGGGACTTTGGAGCTTTAACCTGGAGAAGAGAAGACCGAAGGAGGAAGGACATTATAGTGGCCTTCAAGTATATAAGGACCATTATGTAGAAGACAGGTTACAGATGCTCCAGTTGGCCCCAGAGAACAGGACCAGAGAAATTTCTGGAGACTACAGAAAAATATATTTTTCCTTGACATAACGAAAAAGTTCCTGGATTTTGGAATGGGAGGTAGTAAGTTTCCTGTCAGTAGAGGTCTTCAAGTAAAGGCTGTATTGGCATTTTATAGATTACTATTCAGTTTGGCTTTGAACCAGATGTCTTCTGAGGTCCTTTCCGACTCAATCTTAGTAGGAAAGGCAATTTGACAATTGTTGGCAATGAATGTTAATAAACTAGATGTTTATTTCATTCAGATGAAATAAATAGAGGCAAAAACAAGAAGACTATAACCCACAGCTAGTTTGTCAGCAGACTAAAGGCAGTAAGGTTCAGAAGGAATTGCATTGGCTTAAGGAGACCTGGATTTTATCATGGTCTCCTTAATTACCATTATTATCAACACCATCCTCAAACTCCCTTCTTCTCATCTTCCATCATCAATGACCCACCATTCCTATCATCCATGACTACAGTTTTAGGGACCTTAAACACCATGAAGGCAAACCACCTCCTTTTACAGATGAGGAAACTGAGGCTTAAAAAGGTTACAGGACTTGCCCAGGATATCACATAGCTTGTAAATAGGATTTGAACTTAGGTCTTCCTGACTCCAAGTCTAGGGTTCTACCCATCTAACTGCCTCTAAATATGGATGAAGTTGGAAAGATAGTATTTGTAACTCATAAGACCTTTCTCAGTATTAGGGTAGTTGGAGGGTATACAGACACACACACACACACACACACACACACAGGGCATAGGGTGAACTGAATATGAAGGGATGATATCTAAAAAATAAAATTAAGGGGTGAAAGAGAAATGTACTGGGAAAAGGAAAAAGGGAGAGGTAGAATGGGGTAAATTATCTAACATAAAAGAGGAAAGAAAAAACTTTTACAGTGGAGGTGAGAGGGAATGAGTGCACCTTACTCTCATCTGATTTGGCTTAAGGAAGAAATTAAGTACATGGTCAATTGGGTATGGAAATCTGTTTTACCCTACAGGGAAGTAGGAGGGAAGGGGCTAGGAAAGGGGGAAATGATAGAAGGGAGGGCAGATTGGGGGAGGGGGTAATCAGAAGCAAACACTTTTAAGGAGGGACAGGGTCAAAGGAGAGAATAGAATAAATAAGGGGGGAATAAGTTGGGGGGAAATATAGTTAGTCTTTCACGACATGACTATTAGGGAAGTGTTTTGCATGACCGCATATGTCTAACCTATGTTGAATTGCTTGCCTTCTCAATGAGGGTGGGTAGAGAGGGAGGAAGGGAGAGAATTTTAAAAATAAATGTTAAAAATTGTTTTTACATGCAACTGGGAAATAAGATATACAGGCAACGGGGTATAGAAACCTATCTTGCCCCACAAGAAAATAGAAAGGAAGGGGATAAGAGAAGACGGATGGTGATAGAAGGGAAGGCAGATTGGGGGACTGGCTAATCAAAATGTATGCCATTTGGGGTGGGGGGAGGGGAGAGATAGGGAGAAAATTTGGAACTGAAAATCTTATGGAAGTGCATGTTGAAAACTAGAAATTAATTAATAAAAAGGAAAAAAAAAGAAAAAGATAAATATGGATGAAGTTTTCGCAGCCACAGAGAAAGCTAAACTTAAAGTCACAGGAACTAGGTTTAAATCCTGCCCTTACTTACTTGTATGATTTTATTATTCCATGTCTCTAGTCTCAGTTTCCTCATCTGTAAAATGAGAGGTTAGGTCTAGATGAACACCAAGGTCCATTCCAGTCCTAGATTTTTGGTGCCTTGACTTTCTGGATATGGTTCTGCGTTACGTGCTATGCTGAAAAAATTATATAGATGCTTTCTCCACTATTTGTTTAAGAGCTCTGAGGCCAAAAACAGCAATCAACAAGTCAAGAATCTATAGCCATACCTCCCTCTTTTATTCTGAGTGAGTCTGCATTACTACTGGGGCAAGTTTCAGTTGCAGACTCTTTGGAAGGAATGCAGTTGCTTTCCTACTCCCCAAATGAGTCCAGGATCTACTTTAATGAATAGATAAGAATGATTTGCAATTAGCATAGTAATTGTTTGTTTCTAAGTGAATGACTCTTAAGAACCTGAACAATCTAAGTGCTTAAAATGTCAGCTCAGCTCCTGTCTCAATTATCCCAAATTTTGAATTAGTGGTTCCAAATTAATGAGCTCTTACTATATATGTGATAAAGCAGCAGACCACTACAAAAGTGGGCACTGATTTATTAGCCCTGTATACACCATGGGAGTGGATGCAATGTTCAGCAGAGGAAAAACACAAAGGTACAATCGAGGCACAGTGTGTGTATGTGTGTGTGTGTGTGTGTGTGTGCACGCGTGTGTGTGTGCATATATGTGTGTGCTCACACACACGCCATTCCTCCATACAGAAGAACAAATAGGAAAGGGCAACCATGGGAATTTTAAGACCAAATAGAGCAAGGCCAGAGACATCATTCACTCTTACCTCGTTCCCATTTGTTGAGGCCACATGTTATAGTAGTTGTGTTTGTCCTTCATTCTCGAAGAGGACCATGGCATCAGGGAAATGATGATATGACTTGCAGCTGATTTTGATTTGAGTGAGGGAAGGCTGTGCAAAGTCACCAGCCTTACTCTCTCTTCCAGAGCCATCTGGGTCCAGTGGCCTGATAATCACCAGGAGGACTGGAGATGGCCCAGGATGCATTGGGAGGCCCTGGACCTTTCAGGATAAGGTCTTTTCAGGTTCTCACTTTGAATGAGGTAACGGCCATTCAGTGAATAGGCCTCTTTGGGAAGTTAACCAAGGCATGGTCCCTTTAATCAAAAACTCAAAAAAAACCCCAAAAAATCAAGCTGAGAGGGGAAGACCCTCAGGGTTCCTGCCCCAAAAAGAAACAGTTACTATTTAGTATTTACATTCACTCTGTGTTAGGAAGACAGGGACCTATTGTCCAATCTATGACTTCCAGAGCTAGATACCAGCTAGATTTCTTTCTCAAACAAAACAAAACAAAAAATGAAACAAAACATGTTACAATAAGAAGAACACAGGAGACTAGTTCTAGGTCAGACAACCCATACTTGAATCCTGGTTCTGCTCTTTACTATGTGCGACATTGGAAGAGTAAGTTCCTTCCCTTTCCTGAACCATAGCTTCTTCATCTTTAAAGTGAAAAGTTTGAATGTGCCATGCTCTGAGAGAAGTAGCTAAGTAAGTAACAGAGAGTCTAGCTCTAGCCAGAGCACTAGACTGAGTCATAAAGACTTGGGTTTGAACCCTGAGTCATACACTTACTAGTGTTGGTGTGACCCAAGGTGAGTCACTTAAGCTTGCTGAGACTGTCCTCACCTCCAAGTAGGAATAATCATTCTTGCAGCATTACTCTCATAGAGTTCTTGTGATGGTCAGGCTTTGTAAACAAAGTGATACATAAATTTCAGTTGTTATTATTTTTGCTGCTATCCCTTCAAGCTCAAAGTCTTCTCATCCAATACAGGAGAATAATGGGATCCTAAATTTAGAGCTCGAAGAGGCCTTATATAGGGTCCATTCTTGATAGGCATGTCATATTAGGAATAGTTTGAAGAATGGAGGAGCAAGGGTTTGGTGGGTAACAGAGAAGGGGGTCATAGAAAGGAGAGGGTATCCTAGGTCAGCTGTAGTAGTGGTGTTTGGGTAAAGGACCAGAGACAATATTGAGTTAAATAAACAACACAAGAGTCAAATTGTACTAGAAGATTTTGTCCAGCTCAGTAAAATAATTTTTTGGTAGTTCGATTGGTATGGCACTGAATAGATAGATTAATTTAGGTAAAATTGTCGTTTTTATTATGTTAGCATGGCCTAACCATGAGCAACTGATATTTTTCCATTTATTTAGATCTGACTTTATTCGTGTAAAAAGTGCTTCATAGTTATGTTCATATAGGCCCTGGGTTTGACTTGGCAAATAGACTCCCAAATATTTTGTGGTGTCTACAGTAACTTTGAATGGAGTTTCTCTTTCTATCTCTTGCTCTTGGGCCTTGTCAGTAATGTATAGGAATGCTGAGGATTTATGTGGCTTTATTTTATATCCTGCAACTTTGCTAAAGTTGTTTATTATTTCAAGTAGTTTTTTTACTTGATTCTCTAGGATTCTCTAAATAAATCATCATATCATCTGCAAAAAGTGATAGTTTAGTTTCTTCTTTTCCTATTCTAATTCCTTCAATTTCTTTTTCTTCTCTTATTGCTACAGCTAACATTTCTAGTACCAAATTGAATAGTAGGGGTGATAATGGACATCCTTGTTTCACCCCTGGTCTTATTGCAAATGCATCTAGCTTATCCCCACTACAAATAATGCTTGTTGACGGTTTTAGGTAGATGCTATTTATAATTTTAAGGAAGGTTCCATTTATTCCTATGCTTTCTAGTGTTTTTAATAGGAATGGGTGTTGTATTTTGTCGAAGGCCTTTTCTGTGTCTATTGAGATGATCATATGGTTTCTGCTAGTTTTGTTGCTGATATGGTAAATTATGCTAATAGTTTCCCTAATATTGAACCAGCCTTGCATTCCTGGAATAAATCCTACCTGGTCATAGTGTATTATTCTCATGATAAGTTGCTGCAATCTTTTTGCTAATATTTTATTTAAAATTTTTGCATCAATATTCATTAGAGAAATTGGTCTATAATTTTTTTTCTCTGTTTTGACTCTACCTGGTTTGGGTATTAGTACCATATTTGTGTCATAAAAAGAATTTGGTAGGACTCCTTCTTCACCTATTTTCCCAAATAGTCTACAAAGTATTGGAGTTAGTTGTTCTTTAAATGTTTGGTAGAATTCACATGTAAAACCATCTGGCCCTGGAGATTTTTTCCTAGGGAGTTCATTGATGGCATGCTTAATTTCTTTGTCTGAGATGGGGTTATTTAGAAATTTTACTTCCTTTTCTGTTAACCTGGGCAGTTTATGTTTTTGTAGATATTCATCCATATCTCTAAGGTTGTCAAATTTATGGGCATACAATTGGGCAAAATAATTCCTAATTATTGTTTTGATTTCCTGTTCATTAGAGGTGAACTCACCCTTTTCATTTTTGATACTGGTAATTTGATTTTCTTCTTTCTTTTTTTTTAATCAAATTGACCAAAGGTTTATCAATTTTATTGTTTTTTTCATAAAACCAGCTGTTTGTTTTATTTATTAATTCAATAGTTTTCTTGGTTTCAATTTTATTAATCTCTCCTTTGATTTTCAGTATTTCTAATTTGGTATTTAATTGGGGGTTTTCAGTTTGCTCTTTTTCTAGCTTTTTCAGCTGTATGCCCAGATCGTTGATCTCCTTTTTCCCTATTTTATTCATGTAAGCATTTAGGGATATAAAACTTCCCCTAAGAACTGCTTTTGCTGCATTCCATAAGTTTTGGTATGTTGTTTCATTATTGTCATTTTCTTGAATGAAGTTATTGTTTCTCTGATTTGTTCTTTGGCCCACTCATTCTTTAGAATTAGATTATTTAGTTTCCAATTAATTCTTAGCTTATTTTTCCATGGTTCTTTGTTACAAATAATTCTTATTGCATCATGATCTGAAAAGTGTGCTTTGACTACTTCTGCCTTTCTGCACTGGATTGTGAGGTTTTTATGCCCTAGTACATGGTCAATTTTTGAGTATGTGCCATGTACCACTGAGAAGAAAGTATATTCCTTTTTATCCCCATTCACTTTTCTCCAGAGGTCTATCTTATCTGCCTTTTCTAAAATTCTGTTTACCTCCTTAACTCCTTTCTTATTTATTTTGAGGTTAGATTTATCAAGTTTAGAAAGGGGGAGGTTGAGGTCTCCCAATATTATACTTTTGCTGTCTATTTCTTCCTGTAACTCCCTTAACCTCTCCTCTCAGAATTTGTATGCCTTACCACTTGGTGCATATATGTTAAACAATGATATTGCTTCATTGTTTATGGTGCCTTTTAGCAGGATATAATGTCCTTCCTTATCTCTTTTAATTAAATCTATCTTTACTTTTGCTTTGTCTGAGATTACGATTGCTACACCTGCTTTTTTTACTTTAGCTGAGACGCAATATATTTTACTCCAGCCTTTTACTTTTACCCTGTGTGTATCCCCCTGTTTCAAAGGTGGTTCTTGTAAACAGCATATTGTAGGATTATGGTTTGAATATCTAGGGTATTAATGAAAAGAAATGCTAGAGAAGGTGGCCTAGCCATACCAGATACTAAACAGTACTACAGAGCAGCAGTCATCAAAACTACCTGGTACTGGCTAAGAAACAGAGGTATGGATCAGTGGAATAGGATAGGAATACAAGATGGAGAAATCAACAACTATAGCAATCTACTCTTTGATAAACACAAAGAGGCCAGCTTCTGGGCTAAGAATTCACTATTTCACAAAAGCTGTTGGGAAAATTGGAAAATGGTAGGGCAGAAACTGGGCATAGACCAATATCTTACACCATATACCAGAATAAAGTCAAAATGGGTTCATGATCTAGGAGTAAAAGCTGATATTATAAGTAATTTGGGAGAGCAGGGAATAGTTTACTTATCAGATTTATGGAAAAGAAAAGAATTCATGACCCAACAAGAGATAGAGAGCATTACAAAATGCAAAATGGATAATTTTGATTATGTTAAATTGAAATGTTTTTGTACAAAAAAAGCCAATGCAACAAAAATTAGGAGGGAAGCAGAAAATTGGGAGAAAATCTTTACGACTAGTATCTCTGATAAAGGCCTCATTTCTAAAATATACAGGGAACTGAGCCAAATATATAGGAATACAAGCCATTCCCCAATTGAGAAATGGTCAAAGGATATGAACAAGCAGTTTTCAGAGGAAGAAATTAAAGCTATCTATAAGCATATGAAAAAATGCTCTAAATCACTACTGATTAGAGAAATACAAATCAAAACAACTCTTAGACACCACATCTCTCCTGTCAGATTGGCTTAAATAACAAAACAGGAAAATGATAAATGCTGGAGAGGATGTGGGAAAATTGGAACATTGTTACATTGCTGGTGGAGTTGTGAGATGATCCAGCCATTTTGGAGAGTAATTTGGAACTATGCCCAAAGGGCCATAAAAATGTTCATACTTTTTGACCCAGCAGTACCACTTCTAGGGTTGTATCCCAAAGAAATCACACAAGCGGGAAAAGGACCTATATGTACAAAAATATTTATAGTGGCTCTTTTTGTGGTAGACAAGAATTGGAAATCAAAGGGATGCCCATCAATTGGGGAATGGCTGAACAAGCTGTGGTATATGAAGGTAATGGAATACTATTGTGCCATAAGAAATGGGGATGATACGGACTTCATAACAACCTGGAAAAACCTACACAACATAATGCTGAGTGAGCGGAGCAGAGCCAGGAGAACATTATACACAACCACAGATATATGGATTCCGTGAGGACCAACCCTGACAGACTTCGCTCTTCTCAGCAACACAAAGTACAAAGACAACTCCAAAGGACTCACAATGGAGAATGCTATCTGCATCCAGAGAAAGAACTATGAAGTTTGAATACAGATTGAGGCACATTTTATGCTCACCTTTTTCCCCCTTTTTTTCTTCTCTTTTGTTTTTGTTTTTGGGTTTGTTTTTTTTTTTTTTTTGGTTCTGTTTCTTCTTTCTCACAATTCATTCCATTGGTCATAATTCTTCTCCGCAACTTGACTAGTGTATAAATTAATTCGATGCGATGTTATACGTGGTAGTTATATGAGATTCCATGCCGTCCTAAGGAGGGAGGGGGGAGGGAGGGGAGAAAATCTGGAACTCAAAATTACGTAGAACTGTCTGTTGTAAACTAAAAATAAAAATAAAAAAATGTTTATTATTTAAAAAAAATTGTACTAGAACGATGTTCTAGTCTGTAGTTGCTTCTCAGGCTTCTGAGAAGAGAGTCAGTGTGTCAGAAGACGAGGGTTCAAATTATGCCTCTGACATCAGCCATATGGTATTAGGCTAGTCACTTAACATTTCTAATCCTCAGTGTCCTTATCTGCAAAGTGAAGGGGTTTGATTAGATGAATATCAGGTTCCTTTCAGCTCAAAATCTATGATTCTATTGCTTCTGTCTTTTATGGGGCCAAGACAAAGTTAAGCATATTTTCCCATCAGCAGTGCAGCATTTCACACTTTAGGATGCCAACCCTGCTGGCTTCTTCATGGCAGGGGTTTCCTCCCTGTGACCTGTGTGTGATAAGGTCTGTCTATTTATCCATCTGGCTCATGCATGGGAAACCAAACAGATTCTGCCATGTGTCCAGTGATATGAAGTATCCCAGTCTGTGGATGATGGGAAATGAACTAAAAACTTCCCACTGGTCAAGGGTCTATTCAAGGAAAATGGGAGAATGTGGTTTGGAGAGTTGAACTGGGCAATGGAAAGCCATTAGAAGATAAATGAATATGAAAGGGGCATCTATAACACATGATTAATGCCAGATTCAGTAAACAGGGAGGCTCACGATACAGAAGCGAGAGGCAGATGAGCAGATGGGAGTTATTTTTAAAAATAAGAGGCAGCAAGGAAACTGTAGAATGAAATTTCTTTCTACTGCCAGAGGTATCGATGCCTTGGGATAAAGGGTGGGGTTTCTAGAGAAAGGAAAACCTCATAAGGATAAGAGTTGACGTATCTGGTTATTTCATGGTTGCAAAAAGGTTTTTTTCATTGGATCATCATGACAAGGTGCTTTTATCAGTCCCCTTTTAAAGATGAAGGAACTGAGCCTTGGAGAGGTTAAAGTGATTTACCCAGAGTCATTATTAAGTGTTTGGGAAAAGGATTTAAACCCATATTATCCTGGGTGTTCTATCCACTAAGCAACATGACCTCAATGAAAATACAGGAAGTCACAGAAGTCACCAGGATTGCAGAAAGCATCTTTCTTCTTATGTCCTCTATTTTTAATTTGTGTATTTATAATAGTCAAAATGACTTATTCGCTCATAGTTATTTTTAAAGCAGTATTGCTGACACTATCTGGATCCAGAGAAAAAAACTGAATAGAAGTATGTATAGAATCATTTCATATATCTATAGCTTATTTGTGTCTAGTGGTAGCCATCTCTAGGGTAGACAGGAGGCAACGGAAAAAAAAAGAAATTTACATGATAATTTTATTATCTATTTAAAAGGAATAGTAAGTTATACATAATAGATTTGCAGTTTCATTGCAATAATTTTTTTATTATAGTATGTTATAAAAATGCTTGTTTAGTTTTATAAATTAAAAAATAAAATATATTTTTAAAAAAGAAGTCACCAGGACCCAAAGGACCATAAGACTATGGCATGTCAGAACTAGTCCACTCACCCCCACACACACACACAAAATCTTATACCCTAAGAAAATTAATCCAAGAAACATTAAATGACTTAGCTAAAGCATATTGCAACTGGTCAAGGACATATTTAGGGCCCACCCAAGGTAGGGCCTCCTTTTCTCTTGCTTTTTTATCTGGGTTCCACTTTTAGGATAGTTAGCCTGGGGAAGAAGGAATAAGGGAAGAAAAGTATGAGGAATCAGAAAACGTTATGTAGAGAAGCAGGAATAACAAGCAGGAAAGGAAATTAATCCGATTCTAATTATACTTGAGGGCTCATGTCAGTCCGTCTTCTGGGATTTCAGTTGGTCTTTTAAATAATTTATTTTTTGTTTCTACTTTTGTATCCTATGTGGGATTGATCATAGGATTGAAGCATTAGAGCTGATAAGAACTTCAAAGATCATTGAGTCTGCCCCCTATATTTAACAGACGAGGAACTGAGTTTCAGAGTTGTGACTTTTTCAAGACCACAAAAATAGAAAATAGCAGAGAGAGGATTTGAACCTAGGTCTTCTGATTTCAGGGCAGCTAGGTGGCACAGTAGATAAAGTGCTGGGCCTGGAAACCAGGAGGACCTGAGTTCAAATTTGGCCTGAGACACTTACTAGTTGTGTGACACTGGGCAAGTCACTTCACTCTACCTCAGTTTTCTCATCTGTAAAATGAGAAGGAAATGGCAAATCACTCCAGTATCTTTGCAGAAAAAAAACAAAAACAAAAACAAAAACAAATGGGGTCATGAGGAGTTGGACATTTCCGATCAGCAGCAGCAGGTTGTCACAGTGAGCAAAAATCAGATCTGGTGTATCTTAGGATAATAGTTTTATGTCCTTTGAGGTCACAATTTTGTTTCCTTTGAATTTCTTATTCTTATCTCCTATTACATGCTACTAAAATTGCTTTTTAAACCCTGTACTGGATCTAGTGGTGCTCCTTGGAAATGAAAGGTATCCAGGATGAGATAGGTATAGGCTGATGGCAGCTGTAGCTTCATCTCCCTAGTCCTCAATTTTTCACGTATAAAATGGGAGAATCATAGTAGAAAGATTCTGAAGTCCTTTCCAATTCTAGCTCTGTGACTCTATCACCTTAACTTAACTCTGTTCTTGTCCTATCTTCTCCTCTCTGTTCCTTTGTTATTACTACCACCAGTCCCAAACTCATACCCATCTCCCACTCTCCACCTCTTTTTTTTTCCTTTTTTCAATGCCCAATTCAGGTGCCTCCTCCTTGTTGGAGCCTTCCATGCTCTCCCACAACAGAAAATGATTTCTCCATCCCCAGATGTCTCCTAGAACTCCGGCCTCCTAGGCACCAATCATATTTTCCCTGTCATCTTTAAGTGTGTATATGACCTACCATCATATTAGATTGTAAGCTTCTTCAGGGCAGAAAGCATGTCTTAGGAGTCTTTGTATCTCCTTCAGTACTTCTCACAGAGGAGATATGTTTGTTGACTTGAATTAGAATAAACTTTTTTTTTTTTCCTGTTTTAAGACTGGCATCACTTCTAGCCCTTCCCGACTGTCACAGTCAGTCCTTCTGCCCATGTGTACGTGTGTGTGTTTTATGGTCTTCTTCCCCATAATAGGAATATCCAGCTTTATGGTAGGCAGACAGAGAGCAGCTAATACAGACAATATTTCTTCCTTCACCATATAGCAAGCAAAGGGCTTTTGCTTGATTAGAAAGTCTCAAAGTCAGAAGACCTGAACCTTGGGACTATAGGCAAATCAGTTCTCTGTTCCATTGTGTCCCTTACCAGGAAGAGTCATGACAAGGAAAGCTCTTAGTAAATCATGAATCATTATATAAATGTGAACTTTTATGATGATGATTATTATTCATCTCATTCTTAATTTTTTTTTACAAAGCTGAGATTGAAACAGCCTAGGGACAAAGTCACTATCTCGCTATTATTCTTTTTATTTAATTGTCTAAGGACTACTGCACAGGTAGAAAAAAATAACTGCCAGTTTGAATTTGTATACAAATATGGAGACAGAATTTCATTTTCTTTAGGTGGCTGGAAAGCATCCTCGAGGCACCACCAAAAGCAGACAGGAAGATCTCTCTCATCCTCTTCTCACATTTCCATTTCTCTTCTTCTGTATCTATATTTTGAAATTGTTTCATTCCAAGAAGCTTGAAGATTATGAGCATTGAATATGATGTTTATTTAAAATGCTGTTCTTAGATTTTGATAGATGATGATGAGTTTGACAAGAACTATGATTTAATTGGCATAGGGGACTTCTGGTGAGCAAACATTTCTCTCCACCAATCAGCAGCTGCTCTGTATCTTGTAGTTTTGAGTTGACTGGGGCCCTGAGAGTTCAAAGGATGTGACCCAGGTCAAGCAGATAGTCTGTGCTGGAATTTGGACTTAACCATAAATCCTGTCTTCCTTACTCTAAGGTTGGCTGCCTATGTACTCTACCACACTGCCTCTGGAGGTATTGTTATCATTAATGTCGTCATTATTGCTTTCAGTCCTGGCCTTTTATTCATCCAGACCCCAGGAGAAGCAGGATAATTCAATCCAAAAGACAGTAATAGAAACCTGAGTTCATGGGGGGAAGGGTGCTGTGAATTTAGGGCACTGGGGAGAGAAAGCGTCAAGAATGAGAAAAGTCTGTGAAGTGAGGCCATTACTTGCACAGCATGTGGCAAAGATGCTGGATTTTGTCTCTCAGAATAAGTCATTCTCTTTTGCAGGGAGGCAGCAAGTGCCTGCACATAGGAAAAACTTGGGCTGGAAGCATGGACTCAATTTTATTGAGAATAACTTAGTGACTTCCTGGTCAGTACAATTGTTTTCTCTGGCTGATTATTTTCTCTGGGAACAGTTGACAGTACATGGGTGCTACTCCCCGGCGCAGAGAGAAAAGGACATTCCCACCCTCCCACCCCACCTCCCCACTCCCACCCCACCTCCCCACTCCCACCCTCACCTCTCACCCCCACCACCAAAAAGATTCCTAACTTGTTTGTTTTAATATTTTGACAACTGTATTTTAATGCAATTAGTTTTCTTTGTAACCCGATGCATTTTGTTGTGTTTTTTTTAAACATTTTGTGTGTGTGTGTGAGGAGACTATAGGCTTCACCAGACTGCCAAGGGGATCCACAGCACACAAAAGATTAAAATGTTGAAGTATACCAAGCCTTGTAGTGGGGGAGAATGGCTAGGTCTGAGACTTTGGGCAATAAACCAAGGAATCAGATGGCCCAATATGGCATGGAAGAAATATTATTCACTGGCCATGAATGCCACTCACTAATTGGGGTGGGCATAGAATAGATAAAAGTCCTATTCCAGGCAAAATATTTGGAAATCAAACATTCTGGGTAAGATCTAGAGCATCTGAACCCTGACCGTGGCCACTGACAGATGCCACATCTCATCTGAAGATGAGTATAAGGAAAAGTGAGCTGATAAAGTCTGTCAAGAGGGAGCTATGAAGCAGGGTGCTAAACCCCACATAGCCATGGAAAAATTGGCTGTGGTTGGGTTTTTTGTGGGGGAGGGAAAATATGGAACAGAGACACCAGGAGATAGAGGGTTGGCAGTGTAGAATGAGCATAGAAGGGGAATCCCTAGACATGGTTATACCTGAATAAATGCCTAGAATATTGGGGCAGAATAGCATAAGGGGCAGTAAGAGTCCAAAGTCATGCACCGCCATTTTGCCAGTAACTCGCCCTGTGACTCTAGGCAAGTCACTCAACCATTCTTGGATTCAATTTATAGCCTTGCAGAAACTCAGATTTGGAAGGAGTTCTAGACTCAGCTTTCGACTACCTAAAGCAATGAGCCTCCTGTACAGCATCCCACACTTTCTAATGGCAAGACATTCACTACTTCCAGATACAGCAGATGCTGTTGCTGGACTCTTCCAGTTAACCAACAATAAAGACAGTAATGGCTAACACATGGTGCTTGCTATGGGTGAGGCGCTGTGGTAAGTGCTTTTCTATGATTATCGCCTTGGGTCCTCACAACAACCATGAGAAAGTGGTATTATCATTCCCATTTTACAGATGAGGAAACTGAGGGAAAAAAAGAGGTTAACTGACTTGTCCAGGGTCACACAGCTAGGTAGTGTCTGAAGCCAGATTTGAACCCCAGGTTCAAATGACTCCAGGCACAGCACTCTGTGCACTATGGTGCTATCTAGGTAAAGATATACCAAGTTTGCAGACACATGAATGTAGAATATAATCCTCCATGACTGGAAGAATTATGAAAGGCCTCTCTTTCAGTGATCCCAAGGAGTGGTCCCAAGAGACAATGGTAAGGAGGAAAACATTCCTGGAATGAAGGAAAGCCTGTGCAAAAGTAGGGCTGTGGGAGATCATGCTATATCATCATAAGATTTCAAGTCAGAAAGGATTTCGGAGCATTTCTAGCTTGCCCCTCTCCCTTCATTTTATCAATGAGGAAACTGAGGCTAAGAGAGGTAAAATGATTTAGCCAAGGTCACCCAGGTAGCAAGTAACAATCAGGATTTGAATTCAGTTCTTCTCCCAACATTCTTCCCTCTATACCTTGCTGACATTAACCTATAAATGTCCAGATGGAATGTCATGAACGGAATGTCAAGTGAGATAACATGGCTAGAAAGTAGACTGCATGAGAAGGAAAACTAGATGAGGGGGAGTCATGAGTAATTAGCTTGGAAACAGGCTGAAACCAGATTGTGAAGGGCCTTAAATATCTTTGAAAAGAGTTTGTATTTTATCCTGAAGGCAATCCACTGAAACTTCTTGAACTGAGAAGAGATGAGGTAAGACCTTCGCTTTAGGAATATAAACTTGGTAGCTATGTGGATGATGGATTGGAGAGGGAAGAGTCTGGATACAGGGATTCCAAGCAGGAGACTAACATGAGTTGTGGCAACTGATTGGACTTGAGGAAGAAGAGAGAGTGAAGATGACACAGAGATAGAGAGGTGGATGGATGCATGGATGGATGGATGGATGGATGGATGGATGGATGGATGGATAGATGGATAGATGGATGGATGGAGAGAGGGAGAGGGAGAGGGAAAGGGAGAGGGAGAGGGAGAGGAGGAGGAGGAGGAGGAGGAGGAGAGAGAGAGAGAGAGAGAGAGAGAGAGAGAGAGAGAGAGAGAGAGGGAGAGAGAGAGAGAGATGGTAGATGGTAGATAGATAAAATATTTAATAATTAAACATAGTATATGCTACACACACTGTGCTAAGTTCTAGAAATACAAGCTTATAAGACATTCCCTGACCCTAAAAAGCATACACTTTTTAATGGAGGAAGCCAAAACATTAAGCAAAAATAGAAAGAGGCAAGGGAGAACAGAAGGATGAAGGCTAGAACAGAGATGGCATGATTTGGAGCTGGTGGTCAGAAAGTGAGACAGAGGCTTGATTCCAGGGAAGATAGGACAAAAGTTTTCCTATGAGAGACCCTCTTCCTTTGAGACTGAAGCAGAGTAGAAGGGGCTGGGAGATGAGGCTAAGGTGATTTTAAGAGTAGAACTGGGGAAGAGAAAGAAGTAGGTTGTTGAGATGAATGGCTTCAAACATTCAATGAAATATGAGGTGAGGTCCTGTGCTGTTAGAAAGTGCTTCCTTATACTCAGCTATACTTGGCTTCCTGGTAATTTCTACTCATTGGTTTTAGGCCAGCTCTCTGGAGCCATGAAGACTAAATCTAATCCCTCTTCTGTTTGGCAATACTTTAGATATTTGGAAATAAATACCAAGTCCCTCCCTGCCTCCCCATCCCATCAATTCTCAAGTTTCCCCTTTCTGAGCTAAATATTCTCATTTAGAAAGTAAATTGGTTAGATTAAATGGTCTTTAAGATTTCTCCCAGCTCCAGGTTGCTATGAATTCCCCTAGGGCAGTCTAATCTGGGCAATTTCTCTTGTCCTTCCATGTCTCACCCCAGTTAATAAAGAAATCCTAAACAACAACAAAGAAAAATCACATTTCAATGCCTACATGTGACACATTCATTCTAACTCCCATAACATCTCCAACCTAGCTAGTCCCTCTGAATTAAAGCACAGAAATCCAGACTGAGATTGCAATCCTCATACCCATCAACCTGCTCTGATGAGCAAGAGTTCTCCTCAACAAGCATGAAAGAACAGAAAACTTGTTTACTGAAGGGGACCAGCCTCTCAGTTCACAGGTGAAAGCAGTTCCTATTACCTGGGCTTCAGTAAGGAGTGAGGAAAGTGAAGAGAGGGAGAGATGGGGAGGAAGAGAAAGAGAGGGAGAGGGAGAGGGAGGGAAAGACAGAGAAAAGAATAAATATAGAGTAGTGTTTGTGATGTGGGGTTTTCCTTATTTCTTTCCTTGTTACAATTACCTCACTCCTCTACAGCCACTTCCTCCTTGCCAACAGCCTCAAAATCTCTAAACCCTCCAATTCTGGAACTACGAAACATGATCAAATCATCTATCATATTTTTCATGAAAAGAATGTGTCAAACTAATGCTCCCCCTCCACCCCCAGATTCATTAATCATCTCTGTAACTTTCTGGATCAAAGTACTTCATCTTAATCACCACTCTCCTATGTATGTCACTTCTAGCATCCAATCTTTTGCCAAGGCCCGTTGATTTCACCTTTGCAACATCTCTCAACTCTGACACTGTTACCACCCTAGTACAAGCCATCATCACCTCACAGCTGGACTATTACAATAGCCTGCTGGTGGGTCTGCCTGCCTCAAGTCTCTCCCCACTCCAATCCATCCTCCATCCATCCACTAAAGAAACTTGCCTAAAGTTCAAGCCTAACCATGTCACCTCCCTACTCAATAAATGTCAGTGGTTCTCTAGTACCTTCAGAATTAAATACAAAATCCTCTGCTTGGAATTAATAGCCCTTCATGGCATAGCTTCACCATACCCTTCCAGTCTTCTCACACCTTACTTCCCACCATGTACTCTTTGATCTAGTGACACTGATCTCTTGGATGTTCCAAAAACAAAACACTCCATTTTTTAACTCAAGACACTTTATCTAACTGTCCTTCATACCTCTGTGTCCCTCCTCATCTCTGCCTGTTGGCTTCCCTGGCTTCCTAACTAAAATCCCGTCTTTTACAGGAGGCTTCTCTCAATTTCTCTTAATTCTCTTGCCTTCTCTCTGTCAATTATTTCCTATCTATACTGTATATAACTTATTTGTATGTACTTATTTATTTGCTGTCTCTCCCATCAGATCATAAGTTCCTTGAGGGCAGGGACTGTCTTTTGCCTCTTTTTGGTATCCCTAGAATTTAGCGCAGTGCCTGAAACAAAGTAGGTGCTCAATACATGTTTACTGATTGATAGAATATAAGCTCCTTGAAGGCAGGAGCTATCTTTGCTTTTGTCTTAGCACAATGCTTAGATCATAGTAAGTGCTTAATAAATGCTTTTATTCATTCATTCAAGAAGGTGGATTTATATTAAACATGCCTAGGTCTCCCCATATGTAAATTCTTAGAATATTACATAGCTTTTGTTTTTGCCTTGTTAAAATGTCTAATAGAACTGGGTCGCATTATCACTTTTGGCCAGTAGGTCCTCTCTTCTCCAGAAGTTATTTTCTGAAGTGGAGAAAGGAGGGACTTTAGAGGCATGCTGTCAAAATTATATTTATCTACCAGAGTTTTGTAAGTACTTAAATATATGATGGTGGTGGTGATGATGATGATGACGATATGATGATGCAACATTTTATCCCTTTCTTCCACTCTCTATGATCTTACCAGCCCAGGCTAATTCATTACTTTATTGCCTTTGCCTACCGATAAGCACATTTCAACATGTCCTCTAACTAAAACATTTTGATCTCTCAAGAGCCCAAAGACAGGAGAATCCTTCTGGGAGAAAAACTGACACAGGAGCCTAGAGAGACACAAACACACACAGACATTTGGATGAGGAGGGATAAAATTTTTAAAATACTGTGAGTGAAGAAAATCCCAATAGCTCTACGGCCCTGATCCAGTCTCTTGTCCATACTGCAAAATTGCCACGGTAAGGCTAAAAGCAAGGGCTTTCTAATGACCAGACGACCAGAATCAGCAATGTCTTTGCCACTTGCTTTTATCCCCCAGCTGTTAATTGGCTGCACAGGAGGTAGCAGTGAATGAGAATGAGCCCAGGTGTGCTGCCTGAGTGATTACTGCCACATCTGCCTCCTCCTGCTCTCTGACTGGCTTATCTCAGGTAACTCTGGCTTATTCGAGATCTGATTACCTAGACTGTCAGTGTTATAAATATTTCAGACCTGACACTGCTTCTCATCGCCTGTGGTTGTGTGGTAGGTGTGACTTTTGCTGCCAATAGTGTGGAGTTATTTTTTATTCTTCCCTTGGCCATTTTCCACCTTTCTTCCTGCTGTTGTTTCATCATCCAAACTCGATACCCAGAGACCCATGACTAGGAGATACTTAGGCAACTAGGTGGCGTAATAGATAACGTTCTAGACCTGGAAGCAGGAAGAACTGAGTTCAGATTCAGACTCAGGTACTTGCTAGCTGTGTGACCTTGGGCTAGTTACTTACCCTTTTCCTGCCTTGGTTTCCATGTCTGTTAAATGAAGATAAGAATATCACCTTCTCAGGGTTGTTGACATCAAATGAAATATTTGTAAGGCACTTCATAAACCTTAAAACGTTATATAAATCCTAGCTTTTATTATTATTAAGCCTCTTGGTCCAACATTCTCTAGAACCATAGAGTGTCTACTTTGCTACTCCTTTTTCAGCCCTGTGGTTGTAGGGGTCCCTCATTTCTTTGTTTTCCACTTCTTGCTCTGACACATATAGCCAAGTCCATACTCTCCTTGCCTTTGCAGAGGTCATGTCAATTGAATGCCCTATGCTTTCCTTCACTATCATTGTGAATTTTCCGACTATAACTCCCTCTCCTGGCCACCACTCCCCTATGTATGGTCTCTAGCATTAGGGTATAAACTACTTGAGATCAGAGACTATCTCAATTTTGTATTTGTATCCCTAGCACTTAGCACAATGTTTGGCACATATTTAGACCTTAATAATTATTTTTCATTTGTCCATTCATTTCTTTTGTACAATTTCAATTCACAAGGATAGACAGCATAGTACAGCAGAAAGACCATTGGACTTAAGAGTCAGAAGACTTGTGTTGGAATCTCAATTCTGACCTTTTCTAGTGCACGACCACAGACAAGTCACAATACTTCTATGTGCCTCAGTTCTTTAAGCTATAAATGGAAGATAATACCAATAGCATCACCTACCTTATAGGGGTACCATGGGAAAGTGCTTTGTAGCCTTCAAGTTCTGTGCAGACAGTAGCTTTGTTATTCTTTCTTGACTCCTTCTGTGTCTCTAACCCATGGAAACATTCACTGTTGACATGTGCAACATGTGCATCTGGGCAGCCAGTCCCCTCAATCTTCTCTTTCTCACTTTTCTCTGGTTTGTCTTACCCAACCTTCATTTGTGGTGGCTGGCTAAAGTGAGTGTAAGGGAAAGGCCACCGTAGTGCTACAATTCAATCTCAGGATCCTAGGGATAACTGCCTTTGGGAACTAGACTCCAACTACTCACAGCTGTAGCTGCTCAGCCTTCACAGTTGTAATTTCCATTTAACCATCGGGCAAGGTGATATAATTAATTCCTCATTTTCACCTGACTGTACTTTAGAACTTCTCTTTCTGACTTCTCCACCATGCCCCAGGAAGTTCATTATTGGGATACCCCGACATCCTGTAAGATCTCACCACCCTCTGCCTCTCTGAGTGGAAGGTGGGGCCATAAACTCCGAACTTCCATCTAAGGAGAGAGTTCAGCTTTGACACCTTCTCATTTCTCACCTGAACGCACTACTTTAGAGCTTCTTGACCAAGTTCACTACGCCCCCAAATTGGGTACCTTATCCATCCAACCTTTCCCACTTTTCATCTTCCTTTTGTGCATTATCATTCCCCATTAGACTGTAAGTTCCTTGAGGGCAGGGGCTATCTTCCTCTTTCCATATTTGTATCCCCAGCACTTAGCACAGAGCCTGGTACATAGTAGGTTATTTAATAAATATTTATTGATTGACCATTAATTTTTTGTTAAAAACTATTGGATTTTATTGTGAATTTTATAAGATATCAAATAAAATGGACTTTTTCATACACATAGTAGAACAGAGATATCTATGGAACTCTTATTTACAACTTACTTTTCTTGTAAAATATTTAATAAATCCAACACACCATTAACTCAATCAGAAGCACAACAGAAGATAAAGTAAGAATAATTAAAACACAATGTTCTTCCCATAATGCACACACTGACAATAGGTCAAAGTAGCCCTAAACTTAAAATAGCATAACAAGAAAGCAAATGACACATGTGTCAGAGGCAGCTCACAGCACTGGACTGTAGCCTTCATGTCCTTGGAGTCCCTCAGGGACAGTGTGTACCACTGGTCTTTAAAGGGAAGAGGCATTCCTCTCCTGGATTTCTGTGTTCTCATGCTAGGCAGTGACATTTCTTGGCTGGATGCTATACATAGGTTACTCCTCTTCTGGACTGGCAAAGCATTATTAAGCTCTTTCAGCAAAAGCAGAAAAATTAAGCCAGGATTTTCCATGTCTGTTCCAGGATGAGTTCTGAGGGACTTCTGTACAAATATAGGTGAAGGTAGATAGAACCTTTATGCTTCAGTTAGTTCTTTCGAATAGCAAAGCTTTTTTTTTACTCTAATTAGATTTTCCAAGTAGCAAAGCTTTCTGACTATCAGCTATTCCAAGTAACAAGTTGCATATGGTAATGGAGATTTCGAGGTGTTCCTGTGACTCAACTCTAAGAATTCTTCTGATACCCATCAGAGATCAAGTCTTGACCTGCTCCAAAGCAAGGCGCTCATATGAAATGATTCATCTCTATCTTATGGTAAAAAATCAAAAGCCTCATTTCTGTCAGCCAAGCCACAAACAAGCAGTATACAATCGTCCTGTCATCCCCAAATAATTCCAGGTAGCAGGATTTCCCAGCTTTCAATGTTAAATTCTTCATGTCCATTAGAAGTAAATTAGGTGATAGGAAACAGTAAATCAGTGATTTTTTTTTCTCTGAGTGAATGTCTTTTCCCTGTAGGACTGCTTTTTAAGATTTTCCTTATTCGATAATCTTTTGATCAATAATATCATCCCAATCAGAAAGGGGCACTACTTACACAGGAATAATATAAGCTAATCTAAAAATATCTTATGTTCGAGGTTTCCAGTTCTGTAGAACAAATTAATTCTGCACTTAATGAGGGTATTAAGCTTGAAAGTAAGCATGAGAAGGTTACTAAGAATGAGGTACATATTGACAGTGAGCAGATGCTTTTACAGCTGCAGACAAGTCATGTTGCCCAGCTGTTGGGAAAGTTTTGCTTTCCATAGGCAGTAAGGTACGTCAGAATATCACCAATGCTTGATATCTTTCCAACCTGCAGCTGTAGCACAAGAAAGCAGTTCCTTTCACCTTGGAGCTGCATTACTACAGGACTATTAAAAAATAGTCCACAACAGATGTTGTTATTCATGGGTTATCTGTTCCATATTTTCAAACCTGTTATTAGAATGCTCACTCTTCTTCCACCCTAAGCAGAATATTGTGGATCTATGTTTCTCATAATAAGATATAAGATCACATGTTGAGACCTCTTTGCCACATAGCTTTATTCTATAGCCTATTGGAAGATCTTATTTCCCCTTGTATTATAAATTGTGGTGTTTCTCCTGGGGTTGCACCTTGCATTATGGTTCAAGGGAAATGGGTCCATTTTTGTAGTCACCAGGAGAGAGGTGTACCTTTATAAGTTCCTGCCAGTCTCTGTGGAGCTGAAGAAATTTTAGGGTTTAATTGTGATTCAGTCCAGGGCTTTGCCACCACTGATGAGCCTGATTGACAATCTTAGTTCATAGAATTATGTCCAAGTATATATACAGATACAGATATAGATATACATATATATATTTATATATCTATATCTATATACATACATACATACAGAGAGAGAGAGAGAGAGAGAGAGAGAAACACTCCTTATCCCTTGTACCAAGACCATAGTAAACCACAGACCTACCCAACCCTTGGTTTTTCAGGCACTGATTATCCAAACCATCAGTTGCAAAAGCAGTTTTCTCTAATTTTCTACTACCCACATATCGGTCATCATGTGGCTCATTAGTGTTTCCACCAGAGGGTGAGCAGGTTCAGGCAACAAAAGAGACATTGAAATTGTTGAGTTCTATTGCTCGTTAGCAGTTTAAGGCAAATGCTTGGGTTTGACCAACGATAGGGAGGCAAATGATAACAACTGGGACTGAGAAAGGCCATCCATGAATTTGATATGATCACCACCACCACCACCCCCCCCCCCCCGATGCTGCCCACCAACACCCTGCATGGTGATTGATGACTGCCTAAGTTGTACCAAATTAACTGCTTCTCCATGTTTGAGTACTCTAAGCTTTTTATTGCCAATCTACCTAAACCTGAAGTAGCCCTTCTAAATTAACATCACAGCATAGTGTGGTTAAATGAGCACCAGGCAGGGAATAAAAAGACCTAGGTTCTTTTCCTAATTTGAGGCTCCACCACTAATTTGTGCTTTGCGACTGTTTTTCATTCTATTCAAAGGGAATAACGATATCTGGATTAATTACCTGATGGTACTGCTGGGAGGAAAATAGCTAGAAAATGTAAAGTATTATGTATATATCAGTACATACATATGTGTGCATGTGTATTGCCATTGTTACTAGTTTTAGGAATTTGCCATCCAGATCAACAGTGAAATTTCCTTCTCAGAAAAATGGGGACCTTAGACTAAGCTTCAGCGAGGTGGTACCATGGATAGAGTTCTTGACCCGGAGTCAGGAAGACCTTGAATTCAAATCCCATCTCCTACACTGACTAGCTGTGTGGTTCTGCACTATTAACTTAACCTCTACCTCAATTTTCTCATCTATAAAATGGGAATCACAATAGTGCCTACCTCCGGGGTTGTTGCAAGGATCAAATGAAATAATATCTGTAAAGCATTTAGTATACAGGCACAAAGCAGGGGTTTCATAATAGCTAACTGACATTTTTTTTATAATACTTACCATATGTTAGGCACTTTGATAATTGCTTTATAATCATTATCTCATCTAATCCTCACAATGAACCTAGAAGTTAAGTGCTAGTCTTATCTCCATTTTACAGATAAGGAAACTGAGACAGAGATTAAGTGACTTCCCTACAGTCATTCAGATAGTAAGTGTCTGAAGCCAAATTTGAACTCAGGTACTTCTGACTCCAGGCCTAATGCTCTATCCAATCTGCCAGCTAGCTACCCCATTATCACAATAAATAATAATAAACATTTATTCCTTTCCCCTTTCCTTCCCCATTTCCATCTATGACATTCCACACTCTATGTTCTAAGGTTACTTCTTCTAATGTTCTATGATCTGTGTTTTAAAGTTACTTCCCACTCTGACATTCTGTAAACTATTTTAGCATTTCTTCCAGCTTGAAGAATCTTTAATATTCTAAGGAAGCATCCTTTTCCTCACATGCTTTCAGAACTCCTGATCACTTGGGCAGATGGGCCCATCCCCTGTCCCACCACTTACCAGATGACCACCTCATTCCTAAAGCTAACAAAAAAATTAATTGGATGCCTAGTTCTAGGAAAGATTCTCCCCACCATTCACTTTGTAAGCCTATTCTCTAAGTGTCTGAGGGAATTAAACTGGAAATATTCCACTAAATTAGGCAACTGGTCTCAAGTGAAAAACATCTGTGATTTCTCAATCATCAGGCTATTTTAGGCTTTGGAGAACTTATATTAGCCAATCCTTGACCTAACTCATGCTTTTATTAGAGTCAATAGGCTACCGTCATCCAGTTTGGAAACTCTAATGATCTCCAGCCAGGTTGGTGATGGGAGACAGGAGAATGTTTGAAATATAAACCTCACATTCTAAATATGAAGATGATAAATGAATAGTTATGTGGGTTTTTTCCCCTTCTGGAAGCTAAGCAAACATCAACAGAGCAAACTAACAGTAGAGATGTAATCGTGATTAATCTCACGATTAAAATAATTAATCTCAGTTAATCCCCCATTTAATCATTTCCTTTTATCAATGTCTAAACATGTGGGTTTACAAGAATATTCATTTAGACTAATGGAGATTTCATTCCCCACCATTAGCCTATTTATTCAGAACTACTTAATAGGGAAAACTCGGGCACTTTCATTTGACGACAAACAGCATTTTCATTAGAGCCCAGAGCTGTTCCCACCCCCAACTGACTCTCAAGAGATTCAGAGGCTCCAGGAAGTGAGAGGGTTCCTGGAAGCATTGGAAAAGGAATGGTAGAGGGAATTGGATGTGTTTGAAAGGAGCACTATTTCAAATATTTGTTCAAGGGACTAGAATTTAAATTTATGCCACTGGTAATAATCCTATTGACATCTATGCAGTGCTATCTAGTTTTCAAAGTCTTTCATAGAAATTCTCTCTTTTGGCCCTCCAGAGAAACCTGTGAGGTAAAGAGAAGCAGGTGCATCATCCCTACTTTACCAAGAAGGAAACTGAGGCTAAGGGCAATGGAGCAGCTGGTCCAAAGTTACACTACACAACTAAGTCACAAATAGAGGCCTTCAGGTTCTTCATTCAATGCCCTTTTCATATATAACTATTTAGTTATTTTTGGAGGGAGATGAGAGCAGAAACGAAGTGAAATATTGTTTTTTGAGCTATCTCCTAATGGCTTAAAGGTGCTCTTCTGACTCTGAGCCATAGAAATGGGACATGAGAAGGTGCTGGCAATTTCACAGTCTATATTCCAGACGAAGCTTGATTCAACTTAACTCAGTAAGTTTTTATGCACCTACTATGTGTAAAGTACTGGCATAAGTGCTAGGGGAGACACAAAGTTAGCTACAACAGAGTCCCTGTCCACATGGAGCTTACAACGTAATACAGGAATAAGAGACTAACACAGATAACCCTAATACACAATAATATAAGGTCAGTGTATCACAAATGGTGATCCAGTGACATGGGCTTCCTTAAAATTCCTTGTACAATAAAAATAATAGCTAACATATATATAGCCCTTCTTGTTGTTGTTTGTCCTTTGTTCTTGAGGAGGACCATCACATCAGGAAGATGATGTCATGACTTACAAGTGAATTGGTGAGAAAGGGCTGTGCAAAGTCTCCTCCAGAGCCATCTGGATCCAATGACAAGATATAGATCAGGACAAGTGGAGATGGTTTGGGATGCACTGGGAGACCTTGGCCTTCAACTTACATTTGACTAAGACCAGGTGCTGTACTAAAGTGGTTTGTAGAATTACCTCATTTGGTCATTGCAACAACTCTGGGAGGTAGATGCCACTATAACCCTATTTTACAAATCAGGAAACTGAAGCAAACAGAGGTTTAGTGACTGCACAGATCACACAGCTAATAAGTGTCTGAGGCTGAATTTGAACTCAGGTCTTCTTGACAGGAGGCCTGCTGCTCTATCCACTGTGCAACCTAGCTGCCTTGACTCTGGGCATTTTTACTGGCTGTCCCCCATGCCTGGAACTTTCTCCCCACTCATCCTTGCCTCCAGGCTTCCCTGGCTTCCTTCAAGTCCCAACTAAAATCCCACCTTCTACAGGAAACTTTTCCCAGCGCATTCCCCTTAATCCTAGTGCCTTCTTTTGTTAATTATCTCTAGTTTATCCTTTCTATAGTTTGCTTGTTCATAATTGTTTATATGTTGTCTCCCCCATTGGATTGTGAGCTTCTTGAGGGCAGGGACTGTGTTTTGCCTCTTTCTGCATTCTCAGCACGTAGCAAAGCGCATGCAGTATATACTAGGTGTTTATAAATGCTTGATAACTGACTGATTGACTTGGAGGTTAGGAAAGACTTTCTAGGAAAGATGAAATTTCATTTGGGCTTTAAAGGATAAGTGGCGTTTCATCAGGTAGAAAAAGAGAGGGCATTCCAGGTAAATGTAACAGAGAATAAAAACAGAAAGACAAAAAAGGTTGGAGTGTGTGCAGAGGACAGTGAATAGCCCATTTTGATTGGAGCATAAGGTAATACATTACTGATGAAGATCATGGTGGTGGTGGTGATGGATTCTTATGTACCACTTTAAGATTTATAAAGCACTTAATTCCTTTCAGTCTCAATTTCCTCATCTGGAAAATGGGGATCATAATAGTGCCAATCTCATAGATTGCTTCTAGGACCAAATGAGATAATGTCTCCTAAGTAACTTTCTTAGTCTTACATAGGTAGTGCGGAAAGGAGGATTTGAACCCTATTGTTTGTCCTTCGTTTTTGAACAGGACCAATGACATCACAGGTGACATTTTGATTTGTGTGTGAATTGGATTTAAGTGAGGCAGAGTTACACAAAGTCATCAGCCTCACTCTCTATTCCTGTGTCGTCAAAGTCTAGTGGCAAGACAAAAGTCAGAACAGCTGGTGATGGTCCAAGATGCAGTGGATGACCTTGGACTCTTCCCTATCTGACCAAGCTATAAGTGCTCCACAGAGCCTTCTTCAGCTGCCTTCATGGGTGTTGGAACAAATTCTCATGCACCTATTTTGCCAGGAGAGGTCTTCACTGGCTTGGGGTAGACATTTCCCTAACTCACCTACAGGTTTGAGACCTGTTATCTTAAACTTGGTTTATCCTTTCTGTCTAAATAGTGCCACCGTGCATGCTACAGCTCCTTGGAGCCACTGGTGAGAGTTGAGTGATTCAGGAGGACACCAAAGATGGATGAACGGCCCTGAAAAGGGCTCAGCAAGCCCTCCCACCAGAGGTGCTAGCCCTCCCTGAATGCCCCATACACCTAAATCTCTCCTGAATCCAAATCCATTGTATACTGAGAATCTCCAGAGTCCCCCACCACAACTTCTAATTTCCCCCACAAACAGGGTCCCACAATCTCACACATGCATGTCTGACATAATAATTGCCATTCACTGCTGTTGTCATTCATTCATTCAATCATATATTAGGTACCATTTTATATCTATAGAACCTTGGCCATATTTACATAGGATTTTATGGTTTAGTTGAAGTCATCTTAAAAACTAAGAACTCAGGAGATCTGAGTTCTAATTTTGGCTTTTCTACTAAACACTTGTGAGATCATAGACAGATCATTCTACTTCTTCCTTCACCTAAATCACTTCACCTGTAAATTTAGGGGATTGACTAGGTGTTGACTAAGGTCTCCCCATCACTAAACTTGATGTTGTCAAGATCCTGTTCGAGTGTCAGGAGCAGGATAGTATTGGGGAAGAGGGGAAGGATACTGCAGGGGTGCATTTAGGCCAACCAGCAACTGCCACCTTCAAGATAAGAGAATGCTTTGGTGGATCATCTGAGGAAGTGACGTTGCTATTATCATTGTTATTATAAATAATGCATGTACATAGTATAAGGGCATGAACAGGGAAGTTCCCTTCACAATGCTCTTTAAATGTTTATTATGCTTTAAGGTTTACAAAAAGCAGCAACCCAGGAGATATTCTAGAATGCCTTATTATTGTAACCATTAAACACATGAGGTAACCTTCAGAGAGATAAAGTGATTATCTTGTGGCAGTTAATTGTCAGATCTGGAATTCAAACTCAGGTCTTCTTACTCCAAGTGAATCTTTTTCTATTAGGAGACAGCTAGGATTAATGCACAAATCACTCCTTAGTGGAGATTTGGCCAAGGGCAGGGAGGACAGCTCCAAAGCATCAGATCCAAAAAAACAGCTATAAGTATACCCACAAATGTGGGTCTGAGCCAAGTAAAATACAGAGTGATGCCAAGAGTAGACAATTAAAATGGATGAAAGGGCAGAGCAGAAACAATAATCTGGGCCAAGGTCATGGTGAAGCTAAACAGGAACATTGGAAGTAGGTAAATGTTCAGATGATTTGTTGAGTGCCAAGACAGAGTGATTTCTCAGGCTTATTTTTTAAAATTCAATTTTATTTTCAGGACTGAATTCTCTCCCTCTTAATTTCTTTCCCCCAACATTAGAAAAATAAGAAAAACAAAACCCTAGTTATGAATGTCTTGTCTATGCAAATATGTATTATCAAACAATTTCCCTCATTGGCTAGATAAAAGAAAAGCATTAGTCTGAAATCTGAGTCCATCACTTCTCTATCTGGAGTTAGATAGCATGTTTCAGCATGAGTTCTTTGGAATTGTAGTTGATCATTAAGCTAATCAGAGCTCCTGAGTCTTTCAAATGTTGTTACAATGTTGTCACTGTTTAAATTATTCTAGTTATTCTCACTTCATATTGCATCAGTTCCTACAAATCTTCCCAGGTTTCTCTAAAGCCATCCCCTTCATCATTTCTTGCAATATAATAGTATTCCATCACATTCTTATGCCACAACTCGTTCATCCATTCCCCAGGTAATGGGCATCTCCTTAGTTTCCAGTTGTTTTACCACCACAAAAAGAGATGCTTTAAATATTTTTGGATATATGGGTCCTTTTACTCTTTCTTTGGCCTCTTCAGAGTATAGACCTTTTAGTGATATTGTCGAGTCAAAGCATATGGACATTTTAATAGCTTTTCAGGTCATAATTCCAATTTGCTTTCCAAAATAACTGGAAAATTACTTGTTCACAGTTCTACCAATAGTACATTAATCTACCTCTTTCCCATAGTCCCTGATGCTAGTTTTGAGATAATATTTCTGCATAGAAGCTCTACCTATCCCTGTATCTTAAAGGACTCATCACCTTGTCATCTTGAAATCTGATACTATTCACTTGCTCTATGTAGGATCCCCTCTGTGGCATCCCTGACAGGTGTTCATCCAGGTTCTGTTCAAGCATGTCCAGTGAGGGAAAATTATTCATACACTGTGAGGCAGCTTGTCTCATTGAATCATGCTCAAATGGTCAAATGGATTCATGTTCTCGTTGACCTGTACATTGCCTCCTGTGATAATCACAACTTACCTGTGCCTGTTCCTACTGTCTTATGTGCGTCCTCCATTAAGTGGAGTTACTCCCTCTTGATGTCATGAGGATACCAGCACAGCCTGCAGGCTAGCAACTGAATATCCATTATTCACAGAATATCAGATTTGGATGGAAACTGAGACCAACTCATTCAAGCTCCCTTTGGATAGAGGAATCCCAAATTGAATACACCTTGTCCTTTAGTTGTGACATACAAGCATCATCTACTCCAGCCTCTTTCTAATTTAAGTAGAGCATTTCTATGAAGATTTTAAAGAGGAGATGAAGCATTGCCAAGACTCAAGCATTCTCTCTTTAGAGTCAAGCAGCTAAAGGATGAGTAGTACATATCCTGCAACTCAAAACAAGATTTCTACTTAGAGAAGGCAGGTCTATTCCTGTTGTACAGAATAGTCAGCTTGCCTATACCCTTTCCCTTCTAACTGATAAAACCAAGCATGAATGAAAGGTACTGTAAATGTTCCAAGCTCCTCCCCCCCAACCTTTGTATCTATCTTGTTTCAATTATGGAAGCAAGCTACTTCTGATGGGGTTTCTGATAAACTGAAATTCATAAAAACTATCCATCAAATGTCAAGACAGGAAGGGACCTTGGAATACAAAATGCTATAGTTTTCAAGAACCTTAGAACATAAAATATAGAATGATGTAACTTTTTTTTACAATATCCCCAAACTGGAAACCAAGGGGAAGGGCATCTATCACAGTATGACTAAACAAATTGTAGCATATGAATATAATAAAATATTATTGTAACATAAGAAATTATGAAATTAACAGTTTCAGCAAAAACTGCAAAGACTTCTTTGAAATAACGCAGAGTTGAAGTGAGCAAAACTAGAACAAATTATGTAGTAACAACATTATTATAGAGAAAAACAACTTTGAAAGGCTTTAGATAAGCCATGAGTCCAGAGGAATGAAGATGAAACACAATATCCACCTCCAGTTAGAGAGGTGATAGACTTAAAATGCAGAATGAGACCTACATTTTTGGACATACACAATGTAGGAATTTTTCCTACACTGTGTATGTTTATCACGAAGGTTTTATTTTTCATTTTTCATTGTTTATTTGGGAGGTTCCAAGAGAGAGAGAGATAAGAAATGATTGCAAATTAGAAAAAAAATTAGAGAATGTTAGAGCTAGAATATTTCTTTTTCTTTTTTTTCTCTTTCTTAATTTTTATTTTTATTTTTCGTTTACAACATTCGGTTCTACATAATTTTGAGTTCCAGATTTTCTTCCCTCCCTCCCCTCTCCCTCCCCAAGACAGCATGGAATCCCATATAGCTTCCTCATATAACTTCGCATTGAATTAATTTACACACTAGTCAAGTTATGGAGAACTGTGATCAATGAAATGAATCATGCAAAAGAAGAAACAGTACCAAAAAAAAAAACCAACCCAAAAACAAAAACAAAAGAGAGAAAAAGAAAAAAAAGGCGGGGGGGGGGTGGGGAAGGCTAGCATGAAGTGTATATTTCTTTTTCTAAAAAAAATTAATATTTTTTATTTTTAGCATTTTAAATAATTTTTAATTCTCTCCCTCCTACCCACCCTTCCCCCACTCATTGAGAAGGCAACAAATGTGATATCAATTATACATTTGAAATCATGTAGAATAAATTTTCATATCAGCCATATTGAAAAAAAGCAAGAATAAATAAAGTGAAAAAAACTGTGCTTCAATCTATGCTCAGATTCCATCAGATTTTTTTCCCCTCTCTGGGGGTGGATAGCATTTTTCAGAAGTCCTTCAGAATTGTCTTGGATCACTCTATTGATCAGAATAACTAAGTTATTCACAGTTGATTATCATACAATATTGCCACTATTATGTACAATGTTCACCTGATTTTGTTCACTTCAATTTGTATCAGTTCACAAAAGTCTTAGAGGATTTTTCTGAATGTATCTTGCTCATCATTTCTTATAGCACAATAGTATTCCATCATGATCATGCACCTCAACTTGTTCAGTCATTCTTCAAATGATAAGTATCCTTTCCATTTCCAATCCTTTGCTACCACAAAAAGAACTGCTGTAAATATTTTTTGTAGATATAGTTCCTTTTTCTTTTTCTTTTATCTCTTTGGGGTATAGACCTAGTAGTGGTACCACTGGGTCAAAATTTATGCACAACTATATAGTCCTTTGGGCATGGTTCCAAATTGTTCTCCAGAATAGTCAGATTAGCTTATAACTATCAACAATACATCAGTGCACCTAATTTTTCACATTACCTCCAACATTTGTCATCTTCCTTTTATGTCATATTAGCCAATCTGAGAGATATGAGGTGGTACCTCAGGGTTGTTTTAATTCACATTTATCTAATCAATAGTGATTTAGAGCATTTTTGTCATCTGACTATAGTTTTAATTTTTTCTTCTCAAAACTGCCTGTTCATATCCTATGACCATTTATCAACTGGCAAATGATTTGTATTTTTATACATTTGACTCAGCTCTTGATATAGTTGAGAAATGAGGCCTTTATCAGAGAAATTTGCTGTAATCTTTTTCTAATCCTGACTGCATTGGTTTTGTTTGCGCAAAATCTTAACTTCATGTAATCAAAATTGTGCATTTTGACTTCCCACATTCCTCTCTAGCTCTTGTTAGGTCATAAATTCTTTCCTTCTCTATAGATCTGACAGGTAAAATTTTCCACACTCCTCTAATTTGCTTATTATGTCACCCCTTATGTACAAATCATGTACCCATTTTGGCCTTATCTCAGTATACAGTGTAACATGTTTGTCTATACCTGGTTTCTGCCTAACTGTTTTCCAGATGTCCTAGCAATTTTTTATCAAACAGTGAGTTCTTGTCCCAAAAACATTGGTCTTTGGATTTATCAAACACTAGATTACTGTGGTCATTTCTTACCATGTATTGTGTACCTAATCTATTCCACTGATCTACCACTCTATTTCTTAGCCAGTATGAGATGGTTTTGATGATTATAGCTTTGTAATATAGTTTGTGTAATATAATATCTGCTAGATTGCTTTCTTTCACATATTTTCTTTTTTAATTATTATTTATTTATTTAATATTTTTAGTTTTCAGCATTGATTTCCACAAGAGTTTGAATTACAAATTTTCTCCCCAATTCTACCCTCCCCCCCTCTCCAAGATGGCATATATTCTGATTGCCACGTTCCCCAGTCAGCCCTCCCTTCTGTCACCCCACTCCCCTGCCCAATCCCCTTTTCCCTTACTTTCTTGTAGGGCAAGATAGATTTCTATGCCCCATTGCCTGTATATCTTATTTCCTAGTTGCATGTAAAAACTTTTTTTTGAACATGTGCTTTTGAAACTTTGAGTTCCAAATTCTCTCCCCTCTTCCCTCCCCACACACCCTCCCTAAGAAGGCAAGCAATTCAATATAGGACACATGTGTATCATTATGCAAAACCATTCCACAATACTCATGTTGTGAAAGACTAACTATATTTTGCTCCTTCCTAGCCTATCCTATCCTACCCCTTTATTCAGTTTTCTCCCTTGAGACTGTCCCTATCCTGACCCTATATGCCCTCCCATCTATTGTCCCCCCACTTTTTTATCTCCTTCCTCCTTCTTTCCTGTGGGGTAAGATACCCAATTGAATGTGTATGTTATTCCCTCCTCAGGTCAAATCCGATGAGAGCAAGATTCACTCATTCTCCCTCACCTGCTTTTTCTTGCCACTTTTTTGTGAGATAATTTACCCCATTCTATCTCTCCATTTCTCCTTCTCTCAATATATTCCTCTCTCGTCCCTTAATTTGATTTTATTTTTTTTAGATATCACCCCTTCATATTCAACTCACCCTGTGCCCTCTGTCTATATATATGTATGTATATTCCCTTCAGCCACCCTAATACTGAGGTCTCATGAATTCTACACATCATCTTTCCATGTAGGAATGTAAACAAAACAGTTCAACTTTAGTAAGCCCCTTATGACTTCTCTTTCTTGTTTACCTTTTCATGCTTCTCTTAATTCTTGTGTTTGAAAGTCAGATTTTCTATTCAGCTCTGGTCTTTGCACTGAGAAAGCTTGAAAGTCCTCTATTTTATTGAGAATCTATATTTTTCCTTGGAGCATTATACTCAGTTTTGCGAGGTAGGTGATTCTTGGTTTTAATCCTAACTCCATTGACCTCAGGAATATCATATTCCAAGCCCTTCTATCCCTTAATGCAGAAGTTGCTAGATCTTGTGTTATCCTGATTGTGTTTCTACAATGCTCAAATTGTTTCATTCTGGCTGCTTGCAGTATTTTATCCTTCATCTGGGAGCTCTGGAATTTGGCAACAATATTCCTAGGAGTTTTCTTTTGGGGATCTTTTTCAGGAGATGATCTGTGGATTCTTTCAATTTCTATTTTGCCCTGTGACTCTAGAATATCCAGGCAGTTGTCCTTGATAATTTCTTGAAAGAGGATATCTAGGCTCTTTTTTTGATCATGGCTTTCAGGTGGTCCAATAATTTTTAAATTATATCTCCTGGATCTATTCTCCAGGTCAGTGGTTTTTCCAATGAGATATTTCACATTGTCTTCCACTTTTTCATTCCTTTGGTTCTGTTTTATGATATCTTGATTTCATATAAAGTCACTAGCTTCCATTTGCTCCAATCTACTTTTTAAGGTAGTACTTTCTTCAGTGGTCTTTTGGACCTCCTTTTCCATTTGGCTAATTCTGCCTTTCAAGGCATTCTTCTCCTCATTGGCTTTTTGGAGCTCTTTTGCCATTGGAGTTAGTCTATTTTTTAAAGTGTTATTTTCTTCAGCATTTTTTTTGGGTCTCCTTTAGCAAGTTTTTCAAGGTTTTCTCACATTACTCTCATTTCTCTTCCCAATTTTTCCTCTACTTCTCTAACTTGCTTTTCCAAATCCTTTTTTAGCTCTTCCATGGCCTGAGACCAGTTCATGTTTTTCTTGGAGGCTTTTGATGTAGGCTCTTTGACTTTGTTGACTTCTTCTGGCTGTATGTTTTGGTCTTCTTTGTCACCAAAAACAGATTTCTTAGTCTGAGTCTGAATCTGAGTCCATTTTTGCTGCCTGTTCATGTTGCCAGCCAACTGCTTGACCCTTGAGGTTTTTTGTTGGGGTATGACTACTTGTAGAGTAGAGAGTACTTTGTCCCAATCTTGAGGGGCTGTGCTGTTGTTTTCAGAGCTATTTTTACATAGCAAGCTCTGCCACACCAGTGCTCCTCCTCCCCCAAGAACCGCCAACCTGGACCATGACTCAGATCTAAGCAGGCTCTTCACTCCCGCTCTAATCCACCACTTAATTCCTCCCGCCAGGTGAGCCTGGGGCCAGAAGCAACTGCAACTGTAGCTCTGTAAGCAGCCTCAGAGCTGCACCATCTGCACTGCCCCCCAGTGTGGTGGCCATGAACTCCTTTCACTCTGTCCCCGCAGTTTTTTTTTCCACTAACCTTCTCTGTTGTCTTTGGTGTTTGTGGGCTGAAAAGTCTGGTAATTGCCACAGCTCACTGATTCAGGGCTCTAGGGCCTGTTCTGCCTGGCTCCTGGTCTGGTTGGTCTGGGTGCAGCCCACACTGGGCTCTGCTCTACTGCGCTCCTAGCACGGTGCGATAGACCTTACCCAGCTACCATCCAGGCTGTCCTGCGCTGGAGCCCTGCTTCCCTCTGCTTTTTCATGGGTTCTGCAGTTCTAGAACTTGTTCAGAGTCATTTTTTAATGGGTGTTTTGAGGGTCCTGGAGGAGAGCTTTAGGCAAGTCCCTGCTTTCCAGCAGCCATCTTGGCTCCACCCCCTTTCACGTTTTTTCATTGATTCCCTTCATATTCTCGACCTTTTGTTCTTACAGATAGATTTTGTTATTATTTTTTCTAGCTCCATAAAATATTTTGGTAGTTTGATTAGTATGGCACTGAATGAGAAAATTAATTTAGATAGAATTGTAATTTTTATTATATTCCTCTTTAATATGAGATAATTTCCCCATTTTTCCTCTCCCTTCCCTCTTTTCCCAGTACATCCTTTTCTTGCCCCTTCACTCTTATGTGAGGTCATCCCATCATAGTCAAGCCATACCCATATCCTCTGTCTGTCTCTCTATCTGTCCATCTATCTATCCATCTATTTATCTATCTGCTTCTTCTAACTGCCTTAACAATAAGAAAGTTCTTAAGCGTTACATGTTTCATCTTCCTATATAGGAATGTAAACAGTTTAACCATATTAAGTCCCTTATGATTTCTCTTTCATGTTTGCCTTTTTATGCTTCTATTAAGTCTTATGTTTGAATTATTTATTCTGGTCTTTTCATCAAAAAGTCCTCTCTTTCATTAAATATCCATTCCTCCACCCCACCCTGAAGCATTATACTCAGTTTTGCTGGATAGGTTATTCTTGTCTGTAGCTCCTTTACCTTTTTGAGTATCATATTCCAAACCTTCCGCTCCAGTGGAAGCTGTTGAATCTTGTATGATCTTGACTATAGATCCATGATATTTGAATTGTTTCTTTTGGTCTGCTTGTAATATTTTCTCCTTGACTAGAATTTGCTATAATATTCCTGGGAGTTGTCATTTTAGAGTAATCAGTGGATTATTTTAATTTCTATCTTTCCCTCTGATTCTAGACTGTTGGGGTAGTTTTCCTTGATAATTTCTTGAAAGATGATACCTAAGCTCTTTTTTTGATCATAGCTTTTGGGCTTTGAATGATTCTTAAATTATCTCTCCTGGATCTGTTTTCTAGGTTGGTTGTTTTTCCAATAAGATATTTTACATTTTCTTCTTTTTTCATTTTTTTAATTTTGTTTGATTGTTTCTTGATGTCTCATGTAGTCATTGTTAGCTTCCACTCACTCAATTCTAATTTTTAAGGAATTATTTTCTTCAGTGAGCTTTTGTACCACTTTTTTACATTTGGTCAATTCTATTTGTTTCAGGAGCTTCTTCCTTCAGTGAATTTGTGTACATATTGTTCTATTTGACCAATTCTCCTTTTTAAGACATTCTTCTCTTCAGTGGATTTTTGGGCTTCTTTTGCCACTTAGCCTATTCTGTTTTTAAAGGTATTATTTTTTAAAGGTATTATTTTCTCCAATATATTTTTGTTAACTTTTTTCCATGATTTTCTTTTGTCATTCTCACTTCCTTTCCCATTTTTATTCTCTACCTCTCTTATTTGATTTTTAAATACTTTTTCTTCTAGGAATTCTTTTTGGACCTGTCATTTATTCAGTTTTTTCTTTGAGGCTTTGGATGTAACATTTTTGACTTTGTTGTCCTCTTTTTTATTAGTTAATTTATTTACCTATTTGTAGTTTTCAACATTCACTTCTGTAAGTTTTAAATTTTCTCCCTCTCTCTCCCCAAGATGTCCTGCAATCTGATCTAGGCTCTACATATACATTCCGATTAAACATATTTTCACATTAGTCATGTTGTATAGAAGAATTCTAATAAATGGGAGAAACTATGAGAAAGAAAAAAAAAGAAAATAGTCCGCCTCACTCTGCATTCAGACTCCATAGTTCTTTCTCTGGATGTGGATAGCATTTCCCATCATGAGTCCTTTGGAATTCTTTTAGGTACTTGCATTGCTGAGAAGGGCTAAGTCACTCATCGCACACTGTGGCTGTTACTATGTACAATATTCTCCTGGTTCTGCTTATTTCATTCAGCATCAGTTCATATAAGTCTTTCCAGGTTTTTCTGAAGTCCATCTGTTCATCATTTATTGTAGCAAAATAGTATTCCATTACATTCATATACCACAACTTATTCAGCCACTCCCCAATTGATGGGCATTCTCCCAATTTCCAGTTCTTGGCCACCACAAGGAGAGCTGCTATAAACATTTTTGTACATGTGGGTCCTTTTCCCATTTTTATGATTTCTTCATAAAATACAGTCCTAGAAGTGCTATTGCTGGGTCAAACGGTATGCACATTTTTATAGCCTTTTGGGCATAGTTCCAAATTCTTACCCAGAATGGTTCAATCAGCTCACAGCTCCACCAACAATGAATTAATATTCCAACTTTCTCACATCTTCTCCAACATTTATTTTTTTCCTGTTTTGTCATGTTAGCCAATTTGATAGAGCTGATGTGGTACCTCAGAGTTGTTTTGATTTTAATCTCTCTAATCAATAGCGATTTAGAGCATTTTTTCATATGACTATAGATAGCTTTAATTTTTTCCTCTGAAAACTGTCTGTTCATATCCTTTGACCATTACTCAATTGAGGAATGACTTCTACTCTTTTACATTTGACTCAGTTCTCTATATATTTTAGAAATGGGGTCTTTATCAGAGACAGTAGTTGTAAAAATTCTTTCCCAGTTTTCTGCTTCCCTCCTAATCTTGGTCACACTGGCTTTGTTTGTGCAAAAACTTTTCAATTTAATATAATCAAAATTATCCACTTTATATTTCATAATGTTACCTATCTCTTGTTTGATCATAAATTCCTCTATTCTCCATAAATCTGACAGATAAACTATTCCTTGCTCCCCTAATTTGTTTATAGTATCATCCTTTATATCTAAATCATGTACTCATTTGAACTTTATTTTGGTGTATGGTGACTTTGTTGTCTCCTTCTGAGTATGTGTTTTGATCTTCCCTGTCATCATAGTAACTTTCTATGATCAGGTTCTGTTTTTTGTTGTTTGCTCATTTTTCCAGCCTACTTATTGACTTTTAACTTCATGCTAAAGTTGTACCTTGCTCCCAGGGTGGAAGGGGCATTGTTCAAGGTCCAGGTATTTTGTGTTGCTGTTTTCAGAGCTCATTCTGGGGTCTGTAAGTTTTTGGCACTTCTAAGTTGGTATTGACCAATGAGAGGTGAGGTCACTGCTCTCCTAACCTATGCTCTGGTGTATACCTCAGAAGAGGCTTTGTTTCCCTGAGATGACAAGTATTAGCACTTCTTTTAACCCTGTAACTGTGACTAGGTCCTCTGTTCCCTTGTGAGCAACTACAAAAACTCTTCTTCACCCTGGAACTCTCACCAGGTCCCCTGCTGCTCTGTAGCTAGAGTACTTCTTAACCCTGGAACTGCAACCCAGAACTACATATGGGCAGCGCAAAAGGGTCCTGCACCCACTGCCAGAAAAGGGTCCCCTGTAGTCTATTTCTAGCAAGTTATCCAACTCCTTTACCCACTCTGGGCTGAGAACTTCCAAATCTACTGCTACAGCTGCTGCAACTATCTGCAGGGCCTGCGGCTGGTACTGCCACCATGTGCATGGCAATCCAGGCCAACCCCACTCTGGTGTCATAGACCTCTCCTGCTGACCTCTCAATTTGTCTTGGGCTGGAAAAATGTCTCACCCTGACCTTTTGTTGGATCTGTCACTCCAGAATTCTATTTGAAGTGGTATTTTAATGTTTTCTAGAGGGGAATGTTGGGAGAGTTCCTCTACTCTACCACCCTGGTTCCACCTCCTGAAAGATTTCTTAGAGCAAAGAATGATTTTGTTGGAAAGCACCAGAATTCATCTCATCTCCATCATTTAAAGAAGACTAGTCTGTGCATCATCTCCCATAAATGGTCATGCAGCCTTCATCTAAAGACTTCAAATTCAAGGGCAGTCCAGTCTGCTTTTGCATGGCTCTCATTGTTAGGAATGGGTAGCCAGGTGGTGCAGTGGATAGAGTGCTGAGCCTGGAATCAGGAACACCTGAGTTCAAATCCATTCTCAAACACTTACTAGCTGTGTGATCCTGGGTAAGTCACTTAACTCTGTTTCATTTTCCTAATATGTAAAACTAGCTGGAGAAGGAAATGGCAAACCACTCCAGTATCTTTGCTGAGAAAACCCCAAATGGGGTCATAAAGAGTCGGACACAACTGGAATTAATGAATAGGAGCAAAACATTGTTAGGAAAAATTTCCTTCAAGACTAAATGTGTCTCTTTGTAACTTTACCTTATGGTCCCTATTTCTACTAGCTAGTGACAAACATGATAAGTCTACTTCTTCTTGCACGTATCAGCCCTTTAAATATTTTAAGACAGCTATCATGACCTCCCAAAGTTGTCCTTTTTCCAAGGTAAACATCATCACATCCTTATGCTGATTCTCATATGACATAGACTGTAGTCCCTCCAGCATTCTGGTTGTTCTTCTTTGGAAGTTGTCCAAATATCCAATGACCTTTTTAAAATGGATTACCTAAAGTACTAACACAGTGCTTTAGATGGTTTGACCAGAATAAAGTACACTGGGACTTCAATTTCTCATACTCTATATGCTTTACCTTTCTTAAAGTAGCAAAAATTTGAATTAGGTTTTTTTTTACCCCTTATGTTGCACTCAGCACCTGGTATATAATACATGTTTGATATATACTTGTTGATAGACTGAGTTATACTCCATTGTAAGCCCGAGATAGTTTCCACACAAACTATTATCAAGTCATTTTCCCTTCACCCTCTACCTTTAAAGCTGAATTTTTTGAAAAAGGATTTTACATTTATCTTTGTTAAGTTTAATTTGAGTAGACTTGATTCACTGTTGTAGCACATGGAGATTTTAAGATCATCCAATATGGTAGCAATCAATCAATGAACATTGATGAAGCATCTACTATGCACCCTATACTTTGCCAGGTGATCTCTCTCAACTTTGTGTTATCTGCAAATCTGATGCAGGTGCTATCTATGCTGTCATCTAAATCACTGATAAAAATGTAGAACGGAATAGAGCTAAGTACATCCCTAGAGCTACCCATTGGAGATCTTGCTCCAAGGTGAAATCAACTCATTTTCTGTTCTTCTAAATCCACCTAACTGAGCTATCACCTAGCCCTGATCTTTTCACCTGATCTATGAGGATAACATAAGGAATTGTTAGATGTTTTGCTGAAACCTGTGCCAACTATGCCTACAACGTTACAGGAAATGAGGTTCATTTGGCATGAACATTTCTTTGCAACAACTGCCTTCTTCCTTCCTTCCTCCCTTGCTCCTTCCTTCCTTCTTTCCTTTCTTTCTTTCCTTCTTTCTTTCTTCCTTTCTTTCTGTCTTTCTTTCTGTCTCTCCTTCCTTCCTTTCTTCCTTCCTTCTTTCCTTCCTTTCTTCTTTTTTCTTTCTTTCTTTCTGATGCAATCTAACTATCCCTTTAATACAGGGTGGCCCTGGACACATAGGAAAATATGCATATTTTGAAATATTTGGAATATTAACAGACCTTAGCCCCCTTGACTTCTTTTTCTGGGGTATGCTAAAGGAGAAGGTGTAATCAACAAAAATTACAGATGCAACACACAACTTCCCTGAAGGTTCTCATGATTTCTATTTCAGCAAAAAATCCTCTTTTGGGGGCATAATCAAGTGAAGAATCATAATTCCTATTATCCCTTCATCCAACTTTTGAAGAATGAATGGACCTAAAACAACATCTAGCTCAATCCCTTTATTTGGCAGATGGGGAGATTTAATCTGAAGAAGAAAAGACTTGATGGGGAGGGGGAATATTTGTTTTCTTCAAATATCAGCTGGTCCACCATTTGGACAAGAGATTGAACTTGTTCTGAGAAGCTTAGAGGACAGAACTAGAAAGAGTGGGAGAAAGTTCCAATAAGGTAGATTTCAGATCATCGTGAGGAAGAACTTTCTAATAACCATCTAGGGAAGTGAAGCCCAAGGAATGAACTACCCAAGATCACACAGCTTGTTCCCTGAGGGCAAGAATATTGTATTACCCTTTCTTTGTAAACCCAGTGTCTAGCGCAATGTCTGGCACATAGTAAACACTCAATAACTGCTTGTAGATTGACAGATTGACTAGTCAGGGTCAGAAAGAAAGAAATCTCCTGTCTCCTGACTTCCTGCATAGAGCACTTTCTACCTTACAATTCTTTTTCTTTTACCCTAAAGGTAATATTATCAGCCTACCTTGCCCAACTAATAGGGAACTCTGTCATACTGTTCATCTTTTCTTCTTAGAATTAATATCTAATTTCTTTCAAGACTCTTTCAAGACTTTCAAATCTCACAGTTAGTGAGTTTTGACACCAGGAAATGTTAAGGGTAAAGGCATGGGCAGTGAGTGGAAAAAAGGTTATGGACAATCACTGCCTTCTAGCCCACTCCTCTTTTGATCCCCCACTGAGCACTATAATCAGAACACAGAATGTCAGAATTAGAAAGCTTTCCAGTTCAACTCCCTCATTTATAGTTGAAGAAAGGGAGATCCATGGAGAGGCGGTGATTCTCTCAGTCACAAGGTAATGACAACTTGTACAAGAAGCCTTTCCTCATGTCCCCACCTACTATCTACCCCCAAGTACTGTATCCCCAAGTCACCTAGTGTGTATTGTTTATATATACTATATGTTGTCTCTCCCTCCCCCACCCCCTTCCCCAGCCCCATGGAAGGTCTTGAGGGCAGGCACTGTCTCACTTTTTTGTCTCTGCATCTCCAGAGCTCGGTGCTTGCCACATAGGCATTGAATAAATGCTTTTTGTTTGACTGATGGTGATGGTTGATACTTATGAGGCCTTAGAGAGGGAATGAGTCTCACAGTTAGTTCCAAGAGAGCTTACCTTTTCTCCTCCTTCAGAAAGAAACTATTAGTGTTCTCTAGTAGAAAGGGCAGTCGATTAGGGAACAGGTTCAGTTTCTGGCTCTGATACTAGCTGTGTGACTCTGAATCAGTCACGTCCCCTCTCTGAGTCTCAATTTCTTTGATTTCTAAGTTTTTTTTCTAGCTCTAGAATTCTTTTTTGTTGTTTAGTCTTTTCAGTTGTGTCTGACTTGTTGTAACCCTATTTTGGGGTTTTCTTGGCAAAAACACTGAAGTGGTTTGCCATTTCCTTCTTCAGATCATTTTACAGATGAGGAAACTGAGGCAAGCAGGGTTAAATGACTTGCTCAGGGTCACACAGATAGTAAGTGTCTGTGGCCAGCCTTGAACTCAGGAAGAGAGTTTTCCTGACTCCAGGCTGGCACTCTTAATCACTGTGCCAACTATTTCTAAGCGCTTCATTTTCAGATGGACATACCAATGCAATGTCAAAAAGCCCCACAAGATTTACTCCTTTGGCCTTTGTTAAAATGCAAAAGATTCATGGTTACTATGACAAAGTGGGTCACATCTCCAAGGGCTGCCCCAAAACAGAACCTCCCACCTCTGTATCCCCCTGAGTCTGTCCTCCCTTACTTATTATGGGTAATTTTCTATTGCTTGTACCAGGGGTCATAAAGGAGAATGATTTCTCCCCTAGAGAGCACATCCCAGCATCCTGATCTTTTGCTATTTTCTTAGTTTTTCCACTGGGACTCTCTTTCTCATGTGCCCCCTAACAACCAGCACACATAGCCAGTATTCATAGTGAGCAGCTAGGCTTCTTTGTAATGCGAAGGGATTTCAGAGTAAAGCCTATGTATAGTCAATGGAAAACACACATACAGACTTATGTTAGTCATCGAGTTTTACTCAGAATAATAAAATCCGCAATTCTTGGAGTTGCAAGCAGAGTATAATAGGTCAGTTGGTCCATCTTCTGTTTCCCATGCAAGAATCTCCCTTATAGCCTCTGAATAAATATCTCCAGTGTTGGGGACCTTACTACCTTATGAGATGGCTCATTCCATGGTTGGGCAGCTCAAACAATTGTATTTTTCCCCTCATATCAAGCAGAAACATGTCTCCTTATGATTTCCAGCCAAGCATGTATTAAGTGCCTACTAAGCACCAGGAGGCAGCTAGTGTAGTGGTTAGAGCACCAGGCTTAGAATCCAGAAGACTCATCTTCATGACTTCAAATCAATCTGGCTGCAGACACTTACTAGCTGTGTGACTCACAGGGTGGGCATACTATCATAGGGGTGGGAAGGACGGGTCTGGAATAGGAGCACACCAGGAATCGTTAAAGGAAAGGCGTGGGTAGTGAGTAGAAAAAAGGTTATGGATAATCACTGCTTTCTAGCCCACTCACCTTTTGATCCCCCACTGAGCACTACAATCCTAAAACACAGAATGTCAGAATTAGAACATTTTCCAGTTCGACTCCCTCATTTATAGATGAAGAAAGGGAGATCCATAGAGACGCTGGGATTTTATCGGTCATGATGTATATAGTGGTAATGACCATAACAGTAATAGTAATAGTGATTATGATGATGGTGGTGATGGTGACAATCATAATAAAAACAGCTAGCATTTAGAGCACTTTTTTAAAGTTTGTGAAATACTTTGCAAATATGTCATTTGATCCACATAACAATCCCAAGAGATAAATATGATTATTATCCCCACTTTACAGATGAAGAAAATGAGGCAGAGGGTAAATGACTTGTCCAGGGTCACACAGCTCATAAGTTTCCAAGACTGCATTTGAACTCAGGTCTTCCTGAATCCAGTCCCAGCAGTCTACTCTTTATGCCACCTAGCTGTCTTTTTTAAAATGCTTTATAGATGCGTAATTAATAGCAGAACCAGGGCCAGAAGCCAGATCTCCTGAAACCCAGGAGTGTTCTTTCCACTCCAATGGGAAACCTCCCTTTTCTCTCTGCTTTATTTCCTATCAGGCCAGGAAGCATTGGGGACTAAAGACCTGGATGAGCTCTCCTTTGACTAGGATGCCAAGAAATACAATCCTGTTTGAAGGCAGTGGGAAGGTAGCAGATAACGTCTAAACCATTCCTGCCAGCTCTGGGAGCAGTTGATGCAGCGACTGGAGAGAAGAGGCAACTGGCCATTTCCAAAGCTCTTTTGTATTTCTAAAGCTGCTAGTCCCCATCCACTGGGCTATAGCATGTGCCCACAACTATAATTAACAACAGGGGCTTGATTGTTTGGGGTGATGTAATTATGGTCATGCTTGCCCAGAGATCGGCTTTGAGAGTCAGTGAAGTAAGCAGATTTGAAGAGTAATTGGAGTTCAGCTCCATGGCCATCTGACAGAGCCACTGTTGGAATGCCCAGGGAGCAGGGGCCAGAAAGAGAGGTTGATTACAGGACATGTCATTTACAAGAATGAAATTGGTTTCTTCTTTGCCAGTGATCCATCCCTCTTTGGAGCCAAATCAATGCCCAGAGTGTGATGGATACTCCTTATGTCCCTCAGCAGGCATCTCCTACCTTTGTCCATCTGACAATCAATTAATTAAACACACACTTATAGACCTCTTACTCTGAACAGAGATTAATGCTGGGGGTAAAATAGGGGAATACATCATTCTCTAAGGATCTATGAGTTTTTCATGGCTGGTTCTCTCTCTATATACATACCTTCAAAATCTTGATATTATAAGTATTTCTGGTCCAAGAAACAAAAAACAAATTGATCTCCTGGTAACCAGTATGGTGTTCATGAGTGTTTCTGTACTTGCTCAAATCCAGAATATTTGGGGCCCATATTCCAAGCCTTTTCAGATTGGTAGGACCTACCAGAATTTGAACTCTGCTGGAACAGACTTCAAAAGTCCAAGGTCATCTCTAAACCAAATTCTGGGAGGATTGTAATAGAGGGGAAAACAATAAAGAATAACATGAAGTTCCTTCCCCCATCTAATGGGAGAGAGAAGGTAAGGTCATGGAACATGAGTGGCAATATTAGATGAGACTCATTGAGTGTCACATGAGAGTTGAAAGCAGTAAGTGCTATTGGGGTATAGAACAGGGGAAAGTCATTATGGCAAGAAAGTCTTGATGGTGAGTATAAGACTGGTACTGAATCTTGAAGGATAAGTAGGATGTGGATAAAGAATGAAGATTAAGCAAGCATGGTGTAGAGGATAGAACATTGTATTTAGAGTCAGGAAGACATGGGTTCATATCTTGACTCAGGCACTTACTAGTTACATGAGCTAAGTCACAACCTCTCTGATCCTCGGTTTCCTCATCTTTAAATTCGAGGTTTGGATTTGATGGCCATCCCTTTCAGCACTAAATCTATGGTTCTATGATTAGGGAGAGCATCTTAAGAGGGAATACCAGGAACAAAGTTGTAGGAATGAGAGACAAGGCAGGTAGAAATGAAAATGACTAGAACATAAGGTCAATGTTGATTAGAATTAACAGGTAAGATTAGAGAATTAAGTTAGTAGATACTATTGAGGGTGTTCATTGTCATTCTAAAAAGTCCAGACTATGAGAATTGTGGGAACCTGTTTAAACTTTTGAAGTAGTTGAGTGCTTAGGAAATGGAGGCAATAGATAAGATTGTCATGTAAAGTGGGAAATACAATTTGGGGAAACGGGGGCAGTTGTTATACTATTTCAATAGCCCAAGGGAAAAGTAATGAGGTACTAGAATAGACTGAAAATGTGAGTGGTTTAAATGGAAAGGGGGGATTAATCAAGAGGCATGCCTCTTTGAACAAGCTCATTTACTCGGCCCCATCTCTCACCTTTCTGTCAATGACCCTGCACCCCCAAAATTATATCTCCATTACTAACGTCTCCACAGAACTCCAGTCCTACATTACCAACAGCCTTCTGGACATCTCACCCTTGCCATTCTTTCAAATAGTACCTCAAACTCAAAATACCGCAAATTAATTTGTCGTCCCCCCCAAATCTGCTTCTCTCAAGTACTCTGTTTTTCTGGATGGGTCCGTCATTTCCCCAATCCAATATGCTCAAGCTGACTAAGTAGTAGCATCAGGCACGGATGTGAGGACTATAGAAGAAAGGAGTTAGCCAGGAAAGCAGGTGCTAAACGTTATGGCTATTGTAATGGCGGGAGCTCTACAAGATAGCTAGTTTGGGAGTTAGCATTAGTTTTATTTTATATGCTCTTCCCTTAAGACCTACCCAAGTCCTTCCTTGAACCGGCAAGTAAACACTCATTTAATACTTTCTGTGTACAAGGCCCTGTGACTCACACTGGAGATACAAAGAAAGATGCAACATACTTTGTGCTTTCAAGGATCTTACAATCCAGTGGAAAGAAACACAATATAAGGAAAAGGTGAATAAGTATAAAGGATAGGTTGAGACAAAATGCTATGAGAATTTTGTCAAAATAGAGATCACTTTTACCTGGGGTGAATGTAAATAGAAATTGTTTCTGTTTTGGCCAGAAACTCTGAGGATCTTCCCCTCCCAGATTGATTTTTTTTTGACTAGGTAAAAGAGGCCATTTTTTTGCCTCATTTCTTACCTAGCCTTAATCACTGAATGGGCATTACCTCAGATAAACTGAGACCTGGGAAAGACCTTAGTTTAAAAGGGCAAGTATCCCACTGCATCTGGGGCCATTTCTACTCAATTTGACTTACATCTTGCCACTAGATTCAGAGGGCTCTGCAGGTGAAAGTGAAGCTGGAGACTTTGCACAACATTCCTTCACTTAAATTCAATTCACTTGCAAGTCAGGACATCACCTTCCTGATGTCATGGTCCTTTTCGAGAATGAAGGACAAACAACACTCCATGAGTAGCAGTAGCTGCCCTACTGGGGACCCAACTGGCCAGTTCCAGTTGGGCAATGCTGCTCCTTCCTTCCTTCCTTCCTTCCTTCCTTCCTTCCTTCCTTCTTGCCTTTCTTCCTTCCTTCCTCCTCTCCCTCTTCTTTCCTTTCTTTCCCCTCCCTCCTTTCTCTCTGTCCACATAGAGAATCATACCCTTACCTACAGGTGCTCTGCCCAAAGGAATACTGATTTCGATAGGGGAAATCTCAAAAGATATATGGGGGTTTATGGGCTAGATTTCTTTTTTTTAAGGACCATCCTTAAACCCAAATCACTCTGGCTCTCACTGTCAACACAGTTCCCAGTCCAAGCCTTACTTGGTCATTACTTGGGTTTTGATGGCTCAGAGTAAGTATGAGTAACAATTGTTGCCATTTTGGCCAGAAACTCCGAGGGTCTTCCTCTCCCAAATAGATTTATTTTACTAGGAAAAAGAGACCATTCTTTGGCTTGTTTCTTACCTAGCCTTAATCACCGAATGAGCATTGCCTCAGACAAACTGAGATCTGGGAAAGACCTTAGCTTAAAAAAGTCCAAGGTCTCCCACTGCATTGCAGGCCATCTCTAGTTATCCAGAGCTAAATCTTGCCACTGGACCAGATGGCTCTGAAAGAGAGAGTAAGGCTGGTGACTTTGCACAGTCCTCACTCACTTAAATCCAATTTGCTTGTAACTCTTGTCATCACCTTCTTGATGCCATTGGTCTTCTTAAAGAATGAAGGACGAACAACAATACCAAACCTAGCGTGCTGAGGAGACTGCTTCATAGACCATGTGACATCTGAGTCGGCCAAGAAGGAAGGGATGATTCAATAGAGGGTTGAAGATGATTCTAGGCATGGGGGGATGAAATGTCAAAGATACAGATACGGAAGAAGGCAGTATAAAAACAAGGGATAGGTGTCCACTGTCATAGAAACTCTCATAGAATATGAGAAGGAAATGCAATGGGGAGGAAAAATAATGTGCCTGCAGATTAAGAGCTAAAAAGGAATTTACATCCAGTCTTATCTTCTCAATTTACAGATGAAGAAACCAAGATTCCCAGAGGACAAGTGAATTTGCCCAATGTACCTAAATAATGGCAGAACCAGTAACTAGGTTGTATAGCTTAAAAATATCAGGTTTGAGAATTAATACTCTGTTTATTCATGAATAGAGAGTCATTGAATGTTTTCGAGTAGCAAAATGCTGTATTAGGAAGATTACTAAGGTCAAGGTGCAAAGAATGACTTAGTGAGGGGATAGATTAGGTATTAAGCTGTTATCAGTGATCTTTGAGAAAGCATGAAGAACAGGTGAGGTGCTTCAAGACTGTGGATAGCACTAGCTCTGGAGTCAGGAGGACCTGAGTTCAAATCTGGCCTCAGATATTTGACACTTACTAGCTCTGTGACCTTGGGCAAGTCACTTAACACTGATTGCCTCACCCCTAAAAAAGACTATGGATAAGCAAATATAGCTCCCTCTCATCTTCAAAAAGTGGAGGAAGAAAATGGGTTCTGGAATCTCCAGGCTTTGATTTATAGAATTTCTTATTACTAGTTTGTAGACAGAAAAGTACGGAGAAAATTACAAACCAGGTACAAATTATGCTAGAATAATCCCATTTCTTCCTTGGTAAGTCAGAGAAAAGTTGTTGATATAGATTATAAATTTCTTTTAGCAAAGCATTTGGCAAAGTCTCATTTTATTCTTGCAGACAAGCTGGAAATATCACAGTACAGTACAGTTAGGTCGATTAAAAACTAGTTGGCCGACCAAATTCAGAGTTAGAATTAATAGAATAATGTCAGCCTGGGAAGAGTCTCTAGTGGAGGACTCTTGGACCTGTTCTGCACAACATTTTTAACAGTGACTTAGGTAAGGCATAGATGGCCCACTTACCAAATTTTCAGATGTAGTGAAGCTGGGTAATATAGCTGCTACACTGCATAATGGACTTGGTAACTAAAAAAGATCTCCCTATGCTAGGATGATAAATGACCCTATTTAAAATGGTCAGGTGTTTTGGTTTGTTTGCTTTTTATGTCCAGACTTGTGATTTTATGGATATAAAGAATCCCCTTAACACCAAGGCCAGATTTCTATCCAATGTGCCATTTTGACTCTTTCTAGGACAATATTTAGTAAGACTAAATGAATATATTTATATTTTTTGAAAATCCCACAGAAAAATAATGTGGCAGAAATGTGACTAATCCCACTTTATGCTGCATTATTGGTCCTATACTACCCCAGAAAGAGGGAGGGAGCAGTGCTACTATTCTGCCCTAGCCAAACCACATATGAAATATTATGTTCAGGACTTAGTGCCACATTTTAGAAAGACCAATTGGAGAGTATTTAGGGTAGTCTCATCAGAATAATGAAAAGATTCAAAATAATGTCATATGGGCATCAGATGAATCAACTAAGAATATATTATTTGAAGAAAAGAAGTCTTGACAGGAAGAGGAGTACTCCACCATCCTCACATATTAGAGAGTTTTTTTATGTGAAAGAGCATGTAGATAGGTTAATAGATATAGATACACACGTATATATACACACACGTAGATACATATATACACACATACATTGCCATAAAGATATGGAAATTAGCTATGCTCAAACAGATGCTATCCCAGATTCCACCAGTGATTAACATTTTGAAGCTGGGACTTTTTGTGAGGATTTCTAGGAGAGAGAAGCTAGAAGGCAAACATAGTCAAGATTCTGATTTCAAGAGTTGGAGTTCAGAGTACTGGGAATTTGAACTTAACAGGAACCTGGGTACTGGTGCCATGTATCCAGGAATTCCACCCCACCCAACCCCAACTCTTCTCCTGAGAGACTGAGACCAGTGACATGAACACTGTGGCTGCTGCTGCTGCACCTTATGAAGGTGATGCTGGGATGGGTCGATGGAATTCATTTGAGAGACAGAGAATGATGGTTGGTGAGCTAATCTAAAGGCCCCTTAGAAACAATTCTCTTCTCCTCTGCCTCTGAATCAGGGAAAGAGCCAACCTCATCCATACTCCACTTCTCCAAAGTTTTTTTTTCCCTCTTTCCTACTAATAGGGAAGGAGTTTAAAGCATAAAAAAGCAATTTCTGCTCCAGCTATTCGCAACGTTTGTCTGGCTGCTTTGTATCAAATTAACTGGATCCCTCCCCTGTAATCTCTCTTCTTTCATTGCTTTTGTTTATTCCCTTTGTAGCAAAGATTCTCAATTCACTTCCTCAGATGAGGCCAGCTGCATGTCCCAGTCTTAATTCTAGAGGGTATCCAGGAGAAGCAGTGTGGTGCCTTCCTCTAACAATATTAGTTTGAGCCTTCATTCCACTGTTTTCCTCCCATTGGTAGCTGCCACTGATTAGCACTCTAGTTAACCAATTAACATCAATTAGCTTTTACAAAGGGATAAGATATAGCAGGAACGGAAGTACAAACATTCCCACCACGATTTCTCCCTCACCCCCACCCCAACATCCAACATTTGTGAGGCATACTCCACACTTACACCTCAGCCCCTGGTGACAGTGAGCTCCAATTTAATGTCATTTCTACACAGCATTTACTCGGACAGATTTACTTTCAAATGTCACATGACCACTGGATGATTCCATGTCTGAGCTACCACTGACATGGGTCCTTTGGGTTATTTTGTAGGATCTCAATGCCATACTACAAAAACCAGCATGGACTCTAGTTCCTGGATCTCTGGTAGTTTACCATTCTGACCTTTTGAAACTTAGAAGGTCATAGCTGTCGCCAACATTTCTTCACCTAAAAGCAAGAAAGAAGACATAAGAGAGACAAGTAACAGCAGCAGCATTCGCTTATAAATCACGACCTGGCAGGCCCACTGGGGAATCAAGTCCTGAGGCCTCTTTCTCCACCAATGGATTTCAGCATTTCTTATCTCTTCACTGAAACATGCCAGTTAGGAATGAGGACAAACCTAAATTTGTCTGGTTATTCATTTAAACAAATAATAATAGCTAACTTTATATAGCACTTCATATGGCCAGGCACTGTGCACCTTACAATTATTATCTTATTTGATTCCTACAACAACCCTAGGAGGTAGGTGCCATTATTATTCCCATTTGGTAGGTGGGGAACTTGAGGCAAACAGAGTTGACCATAACAGGATCACACAGCTAGTAAATGTCTAAGGTCACGTTTGAATTCAGGTCTTCCTGACTTCAGGCCCAGCATCTTATCCACTGTGTTACCTAGCTGCCTTTAAATAGAAGAAATCTGGTGGCCAGTAACTCATGTTATGTGATTGATGCTGGTGTGGGTGGAGTTTTGGAGAAAGTTAGGACTTGTTTTAAGTCTCGCTTCAACTCAAGGTATAAGAGAGGGGGAGGAGATATTAATTCCCTGAGGAGGTCACAAATACATTGGAGGCATGGTGAGATAGCACTCTCTGCTCAAGATTATAAGCACAAAAGAGTTTAACTAGAAAGAGATAAATAACCTAAAGTTACCCTTAGACATAAAAGAGATAAGCTCTTGAAGCATGAGTGAGCAATGACACAGGAAAGAGGATATTCATTATGGGGCATACCTCTTGCTGGCCTTCTTTGACTAGCCCCAACCACCTTCACCTGAACAGATCACTTCGACATGTGCTAACATTTGCCTGGACAACCCCTACAAATGAATCCAAGGGGGCAGATTAAGTACATTTATTGCATTTGCTCTCATTCCCATGTATATGTGACCAGTAGGGTAAACTCATATAAATTTACATGATAATCCATTTCCCTTACTTAACTTGCATGTGAGAGCTTGTCTGGGACATTGGGGAAAGGGAGACAGAGTTAAGGACAAAGAATACATCCTAACTCAATCACTGGATGTAGAAAGGTCTTAATCAATGAAAAGGATATTCGTGGGTCCGGTGATCTTCAGATCATGGCAGAAAGAGTAAGGGATTGATCAGCAATTATATAAAGACTGTATCCTAGAAAGCTCTCCCCCCATATTAAAGTATGTTCCTATAAAAGACCACCCTTGAGACCTAGCAAACTCAATTTATGATAAGCTCCCCATCATTCCTCTTAGTTCACCAGGGGGATTCCTGAGTTTGATCATCCCACATGAGGGCATTTCAATAATACAAGCAATACAAGTGAGTTTTATCAGTGGGGAGTGGGGAGAGATCTCCTTCAGGCTTATCCGAATGATCTCCAATCTCTACTGTCATGAGGAAATTATCAAGGAAAACTATACCAATACTGTAGAACCAGAGGGTAAAATAGAAATCAAAAGAATCCACCAATCACCTTCTGGGAAAGGTCCCAAAATGAAAATTCCCAGAAATATTATAGCCAAATTCCAGAGCTCTCAGGTCAAGGAGAAAATATTGCAAGCAGCCAAAAAGAAACCATCCAAATATCATGGAATCACAATCAGGATAATGTAAGATGTAGCATCTTCTACCCTAAGGGATCAAAGAGCCTAGAATATGATATATTCTGGAGGGCAAAGGATCTAGGATTATAAACCAGAATCACCTACCAGCAAAACTGAGTATGATCCTTCAAGAGGAAAATCGACATCTAATGAAATAGAGGACTTTCAAACATTCCTGATGAAAAGACCAGATCTGAATAGAATATTTGACATTCAAGCAGAAGACTCAGGAGATGCATTAAAGGGTAAACATAAAAGAGTAATCATAAGGAACTCACTGGAGTTAAACTGTTTACATTCCTATGTGGGAAGATGAAATATGTAATTCTTGAGAATTTTATCATTATTAGGGCAGTTAGGAGTCTTCAGGGACAGGGAGCATGGGTATGAGTCAATTATATTGGGATGATCTCCAAAAAAAGAAAGTAGGGGGCAAGAAAGAAGGATACACTGGGATAAGGGTATAGAGAAAAGTAGAAAGGGGCAATTTCTCACATAAAGGAGGTACACAAGGAAGAACTCTTATAGTGAAGGGGAAAATGGGGTGGGGGTGTTGCAGGAAATGCTTGAACCTCACTCTTATCAGAATTCATTCAAAGAGGAAAGAATACATACACACTCAGTTGGGTATATACATCTATCTTACCTCATAGGGAGGTAAGAAGGGAAGGGGATAAGAGAAGTGGGGGGGTACATGATAAGGAGAAGGCTAGATTTGGGGAGGCATTATTCATAAACACTTTGAGGAGGGACAGAAAGAGAGAAAGGAGAGAGGAAAATGGGATGGAAAGAGATGCACAGTTAGTGATCATAACTGAATGTGAATGGGACAAGCTAACTTATAGAATGGAAGCAGTTAGCAGAATGGTTTGGAAACCAGAATCCGACAATAAGTTGTGGAAAAGAGACATACTTGGGACAGAAACACACACACACAGAGTTGAAATGAAGGGCTGGAGCAGAGTCTATTATGCTTCAGCTACAGTGAAGAGGGCAGGGGTGGCAACCACGAGATCAGACAAAACAAAAGCAAAAAATAGCCCTAATTGCAAGGGATCATCAAGAAAAGTACATTTTGCTAAAAGGAGGTATTACAAACAATGAAGTAGTATCAGAAAATTTTACAGCAAGTTTCACTGATAAAGGCCTCATTTCTAAAATACATAGGGAACTGAGCTAAATTTATAAAAATAAGAGCCATTCCCCAGCTGATAAATGGTCCAAGGACATGAACAAGCAGTTTTCAAAAGAAAAAAAATCAAAGCTATAAAAATTCTCTAAATCACTATTGATTGGAGAAAGGCAAATCGAAACAACTCTAGGTATCACTTCATAACTATTAGAAATGACAAATGCTGGAGGTGATAAGGGAAAATGGGTAAACAAATATCTTGTAAATGGAGTAGTGAACTGTTCTAACCATTCTGGTGAACAATTTGCATACTTTTTGACCTAACAATACCATTACTAGGTCTATATTCTAAAGAGATCAGAGAAAAAGGAAAAGGACCTATCATATGCAAACATATTTGTAGCAGTTCTTTTGTGGTGGCAAAGAGTTAGAAATTGAGGGGATACTCATCAATTGGGGAAGGGCTGAACCAGTTGTGGCATATAATTGTGACCGAGTACTATTGTGCTATAAGAAATGACAACATGGGTGGTTTCAGAAAAAAGAAATATGGTAATACCTATATAAAGGAATGAAAAGTGAAGTGAGAAGAACTGGGAGATGATTATATGCAGTAACAGCAATGTTGTAATGAGGATCAGCTGTGAAAAACCTGTCTGTTCTGATCAATACAGCGATCTAAAACAATTCCAAAGGACTCATGACGAAAAAATGCTACCTACCTCCAGAGAGAGAACTGATGAACTCTAAATATAAATTGAAACATGATTTTTTTTCACTTTTTTTGGTGATATGGCTAATATGAAATGTGTTTTGCATAATTTAATATGTATAATTGATATCATATTGTTTGCCTTCTCCGTGACTGCAGGGAGGAATGAGAGGGAGGGAAAGAATCTGGAACTAGAAACTTTTTTTTTTTTTTTGCTCCTTCCCAACCCATCCCGCTTTATTGAATTTTCTCCCTTGACCCTGTCCCCTTTCCAAAGTGTTTGTTTTTGATTACCTCCACCCCCATCTGCCCTCCCCTCCATCATCCCCCCCTTTTATTTTTTTTTTATCTTCCTCCCTCTTCTTTCCTGTGGGGTAAGATACCCAACTGAGTATGTATGGTATTCCCTCCTCAGGCCAAATCTGATGAGCGCAAGGTTCACTCATTCCCCCCTCACCTGCCCTCTCCCCTCCTCCCACAGAACTGCTTCCTCTTGCCACCTTTATGCGAGATAATCCACCCCATTCTATCTCTCCCTATCTCCCTTTCTCAGTATGTTGCTCTCTCATCCCTTAATTTCATTTTATTTCTTTTAGATATCCTCCCTTCATCTTCAACTCACCCTGTGTCACACATATATATACACATAGATATATACATACATACACATTCACATATATATATATGAATATTCCCTTCAGCTACCCTAATACTGAGGTCTCATGAATCACACATGTCCTCTTTCCATGTAGGAATGTAAACAAAACAGTTCAACTTTAGTAAGTCCCTTGCAATTTCTGTTTCTTGATTACCTTTTCATGCTTCTCTTGATTCTTATGTTTGAAAGTCAAATTTTCTATTCAGTTCTGGTCTTTTCACTGAGAAAGCTTGAAAGTCCTCTATTTTATAGAAAATCCATATTTTGCCTTGGAGCATGATACTCAGTTTTGCTGGGTAGGTGATTCTAGGTTTTAATCCTAGCTCCATTGACCTCCGGAATATCACATTCCAAGCCCTTCGATCTCTTAATGTAGAAGCTGCCAGATCTTGAGTTATTCTGATTGGGTTTCCACAATACTCAAATTGTTTCTTTCTGGCTGCTTGCAGTATTTTCTCCTTGATCTGGGAGTTCTGGAATTTGGCGACAATATTCCTAGGAGATTTCTTTTTGGGATCTATTTGAGGAGGCGATCGATGGATTCTTTCAATTTCTATTTTGCCCTGTGGCTCTAGAATATCAAGGCAGTTCTCCTTGATAATTTCTTGAAAGATGATATCTAGGCTCTTTTTTTGATCATGGCTTTCAGGTAGTCCAATAATTTTTAAATTATCTCTCCTGGATCTATTTTCCAGGTCAGTGGTTTTTCCAATGAGATATTTTACATTGTCTTCCATTTTTTCATTCCTTTGGTTCTGTTTTATAATATCCTGATTTCTCATAAAGTCACTAGCTTCCACTTGCTCCAATCTAATTTTTAAAGTAGTATTTTCTTCAGTGGTCTTTTGGACCTCCTTTTCCATTTGGCTAATTCTGCCTTTCAAGGCATTCTTCTCCTCATTGGCTTTTTGGAGCTCTTTTGCCATTTGAGTTAATCTATTTTTTAAGGTGTTGTTTTCTTCAGTGTATTTTTCAGTACTTTTTTGGCTCTCCTTTAGCAAGTCATTGACTTGTTTTTCATGGTTTTCTCACATCCTTCTCATTTCTCTTCCCAATTTTTCCTCTACTTCTCTAACTTGCTTTTCCAAATCCTTTTTGAGCTCTTCCATGGCCTGGGACCAGTTCATGTTTTTCTTGGAGGCTTTTGTTGTAGGCTCTATGACTTTGTTGTCTTCTTTAGGCTGTATGTTTTGGTCTTCTTTGTCACCAAAGAAAGAATCCAAAGTCTGAGACTGAATCTGGGTGTGCTTTCGCTGCCTGGCCATATTCCCAACCAACTAGCTTGACCCTTGAGTTTTTCAGTGGGGTATGACTGCTTGTAGACTAACGAGTTCTATGTTCCACGTTTGGGGGGGAGGTGCCAGCTCTGTCACCCCAGCACTCCTTCCCCAAGAACCCCCAGCCTGAACTGGGCTTAGATCTTCGGCAGGCTGTGCACCCCTGCTCTGATCCGCCACTTAAGTCCTCCCACCAGGTGGGCCTGGAGCCAGAAGTAACAACAGCTGTAGCTGCCCCACCTCCGCTGCCCCCGGGGGCTGGAAGCCGAACCGCAGACTCCTTCCACTCCCGCAGCTTTTCCCACTAACCTTCTCCATAGTCTTTGGTGTTTGTGGGTTGAGAAGTCTTGTAACTGCCGCAGCTCACTGATTCAGGGCGCTAGGGCATGCTCTGCCCGGTTGCTGGTCTTGTTGGTCCACACCTCTCAGGCTGGGCTCTGCTCCACTCCGTTCCCAGCTCCCAGCTCCCAGCTCTGGGTGGGATAGACCTCACCCAGAGACCATCCAGGCTGTCCTGGGCTGGAGCCCTGCTTCCCTCTGCTGTTCTGTGGGTTCTGCCGTTCTAGAATTGGTTCAGAGCCATTTTTTATAGGTTTTTGGAGGGGCTCGGCAGGGAGCTCAAGCTGGTCCCTGCTTTCCATCCGCCATCTTGGCTCCGCCTGGAACTAGAAACTTAAAAAGAAAAGAATGTTATAAATAAATATGAATAGAAAAATCTTAACAGCAAAACCCACAGCCAATTACTTGGAAATATGTAGCTTATAAGAGGAAGAAGGAAGGAAGGTATGAAAAGTCATATGACCCAACTCCCTCTCTCAAGGCAAGACTCTACCAATGTACATCCAGATAATAGCTTAAGCATCCTCTTTGCTAAACCTTCAGGAAAGAGGTCTTTGTTACAAATAATAGCTAAGAGGTACTTTCAGGGGCTCTTAGCTATTATTCTAAATGTTCCACTTCAGAAAAAGTTTATGGCTTCATTTTGGCAATGTAGATGGAAAATTGTTGACTGCCATTCTCTATGTCAGGAATTTTTAACCTTTATGTATGTATCATGGATCCCTTTGAGAGTTTGGTGAAACCTTTGGACCCTTCTCTGAATAATGCTTTTAAATGCAAAACAAACCAGAAACAACAACAACAACAACCAAACCCCAAACCAAACCAGCATTACAAACAAAGCCAATTATATTAAGTTACCGGAATATGTATTTTTTTAAAAAAAGTTCATGATGGACTCCAGTTTAGGAACCCTTGATCTATACAAAAATGTGATGGTATCATTCCTTTTATGATATATTTAGGGGAGAGAGAGAGAGAGAGAGAGAGAGAGAGAGAGAGAGAGAGGGAGAGAGAGAGAGAGAGATTGAGAGAGATTGAGAGAGAGAGAGAGAAATGCAGAGGAGAGCAGGGGGTGAATAAAGGAAGAGCCAATTGACAGCAACTGGTGCTGACCATATTGTCCCCTGCTGGCCCATGAGCAAAAACCATTAAACCATTTCAACGTGGGGCTATCATAGGAGTAGTTCATGTAGTGTTGTGGAGGCAGTTGTGAAAGTGGTTCCTGTTCCTCCCTAGGAAGCCTGTATGGTCTGATGAACTGAATGGCCCTACTGAGCAGCAGCCACAGTCATTTCCTTGCTTTCTAGGCCCTCTGAGAGCCAAATGAACTTTCAAGCACTGGGGAGGTGCTTCCTATCATCTCTGACACAGATAAGAACTCATTTTGCTGTGGATAGAACTGAGGGGCTTACACCATTGGATTATACCTCCCTCATTTTCTAAATTTTGGACCCTTAAATCCCTCTTTTCTTATGTATGTACACCCCTCCTGACACCTCAGAATGGAATGGTCTTAGAATGATTCCTCATGTAAAATTAAGCATACCTGAAACATTTTCCCTGTCTGTAAGATGGAATTTTCCTTCCCTTTGCCTTTCTCATATTTAATATGAAACATTCTTCCCTCATGCTCCTATCAGTAAAATGAAATTTCTTTCTACTTCTGATCTGAGGATGGAATTTCCCTCTTCTCCCCAGTCTCTCCCCTATGTAATATGAGCTGCCACCCCCTCCATCTGTAAAATGGAACTTTCTACCTTGTCCTCTCTGTAAGTAGAATCCAGCACTCATCTCAAACCCATGTTAATCAAATGAACCTTTTCTCTAAGACCTTGGGAACTCTGGGATGCCACAAATTAAACACAGTGATCATATTTTTCAAACCCTAGAGAAGAATAGGCGGTCTTACAGATTAAACATCATTCAACCTTGTCCACCTCCTCCTCCTCCTTCAACTTTTTATCTTTAAATAACCCTATCACCACCCCAGTCAGCAACACATACCTACCCTACCTGGAGGCTGTGAACCACTGCTTCTGTCTCACCCAGAGGATCTCCTCTGAGTCAGACACCTGTGTTCCTTTAATAAAGCCTTATTGAAAACTGGACTTTCTTCTCCTGAAATCATAGCCCTACCAGGATATACATCACAGCAGCACAAAATGTTAAGGAAAGCTCCCAGGAGGACAAATGTGGGAATAAATGGTCAGAGTTCCCTGCATGCAGCCTGGGGCCTTCCCTTCCATTTTCACCATATAAAAGGCTTTCAGGGATTGTAGACCTCTATGCATTCTCCTCTGGGCATCCTGGACTCCAGGCCCAATCATCCTGTAGCCTGCTGAGAGAAAGCATGAGCATCTCATCCCTGTCATCAGGATGACTGACTGATTCAACTTGCTGGCTGACTACCCCAGGGGATCATGTTCTCTCTCAAACAGGAGCACCATGAAAGAGTAAACAGGATGACATGGAACAGCAAATGAGCTAGCAAGCCCTCTGGCCTGGGGTTGACTGGATTCTGCAGAAAATGCTTTATTGAAGTCCAGTGTCTTGGAGCAGAGTTCTTTGTCTCTCATCCTAGTGACAGCACAACTTCCTATACCCAGAACACATTGTGAAAGCTGTCTGCCTACTTGCCCCTCAGCTGCCCCTTGGGCGAGGGAAGGAGCTCCCTTTCCAGACTCTATTCCCTATGGATTTGTGTTTTGTGTGGTTTGGGGTTTTAAAAACTAAAAAGGGAACCACCAATTTGCTGTGTGACCTCCCTTGGGTGTATTACTTTCCCACCCTGGACCCCAGTTTCCTCCCCCTGTGAAAATAGTGTTTGGTCTCTAAGACCACTAGCTCAGAGCTAAGACATGGTACTTTGTGCCCTCAAGGAGAGGGCACATGAGAAATGAGAAAGCCCTTTCTGCCCTCTCCCTCCTCAACCCCAACACAGCCACAGCAGCTTAGTGTGTGAGAAACAACACTGAATTCAGTCAGGAGAATTGGTTTTGAATCTCAGCTTTTCTACTTACTACCTGGGTAAACTTGGGCAAATGTGAGCCTCAGTTTTCCCATCTGTAAAAGCAGGAGGTTGGAAAAGTTGATTCAAAGGTCCTTTCTCACTCTAAATCCTGTATTGCTAAAGGTCGGGGGGGGGGGGGGGGAGTCAGAGGAAGCCATTTCTCTTCAAGTTCACCTCCAGGGAGCTCGTGTAAAGACAGAGGGCAATAGCAGCAACCTGGAGAATCTTCAGAACAGCTTATTTTTGTCTTCTTCTCACTGGGGTGGCCAGGAAGTGACTGGGAGGAAAGGGAGTGGTAGAGGAGGAAACAAAGCATCATGGGATTTACAGCTGGAAGGGAACATAGAAATAACTAGCTTAATTCCCTTGTTTTACAGATGGGGAAACTGAGGCTCACAGAAGGGACATGACTTATCTAGCGGTCAGAAAGCAAGTATTGTTCATTCCCGGGATAACTGCCCTGAATGGCCCTCTCATCGCACGTGCTAGGCTGAGCTGGGCTGGCCGAAGGCTCTTTTGAGAACGAATCTATGTTTAAACCTGTCTCCTGAGCTAGAGCAAAGAGAATTTTAAAGGCAGGCTCAGCCCCAGAGAGCAGGCATGTCAGGCAGAATTATGCATCTAATAACAGACAGGAGCAGCCCCTGTGGGGAAGGAAGCAAGAGAGAGAGTAGGGGAAGACAGGGAGGCGGAGCCAACAAATATGCAAATAACTGAGCAGGTGGCCCAGGGCTCTGGCTTAGGATCTTCAACTCCCGCCCCACCCATCTCCCGGGCAGCCTCTGGGGGCGCTGCAGCCCGCTAAGTGCACATTTCTCAGGCAAGCTTAATTGATTTCATGACTAGGAGCAGTGTTTTTCCCCAGCCACACGCTGAGCCCTAGTCAAAAACATTTGTACCAACATCCATTTTTAATGCTGTGTATGCCAAATGTTGTCACAAAAGGCAGCGGTGAACATGCTACTAATTTACTCACTGGGAACTGAATGCACATTTCCAAATGCGGGTGTGTCACTGGTTTATTGGATGACGGACAGGGAAGCACCTAGGTCTGGTATTTGCATAGAGAGCTGCATCTAAAGTCACTGGACACAAGACGCTATAGTACAGTGATGAGAAAAGCAAGTAAACAGATGGTATTACCTTGGGCAGTTCTCCTTACCCCTCTGGGCTTCAGTATTCTCCTGTGTTATGAAGGGCTTGCTTTAGCTACTATCTAAAATCTGGTTCTGGTTCAGAGGCAAGACCAAGGCATTTAGGCCCTCTAGAAAAGCAACCCTTTCCCTGCCCCTCCCCATGTTGCTGTCCACTGGGCAAAAAAAAAAAAAAAAAAGCCTTCTTTATAACACACATATATGCCTAGGAGTCATGGAAAGTGATGTTTTTTTTTTCGGGGGGGGGGGGGTGACACATTTATAAAGACTAAAATGTTAAGTCATGCTCTTAGATGTGACTGCTTACCTTGTCTACCCCAAAATTCCTCACCTCAACCAAATACCTCCTGAAAGTTACCCAAGGTTCAAGGCATGCTTTAGAGCAGCATACACTCAAACTGCCCAGATGATAACTCCACATTGATGCTTCTCTTACCAGATTTATTAAAAATAAAACACTTAAAATCAAGTGCAGCAGAAAAAGAACAATTAGAAAGAACATACTTCACCTTCAACTCCCATCTCATCACATTAGGACAGATTCTTCTCAAAGAATGCTTTTACCAATGGGAGAAAGCACACCCACAAGCAACACCTAAGACCAAGAAATATATGTAAGAATACACTTATAGTGAATGTGGGTTCAGAATCTTCATTCACATACTTACTATGTGACCCTTGACAAGTCACTTAAAAACACTCACATGCTCAGTTTGCTAATCTGTGAAATGGGAGCAAGGTAGATAAGAATAGCACCCACCTCACAGAGTTGTGAAGATACAGTGGAATCATGCATGTACAGAGCTGTGAAAACCTTGAAATGATATATGAACACCCAGTGTTATTGCTGTGATTGCCTCTAGTCTCAATTTTGTATTAGTTAGCTGTGTAACCTTGAGGATGCTACTTCCCCTCTCTGAATCTCAATCTGTTGGTACAACTCGGGGTTTGGACAGCCTTGTCCCCTAACGTCCCTTCCAATTCTAACATTTTAAGAGTTTAGGAGCCTATGAATACACAGACGACATGGAAACCAAGGTAGCCCCAAGCCCATACTGCTGAGTCAGCCAGCCAGAAGGAATCAGCAGGGATTCTGTGAAGTTCCACTCTGAGTACATCTGAAGGATGTGGCACCAGGCCCTCTGGCTTCAGCTGGGGAGCCGTTGGCTAGCCAAGAAGATAAAACTGGAAAGAAAACTAGAGGCTGAAGTTTCTAGAGACACAGGGTCTCTGGCGGCCTGTGATTGACTAAGCTATATGTCATTGGAGGTATATCTTAATTTACTCATTAAGGACCTTCCTGGTGCTGAGAAGCTGTGCTTTAAGTTCTAAGGTCTTCCAGATTTTAACATGGTCTATTTTTTTGAGACTGATGCTCTCTCTCTCTCTCTCTCTCTCTCTCTCTCCCTTTCTCTCTCTCCCTTCTTCTTCTTCTTCTTCTTCTTCTTCTTCTTCTTCTTCTTCTTCTTCTTCTTCTTCTTCTTCTTCTTCTTCTTCTTCTTCTTCTTCTTCTTCATCTTCTTCTTCTCTTCCTCCTTCTCCTCCTCCTTCTCCTCCTCCTTCTCATCCTCCTCCTTCTGCTGCTCTTCTTCTACCTTCTTCTCTCTCAGACTGAATTGTTTCTTAGGAAGTCTGGTAACCCTCACCCCCAGGGCTTACCTCATTGTTGCCAGGTTGGATTAGTTGCTCACAGACCTGATTCTACTGTTGATGAATACTGAAGCTCTGCTCCCATTTTTTATATGGGCAGGTTTGTTGTTCCTTAGGAAGTTCAGTTACTGTCACTCCCAGGAGTTACCATATTGTTACCAGACTTAGTGGAGATATCTAATCAATCAGTATGGGCCCTACTGCACCTCCAACCTGCCAAGTTTAATGAATCCACCAGCATCGGTCCCCCCAGAAGTGGGAAGTTACAGGTGTGTACCATCCTGCCCAGCAGCCCAGACCCAAGTCACAACAACATTTGACTATGCTAGCAGAGATCATGTGACAACTGGAATTTCTGTACCAACCTCTCCCACCCCAGGGGATTTAGAGAATGTGTTTGGGGAACTCTGTGCAGATTAATTCTGGAATCAAGACTTTTTTCCTCTGTTTCTCACCAAGGTATAGCATGATAGGTATCCACATTTGGGGATTAAAAAAATTCTAATTCTTCTTTCCAGATGTCTGCTTCAAAGAGAACAATTTTCCTCTCCACCTGCTGCCTCTTCCCTCAGAATCAATTGCAGGCTATTTTGGAAGCTTGGTGCCTTTATATCGAGATCTCTGCCCCTAAATATAGATGCAAATATTGCATTTGCCAAGGCGCCTCCTATGCTCCCATCGTGACTTGCTGTCTCCTCCTCTGTGGTGTCTCATTGTGCTAGGTACCTGGAGCAAATTATCACTCCAGACTGTTCTTAAGGGACAGTCTTAAATTTCACTCTCCCTCTAATCCTTACACCCTCTCCTCTGTCCTTGCCCTCTGCAACTGATTCTGAAGGTGGAAGATCTTTCCCTGACACATGAAATCCAGAATTCTGAGCTGTAAAGACCACTAGTTTCTGTAATAACTTGTTTTGTAGCCTTATTCTTAGAAGCCATAAACCCATTTAAACAGAGGAAGATAGAAACCAAAATTGACAATCATAAACTTAAAGTTGGAAGGGCCAACCCGTCCCTTTTACAAGTGGGGAAGAGGTTCAGCGAGATTAAGTCAATTGCTCAAAGTTACATAATAAGGTAGCAGAGCCAACATTTAAATTCAGGTCCTCTGATTTAAATCCAGGGCCTTTTCCTCTGTACTATGTTACCTCTATATTCAAAGCACTCTCTATGCCCCATTTTTTTATACTTTAAAATATTTATTTTAATGTACATTATTTATTATGTTATATTCCCCACCCCCCTCAAAAATCCTGGTAGTTTGGTATATTGGAAAGCAATGGAATTGTATACCGTATTGTAAGTATATGTTGGCAGTGTAGTATATTGAAAGCAATGGATTTGGAGTCTATGAATGAGTTCAAATCCCAGTTCTATTAGTGGCTTATTGTAACCTTTGTGTTCTCAAGGCAAGTGGTACAATAAAAAAGAGTAAAGAATTCAGAGTCAAGAGACCAGGTTCTGAATTGTGGCTCTTATAATTATGTGTCTCACCTTAATTAAGGAACTAAACTTCCCTGGGCCTTAGTTTTTGCTTCCTTAATATAAGGTGTTTGAGCTAGAAATAATAATAACAAAATTCATCTGGAAAAACAAAAGGTTCAGAATATCAAGGGAATTAGTGGAAAGAAATGCAAGGGAAGGTGGCCTAGCCATACCAGATCAAAACTGTATTATAAAGCAGCAGTCCTCAAAACTACCTGGTACTGGCTAAGAAACAGAGTGGCGGATCAGTGGAATAGGTTAGGTACACAAGACACAGTAGTCAATGACTATAGTAATCTGCTATTTGATAAACTCAAAGACTCCAGCTTCTGGGATGAGAACTCACTATTTGACAAAAACTGCTGGGAAAACTCAAAAACAGTATGGAAGAATCTAGGTGTGACCAATATCTTACACTGTATACCAAGGTAAAGTCAAAATGGGTGCATAATTTGGTTGATTGTTGTCCTTCATTCTTGAAGGGAACCAAAATGACATCACTATGCTAGAGTCAAACTACAGCGTGCCTGACTGTGGCTGATCAGACCAATATTAGCTCAGAATGTTCTACCACAGGTCAGGCACAAATAGTCCCTGTGCACATTTGGGGTGGATTCTCCAAATTTGTGCAGTTCTTGTTTCTTTTGAGCTACTTCAATTCTGCTTTGCTCATAAAGCACAGCACCTTCCCTGATGAAGGCATGCCATGCTGAGTGGTCCTGTGCCAGTGTCTCCCAAGTCACGCAATCAATTCCAAAGTTCCAGAGACCTTGAGAGTATCCTTGTATCTCTTCTTCTACCACCATGTGAATGCTTGCCCTGTGTGAGTTCTCCATAAAATAGTCATTTTGGCAAGCATATATTTTGCATTCAAACAGTGTGTCCAGGTCATCAGAACTGTGCTATCTTAAGTAGAATTTGAAGGACCTCAGTGTCTGGTATATCATCCTTCCAGGTGATGCTCAGAATCTTCCTAAGACAATTCAAATGGAAGCGATTCAGTTTCCTGGCATGGTGCTGGTATACTGTCCAGTTGTCACAGACATATAACAATGAGGTCAGCACAACAGCTCTGTAGACCTTCAGTTTGGTAGTCAGTCTAATACCTCTTCTCACCCACACTTTCCTTTGGAGCCTCCAAAACACTGAGCTAGCTCTGGCAATGCATGCATCAACCTCATTATCAGTGTGTATGTCCCTGGAAAGTACACCACCAAGGTAAGCGAACTTATCCACAGCATTCAAAACTTCTCCATTTACTGTAATTGATGGTTCCATGTAGACATAAAAAGTGAAAATATAAGCAAATTAAGAGAGCAAGGAATAGTTTACCTGTCAGATCTATGGAAAAGGGAAGACTTTATGACACAAATAAGAGACAGAGAGCATTATGAAATGCACAATGGATATTTTTGATTACATTAAATTAAAAAGGTTTTACACAAACAAAGCCAAAGCAACCAAGCTTAGAAGGGAAGCAGAAAGCTGGGAAACAATTTTTATAGCTAGTGTTTCTGATAAAGGACTCATTTCTCAAATATATAGAGAACCTACTCAAATTTATAAGAATATAAGTCATTCCCCAATTGATAAATGGTCAAAGGATACAAACAGGCAGCTTTTGGATGAAGAAATTAAAGCTATCTATAGTCATATGAAAAAATGCTCTAAGTCACTATTGATTAGAGAAATGCAAATGAAAACAACTCTGAGGTACCACATCACACCCATCAGATTGGCTAACACTACAAAACAGGAAAATGATAAATGTTGGTGAAGATGTGGGAAAATTGGAACACTAATGCATTGTTGGTGGAGTTGTGAACTGATCCAACTATTCTGGAAAACAATTTGGAACTATATAATTATATAACTATATAATTATAGCCCTCAAAGGCTATAAAACTGTGCATACCCTTTGATCCAGCAATATCACTACTAGGTCTATATCTCAAAGAGATCATAAAAAGTGGGGGTGGAAGAATCCACAGGTACAAAAATAGTTATAGCAGCTTTTTTGTTGTGGTAAAAAAAATTAGAAATTGAGGGGATGTTCATCAGTTGAGGAATGGTTGAACATGTTGTGCCTATGAATGTAATAGAATACTATTGTTCCATAAGAAATGGTGAGCAGGGGGATTTCAGAAAAATCTGGAAAGACTTGCAGGGACTGATGCTGAGTGAAGTAAGCAGAACCAGGAGACGATTGCACACAGCAACAGCAATGCTGTGTGATGACTGACTTTGTTAGATTTAGCTCTTCTCAGCAAAGCAAGGATCTAAGACAACTCCAAAAGACTCATGATGGAAAATGCTAACCACATCCAGAGAAAGAACTATGGAGTCTGAATGTATTAAAAACATACTATTTTCTCTTTTTTCTGTTGTTTTTTTTTCTTTCTTGTATTTTTTTTCCTTTTTTCTGATCCTTCTTCCACAACATGACTAATGTGGAAATATATTTGAAATATATTTAATATGATTCTACATGTATAGTCTATATCAGATTGCATGCCATCTTGCGGAGGAGAAAGGGGGAGGGAAGGGGGAAATCTAGAACTCAAAATCTTATAAAAGTGAATGTTGAAAACTAAAAATAAATACTTTTTAAAATAAAATAAGGGGTTTGGAGTAAATGATCCAGAGACACCATCCAGCTATAAATCTTTGATTCTATGATTTAATCAGACTTACCTCCTCTCTTTACCAGAACTTGGGTCCTATGCTTCTTCTAGACTGAATCTGTTAGCCTCAGTTTCTTCATCTAGAAAGGGGAAAATAATAATTGTACTATTCACTTGGTATGCTTGCTGTGAAGAAAGTACTCTTCAATTTTAAAGTGCTATATAAATGTTATTTGTTGTTCTGGCTGTCATTGCAATTACTGTTATGAGTATTTCCTACGACTTTAAGCAAGCAAGTCCCTTACTTTCACTAGGCCTTTGTCTCTTCCTCTATAAAATTGCAGTATGAATTGGAGGGGGGGAGGTTTAGAATTACATGACCTCTAAGGCCCCTTCCATGTCTACATCCTTTAAATCTATGCTCCAACAAAGGATTTCCTGACCTAAATCCTCCCTCCCTTCCCTGTCCCTCCCAATACTCCCAATCCCAGGATGTTGTTAGGCTCCATTATGTTCCTAGAACAGCCCTCACAACCTGTCTCCTGAGGTGCAAGTACTGAGAAATGCAGTTTGATATTTGATTTTATTGACTCTAACCCCAAATTATCTAACTTTAAATGTGCTGTTTTCAAAGAGAGAATGGGAAGAAGTGACAGTCCATTGCCCACCACGCCAGACAAATCGTCCAAAATGTCGGTAGCCCTGAAGAAAACTGTTCCTGGAGTTACAGATGTTGAATTAACCTTTACATACATTCTGCAGAGCAGAGAGACCCAGACACAGGAGACAGGGCTGGGAAATGAAAAGGAGATTCTTCCCCAGTGCACAAAGAGAAAAAAGAAAATGCCAGAGGAATCTATCCTGCAGGCAGGCACCAGGAGGTGTTAGAATAGCTACAAGGCCTCTTTTTTTCCTTTACACCTTTTATCTCAAAGCAGTTTACACTGAACTCTTTTCACTTATAGCTGAAACGTTGCCACCTCTGAGATAGAATGCAACAGCCATTTAGCACTAATATCATGCCTTCCAGCATCCCTATTTTCTTCTTGTTAAAGACCTCCATTGACAGGGATTCCATACATAGCCTTCTCAGGATACTCTTCAAGCACTGCACTTGGAGTTGAGGGACATGGATTTTAACCCTGATTCTATCATTTGCTATCTGGATAACTTTGGGTACGTCACCAGACCTAAGTATTCTGATCTGTAAAATGGGAGAGATACTATTTCACTACCTGCCTTATAGGATTGATGTTTTCAAAGTGTTTTTGGAAAATGTAAAGTACTATGTAAATATGATTTGTTATTATCATCTATTGACATCAAACAGTCTTTCCTTTTCCTTATCTTACACTCTACTTGGCATAGCTAAAGGTTGTTGCCATCTTTGGGAGATATAGAGAACAGATATTCTTCAACTAAGTAGAGGATAAGAATCTTAGAGTTTTCCATTTTTGAGGCACCTCAGAGATCTCTTAATCTAACCCCTCATTTTATTGATGAGGAAACTGAACCCCATAGTCAGGAAGTGACTTTTCTAAGGTGATTCAGAAGGTAAATGCCAGTCAGGATTCAAATACAAGTTACTTTGCTCCAAGTTCAACATTCTTTACAATTCACTGTGCTGACCATGTACACCAAAGACCCTACCTATTCTTAATGAGCCTACAATCTAGTCTACAATCTAGCACAACACATACACAAATAATGATGATGGAGTTAGGAGTGAGATGAGCGAAAAGTGCAGCAAGAAACTTAAGAGTCAATAGATCATGTCCAGCTAGACAGACAAGGAAGACTAATGAATGGCACTAGGGTAGAGCCATGAAGGAGAGAAAAAATTTTAACAATTGGACATATGATTGAAGTCCATTCTAAGTAAAAAGGGGTATTGTGGGTAAAGACATAAAGGGCAGAGAAAGTTGGATGGATTGAAGAATTGGCTGTTATAGAGTATGTGATGTAATTGTGTAAAAAAAACTATATGGAAAAATAGAGCGAGATTGTAGATGCCCTTGAATGACAGACTTAGAGGTTTGCACATTGTTTTGTAAGACATAGAGAGACACTGAAGGTTTTTGGACAAGGAAATAGTGTGGTTAGCCCTTTGCTTTAAGATTATGACTCAGGCAATGGGATGAAGAAGGTATTAAATGGGAGAGAAATGGGAGGCAGGGAGATGCCTGGATTGACTATATTTCAGAACCTTGGACAGTGTTTTCAGGCCCAGTTCCCTTAGCCATAAAGGGAAGGAAATAAAATGTACATAGATTAGGTATAGTTTCCTTTGTCTTTATCATAGTAATTTTCATAGTTCATGGAACATGGCTTTTTCAGTGTTATTTAGTCAATCATTTTAGCAATATAACAAATCATCATCTGTGCAAATAAAATTGAGAAGAAGCCATACAAAAAGACTAGAGATGTTCTTGGCTCTTAATGAATTGAGCAGCCTCATTGAGTTGTGTGTGTGAGGAAAGTGCTATTACAAACCTGATGGGAGTGGAGCAGAGAAGAAAGAAAAGAATAGGGACAGAGACAAAGAGAAAAAAGATGTATGAGGGAGAGTGGTAAGAAGGAGGTAGCAGAGGGAGAGAGAGATGAAAGAAAAAGAGAATAGGGTGAGAGAGAAGAGGAAATATGGAGGGATACGAAAGGAGAGGAGTGAAAAAGAAAAAGTGAAAATAAGGTGTGATTAGAGAGAAATAGAGAAAAGAAATATCAGGGGGACAGAAAAATAGGAGAAGAGGAAACAAAAGAGGAATCAGGAAAGGGAGAGAGAGAAAGGTGAAAAGGAGAGGAGACAGGAGACTTAAAAGGAGAGAGCAATGGAAAGGCACAGAAAAGGAGATGATGGTTAGGGGAAAATGAATGACATTCATAGAATGCAAGGAGAGAAGCAAAAAGAGAAATGGTAGAGAGAGAGGAAAACCAGTGAATACAATTATACCCAATCAAATCCACAGGAAAGGCCTTGAACTAGAAGCAAGAACAGTCTAACTCTTCCCCCAAGGAGGGACAAAAGCATCAGGCTTAGCTGAGGGAGAGGAATTGTTTCTAATTTCAATAAGTGTCACTGGGCCACTAAGAAAAGGAGGCGAAGGCAAAGATTTCAAGGCACTAAAAGAGAAAGGGGAGATTTGAAGGCCACTTGAGTGTAATAGTTCTGATGGATCAGCAGGGCTGCTCACTCCCATTCCACTCTGTCAGCAGGGCCCAGCCTGATTTCTCATTGGTGACCTAATGTCCAGAAGGATGGATAACATTGAGTGAGGCAATCAGAGCGAAGGTGTACATGAGAGAAAGAACATCTTGACCCATACCAAGGGCAAATTCATTTCTATGCAAATTCTTATCTCCCTAAATATCTCATAAATGCTTATGAAAGTTCCAGAGGTCCGAATCTTCTCTGAATGAGAGAATATGGTAAGCACACCGGTGTAGAAACTAAAAGTCCCATAGGATGATTCATTTAGCCAATTCAACTAATATTATTAAGTACCTACTATATGCATTGTGCTGAACATGGCACTGGGTAGTACAAATAAAGAGTAAGTTAAAATCCTTGGTTTTGTGGAGCTTACAGGATCAGGCATGGAAATAAGACATATTCAGAGATAAATATTATAGAAATTAGATTATAAATACATAAGAGGTATAAAAAGTGTTCCCTATTAGAATGTAAGCTCCTAAAAGGCAACAACTTTGTTTTCTTTGTATTTCCAAAGCCTAGCATAGTCTGGCATATAATTCTTCATAAGCCTTTATTGATTGATTAAATGTTTTCAAAAAGTTTATTGAGAATATGCTATGTATAGAAGACTGTGACAGATATTAAGGACATAGAAAAAATAGGAAAAGACCATTCCTTGTCCCCAAGAGAGGCAGCTTGAAGTTTAACAGCTGAGTTATCAAGGATCATAATGGCAGTTTTAAAATACTAGACGATATAAAAAATACAAGTTCAAATCCCACCTCAGACACTAACTTAGCTGTGTGATCCTAGGCAAGTCACTCAACCTCTCTCAGATACCCCAGTTTTGTTATATGTGAAAGAGAAGTATTAATAAATCCCTACCCTCAAGGGTTATTGCGAGCCTCAAATGAGATAACATACTGAACATGCTTTGCAAACCTTACAATACTATTGCTGTTGTTGTTGTGTTTGTCCTTCATTCTTGAAGAGGACCATGACGTCAGGGAGATGATGACATGACTTGCAGTTGACTTTGATTTGAGTGAGGGAGGGCTGTGTAAGGTCACCAGCCTCACTTTCTCCTCCAGAGCCCTGAGTCCAGTGGCCTGATATTCACCAGGACAACTGGAGATGGCCCAGGAGGCCCTGGCCCTTTCAGGCTAAGGTCTTTTTAGGTTCTCACTGTGAGTGAGGTAATAGCCATTCAGTGAATAGGCCTTTCTAAGAAGTTTATCAAGGGATGGCCCCTTTAATCAAAACTCAAAAAAAATCAAACTGGAAGGGGAAGACCCTCAGGGTTCCTGCCCAAAAGAGAAACAGTTACTATTTAGAATTTATATTCATTCTGTGCTAGGAGGACAGGGACCTATTGTCCAATCTATGAGCTCTAGGGTGAGGTGGGTTTAAGGCTTGGTTTTTGTGAAAGAAATCTAGCCAGTAAACCCAAAGTAAAGGAGGCAGTTACAATACACTAGATGTTAGAAGTGTACCTAAAGGTTGAATGTAATAGGAAAAAGATGAGCTAAAGACAAAGTACTCAAGAAAAATTTGAAGAAGAGAAAATTTTCAGCTGGGAAAAAATCAGGGAAGACTTTGTGGAGGAGGCAGCCCAAGAGCACAGCCTTATAGGATTTCAACAGGTGCTGGTAAAAGGGAAATGAAGGCCAGATATAAAGTCCTTAGGAACATGTTGGATTAGGTTATGTTGTATCTCACGGCAATAGCTGGCCAGAGGAAGATGATTTTAGAATATGTGATAAAAGAGAATTTTCCTTGATCTTGAGATTGTTCTTGGCTTCCTTGAGAGTACTCCTCTATTCTACTACATCAAGACTACCCAGAACTTTTCACTGTTGAGTTGAATCCTCAGAATGATGAGTTGTTTGGGACCAGGGGTGAAAGAGAGGAGTCGGGGTGGCAGGGCACATAAAATGAGCTGGAGAAGGAAATGGCAAACCACTCCAGTATCTTTGCCAAGAAAACCCTAAATGGGGCCACAAAGAGTGTCATGACTAAAAATGGATTAAATGACAAAGCAACAAATGGGGATAAAAATAGCAATTGCCTTACAGGATTGTCGTGAGGATGAGATGAGGTCATATCAAAGTGCTTTGCAAACCCTAGTGTTCTATAGAATTCATCAGCATTATTATTATAGAAATTTGTCATGATTTGAGGGCTAGGAAGGTGCTAACAACTAGGGAGTGTCTGTAAAAGTTCCCATATAAGTTAGCATGTGACCATAGCCTTGAAATAAGACAAGAATTTGAAAAAGTGGCAGTGAGGAAGAAGCGCTTTTCATGCACATAGAGGTCAGTCTTTAAAAACACCTTGTAGATCGGATATGAAATACCAAAGTCAGGACCAGCAGGCAGGACAGTTTATCTGGAACATATTGCCACTCCAAAGGTAACTTTGAGTTAGGATACGAAAGGATTTAAATTCCAACGTAAAGTTGGTGTTTTTTTCCTAGAGTTAATAAGGAGTTATTGAAGCTTCTTGAATAGGTCAAATGATCTTGATCTGACCTTAGACCAGGAGAAAAAAATCACTCCACATAGGGTGCAAAGTGAGAAAGGAAAAGGTGCAAGGTGAGGCAACATTTTAGGTATCTTCCTTGAAGCATTAGGAGGGTGTCGATAGACCGAGAATAGGAGACTAGTGGAGATGGGGAATTACAGTGGGAGCCACAGCCAGGTCTGAGATTCTGGGACAGATGAAACATTGATTATGTTGCTGGATATCCAGTTGCCTATATGCTCAGCAGTGGAGTCACGGGACTTCAGGCTCAGGTAGAAAAGACCTGAGTGACATCTAGTCCCACCCATAGCTGAACAAAAACTCCCTGTACAACTTCTTGAACATCTAGTCATCCAATTTTTTCTTGAAGACTTTCAGTCAGACTTGGTGACTGAGTGGAAATGGGGAGGAGTGAATGAGTAATCAAGGATGATGCTGACATTATGAACCCATTCTTCTGGTTCTGATTTCTGGAACCAAGAAAACAAATTTCATGCCTCTTCAACATGACTCTCCTTCAAATACTTGAAGAAAGCCACCATATCAGTTAATCAATCAAAATTAGTCATTAAGCCTTTCTAAATTTCCTGCTATATGCAAAGCACTGTTCTGAGAATTGAGAATATAAAGAAAAAATTAAATAATCCTTGCCCCTAAGGAGCCTATGTTATATTAGAGAAGATAACCTGGGTATATATATCTATCATATATGTATGTATGTATGCATGTATGTATGCATGTATGGAGGAGAGAGAGAGAGAGAGAGGGGGAGAGAGAGGGAGAGAGAGAGACACAGAGAGAGAATGAAAAGTAATTGAACGGGGGCACCAGCAGCTGGAGGGTTCAGGAAAGGTCTTATATAGAAAGTGGTATTTGTTCTTCTGATTTGTCTCATCTTCAGGCTAAATAGCCTCAATTTTCTTCAACCAATTGTTATACGGCTTTATCTCCAGTTTTCTCAGCATCATTCTCATTCCCATGATGTTGTGAACATTTTCCCCCCAAATATCTATGGCTGTACATCTGAGATTATCAGCTGGTTCAAGAAAGACGTGAATAATATATGGATTGAACCCACTTATATTCCTGTGGCATGTCTGGAATCAGAAAACAGTAACAGAGTGATTCTAAGACATTATTGTATCATAGAGGAGAAGCAGAGTGACTGTGCTCCTGAAGGACATCTTGACTTCAATCTAGTCTCCAAGTACCTTTAGACCTGGAACCAAACTTATTCTCTATCTTTATGGAGCAACTGACAGTAATCATCATAAATCACGTAGATTGCAAGGGATCTGTGAGATCTCATGATTCATCCCTCTTTCCTCCTTTTAATATTAAGGAATCTGAATCCCAGAAGTTTAAAAACCCAACCAAGGTGGCAAGGCTAATTAGTGTTAGAGACAGGAATCCATGTCCTTTGACTCCAAATCCAGCATCCTTTCCTGTATACCATATTGTCCTGTGTCTAGAAGTGTGCTAGTGAATGTTTAACAACCTGCTTGGGGTGGGGGGAGTGGAGGATGGAGAGTGATGCACAAAGGTAGACTTTGATCTGTATTATTAACAATTTCTCTTTTGTTTGCTTTTTGGAGGGGAGAAGAGAAGGCAGTTGGGGTTAAGTGACTTGCCCAAGGTCACACAGCTAGCAAGTGTGTCAAGTGTCTCAGGCTGGATTTGAACTCAGGTCCTCCTGACTCCAGGACTGGCGCTACTCACTGTGCCACCTAGCTGCCCCTATTAACATTTTCTTAAGTCTAGGCAATCAACAAGGTCATGAATCAAGCCATGATTTGTAGCATTTTGGGGTTTCTGAAGTATAAAATGCTCACATTGAAAATTTAATGATTGGCTCTGAATCTTATCTGGCTTCCATACAGTCTTGTCTGTGGCTTGAAACTTTAAGATTTCAAAGTATCTTCTTTATATTGTTTTAATAATAACAAACATTCATACAGCACTTCCTATGTGCCAAGAACTGTTCTAAGCCCTTAACCAATGTTCTCTCATTGGATCCTCAGGGCAACTTTGGGAGATTAAGTGTTACTTTTATTCCCATTTTACAGTTGAGGAAACTGAGGCAGACAGAGGTTACTGATTTGCTCAAAGTCACACAGCTAGTAAGTGTCAGAGGCAGGATTAGAATTCAAGTCTTCCTGACCCCAGGACCAGTTCTCTATCTACCACACAACCTAGCTGCTTTTAATCCAATCTTTTCTCCTTCTAAGCCCAGCCAGTAACCCCATGAAGGAGGGAGGGCAAGGATTGTAATCTGCATTTTTTAGAAGAGAAAACTGAGGCATAAAGAAGGGAAAATGACCTGTAATCTTATAGCAACTTAGTAGAAGGGCCATGACTGTTACACAATCCTTCTGACCTGCACACTTGTCACTATACTCTGATGCCTCCTAGACATTTAATAACCTGAATTTAGGACCTCTGTTGTTTTCTTTTTGAATTTCTGATTTAATCTCTTAAATGGATTGCTGGATAAATGGGTGGGCAGATGGATGGGTGGATGGATGAAAAAGCCCTTTAAAGCTGACTGCATGATATCCATAATGTACTAAAAGATGTGAAAGAGATGTTTCTTATAGATTTCTCACCTTTGAAAGACCAAACCATGGAGGGACAGCTTACAAGTTCCCCCTTAGACATCCCATCAGAGATGGAATCCAGGGCTTCATCATAGAGCTGATCCAGAAGAGCAGTTATAATACTCACATGTACATCAACCCACTTGTTTCCAAGTGCCCAGATTAGAATCAGGCAAAGTTGTATCTTTGGTCTCTCAGTTGCGTCTCTTTGGCATAAATGTTTTAGGCAGAGATGAAGGGTTAGAATTTTTTTGGATTTAACTAATATTTACCTAGATTTAACTAATCCTGACATTTTTTTCAATACCTCATCATAATGCAGAGGTAACCTGGGTTTTCAAAGGCTGTGCTTAGAAGATAATGGATGCAGATTTAGAAGTCATTTGGTCCAGGACAAAAATGTACACAACAACCACAATGTTATAAAGACAAACAATTTTGAAAGACTAAAGAATTCTGATCAACACAATGGCAAGCTACAATTCCAGAGGACTCATGGTGAGCCATGCTATACACCTCTACATGGAGAGCTGATGGACTCAGAGTCTGGATTGAGGCCTTTTTTGGGGAGGGGGGATGTGGACAATATGGAAATTTGTTTTGCTTGTAATAGAATTTGTTTTTTTACCTTCTCAAGGGGTAGGGAATGGGGAAGTGGGAGAGAGAAAATTTAGAGCTGAGAATAAAATTGAATTTAAAAATTAAAAAAAGAAATCATTTATTCCAGACCCCCATTTTGTTTTAGTTGATTTTATTACTTTTATGGATTATTTTAGCTTTTATATCACATTTATTTCCAGATACACCCCTTCTTTCAATGAACCTTCTGTAACAACAAAAAGAAAAATCAACCTATATATTGAGCTATACACTATACAACCTATACAACCACAAGGGTGGTTTAACAATGTTTAACAAGAAGTTCTCTTGGGGGTAGTGGTGTACACTTTTAAGTTTAATTTCCATTATTGAAATTTTCTCCATAAGTTTCTTAAATCTAGACAACAGATAAAACAATAAATCAAGGCTTGGTTTGTAGCATTGAGTGATTTCTGAGTTATAAATGCTGACACAGAAAATGTAACGATCAGCTCACTCAAGCTGGCTTGATCTGGCTCCAGCATGCCTCTGGATCTGACATAGCATGCAACATTCCACATTCATAATCCCTCATACTCTTTGGTGAAAGGAGAGAGGTACAATTCCTTCTGGGAAAAAATTATTCATTAAAATTACCACGTTATACTGTGTTTTCTTGTTTTTGTTGCTTTCTTAACATTGTTGCAGTTTCCATAAGTGTCGATTATGTGTGTATCCTGATTCTGCTGTACTCTGCATCGTTTTATACAAGCTTTCTCATGTAACTCTGAATTTCTCATAATTGATTTTGATGACATTATGACAATCCCTCATGTCGCACAGAAGCTCAGAGATGTCAAAGGACTTGTCCAAGATCACAGAGCTGGTAAATGGAAGAACCCTGATTCAAACCAGGTCCCCTCAACATCAAATCTAGTGTTCTTCCCATTGATCCATGTCATTTGTGGAGCCCAAATTCTGGAAAATTGGAAGAGCCTATAAACCCGGGCTCAGTGAAAGATGGTATGGTTGTTGTCTTAGCACTAGGCAAGTCAAGTGTGCCAGATCCAGCAGGATCCTGGGGAAGGGAGTGAAGTAATGGCCAGTTTTTGGGTTTTTAGCCTTGCCATACATGAATCCTGGGAGTAGAACCAAACAAACTGGTTTTTACCAGTTCAAATGTTCTTTTCATCTCTGCCACACTGCTGTGGTACCTGGTCTACTTTTCTGGCGTCTAAGAACCTCACTCATAATTTCTAAATCTTTTCAAGCATTCTGATCCTTCGTACTTGCTGAGTGTTACCCTGCTGTGCCAAAATGACCATTTCTCCAATTCTCTGCTTTTGGCTGCAGTTGATTTTTCATGGACTATGTCATCTCTACTCCTACATGTGATAATGAGTCCCTTCTCTCCATTCTTGGCCTCTTAGGCACTACCATGTCTCCAGATACCGACACTTCTCTTACTGAAATATAAATACTAACTTTTTGCAGTAATTATCTGGCTCCTTTCCTTTAAGTAGTTGACATCCTGTACTGCTTTCTTCTCTCTCTCTATCTCTCTCTCTCTCTCTCTCTCTCTCTCTCTCTCTCTCTCTCTCTCCCCCTCCCTCCCTCCTTCCATTTCTCCTCTCCCCGCCCCCCTCTGTGTTTTGTGAACCTTAGCTGGGCTTTCAGTTTCTTCACTAGCTGAGACAGAATTAAAAGGGTAATAGGATAATCATGACTCCTGGACCCCTTTGACAAACTGGTAAAGCCTATGGAATCCTCAGAATAATGTTTTAAAATTCATGAAATAAAATACATATCACAAAGGAAACCAATTATATTGACTATTTGTTTAAGGTCACAGACACCAGATAAAGAATCCCTAGTCCAGGCAATCATCCCATTTTAAAGATGAAGAAACTGAGGCCCAGAGAGGCCAAGTTTCACACACATAGTAAGTAGCAGACATAATTCCACTAACCCAGATATAATCACTTTTATTTTGTCTCACCACAAGGGAACAAAATTCCCTGAGGAACTCTACAAGGAAGCCACCCAATGGAAATATTCAAGAGACCCAGGAAAGCAAGGCATAGCTATGGTTTCTGGACGTATAATGTATCAAATTAGAGTTTCATGGATGATATGGCCTAGACTTATGATTTAATTGGCATAGGGAACTCCCATTGAAATAACTTCCTCTACTAATCTTAATCTGTCCCTTCCCTACAAAAGAAAGTCTTTAAGAGATGCCTGGGATGCTGATCATTTAAGGGGCTTGCCCAGTACCATATAGACCATATGTATCAGAAGCCAGACTTGAATACAGATCATCTTGACTCTAAGGCTGACTCTCCATAAACTGTACTATGGTTGCCTATAACTTATTCATAATAGATCAGGAAGGGAATTTCATAGCCTATGGAGGTTAATACTGGTGAATATGGCTGACAGCCATGACTTCCCACAAATTGTCTTCTGATTTCCCCATTAAGACAGAAGCCTGGCCAAGATGGCGGCTGGTAAGTAGGGACTAGAGTGAGCTCCATTACCGAGTCCCTCCAAAAACCTATAAAAAATGGCTCTGAACCAATTCTAGAATGGCAGAACCCACAGAACAGCAGAGGGAAGCAGGGCTCCAGCCCAGGACAGCCTGGATGGTCTCTGGGTGAGGTCTATTCCACACGGAGCTGGGAGCTGGGAGCTGGGAGCTGGGAGCTGGGAGCTGGGAACGGAGTGGAGGAGAGCCCGGCCTGAGCAGCGTGGAACAACCAAACTTGGAGTCGGGCGGATGGGGCCCCTAGCGCCCTGAATATGTGAGCTGCAGCAGTTACCAGACCCCTCGACCCACAAACACCAAAGACTGCGGAGAAGGTTAGTGGGAAAAGCTGCGGGAGTGGAAGGAGTTCCTGGTTCGGCTTCCAGCCCCGGAGGCAGCAGAGGTGGGGCAGCTACAGCTGTTGTTACTTCTGGCTCCAGGCCCACCTGGTGGGGGGAATTAAGTGGCGAATCAGAGCAGGGGTGCACAGCCTGCCGAAGATCTAAGCCCAGTTCGGGTTGGAGGTTCTTGGGGAAGGAGCAGTGCGGGTCTGACAGAGCTGGCACCTCCCCCCTAAACGTGGAACATAGAACTCGTTAGTCTACAAGCAGTCATACCCCACTGAAAAACTCAAGGGTCAAGTTAGTTGGTTGGGAATATGGCCAGGCAGCGAAAACGCGCCCAGATTCAGTCTCAGACTTTGGATTCTTTCTTTGGTGACAAAGAAGACCAAAACATACAGCCTAAAGAAGACAACAAAGTCATAGAGCCTACAACAAAAGCCTCCAAGAAAAACATGAACTGGCCCCAGGCCATAGAAGAGCTCAAAAAGGATTTGGAAAAGCAAGTTAGAGAAGTAGAGGAAAAATCGGGAAGAGAAATGAGAAGGATGCGAGAAAACCATGAAAAACAAGTCAATGACTTGCTAAAGGAGACCCAAAAAAATACTGAAAAATACACTGAAGAAAACAACACCTTAAAAAACAGACTAACTCAAATGGCAAAAGAGCTCCAAAAAGCCAATGAGGAGAAGAATGCCTTGAAAGGCAGAATTAGCCAAATGGAAAAGGAGGTCCAAAAGCCCACTGAAGAAAATACTACTTTAAAAATTAGATTGGAGCAAGTGGAAGCTAGTGACTTTATGAGAAATCAAGATATTATAAAACAGAACCAAAGGAATGAAAAAATGGAAGACAATGTGAAATATCTCATTGGAAAAACCACTGACTTGGAAAATAGATCCAGGAGAGATCATTTAAAAATTATTGGACTACCTGAAAGCCATGATCAAAAAAAGAGCCTAGATACCATCTTTCAAGAAATTATCAAGGAGAACTGCCCTGATATTCTAGAGCCACAGGACAAAATAGAAATTGAAAGAATCCATCGATCACCTCCTCAAATAGATCCCAAAAAGAAATCTCCTAGGAATATTGTCACCAAATTCCAGAGCGCCCAGATCAAGGAGAAAATACTGCAAGCAGCCAGAAAGAAACAATTTGAGTATTGTGGAAACCCAATCAGAATAACCCAAGATCTGGCAGCTTCTACATTAAGAGAGCGAAGGGCTTGGAATGCAATATTCCGGAGGTCAATGGAGCTAGGATTAAAACCTAGAATCACCTACCCAGCAAAACTGAGTATCATGTTCCAAGGCAAAATATGGACTTTCAATAAAACAGGGGACTTTCAAGCTTTCTCAGTGAAAAGACCAGAACCGAATAGAAAATTTGACTTTCAAACACAAGAATCAAGAGAAGCATGAAAAGGTAATCAAGAAACGGAAATTGCAAGGGACTTACTAAAGTTGAACTGTTTTGTTTACATTCCTACATGGAAAGATGATGTGTATGATTCATGAGACCTCAGTATTAGGGTAGTTGAAGGGAATATGCATATATATATGTATATGTTTATGTATATATATATATATATATAAGTGAATGTGTATGTATATCAATGTGTATATGTATGTATGTGTATGTATGTGTATATGTATATATATATATCTGTTTATATATATGTATGTATGTATGTAAAAGAGAGAGAGCAGACACAGGGTGAGTTGAAGATGAAGGGAAGATATCTAAAAGAAATAAAATGAAATTAAGGGATGAGAGAGCAACATACTGAGAGAGGGAGGTAGGGAGAGATAGAATGGGGTGGATTATCTCGCGTAAAGGTGGCAAGAGGAAGCAGTTCTGTGGGAGGAGGGGAGAGGGCAGGTGAGGGGGGAATGAGTGAACCTTGCTCTCATCAGATTTGGCGTGAGGGGGAATACCATACATACTCAGTTGGGTATCTTACCCCACAGGAAAGAAGAGAGAGGAAGATAAAAAAAAATAAAAGCGGGGTGGGGGGATGATGGAGGGTAGGGCAGATGGGGGTGGAGGTAATCAAAACAAACACTTTGGAAAGGGGACAGGGTCAAGGGAGAAAATTCAATAAAGCGGGATGAGTTGAAAAGGAGCAAAATGTAGTTAGCCTTTCACAACATGAGTATTGTGGAAGGGTTATACATAATGATACATGTGTGGCCTAGGTTGAATTGCTTCTTAGGGAGGGTGGGTGGGAAGGGAAGAGGGGAGAGAATTTGGAACTCAAAGTTTTAAAATCAGATGTTCAAAAAAAAAGTTTTTGCATGCAACTAAAAAATAAGATACACGGGCAATGGGGCGTAGAAATTTATCTTGCCCTACAAGAAAGGAAGGGAAAAGGGGATGAGAGGGGAGGGGGGGGATAGAGGGGAGGGCTGACTGGGGAACAGGGCAACCAGAATATAAGCCATCTTGGAGTGCGGGGGGGGGGGTAGAAATGGGGAGAAAATTTGTAATTCAAACTGTTGTGAAAATCAATGCTGAAAACCAAATATGTTAAATAAATAAATTTAGATTAAAAAAAAAGACAGAAGCCTAGGAATAATAAAAAGTATTTTATACTTCTATATTTTTCAAACTTTATAAAACCCAGGAAGCATTTCTTAGGTGCTGATCTTGATAAACTAACTGGTCTGAAACCAGTAAACATTCTCAAGCCATCTCTGGTCCACTCTAAGAACTCTTACAGCAGCCACCTAAAAGCAACTTTCTCTACTAAAGTGGACCCATTAGGCCCTCAATGCTGTTTATTAATGTTTGATAACATAATTCCATCCATTTCACTCTCTGAAGGTGGTAAGGCCCTAATACCATAATGACAGCAAATGTTTGGAAATGCAAGTAGCCCATCCAACAGGAAAATTACCTTTACCAATTTATGTGCCCTGGAATATGGCCACCAGGGGCCTTCCCTACCATCTCTGCTGAAGAGATCAGGGGGATTTTAGCAGCCCTATATAAATAGTTGCAGGTGCCACACACTGCAAAGCCATTCATAAAACAAACCTCTTAATCCATGAAGGTATCCAGAGACACTGAGCCTTCAAAATATTCAGACTCTCCTTCTACTCAAGAGCCCAATCTAGACTCAGCATCCGTGACTAGACTCAATGAACTTCATTCAAAGTTGAGCTGCAGGTGATATTGGAAAGTATGCTATTTGAGAAGAAAGCTAGCCCTAAGAGAGCACCAAAATGTAATTCAGAGTGAAGGGAGCTGCCACAAAATCTTGGGTCTTGGCTCTGCCCCTGCATGTTCTGCCAGAACTACTAACTTCATGTCCAAAACTGCCCCATAAACCAGTCATCCCTCTCCATTGGCTGCTTGACTCTTCCTTCTCCTTCTCTCCCACCCTCCCCCCCCCCATATTCAATTAACTAGAAAGCTGTTGATTTTTTTCCCCTTCCACAATCCCCCTTTAATCTGGCCTCTTTTCTCCATTCACATGACTGTCAGCATCATCTCACTTTAAACTCTTCTTATCTAGACAATTGTAATGGGCTGGTCTTCTTGCCTCCAGCCTCTCCTTTCTCTGTCCATCCTCCACAGAGCAGTTAAAATACACTTCCTGATGCCTAGGTCTGACTAGGTCCTCCCCTGCTCAGAAAACTTCAGCATCTTCCTATTGATATGTCAACACATCGAAGATCTATGATTTTGTCAGTGAATCACAGTAATCTCTAAGATCTAGTAGACAAGTCTTAGAAGGCTGCCTGAAGCTCAGAAAAATTTAAGTGATTTGCCCATGTTCTCTAAGCTAGTAACTCACACAAGTATGATTTTAACCTAAGTTTCTCTCACTCTAGGCTCAACGTTATATCCATTTTGCCATGATTCCTCAAGTTTCCTGTTATCTATAAGACAGAAACTCCTTAACCTGACTTTTAATGCTACTACAAACTGATTCCCAGCAATTTTTCTACTCTTATTTCAGTGATTTTTATCCAAGTACTCAGCATTTTAAACAAATTGCCTTAGTTCCCCAATTTTGTCCTACAACTCTTCCGACTCTACTCATTAAAGCAGGTCTGCCCCCATCCTTAGACTGTGCTACCTCCCCATTCCCATGCATTGAAATCCTCCTCTTCCTTCAAGTTTTGTTGTTCTACATCATTTCAGGCATGTCTGCCTCTTCACGACCCCATGTGGGGTTTTCTTGGCAAAGAGGCTAGAGTGGTTTGCCATTCCCTTCTCTAGTTCATTTTACAGATGAAGAAACTGAGGTTATTAAGTGACTTGGCCAGGGTCATATAGCTACTAAGTGTCTGAGGGCAGATTGGAACTCAGGACTTCCTGACTGCAGGCCTGGCACTCTACTACCGTGCCACCTGGTTGCCCCTTCCTTCAAGAGCAAACTCAAATGCCGCTTCTTCTGTGAAGCTTGAGCCACTTAGCCAAAAATATTCTCTCTTTCCTCAAATTTTCTCTACTTTGCCTAGCTTTAATGGCTTTCTTTTATCATACCTATTTATGCGCATTATCTTGCTCTCTCTGTTAGATTATAAATTCCCTTTGGGACAGTTAACTGGATTTTTCTTCTTTGTATCTATCCCCAGGCCCCAACACAGTCCCTACAATAGTGTATACCATAAGGACTTGGTGAATGTTGAGCTGAATTCATGTGGATCAGCCACTCATTAGCAACCACCTCTCAGCATGATCCAATCCAAAGAATGTTCACTTTAGAGTCAGACGTTTTGGCTTCAAATCCTGGCTCTGACACAGACTACATGTATGACCTTGAGGAAGTTAAGGAGCATAGTAAAGTGTTGGACACGGAGTTAGGAAGATCTGAGTTAGAATCCTGCCTCAGACGCTAAGAATATGACCCTGGACAAATCGTTCAATCTCTCTCAGCCTTTATTCCCTCCTCTGTTAAAGGAGGACTACAAATGTGAGATGCTATGTGTAAAGCAATTTGCAAACCTTAAGGCCTTATATGAATGCCAGCTGTAAGAGAAAGATAGAAACTAGGGGAGAAACACAGGACTATATAGATGCTGGCTATTATTATTGGGCAAATCACTTAACCTCTGCGGACCTCAGTTTCTTCATCTGTAAAATGGAAGTTTGAACTAGATAGATGACTTCTAAGATCACTTGCCATTCTAAATCTATAATCCCATGACCTATAAACATGCTTCTAGCTTTAAGTCTCTGACTTTATAATTCTTAGCCCCTTGTAATTAAGCCACTAATTTAAAAATACATATTTTATTTTTAATTTATGGGATAAAACAAGCATTTCCATAACATAGCATAATAAAAAAAAGCTTGCATATGAAACTGCAAATCTATTATGTATAGCTTGCTATTCCTTTTAAAGTCATCATGCAAATTTCTTTTTTCCCCTTTTTTCCCTTCCACCCTCTCACCATGGCTACAATTATACACAAATGTGTATGTGTGTATGTCTGTGTGTGTGTGTGTGTGTATTTCTATATGTAAAATCATTCTACACAAAACTTGTATTTATCAGTTCTTTCTCTGGATGCAGATGATAGCTTCTTCCTTCATATGTTCTATAATTTGAGTATTTATAATAGTTGAAATGACTTATTCATTTAACATTATTCTTAAAACAATACTGGTATTACTGTATACGATGTTCTCTTGGTTCTGCTTATTTCACTCTTCATTATTTATGTAGTTCTTTCCATGTTTATCTAAGATCATCGAGCTCACCATTTCTTATAGCATGGTAGGATTCCATCATGATCATTGTTTGGCCATTCCCCAACTCACAGACATCCCCACAGTTTCCTCTTCTTTGCCACCACAAAGAGAGCTGCTATAAACATCTTAGAACTTATAGATTTTTTTCCTTTTTCCCTAAATGCCACTCCTTTCTAAGGATCATCACTTAACTTTTCTCCCACATTTTCAGATACGAAACTTGAATCTTAGAGAGGTGTTGTGGTTTGCTCAAGTCTGCACTTGTGAGTGCAGAGCTGGAATTAAAACCCATATATTCTGATTCCAAAGCTAGGGCCAAGGCATTTTAACATTTCATTCTGTCTGGAAATGTGGTGACTAATGAAGATGCCACTTTTTCAGTTTGTGGCCTTCTGGGAATTAAAGGAAAGCTAATAGGATCATGCCATCTAGGAGAGAATTCAGGTTGTAGATTGGCCCCAGAAAGAAGGGTTTTCAAATTTATTTTTCTTTGTTACAAGAAAGGGGAAAAATTAAGTAGAAGGAAAAGGAGAACATATTTCCAGAAATTATTGATTTTTTTAAAAGTGGCATCAATAAAACACTTTTTAAAAGGGATTTTTGTTCCCCCTTCATTCTGGCTCTCCAAAGCTTGGGTTTTTCTTCCATAGAAGGCCTTTCTCTGAGTATTAAGAACAGTTTGGGAAAATTGTAGAAAGCTAAGCTTGTGGACAGTCAGTGCACCATGACCCAGGCAGCTTCCTGGTTCTACCACCTTGACCTGGCCCCAGTAGAAATGCCAGGCAGTCTCTCCAACTCTATTTGCTCTCTGCTGTGAGTGGGGCTTCCGGAGGCAACAAAGTCTGGTTTTGACAGGATTAAGATTTGATTTGACACTGAAGCAGGCCACAGTTCAGGAACTCAATGGCGCCAAGCAATGGAGTAGTGCTTATTGGTTTCGGGAGGAATGGAAAGCAATTTGAGCAGCCTCTGTTCCCTTCAGCCCAGACACACACCATTGCGCTGTTGACTTAGGAGCAGCTGCCGACACTGAGCTGTGATGGGAGCTGCTGGAGAAATGCCTTGCTCATCTGTCTTGGGCAAATCAGTGATAAGTTTGAAATCCTAAAACAGAATGGGCATGAAGCCCCCAACCCTCCCACTCACCCGAATGTCAGCTTCAAGCTCAGGGGAGCCAGAATGGGGAAGCCCCCCAAAGCCCTGGAGATTTTTAGATGGCTTGATGAGATCAGGGCTGGGGTGGGCAGGTAGAGACACTGCCTAGAGGACTAGTACACAAAGAAGACCCAGAAAAACTTCTGGGCTTCTTGAAAAGCTGATGGGAAAAATTTAACCCCACTCCTCAATCCCATTAGCCTATCCCTGGAGTAAAAAAAAAAAAAAAGCTAGCTGTGAGCCTTTGGGAAGTCAATTTCCATAATGAACTTTACTTTCAAACTGTTTACTTGTTTGGGTAGAAGGAGTCAGGACCTATGATTTTATTACTGTCATGAACTCCCAGCAAATGGGGAATCCCTCCACCAATACAAACTTGCTACTTTTTCATAGGATCTCAAGGTTAGAGCTAGAAGGGACCTAGTCTAACACCCTTATTTTACAGTCTGAAGCCCAGGTGAATTGACTTGCCCAAAGTCATACGTGTTAGTGTTTGTAGGCAGTAGGATTTTGAACCCGACTCTCCTAACTCCAAAGTCAGGCTTTTGTTTTATTTTTTTTTCTGACAGTACCAAACATTTTGCTTACATGGGCAATAACATGTGTCCAAGCTGAGATTTGAACCAGTGTTTTTGACTCTCAGGCAAGTTTTCTATTTGCTATTTTATTCTGCCTCTCCCAACTATTAAATGGGAATAATTACACCTGCCCTGTCCCCTTCCTGGAGTTGTTAATAGGATCTTCAAGCAAAGGGAAACTTGGGTCTTGGAGAGGTTGAAGGGGGGCTACTGGGTGTTACTCAGAATACAAAACGAGCTGAGGGATATGTTAGCTTTTGTTTATGCTTGATAACTCATTGAAATCAATCAGCTCCCCATGTTGTCTATCTGCTGCCATTTTGTCAGTGGGTAAAGGGCCCCATTTCCCTTGACATCAATCCGTACATTCTCTATGCCATGCAGCGCTTGTAGCCAGCTTTTAGAATAATTGAGCCTGGGCAACCATTCACTTTATAAATATTAATTCTGATATGCTTGGGATACGTTGTTTCTTTTAGATGAATTTTTAACTAGCTTTTTTTAATCTAGCATTTCTTGACAGGGAGAGCTGCATCATCTTTCAGCTTTGGTTTTCTCAGAAGGTATGATTAACTGGAGGGCCCCAGGGTCTCTCTGGAAGGAGCAGGGGAGCTGCTCTGGCTCACTGCTATCCATCTATCTATCCCCCTCCTAAAATGTCTCTGTCCTCCTCATCTGACAATAGCTGTTTAGGCTAGCTTTGGTTCTGAGTCAGTAGAAGCAAGACTGTTGCCATTCAGAGCTTGGGATCACACATGTTGAAATAGGTCCATATGGTTATAGATTTAGAACCGGAAAGGACGACAGAAGCCATCTAATAGAACCTCCTCTCATATTATATTTGAGGAAACTGAGGCCAGGAAGGTTGAATAGCATGTCCATGATTATGTGCTGCTGACTATTCAACCAGGCTAAACAAATGTCCTAGGCAACATAGTGATATGACTAGAGCAAAGGACCAGTGGTCAGGAGACATTGGATTAGATTCGGACTCTGACTTACCAGCTGTCTAGCCTTGGTCAGGACCCTTCATTTCTCTGAACCTCAGAAAAGGCTATGTACAATAATAGTTGTGCTACCTATCTGGAAGAGTTGTTGGTAGCAAAGTTGTCTGGAAACTTTAAATGACTGTGGAAATATAAGGTATAATCATGCCTCCCTGGAACAACTGTAGAAAATTGGAACAGCTGGGAGTCCCATGCCATGCAAGTGTGACAGTATTGTTGTGTCTATAAAAGACATTAAGAGGTTGAAAGCCTTTGCTGATTATGTCACACTAACCTACCTTACCCACCCCCTTCCTGCCTTTGCACCCACCCTCACCCTAGTAAGATTGGATGGTTTCTAACCTTGATTGTTTAAGGAAGGTAAGACAGCTATCATTGGAGCCAAGTTGAGTCAGTCTCTCTCTCTCTCACTCTCTCTTTCCCTCCCTCCCTCCATGTATATATGATATCTGTATATATAGTGAGCATATATACATGCACGTATACATATATGCACACATTTGTATATATTCATATGTGATGAATTTAATGGTCAGACTAGGACTAGAACCTGGGTCTTCTAACTCCAAATCCTATTCTATTTGTGCTCTATCACACGAGCTAAAGGAAATCTCCAACAGCGTGGCCAATCCATTTATTCTGTGTTTAATACTGAAAGATGATTTACAAGGGAAGTCCATCATTTGTGAAGTTCTTGGAATGAGTAGCATGTTAAAAAGCATAGGATAGATTAGCATCAGAAGAGTACTAGATTACGGACGTTAGAGCAATAAAAAACTTGAGAAATTTTAATTCTCATCAGTGCCTTTTTTCATGGATTAGGAAAGTGAAAATCATAACACAGTAAGTCTCAGAAGCAGGATTTGCCCCCAGGTTGTACAGTCAGAAGAGCCTTTAGAATCTAAGTGTCCTGATGGTACGGATTGTTTCATCCTCTATATTTGTATCCTGGTACACAGGTTTTTTTTTCAAATAAATGCTAATTAATTGATTGATACAGACTTGAATACTAGTTCTACCACTTATTTCCTGTATGACCTGTGTAGATCACTTCCCCTCTGTGCCTCAGTTTCCTCATCTATCCAAAAAGAGATTACACTAGATCAGAGGTGTCAGACAAGTAACCTGCAGGCCATGTGAAACCTACAACATTCCCAAATGCTGTGTGAATCAGGTTAAATGTAGTTCCTATCTGATTTTAATGTCTTCATTAAAAAAAGAAATATAAAATATGTGTGATTTTCTAAGTCACATGTTACCTTCAGGGATCCTTAAGGATGGCATAGTGGCCCTCATTTCTATTTTAATTTGCCACCATTGAATTATCAGGGGTGGGGAACCTGCAACCTTGAGCCCGAATGTGGCCTTCTAGGTTCTTGGGTGTGACGTTTTGACTAAGTCCAAGTTTTACAGAACAAATCTTTTTATTAAAGGGACTTGTTCTGTGAAGTTTGGATTCAGTCAAAGGGCCTATAGCAGTAAGGCAAAATTCATGACCTTGGAGAGGGCCATGGATATGCCCAAGTGGTTCGGAATCACGAAGTATAAGGAATTCTCTAGGTAAACGGCAGAGGAAGTATAACATTTATTTAGACTCCAGAGCATCAGATTCAATGGCCAATGCCCCCAATTTGATACTGTAGTGATAATATTCCAAAACCAATAAGTCCACCTCACTGTAGTAACAAGGGAATTATAACAAAATATTATAGCAAGGAACCAAGCCATACTGTAGCTTCCCCTTGATGCTAGGGCCTCCTATAAAAAGATGACTCACAAATCCTAACTCTCCACTCAGCACTCACAACTGCAGCTCTGCTGACTCCAAGTTCCTTGCTCTCCAAAACTCTCTCTTCTTCATCACTCTCTCCATGCTGGCTCTCTCCTCCTGAATCTTGCTGGTCTCTGATAGGCTGCTCCCAGTTCTGTTCTGCTGCTCCCAGTTGTGGGCTCTCTTTTTACACAGTCCTAGCTGTCATCTGATTGGGTTCCCAAGTAGGCCCACCTGAGCCCTATTGAATGGGTAGGGAAGATCTTTGCTCAGATTAATACTCCAAGGCCACACTTGAAGACCTAGAGGGCCACATATGGCCTTGAGGCCACAGGTTCCCCACCCCTGAACTAGATGATTTCAAAGGTCCCTTCCAGCTATAAATCTGATGCTTCTAGAGGGGTTATTAGCACCCAGTTTAGATGGGTGCTGTGTGGGCCAGGCTTCAGAAATGATTCTGGATAAGTTATTCATGCTCTGGATGGAAGACTCATTGGCATCATTTAGTATTGCTTGTCAGGCCTCCCTGGGCTGACCTGCTATCTCTCTGCTAGTCAAGCTCCTGACCTGCTCTTCATGCTGCCTGCCAATCAGATTTACCCACTCTGGGGGCTGTGGAAATGTGGATAACTCTCCACAGGAAAAGAACTTGGGACCACCAAACTCACTTCATTTGTGACCTCAGAAAATCATGTCCCCAGTTGTTGGAGAGCCTGATCATTCTAGTCTGCATATCAACACTGGACAGCCAGGCAGTTTATGACAAGAGAAAATTCTTCCACTCTTTAGAAATCAGGGACAAATTCATCTACTGAGGAGTGGTGGGGGTGGGGGAAAAAGGAGTACAGGTACTTTTGTTGTTCAATAGTGTCCTACTCTTCATGACCCCATTTTGAGTTTCCTTGGAAAAGATACTTCAGGGGTTTGCTATTTCCTTCTCTAGCTCATTTTACACATGAGGAAACCGAGGCAAGTAGGGCTAAGTGAATTACCCAGGGTCACACAGCTAGTAAGTGGTTGAGGCTAGTTTTGAACCCAAGTCTTCCTGACTCCAGGCCTGGCACCTAGCTGCCAATACGAGTGCACAATTTTTAAACTATGCTAAATTTCTGCAGCTGCTGTTCTGTATCATTTCTTTAGAAAGAATTCTGTCACTGTTTTGTCTCGTCCCCTTCAATTACATTTGACATGAATAAAATAATAGCTGGTATATATGTGTATATATACGTACACACATATATGTATGTGTGTGTATATATATATATATGTATGTCTGTGTGTGTCTATGTGTGTATGTAGCCTATATAACACCCACACCCACCCACATACGTATGTATGTGTGTGTGTGTGTGTGTGTATATATATATATATATATATATGTATGTATGTATATATATATATATATATATATATATATATATATATATATATATATATATATAAAACTTTATGGTTACAAAGCATTTTCAGACCTATTTGATCTTCCCAACAACCACATAAGAAAGAAAGGACAGACATTATCTACATTTTACAGATGAGGAAACTGAGGTACAAGGACATTAGATGACTTGCCCAAGATTGTACAAATTACATCACAGGAGAGATTTGAACCCAGGTTCTCAGAATCCAGAAGTCGAGATCTTTCCATTGGAACGTACCTTCATTTAGGAAAATAAACTTTAGGGAAAGGAAATTGCTTACCTAAAGATGACAGAATCTAGAGTTGAAAATATAACAATAATAATAATAACTCAATTTATATCATGTTTTAAGTTTTGCAAAGCTCTTTACATACATAATCTCATTTTATCCTCAAAATAACCAGACAGGTAGATCTTATTATTATCCTCCTTTCAGAGATAGAAACTGAGGCTCAGAGAATTGAAATAACTTGATGGAGGTCATAGAGCTAGCAATAGAGTGTGAGGCAGGATTCAGCTCCCATCTTCTGAATGACCCCATGGACCATGGTGTGCCCAGCCCTTCTTTCCTCCACTGTCACTTGAAGTCTGTCCAAGTTCATATTTTTTTTGTTTCCATGACACTATCTATCCATCTCATCCTCTGCCATCCTTTTTTCCTTTTGCCTTCAATCTTTCCCAACATCAGGGTCTTTTCCAAAGAGTCCTGTCTTCTTATTCTGTGGCCAAAGTATTTTAGTTTCAACTTCGGTATTTGACTTTCCAGTGAATAGCCTGAATGAATTGTTTTAAGTGTTGACTCTTTTGATCTCCTTGCTGTTTCCCAGGGCCACCCATTTATTAAATGGAAGAACTGGGTCTCATGCCTTGGCTTCCTAATTCAGTCTGGTGTTCTCACTACAGCTCCTACGTTTGCTCAACACAAGCTTATGCCTGTAGTTTCACATTTTCCTTGAGGTGAGGTGCTGCCAAGACAAGTACTCAAGTCTGGGACCAACTGGGGCCAGATTCTGTAGCAGGCTTGATGCCAGGGATGTAGGGGGTAAGGTGGCCAGCCAAACAGGAGATGACTGCTATACCCAGGAGGTCCCCAAAGTGGTAAAGATGCCATTGCCTTAAAGTCTCCAAATTCTTTGTATTTATTCAGAGAGCAATTTCAAGAGCAGGCTGATGACTTCTCTAGATGAGAAAGGCACACCCCTTCCATGTTCCAACACCCCAAATGCCCCATTATGGAGATAGTACAAGGTCCAGAATTGAACAAGTTGATAAACATTATATGGCTGCTTCCTTCCCCCCATGGATACATTGATGTTGAAAGAGTCTTTAATGTAATAAAGAAAAACAAAGCAGAATTCAGTTCATTGCTGCTAGCCTGGGCTGTGCATAGCTTGTTGCTGGGTTGCTAGATCAGCCTATTCCAGAGGGGCTGTATCAAATCATAGAAACTGAAGAAGTCACCAAGTTCTTGTCCTTCTCTCTTCTCTTCAGAGCAAATGCTTCAGGGGCTCTGTCTGAACCAGGGAAAAGAATGTAGAATTGTAGGCTTTAGAGTTGGGAGAAAGCATAGCTATCAGCTAACACAATCCCTTGCCCCTCACTTTACAGAACAATAAACTGAGACTCAAAAAGAGGAAATCATTCGTCCAGGTTCAGTTTTCATATCTGTGAAATGGAGCTAATAACATAAATTAATTATCATAATTAATCTAATAATCTAATCTAATTATAATCTAACTATCAATATAATTATCAATCTCCTTAAAGTGTCATGAGATAAACATTTTAGAAAAGGTAAAAAGTAACACGAATTTGAGGAATTATTGCTGTGTTCAATGGTAGAAGGGCCTCTATGTTCAGCTTCTAGTAACTCTATGAGGTTTCATTTTGGTTACTTTTCCTGCAGGAAGAGATTCAAGCAGGCCCTAAAAGAGCCATGCCCTCTGCCTTTAGTAGGATTTGTCTTCTCCCATGCCAACACCTGATGCCCCCTCCTCCTTGGGGGAGAAGTAAATGACTTGTCTCTGAGACTTCACTCCGATGCCTAGGGCACTGAGCTGACTTAGAGACCAGGTCCACTGTTCTTCCCAACACACCACATTACCTCCCCCTGTACCACACTCTGTCTTCTTGTGAAAAGACATTAGAATAATCTGTTTTGTTTTGTTTTGTTTTTTGTGACTAAAAATGTGGGCTATTTAGCTAAGCACTTTTCAACCATGTAGCAATGCTGACTGTTATACCATAGACTAGGCTGGATAATCAAAGAGTGAGGAGATCAAAACATCCCAACAGGAGCACATCTCCTCTTAGCTTGATGATGAGCAAAAGCTACAGTCATCCCTTCTCCCCTCTCCCTCTGCCTCTCTCTCTCTCTCCCTCTCTCTCTCCCTCTCTGTCTTCCCTCACTTTCTCCCTCTCTCTGTGGCCTGCCATAGTGGACCAGGCAAGGCATCAAATTTCATGATAAAAGTATGAAATCCAAAAGTATATAGGGGACTGAGACAAATCATTTCTCAATAGATAAACTAGTAAGTACAGCAGTGGACAGACCACTTAAATTCAAATCCATCCCCAGACACTTATTTGCTATCAGACCCTGGGCAAGTCTCTTAACCTCTACTCACTTTTCTCGTCTGAAATATGAGGATTATAATAGCATCTATTTCTCAGTGCTGTTGTGAGGCTAAAATGAGATAATAAAAAGTGCTTTGCAAATCTTAAAGTGCTACATAAATGCTGGCTATTATTGCTATTATTATTATAAGCCTTCAAAAGATATGAACAGTTTTCCAAAGATGAATTGAAAAGTATGTGACTGAATGAAAACATGTTCCAAAAACCAAATAATGAGAAAAAATGTAAAATAAAGCAACCTTGAGATTTCACCTCTCAGCATTAAAATTGGTAAAGATGACAAGCACTAAGAATAGACCATGTTGGAAAGACTGTGGAAGTACCAGCTCACTAACATTTTGGAGCATGAGGTAGTCCCATTCTTCTGGATTCCAATTTGGAATTTTCAAAAAAAAAAAAAAGATTAAATTGTCCATGATGCCCTTTGACCCACTGAACCTGTTACTTCACACGTATTCCAAGGAGTCAAAAACAGAAATAGAAGTCCAATATTTACCTAAATACTCATAGCAGCCTTCTTTGTGGTGTCCCAGAATTGAAAACAAAGTGAATGCCCATGGACTGGGCTATGGCTCGAAAAAAAAACCACAACTATGGCATGTGAATGTAAAGAATAAATTGTTATTCATAAAGAAATTGTCAAGATGAGTAACTCAGAAAAACATCAGAAGATTTGTATGAACCAAAGTAAAGAAAAAATAAATAAAAACAAAGCCAAGGGAGCAATATACACAGTGATTGTAACAATGTAAATGAAAAGATCACTAAAAGGAAGTAATTGAAAAACCAATGAAGGTCCTGGAGAAGAGATAATGAAACACACCTCCTCCCTCACAGCAGGAAGGCAGAAATTACCAGGACAGAATATTGAATAGATTGTCAATTGCAGTCACAGCACTGGGTGTTTGTGCTTAATTGTTTTCCTTTGTCACAAGTGAAAGTTCAGTCTTGAGTGGAATGGGGGAGGAGGGTGACCATGGTGCAATGACAAAGGACAATGATACGATGACAAATGCATTAAAAAAATTTTAAATACATCCATAATAGAGATCTGCTGCTTTTAGCATTACTGTCAGATTTGGCTCTTTTGTTAAAAATAAAATTTTCTAGGTTCCCAAACTTCTTCCTGCCAATTGTGACAGCCTCAGTTGACTCTTCTATAAAATGAAGAAACTGAACCTGATGACCTCTGAGGTCCCATCTTAATCCATCTCCTCCAATCAAATAAATTCAGTTCAAGCTGACAAGTTCAAGTTTTTGAGTACCTCCCATGTACCTAGCACTTGTGCTGTGAAAGTGTCAAAAGAAATCAAGTGTAGAGATGGAGGTCAGAAAAATGATTTCTAAAGCCCTTGCAACTCTAATACTCTATGTTCTATGCTTACAAATCCCTCCAACTCTGGCATTTTACTTTTTTCCCCTATGTTTATGACACTGCCAGGCATGAAGGAAGACCCTGGGAGGTATAATGGGGTGAAGGAGGGATATGGACCAGTAAAAGAGGAGTAGGAATTGTCTTGGGTTATGTTAGGGGTTGGGAGTGGGGAAAGTGCCAGGCATCTTAGATGGGAGGAGAAAAGCAGGAGAGGGGTTGAAGGAAGGAGAGGTGAAACAATAAAGCCAATTTTACAATTTGGCCAAAGGCCCTCCGATGATGGTGGTGGTGGCAGCGGCGGCGGCGGCGGCGGTGGCAGTGCTGGTGGTGGTGGCGGCGGTGGCGGTGGCGGTGCTGGTGGTGGTGGCGGTGCTGGTGGTGGTGGTGGTGCTGGTGGTGGTGATGGTGGCGGTGGGGGCGGTGGCAGTGCTGGTGGTGGTGGCGGCGGTGGCGGTGGCGGTGCTGGTGGTGGTGGCGGTGCTGGTGGTGGTGATGGTGGCGGTGCTGGTGATGATGATGGTACTTTAAGGTCCATGGTCTATAGCATTTTAAAAGTTTGCTAAGTGCTCTCACATACTGTTTCATTTGATCCTCACAACAATCATCTGATGTAGGTGCCATTATTATTTCCATTTTATAGAAGAGGAAACTGAAGTATGGAGAGGTTAAGTGGCATGCCCTGGACTCCATTGTGACCTCGTCTAAGGCAGTATTTGAACACAGGGCTTGCCTGCATTCCAAGTCCAGTACTCTATCCTTTACGTTGTCTAGCTGCATCTGTGTATACCACACACAAGGACATTTATTAAGCATGTATTATATTCCAGGCACTGTATTAGGTGGTGGAGATGACAGTACCAAGAATGAAAAAAAAGCCACTTGCAGGGAACTTAAATTCAAATGAGGGAGACAACCATTTGCACAATCATGTGGTAGTCTTGAATTCTGTTACTGAGAGGGAAGCACAGAAAGGTCAAGGGAATGACTTCAAGTCTATATATAGGCATGGAACTCTCCCTTGGAGCACACAGGACACTGGTGTCCTTACAAGACCAAAGCAACACTGGGGGAGATCTAGGAGAGGGTAAGGGAAACTGTCATAGATGGAGGTACTCACTGAAATTTGAGGTAGTCTTGAAATGATAGGAAAATATGTTTTGTTTTGCTTTGTTTTTAACACTAAATTATTGTGCCCTCTTTTTCCCTCAGAATAATCCCTCATTTAACTACTCATCAGTCAGTCAGTCAACAAGCATTTATTAAGTATTCATTATGTGCCAAGCATTGCCTCTCACAGACTAGAGAATAAGACCCAAAGAGATAGGGATGGGTATGGATTGGCTGGAGCTTGGGTACAGATTTTTAAGAAAAAAAACTTGATAAAGGGATATTTGATGGGGCCACCTCCAAACCAAAAGAATGCTAGATACCAGGAACCATGCTAGAAGGAGGACGTGATGACAGGGCACTAATAAAGCAAAGCAAAACACACAAAAATACCAAACAAACAAACAAAAAGCCAAAACCAGCCTAGGGTCTTGAGGAGCTCACAGTCTAATGATGGGAGATGACATGCAAATAAGTAGGAACAAACAAGATACACACAGCATAAATTGGGGGAGAGGGAGAAATCTCAGAAGGAAGGTCTTAACATTAAGGAGGACCAGGAAAGGTTTCTTGTGGGCAAGGCTTTAGCTGAGACTTGAAGGAAGCCAGGAAGTAAAGATGAGGAAGGAGAGAGTCCCAAGCACGAGGGAAGCCAATGAAAATAATCAGAGCCAGGAGATGGAGTCCTGTGCTAAAGGAACAACACTAAGGAGGCCAATGTCAGGTCTCGTTATGTATTTCTGCTTTCTTGTGCTATATTATCATATGTCCTACATATTATCTGTCCTATATTATATGTCCCCTTTTTCATGTGATCATAGGATTAAGAGATCATCTAGTCCAATTTCCTTGTTTTGCAGAAAAGAAAACGAGGCCCAAAGATGGACGGTGATTTGCCTAAGGTCATATAAGGTCATGTAAGTTACAGAATCACCATTCAATTCTATTGGCTCTGGCTCCAAAATCCTGACTTTCCACCATCCTACCATTACATCATACTATTTCTCTATCCTTCGAAGTTGCTATAGAAAAGGTAAAGCCCACCATGTCGTAGGTCCCTTAATGCCACTGTCAGAAACAGAGTCTTGGGTGGAATAAGGCTGACTTGGTATTTAAGATTTTTAGAGCCTTTGAGACTCCAGTAGATTTGAGAAATTGATGCCCAGAGATGGTAAATGACTTGTCTCAGGTCACACAGCAAGTGAATGGCAAACCAAGACAAGAGCTCAGGTCTCTGGACTCATAGGACACAACCTTCTTTACAAAGTAACTTGTTTCTCTTTCAGAAGCATGAGCCATCAGAGAGAAATAGATTTCGTATTCACTGACAGAACTGGAAGGGATCTTAGAGGTAATCTAGTCCACTCTCCTCCCCCTCATTCTCCTTCCAAAATACAGATGAGGGGAGAAAAACCTAGAATTGTTAAGTACCTAAGTGATTTGCCTCTGGTCACACAGGTAACTAACTAGTTGTTGGCAGAGCTCCTTTGATATTTGCATTTACAGCAGAAATTATTCCAACCCCATTCTTCTCTGAGTCCCAGGAGGCCTCAGAGGGCAAAGCTGGAGGAGGGATGGCTTTTTCCAGATCTGACGACACTTGATTGATTGTGTAACATTGCTTGCACTCCCCTTCTCTTTGTCTGTGATTGCACATGGGGGAATCTGACTTGACAATACCAACTCATTTATCTAGCACTTGAAAGTTTCCAAAGAACCTGCTTCACAATCATTACAGGAAAGAAGGTAGCCCATCTGCTATTATCCCCATTTTACAGAAGAATCAGTGGAAGCTCAGAGAGGTCAAAGATCACCCAGATGGTCAACTGCAGAACCAAGATTTGAAACTCTTTCTATTTGACCTCTATGCCCTGCTGCTTCTTACCATATGAAGCAAGGAGGAGTTTCCCAAGCCAACAAGCACAATTCAGTCCCTCAGCCTTGGCACTGCTATGCTAACTCTACAAGGTTTCTAGAAGAAGTAAGCTCTCAAACGCTTCCATCTGTACCCCTCAACTCACTAAAGAATCCTTTTCAGCCCAACCCCTGCAGTCCCCCCACTACCTCTCTCTGTAGGAGCCCAAGGCAGAATGTCTTTATATGTGAGCATTAGTCACTCCCTGGGAAGTAACTACGAACCAGATCCTATCTCTGCATTGCCAGGGGAAATCCAGTATCAGGATGGGGATGTATATTTTCTTCCAACACTTTGTCGTGCTGTGAATGTTATTAAAATGCCCTGTTTATCAGGCGAGAGAAAGCTCAGCTTAAGCCAAACAATATATAGGATTTAAAATACAGGCTGCGAATTTAATTTCCACGTTAGCAGCATTGAGCCAGTAAAGGGAGTTATTTACAGTCTTGGGGGTGGAGGGAGGCACAGAAATCCCTGGCCACACTGTGCCAATGCCCCATCAGCCACTCTGTTCTACCAGCACTATTCTAGGCAGGCTGGGCAATGCTGCAGAGATCAGTAATAAAAACCCAACTGTTGGGGATTTCTGCAGCTCCCCAACATTTGATGGCTAAACATATGGAGTACTCTCAGATATGCTGTAAGGACAATAGAAGGTTGAAAAGGCCAGTAAAAAAGGGAGGGATGAAATCTAAAAAAGCAAGTTGTGCTTTCCCAATAACAGTTTTTTATAGCCTTTTCTTTAAAATCCCTGTCCTAAGGGGAACTAGGCATTGTACAACCAGATGAAAACAGCAATAATCATATTGATAATAGCTTGATTTATAAAACTTTTTATTGTTTGCAAAGCACTTTCCTGACACTCCTACCAGGTTGGTAATGTAAATATTATCTCCACTTTACAGATGAAGAAATTAATGGTGCTTGGGCATAAGTGATTGTCCAAGAGCAAATGGTTGATACGCAGTTGCGGCAGGACTTGAATCCAGGCCTTCAGATTCCAAATCCAGCATTCTACCCACTTTAATGGGCTGCTAGCCTACATGTTGGACTGGAGTCCTCCTTTGCTGTCTATGCATCCATGCACCCACCCATCCATTGGTCATTTTCTTCCATGGAGATTGACTTTGTTTTTCCCCACAAAGAATGACCTAATGGTGATAGTAGAAATGATGATACTAATAACACACTTTTAAAGAGTGACTTAGATTTACAAAGTACTTTCCTCACAGATAGTCTGTGATGTGGGTGATAATGACATTGATTAAAAAAATACTCTAAAGACAATAACAACTCGTTGGATCATACTTATTGGCTTGGGACCTTTGCTTCATGGCAAACAGCATTTTCAGGTTTATAAATTACTTTCCCAACAGAAGTCTTGCAGAAGTGTTATAATCTTTGTTCTACAGTTGTGGAAACTGAGACTTGGGAGTGCAGTGATCTCCTTGATGTTCCTCTAAGACAGGGATCTATCTCTTACTTCTCATCCTTTTCACTGACTTCTCTCATACCTGGAACTCTCTCCCTCCTCATCTCTACCTCCTCGCTTTCTTAAAGCCTCTACTAAAGTCTCACTGGCAAGAAGCCTTTCCTGGTCCTCCTTAATGTTAAGATTGTCCTTTAGAGCCTTTTTTTTCTTCCACTTTACCCTGGAGGTATCTTGTCTGTACCTACTTATTTGCATGTTACCTAATTCCCCCCCCCCCCCAATCAGACTGCTCCTTGAGAACAGGGACTATTTTTTTTCATCTTTGTTCCTTAGTTTCCAGTCATCACATGCTCCTCTGAGAACTATTCTTGGTATACAGCATTCTTTCATTTTAGAAATGGTATCAAATACCTGGTTGTCTAGATTCTTCCTTAAAAACTATACCAGAGCTTCAGTCCATCACTACAGCCCATCAGGACAGTTAGAACTAAGATCCAGATTCTCTGAGTTCAAAACCAATGTCCAAAACAGGATGCCTTTCTGACCTTTACCTGGAATTGTTTCCTTCCTTCCTTCCTTCCTTCTTCACCTAGTTACAAACCAGAAAACTTGGGCCGTCCTGGGCCTCTTATCATCTTTCCTTCTACCTTATACATAAGGCCTCTCCCCAATTCCCTTCCTACTTCTTGTTCTGCAAACAGCAATTACATCAGTACTGTCATTGCTAACAGAAAAGTTGTGATGGACTAGGCCGAATAGTTAAAACATGTACAAAATGTCAATGAGGAGAAGAATGCTTTAAAAAAAACAGGATTGGCTAAATGGGAAAAGAGGCACAAAAATTCACAGAAAAAAAACTCCTTTTAAAGAATTGGCCTAATGAAAAAGGAGGTACAAAACCTCACTAAAGAAAATAATTCCTTAAAAGTGAGAATGGAGCAAGTGGAAGCTAGTGACTCTATGAGAAATCAAGAAACAATAAAACAATTGGAAAAACAATTGACCTGGAAAATAAATTCAGGAGAGATAATTTAAAAATTACTGGACTACTTGAAAGCCATGATCAAAAAAGAACCTGGACATTGTCTTTCAAGAAATTATCAAGAAAAATTGTCTTGATATTCTAGAAGCAGGGGGTAAAATGGAAATTAAAAGAATACACTGATCACCTCCTGAAAGAGATCCTAAAATGAAAGCCGCCAGGAATATTATAGCCAAATTTCAGAGCTTCCAGGTCAAGGAGAAAATATCAAAAGCATCCAGAAAGAAACAATTTAAGTATTTGTGGAGCCACATCCAAATAACATGAAATTTAGCAGCTTCTACATTAAAGGATCAGAGGGCTTGGAATGATATTCTGGAGAGCAAAGGGACTCAGATTACAACCAAGAATCACCTACCCAGCAAAACTGAGTATAATCTTTCAGGGAAAATAGACATTCAGTGAAATAGAGGATTTTCAAGCATTCTTGATGAAAAGACCAGAGCTGAATAGAAATTTTGACTTTCAAATATAAGACACAAGAGAAACATAAAAAGGTAAACAGGAAAGGAAAATCATAAGTACTTAATAAGATTAAACTGTTTACATTCAGGAAGATAATACTTGTAACTCATAAGAACATTTCATTATTAGGACAATTAGAAGGAATATATACAGACAGAGGGTCGAGGTATGAGTTGAATATCAAGCGATGGTAACTAAAAAATTAAATTAAGGGGTGAGAGAGGAATGTACTGGGAGAAAGGGAAAGGGAGAGGCAGAATGGGGTAAATTATTTGACATAAAAGAGGCAAGAAAAAGCTTTGAGAGTGGAGGGGAAGGTGGGGAGAGGTGAGGGGAAGTGAATACATCTTACTCTCATCAGAATTGGCTCAAAGAGGGAATAACACACACACTCAATTGGGTATAGGAATCTTATTTTACCCTACAGGAAAGTAGGCAGGGAAAAGAATACAAGAAGGGGGGTGGTGATAGATGAGAGGGCAGATTGGGGGAGGGGGTGGTGAGAAGCAAAACACTTTCAAGGAGGGACAGTGTAAAAGGAGATAGAATAGAACAAATGGGGGATTAGGATAGAGGGAAATACAGTTAGCAATAATAATTGTGAAAAAAAATTATGAAAGCAAGTTTCTCTGACAAAGGCCTCATTTCTTAAACATATAGAGAAATGAGTAAAATTTATAAAAATAAGAGCCATTCCCCAATTGATGAATGATCAAAAGACGTGATCAGTTTTCAGATGAAGTAGTCAAAGCTATCTATAGCCATATGAAAAAATATTCTAACTCACTATTGATTGGAGAAATACAAATTAAAACAATTCTGAGATACTACCTCATACCTATTAGAATGACTAATAGGACACAAAAGGAAAATGACAAATGTTGTAGGGGATGTGGGAAAAATAAGACATTAAGGTTCAGTGGAGTTATGAACTGATCCAACCATTCTGTAGAGCAATTTGGAATAATTGCCTAACCATGCATATCCTTTGACCTAGCAATACCACTACTAGGTCTGTATTCAAAGAGAGATTTTCTGTTTTGGTTTTGTCTGATAAAATGATGGAAACTGTTGCTTTTTGGCTTCACTTGATACATAACAATTTTTTTTGTCCCCTCAGTTTTTTTTTTGTTTGTTTTAGGAATGTGTTTCTGGTAAACAACAGATTGTTGGGTTTCATTTTATTATCTGATCTATAAGTCTTTTTCATTTTTCAGGATTGTTTAATCCATTCACATTTAAAGTTGTGAGTTAGGTTTATATTTTCCTTCATCTATCTTTAATTTTTTTTTCAAGTTATGATCCACCCTCCCCCATCCCCCACCCCCATCTTTCTGCTGTAAAAACAGTATCATGTTCCTTTGGTCACTTTTTCAGAAAAAATCATCTTTTTTTAAAAAATGGCTCTCTTCCCTTCACTGCTGATCCCCTCTTCTCATTTGCTACCATTTTTCCCTTTAAAGTTTATTAGTTCCCCTCTCCCGCTTTTATCTGGTTCTGTAGTTCTGCCTTCTTTTTTTTCTCTCAGTCATGTAGATTACCCTTTGCTCTCCTCCCCTTCACCTAGTCCTGTTTCATTAGGGTTTTTTTAAAATTTCAGTTTTTAAAAAAATTTTGTACCTATTTCCAAAAGGATTTCTCTCACTCTCTTCATTAACTATATACTCTTTCTGTTTACTCTAGAATTCCACTCTCTTTGATACATGTCCATTATAATCATTTGGTCTCTCTCTTCTCTTCATGTAATCCAAGCTTCCAAAGTATCCATTTTAGGCTTTGCCCTCTAGGTCCCTTCAGTCACTGCTTTGTAGAGCTTACTCCATGGATTCCCCTTTTCCATTGTGCATTACTTTCAGAACAATGCCAATAATTGCAGGTGTCAAAGAGGGTACTACTTCATATTAGGGTTCTTTCACCCTCCCCCTCCCACTCTACTTATCTATACCCTCCTATGATGACATTTCCCCTCTGTATTTGCCTGGAAATATCTTCTTTATGTCCATACTTTCCCACTCCTCCAGGCTCTAGTTGCCTTGAGGAGTTCTAACACTCCCTCTTCTAGGAGAAGTAAATTTTTAAGCACCCAATCTCACAGGCTTCATCTCGTGTAAGATTCTCATCTCCCTTTGCTAGTAAGAGCATTTTTCAATAGAACTCCCTCCCCCCTCCAAAGTAAGGCCTCCTTCCTTTCCTCCCTTTTTCAATCTCCCCATATCTTCCTCACCCACTCCCCTGTAGGCTCTTCTTTGAATCCACAGAGATCATCTTCCCCTCATTGCTAGCCCTTGATTTGGCCCTGGTCTACTCCCCTGCTCTCCCCCACCTTTCATATACCCTCCCAGAAAACATGCATTCACTTATAGGCAGGCTATTGTCAGGTTCCATCCATAATGCCCCGTGACTGCCTTTTCACTGTTACCTGAACAAGATTTCTGCCTTTGCTCCTGTCTCCTTGTGTATATTTAGAAAGAAGTTTCTTACCCTTCTCTCTGTTGTCACTCTGTTGATATTGCTGTCAGCATTTTTTCACTCTTCCTACATTTCTGTTGTTTAGGGTACTTGAGAAATAAATAATCTCTTTAGTTCTGGTTTTCTTTCTAAAAATGTTTCAAACTCTTCTTTATTATTGAATGTCCATCTCCACCCGAGATTTGCAGGATAGGTCAGCCTGTACTGCATGATAAGCTTCATTATCATCAGAATACATTATGCCATTCTCCCTTCCTTTTTCTCCTAGGTATAAAATAGCCTTTTGTTTTTTGAGTATCCTTTCCTTTGTATTTGAAGGTATTTTTCCTAATGGCTTACAGGAGTTATTGTTTCTAAACGGAATTGTTGAATTTAAACACTATGTGTCTTGGAGTTTGTAGCTTTTGGTTTTTGTTTTTTTTTTTTTTTCTGGAGGTGCTCTGTGAATTCTTTCAAATGGAATTTCATTTTCTATGTTCAGGAGTTCCAGGCAATTTTCTTTTGGTCAGTTTCCTTCATTATAATGTAAAGGAGTTTTGTCCTGTTGTGTCCTTCTGGTAAAACTGTGATACTTGGATTGTATCTATTCATTCTATCCTCAAGATCCCTATGTTTTTCTTGCAGAATGAGCATATTTTCTTTTAATGTTCTTTTTTTTTGCTTCTCTTCTTTTAGGTTGTCTTTGACTTCTGTGTATTTGCATTTTTAATCTAGTATTCTTTTGTTTGTTGGATTGTTTCTTTGCTGTAGCTTGGCATTGCAGATTCAACTTTTTCTATTCTTCTCATTTTTCTAGTACACAGTACATAAATTACTCTCACAATTCTCATTTCTCTTTTAAATAACTCAGGAACAGTGCATTGTGGTCCCATGTTTTCCTCAAATTTCAGAGGATCCTCCACCTCACCAAGTGCTAGATACTTTCCCTTCATTTTTGCCATATTTACTCATAGATGCCTCAGTTCATTTATTAGATATAGAGGTCATATTTTCTTCTATTGTTATTGCTTATCCTATTGATTTATCTGTTTACACACTCTTTGAGACTTCTTCCTGAAATCTTTGGTATTTTCAAACTTTCCTCTCCCCACCATATTATTATTATTTTTCATTACTCACTTCCTGACTCTCTTTTCTCTGACTGTTGTTTTCCTAGGGGCTGAATCTCAAAACTATCTCAGTCTCCTCCCAGTCTTGGAGTAGTTCACCAGCCTATATCTCTACCCCAAGTGACTTTTGGGTAGTTTGAACCGGCATAGCTGGATACTATGCCCTTATGACACCATGTGCTATCCTGATGTCCTGTCCCACTCCCTCTGTTTTTTCCTTTGGCCTAGCACTAGCAGTTCAGTGCCTACTTTCTCTGGCATGAGCAGAGCTTGCTTTACCTACTACCAGGAGTATGGGGTTTTGTAGCACTTGTGCCTCTGGGTTGCAGCCCTTGGTAAGCTTATGCTCATGAAATACTATGACCAAGCTGGCTGTCAAGACTTGAGAAAAATTCTATAGCCTGGAGCCAGGGTCTCTACAGCACTGAAAATTGGGAGGGAGAAGAGGGTGTAGAGGAGGCCAGACTGATGTAAGTCTGTGGCATATCCTTGGATCTGTTAGTGTGGTCTCACTCTCAGTGGCATGAGTGTTGAGGGAGGGATGCTGAATGATATTAAGGTCAGCAAGTGTCATTTCCTGGTTTTCTTAACCTTCTTTTAAATTCTGGGTGCCCTACACCATGGAAAGAGACAAAGTTGCTTTGTCCTTGTCATGTAATTTCTGTTTTTGAAAGATTTGAGAAGTCATGGGGATCAAGAAAATGTCTAACTTACCAACTTGTTGCTCACCTTACACAGCCCAGATTTTCAATGTCCGCTGGGGTCTTCTGTTCTAACTGGGCTTTCAATCTTGGCTTCCATGATCTGTCTCTGGAAGCTACCACCTGCGTTCTAGTGCTGGCAAAAACATTTTGTACACAGAGAAGAGACTCAGGTACAACAGGTTTTAAAACTACTTTTTAAAATTTCCCTCAGGTGTGCTCCATACTATCTTAGAATTTAAAGCTAGCAGGAGTCTTAAAGACAATCTACTACCAACCCCTTGTCTTACAAATAAAGAAACTGAAGATAGGTGAATTGGCCAAGGGCATATGAGTAGCAGACCCTGGGTAGAAGCCCAGGCTTCTGCCTCCAAATCTTTCCAATGTCACATCAGAGAAATAATTAACTCAGTTCAAAAACTGAGCACCTGTTATATGCAATACACTATGCTAAAAAACTAGGGATTTAAAGATCACCAACATGATATAAGTCCTGCCCTCAAGGTATTTACTAGCAATAGTGGAATGCAAAATATGGGCAGATAACTATAATAAAGGTTAGAATATGATGACAATCATAAGAAGAATCAAACAGAGAGGCAAGAGAAATTGGAAAAGGAAGATATCACTTCAAGTTAGGGAGACCAGGAAAGATTTCATGGAAAAGGTGATACCTGAGCTGTGACTTGAGTGATAGAAGGATTTCATCCAATGCAATGCAATCCATGAAGTGTTTATTAAACATTTACTATATGCAAGGCATGAGGCTTTGACAAAGACAAAATTTGAAATGGTTCCTGTTCTTTAAAATGGTCTGTGTGTGTGTGTGTGTGTGTGTGTGTGATTTGAAAAAGGAGAGAACACTAACAAAGTAGGGATCAGGAAAAGTTTCTCATGGGGGTGGGGAGGGAAGGGAGTGCTGGTAAATGTTTAACAACCTGTTGTCCAAAAAATACATAGGACACACTTTGAAGTTTAATCTGCATTATTAACATTTCCTCCATCACTTTCTTAAGTCTAGACAATCAATAAAACAATAAATCAAGCCCTGATTTGTAATCTGTGCCAATTTTTGAGGTGTAAATGATCACATTGAAAATTTAACATTCAGGTTTTGGGAGTCAGTTTCAGCTACACTACAGGTGACAATACATTAATCCTTGCCTTAAAGGAAACTAGGAATTCCAAGAAGTAGAGACTGAGAAGGCATTCCAGGCATGGGGTAATCTGTAAATACAAATTTGGCCAATTTGACAGAAATGCAGAGGAAGGGAATTTTGGATATGAGAGTCATTATGAGCCAATGAATAGAGGCTGGAAAGGGCAAGACGAGATCAGGGAATGATCAGCAGACCATTGGGTTGAAAGTAAGACTCAACAGATGGCAATAACATGATCTAGTAACAGAAAGGTAGATTTAAAGGACCTTGGATTCCAGGCTATAAATTTTGTACCTTTCTCATTGCTTATAGACAATTGGGAGTTTTTGGAGGTTTTTGAGCAAAGGAGTATTAAATCAGGACTCTGTATTAGTAAGCTGATACTGGCAACTATGTGAATTGGAGATTGGTGAAGGTAGAAAATGCAGGCATGGAAACCAGTTAAGAGACTATTGTGATAGCATAATGTAGGGCTGAAAATCTGAACTAAAGGTAGTTATAGCATAAATAGAAGGAGGACATGTATATAGATGTTGTGGGGTTAGATTGAACTGGTTGGTAGCCAGGTATCAGAGGAAAGGATTAAGAGTCAAAGACTTGTCATCTATGTTACTATTTCTTTCAAATTGTGAGGAATAATAGTGAGGGAGGTAGTATTGGGAAGTGATAAGAGCACTGTTCTAGCAGCCAGAAGACATAGATTCCAGTCTCACATCCAACACTTCCTAGCTGAATGAACCATCATAAGTTGCTGTCTCTGAGCCTCAGTTTTTTCATCTGTCAGATGGGGATAATGATACCTGTAAAAGATGGTACTAATTTATGTTATGGAGAGTTTGGCTGAAAGAAAGGACAATTGTGAAAGACACTAAAAAAGTAGCATCTAAAAGAAATGTCCCTCACACAGACTAAAGATGGCCAAAGTATCCAGTTTCCCAGTCTCTAATTTACATTTGATTTATATAAAAACTTGAAGTTTGTTATCTGGGAAATCCTAATATCTAGAATTATTTGGGAACTAGGAGACAATAATATTTTTCCTACATGTGGTTTGACTGACTGAAATGTAGGCTTTGGTTTCTTATCATAAGAAAGAAGCAATTCATTTCGCCTGAGAGACTGTTATAGAGCAGTTATGTTGGTCAAGACCAGACCTCCCAGTGGGGCTGAGAGTCCTTAGAACAGGTTCACAGTAAGACCTCAGAATCTACACTGCCACTTGCTATTTGAAAGAGTGAACTATAATTAAAACTTTGCTTCTGAGAAGAGCTGATCAGAGGAAAAGTTTTGCTGCTTGCCAGAGTTGATTGAAGGGGAAAGGTTCTGCTTGACTTTCTCCTATACACCATCTGCCAAGTACCCAGTAAAAACATCTCAGAGCCAAAACAAAGGAGCAGACCTCAAAAAAGCTCTGCAGTCCCATAGCTGAGGATCGAGTCCTACTGAGAGCTTAACACTGCTTTGGCAGCCTACAATAGGAGTACTAGGCAACAAAGAAGTGGTCCTATATAGTAGGAGAGTAGAAAGGCCCAGAAGAACAGCAGCCTGGTCCATCAAGGAACTGTTACTCTTCCTAAAAGGACTAACAGATATCATGGCACAAATTCCGAAGTTGGTGCATGTACATTGGTGGAAGAGTGTATGGATGACAATGTTTTAATTTACCTTCTCTTCTAAATGCTTCTGATGAGTTAATTAAGTGGGAGCCATAGTGGTGGGGATTAAGGAGTGTGAGCCATAGGAATGTAACCCTTTATCCCTCAGTGTCACTGCCTTAAACGCAAGAGAGATGTGACAATATGGAGAGAAGAGTGGAGGTTGGGTTCCATTCCCACTCCATATCTGTGCTATCCTTGTATCACTGATCTTCTCTGCTTTTTGTGAAAATCAGGTGAAATGTAATCACATAAGCCCTCTGTGGGGGATACTTCCACCCACAGAGGTATAGAGACTCTTCCTCAGAGTTACTTCCTCCAAGTTACTCTACTGAAACTGGAAGAGAAAGAGAGATTAGGGCTATAGGTCACAGGGGCTTTGGGGAAAAGAAGAAAGAGACATAGAATTCTATTTCCATAACTGCAACCAAGGATGGAATGGTGGGCCAATTGGCAGAGTAGAAATAGCATTGGCTTTCTAATCAAAGGACCTGGGTTCAAATTCCATATCTGGCACTTGTTACCACTGTGACCTTGGGCAAATCACTGTACCTATACACAGGCCTTAGTTTATTCATCTATAAAATTATAAAGTTGTGTTAGATAACCTTTGAGCTTCCTTTCAGCTCTAAATCTATGATCCAGTCATGTTCCCCAGCCCAACTGCACCTCCTTTCCCAACCTCCCCGAACTCATACTTGCATTTATCCCAAGTGTGATGGTTCCTATTCAGCCTTGAAGTCAGCTATGCTATTATTTCTTTTAAAAGATTTGTGAAATATAGAGTTTATGGTTTTCGCAGGGTCTACTGATAGAAGGTACTTTGTTAACCTTAATACATTATATAAATATAAACTACTATAATTATGTGATATTGTTAATAAAAACAAAACAAAACAGAAAAGTGCCATATTCTTCCCATTCCTAGATGGAAAAATAGAAGGGAGAAAATAATCCTTCCTGATTGGCCAATCAAATGAACAGTACAACATCCTGCCTCTCCCACCCCCAAACCTCCCATATTGGGAGATCCAGGCCCTGAGGTGCTTATCAATCTGCCTCTGAAATCTTCTGAAATCTTTCCATTTGATCTGATGGGGTGGGGATAGGGTAGGAGAAAGGGAAAAAGAGATTTATTCTCCATCTCTCCCCACCCCTGTACCCCAGCCAAGTGGGCTCCACTGTTTAATATTTCAGGCAGTGCTTGGGATTCCTTGGCTTCATCAGATAGTTGTAAAAATTTTGTGGGAGCTGCAGCAAAAACAAACAGACTGTAGTGTGTCAGATTTTGTTAGGGGCTCATGGAGACAGGCTGTCAGAGTAGACAAACAAGAGGCAGGGGAAAAGGAAATCCACACCAACAGGTTTGATTTCCATGGTAAGTGCCAGTCTGAAGTTGGCCATTATGGCCTCTTCCCTTCCTGCTCAATTGAAGAGAAAACTATGGAGGAGTCACTAAAGCTTATGGAAGTGTATTTATTTAAATTGTCAAAATAAATTAACTTTTAAAGCCCCGAAGAGAAGGTCCTACAAGTCTGTATTGTCAATTGGGAGCCATGAATATGCAAGTACATGCAGCCATTGAACTAGCTGGTTGCAAACATATTTGGAGGCAGCTGTTCACTTAATAATCCAAAGGAAAAAAGAGGACGGGTTTACTTTATCTAATTTGCATGGCTAAAATAATCACTGTAGAACAGTGTTGGAGTAGTTAACTCTACACCCTGAAACAAGCCAGGGAAATGTAATTGGGGGAAAATCTTGGGTCCTAAGACATTTAGATCAAGAACCATAGAAATGACCTGTTCTAGGGGTTCTTCATCCTTGTTGTTGTTGCTTCATGGACCCCTTTGGCAGTCTAGTGAGGCCTCTGAATCTCAGAATAACTTTCTTTTAAAATTCATAATTGAAGGAAATACCAAATTTCACTTAAAGCTTACTGAAAATATAGATGTATTCCACTCTGAAATCAACTTGGGGCTATGGGAACCCCAGGTTAGGAATCCCTGACCTAGTCCTATCCTCTCATTTTATAGATGATAAAATGAAGGCCCAGTGAGAATCTTGAGCAAGATTGTATAGGCAGAAAAGAGCAGGACTGGATTTCAAATTCCAATCTGAAGCTATTTCCATTCACACTGGCTGTTCCAGCCACAGGAGCCTGCTAGCTATTCCTCATTAGTAAAAAGGGTCAGTGGCACTTGCAAATGCCAAAAACCTCTCATGGAAGCCATTCAGCACTTACATGGCCTTGGAAGAGTGGGTGTTCCTGAGAGTGTCAATCAACTCTGATTGGTTAACAATTAATAAGAAGAATGAATATTATAATGAGAGGTTGGCTTATTCTAACAAGGGGCTGGGGGATGTGACTCTGATCACTTTGTCTTGAGTGTCAAAGAGACTTAACTCTTATCCAGACTTTCTCTGCCCATCTAGGGCAAACTAAACTAACGGGGGTCCATCTCTACTGAGTGAAACACAATGGACCTGAATTTACATTAGATTACATTCTTTGTAAGTTTCTCCAGTTAAGTGAGGCAGAAACTCCATTTAGATAGGATGGTCTAGATTGAGGAAATTTGGGGGTTAGTACAGAAATTTCCTTTAAAAGGAAATAGATCTCCTTAATAATTAATTATTTATAATCACTTCTCTCACTAGTATTATGCCTTATCCACAATAGATGGTTAATAAACACAGGGGCGACAAGGGAAGCATCAGAGTTAAATCTTCTAGTTTGGAAAATCTCTGGTTCTTACCAATGTCTGTGTAAATAATAGACAAAGCAGCAGGACCAGAAAGCTGTGGAACGCTTGAGGATTTATAAATTGTCAAGTCCTTCTCATGCAATGTCAGAACAGAAAGAAACCTTAGAACACAGAACATTAGATCTAGAAAGGACCTTGGAACACAGAACACAGAATTTCAGAACTGGAAGGGAGTTTAGAAGATTATCAAGTCCAATACCGAGAGGTGTTGAAAACTCAGAAAACTGAGAGCTGGTATGTATAAATGATTCATACCAGGTCACAAGGCAAAATTGGAATGAAAACCTGGGACTGAATACTTCCAGTATAGAGACTCTCTCTCCTGCACTTCATGGTGTGAAGGAGTAGTCAACCATACCAGTGATATAAATTTACATCTGGAAGAAACCTTAGTAAATAATGAATCCAATCTCCTCCTTTTACTCTCTATTTTCTATCTTCTTTCCAGCTGCCTTGACACAGGGACTACAATCCATACCCTCAAAGTTTTTTCCTTTTCATCTCTGGAACTTCTGCCCTGGGCTCTGCCGATCTGATGAGTGAGTACTTCACCTGGCTCACTGTTTAGGGCAGGTACAACCATGTTTTGCTTGCTCCTTATTCCAGCTGCTGCATGTGTATCCTCAACCTCTCCCACCCTCCTTATTCTGGAACCATGATCAAATCAATTCTGAGATTACTGCAGGAAGGGGTGCATCCTTCCAGTGCTCTATGGTCCCATGTACTATCCCTGCAATTTTCCAGACCAAAGTGCCCTTCCCTGGCTACTCCTCCCCCACACATGTTGTCTCCCCCTTTTAGAATGTAAGCTAATTGAGGAAAAAGGCTGGGTTTTTGTTTCATATTTATATCCCTAACAGTGCTTGGCTCACAGTAAGTACTTAATAAATGCTTTTTCGTTCATTCATTCATTTTTTTCATTTATTTTACAATTGGGGAAACCAAGACCCAGAGGGCAACATAACTTGCCCAAGTAATTCAGTGGAATTTATTTCTCCTTGTAATATTTGTCCAGAAGAGAAATAAATTAATCTCCTTCTTATGGTACTCCTGGTTCTTTGGCAGAAGAAAGCGTACCACAGGCCGATAATGTGCACTCTGTTCCCTGAATTATTGGTGTGCCATATGCTGTAAAAATCAGTCTCCCTCAGGACCACACACTCAGTATCCAACCCTGGAAGTTATAAACAACCCAAATCACCTCTTTTTTTTAGCTTCCAAGAGGGTTAATCCCCTGTCTAGTGCTTTATCAGTCTCACGAAGAACAGGCAGAGAAACCCAACAATCTGAGTAGAGTACAGTGCGGCAAGGAGGGGGAAATCACATTATTCCAGCACTGCACCTCACTGTAATTCAGCAAACATCTCAGGCAGTAAAATTCTAATGCTGTCCCTGATTCTTTTATTGAAATGAGAATAGAAATTGATGCAACATCAATCCATTCTTATTGCAATGTTAAGATTCTCCTAAAATACTGCCTAGTGTTCCAACTCTGGGGAAATACTCAATGAACCTATTCATAGCTGCCTCACCAGTAGGATTAGATTGCCCAGGATTATAAGAGCCACTAACCAGTAATACTGAAAGAAGGTAGTATCCTGCCTCTTTTTTCACCCTCTCTACCACCACCTATCTGGAGCTGACAATCAGTGAACATGGAATATTCCTGTTCTTTGAAACTACCTGTGAAAATTAAATTGTCTGATCACTCCCACTCTCCCAAGTCAATCAGAATACAAACAAGGTCTGGAACAATGCATTGCCTTTTGGTCCCAGGTAGGCTTTGTTCCTTCTTGATTGAAAACTAGGATATAGGCTCATAACTCAGCTGGCAGTTGCCACATGGTAGGCAGCTGGGAAGCTTACATTTGTGGAAAGAATGCTGTCTGTGGACTCAGAGGATCTAGATTCAAATCCTGGTTCCACCATGTTCTACCTCTGTGACCTTGGGCAACCCACTGAACCTCAATGGACTTCAGGTTCTTAAAGGGGATGCAGAAGATGCCTCCAAAGTACCAAGCATTTCCTAGAGCTCTTAACCCTATGAATTGAGTCACACAAATGTTATTACTAAGGAGACAGAATAGTAAGATGGAAATGCCACTCACTCTGAAATCAGAGGACATTGGTTTAAATCCTACATTTGATGCTTGTTACCTATGTGACTTTTGACAAGCTGCTTAAAATCCCTGGGCCTCAGTTTCTTCTGTAAAGGAATCTATAAAATTAAGGCATTGAACTAGATCAGGGGTTCTTATTTGAGGGCCCACAGAGCACCTGGAGTGATAAATTTAAGGGAGGGTCTAGGAATTCCAGATGGGAAAAAAATGGTTTTTTTTCATTATTTCAACAGATATCGTTTCTTTTGTAACCCTATGTATTTTATTTTATACATTTAAAAACATTATTCTAAGAAAAAATGCATAGGCTTTATCAGACAGCCAAAAAAGACCATGATACAAAAAAAGGTTAAGAATAGTCAAACTAGATTGTCTCTGAGCTTTCTTCTAGCTCAGGATCCATAAGCCTTTGAGGAAGATGGTACAAGTATCATCATCATCATCATTTTATTTTATTTTATTTTATTATTATTACAATTCTCATGTTACTGATAAGAAAACTGAGGCTCAAGGAAGAGAAATGATTTGGTCAATATCATATAGCAACAAAGTAGCAGAAAGATTGAAGTGATTATTGTAGGGCACCCTGTCCTGGTCAGAACATACCTGGAGTGCCATATTACATTCATTCTTTTGCTAAAAAATAATAATTTATTTATTTTTAGTGTCCAACATTCACTTCCATACGATTTTGAGTTCTTAATTTTCTCCCCTCCTCCCCTCACCTCTCCCCAAGAGGGTATGAAATCCGATAATAGGCTCCACATATACTTTCTTATCAAATGTATTTTCACATTAGTCACATTGCAAAGAAGAACTAGAACCAATGAGAGGAACCACAAGACAATACAAAAATATTTATAGCAGCTCTTTTAGTGGTGGCCAAGAATTGGAAATTGAGGGGATGCCCATTAATTGGAGAATGGCTGAACAAGTTGTGCTATATGAATGTAATGGAATACTATTGTTCCATAAAAAATGATGAACTGGACTTCAGAAAAACCTAGAGAGACTTACATGAACTGATGCAGAGTAAAGTGAGCAGAACCAAGAGAATATTGTACATAGGAACAGCAACACTGTGAAATGACTAACTTTGATGGACTTAGCTTTTCTCAGCAATGCAAAGACCTAAGACAGTTCCAAAACACTCACAACAGAAAATGCTATCCACATCCAGAAAAAGAACTATGGAGTCTGAATGCAGATTGAAGTGATTGAAGTATACTATTTCTCTTTCTCTCTCTCTCTCTCTCTCTCTCTCTCTCTCTCTCTCTCTCTCTCTCTCTCTCTCTCTCTCTCTCCCCCTCCCTCCCTCTCTCTTTTGCTTTCTATATTACATTCTTGACATGGTATCTTAGTAAGAATCCTGATAAACTGAAGTCCACATAGAGTAGGGTGTTGGTGAGGAGAAGAGAGCTGGAAGAGCCCATGCCATATGAGAATCAGCAGAAGGAACAAATAATACTTAGACTGGAGAAGGGAGAATGCAGAGGGGGGCAAGAGAGCTTTCAAGTACTTGAGTAATTGAAGGACTGGCAATAGGTAACATATTTAGAAGAAGGGCAGGGAGTGATCACAAAGAAACAGGGTAAGTCTTCACCAGTATTAGATCATTCCAAACCTTATTTCTTTTTTGACAGGACACCTAGACTGCTGGATCAGGGGGACGTCAAAGATACAGTTTACCTAGGGTTAGCTAAGCATTTGAAAGTCTCATGTGCTGTTCGTGCTGGAGTTCGGGATTCATGGGCTAGATGATGGGACACTTAAGGTAAATTCAGAAGTACTTGAACAGCCCAGACAAAAGAGCAGCAATTAGTGGTTCAATAATGGCTTAGAAGGCGGTCTCTAATGAAGTACCCCAGGGATCTGCAATTTTTAATATTTTCTCTGACTTAGAAAAAAGGTTACAGATACATAGGTATAACAAGGAATTGTTTTACACGGGGCAAAAGAAATGGAAGAAGCTGTGCAGAAGAAAGGCCACAGAGGAAACTATGCCAAGGGACGGGGTGGGGTAGCTCTCACCCTCATTCCCATTACATTATTGATTCACATTGAATTTGGAAACCGCTAAAACTCAGAGATTTTTCAAGCTACTATCTATCCATGACTCCCACATGTTATATTTTTGAAGTCAATTTTTTTGAACCCATGTGTAAGAATTTACATTTATTGCTTAAATTTCATTTTATCAGATTAGGCCCAGTGTTCAAGCTCATCAAGTTTATTTCGAATCCCGGCTCTGTCCTGTACCATGTAAGCTAAACACAGCTGGGTGGGGTAGGGGATAGAGCACTGGGCCCAGACTTAGGAAGATCTGGATTCAAATCCAAACTCAGACACTTACTGGTTGTGTGACCTGGACAAGGTACTTAACTTTGCTGCCTCAGTTTCCTAATCTGTAAAATGGGAATTATAATAGCCCCTACCTCAGGTACTATATAAATGCTTACCTCCTACCTAGCTCCTACCCTCCCAAGCTATTCTTCTCTGCTTTCTGTCATCTACAAATTTGATAAACATAGCTTCTGTGGTTTTATCCAAGTCACTGATAAGAATGTTTAATGGTACAGAAGCAAGCAGATATCCTCAGACACTCCTCTGGACAATTCCTTCTAAGTAGATCTTGAACCATTAGACTTTTCTTTGGGTTTATCCATTCATCCTATTCTGAATTCACTTAACTGTATTTTAGTCTAGTCCACATTGCTAAATGTTTTCCATGATAGTAATAATAGCTAGTATTGATATAGAGCTTTAAGGTTTACTAAGTGCCTTTTACAAACTAATCTCAGTCTATTTTTACAAAAACCTTGGGAGGCAGGTGCTATGAATATGCCCATTTTACAGATGAAGAAACAGAGGCTGACATAGGCTATGTTATTAGCTCAGTCACTCAGTTAGGTAAGTATCTGAGGCAGGATATGAACTCAGGTCTTCCTGACTCCAGATCCCATACTCTATTCATCCCATTACCTAGCTACCTATAAAGTAAAAGACTTAATCAGAATATTTGCTAATATTTCATAAAGTACCCATTGGTCTAGTAACTGTGTCAAAAGAAGGAAATAACAGTAGTCATGCACGATTAGTTCTTGATTAAAGCATGAAGGCTATTTCTAATTTCTGCTTCCTTCATGATATTCTCCAACTAGCTTATCATTATAATCTTCCTTACCATTAATATCATTAATGACATTGATATATTATATCATAATAATAACAATTTATTATCATTAATAGCATTATTACTATTAATGATGTTATAGTCATTAATAATAATAATACATTCTTAAATTTTGCCAGTAATCCAAGTCAAATTCACCTAAAAGCTGCAGGCTCCAGTCTCTATCCTTTTTAAAAAATTGGAACAATATTTGCCCTTCTTTAGTTTTTTTACTATTCCTCTCTCATCCTTTCTATTCAAAGATCATTGACAATGGCTTAGCAATCACATCTGCCGGTTCCCTAAGGAGCCAAGGATGCAGTTCACTTGGATTCATCAAGGGCAGCCAGGTGCTCTTTAACCATGTTCCTACTTATTGTGGGTATTAACTTCATATTAGCATATTTGTTCTCTCCTTTCCAGTCCAAAAATCATTTTCCTTGGCAAAGAAAACAGAAATGAGATTTCCATTTTTCTCCTTGTTGAAATTGTTTCTCTTATGTCTTCAGAACTTTATTCTTAAGAATATCTCCTCCTTCCTATCCTGACTTTCTTCGCAAAAATGTAGGCCACAGGATCATACCTAGCCTTCCTTCTGAATCCTTTGAAATGTGATTTCCCCAAATCTAGAGTGTCTATCAGACTACGTTGGACTTTTCTTTCCTTCTCTATCACAAATTCTGAGATGGAGTGGTCACTTTCCCAAAAAAAGTTTGTCATTTTTCTACCTTGGTAACTGGTGCTCCCTTATTCATTAGAATTATATTCAGAAAAGAATTTGACCTTGTTGATTTTGTGATCTCCCAACTGCTAGTGCCTTCTTTTCCTAACCACATTGTCTCAAACTACCCTTTCTGAATTTGCACTTATTCTCTCCATATTTATCCTATACACATGCACAAATATATCTATACACATGCAATATAAATATATATGTACCTGCATATGCATATACAGATACTTAGGTACATGCCTGTGCCCTCTTTCCTTAACCAAAATTGTGTTATTGTTGTTCAGTTCTTTCAGTTGTGTCTGACTCTTTGTGACCCCATTTGGGATTTTCTTGGCAAAGATGCTGGAGTGGTTTGCCACTTCCTTCTCCAGTTCATTTTACAGATGAGGAAACTGAGGCAAACAGTTATGTGTCTTGCCCAAGGTCACACAACTAGTCCGCAGCCAGATTTGAAGTCAAGAAGACGGGTCTTCCTGACTCTAGGCCTGGCGCTCTATCCACTGCTCTACCTAGCTGCACCTGTCTCAAATTACCAGGCATGTATTTATATTTATGCTCTCTATATTTATTCTGTATATACAGAATATTTATTTACATGTTCTCTATATTTATTCTGTATATACATATATGTATATGTACACACACCTATGTATATACATGTGGTTGCAGTCTCCTCTATTAAAGTATGAACTCCTTCACAGTAGACATTGTTTCATTCTTTGTGTCTAGTACAGTGCCTGGCACAGAACGAGTACTTAGTAAATGCTTATTGACTAATAGGGTCCTATACCTTTTGAAAAAAAAGGAAATTATCATTAAATAGTTTATAAACTATTCTGATTTTGGTGGAAAACTTCAGCAAGTACCTCGATATCTAGAGCCACTTAATACTATGCCTCCTTTCCAGACATGAGACAATGACAAACTGAAAAGCATCCAATGGAGAGTGACCAGGCTGGTGAGGAGTGTTAGGATGTGTTGAGGGACCTAGGGATGTTTGATCTAGAGATAAGAGGAGACTTGAGGGATAGAGAGTGACAAGAGGGGTAAAGGGTGAAGGGAAAGTGATAGCCACCTTGGATATTGAAAGCCTATTGGACAGAAGACCCATTTGTTGTTGTTCATTTCAGTCATGTCCAACTCTTGGTGACCTCATTTGGGTTTTTCTTGGCAGAGATTCTCAAGTGGTTTAAAATTTCCTTCTCCAGCTCATTTTAGAGATAAGGAACTGAGGCAAACAGCATTAAGTGACTTGCCCAAGGTCATACAGCTAGTAAGTATCTGAGGCCAGATTTGAACTCAGGAAGACCAATTAGATTTTAAGTGTGGCCCCAGAGAAGTAGGTTAGAACTATCTGAAAGTAGAGGGTCTTTAAGTAGGAGCTGGCTGAACACTTGTTGAAGATTAAGTTTTTTGTACAATTCTATTTCTCTGGGAGCATTGTCCATAGTAAAAGATTAATATTTATTTAGTTAAACTGTTTAGAGGATTGAATCTGGAGAGCTGACCTCCAGATCTATTCCAACTATAATATTCTGTGACTCTGTAAGAGACAAAGGAGGTATCTACAAATTGGATGCAGGACAACAAGAAGTCAAAGAGAGGAATCTTTGGGGGCCAGATAGGGTAGGATCTTCCTCAAAGAGAAGACCATGGAATACCCATAGAGTTCAAAGGAAGATGTGTAGCAAAAGTGCACCATGATTTCAGGGTCAGAGGGAGCACCTGGAGTTCACATATGGAGAGAAATGTGGGAGGAAAGTCCTAGAATGGACTGAGACTCCACCAGACCTAGGACTGAAACCAAACTCAATGAACTTCAGGGAACTGGCCTGAAGGGCATGGTTGGTCTAAGAGTCAATGCAAAGAAGGATGAAGTAACTAAAAGGCATGGGACTGGGTAACACCAGCGCCAAATACTCATACAAGTCTCCTCCAATCATGGAATCAGTAACAATATCACTTTCCTCTGAACTCAGCATTTTTCACCTTACTTGTGGACCTACGTTTGAATTTATATTATATTTATCTTTGTGTATGCCTTATTCCTCCTAAAAGATTATGAGCTCCCTGAGGTTAGAGCCAATCTGCTGGTGAAGTGGAATCACTTCATCACTGGTAAAGTGGAATGAGTAATGTATTTGGAGTAAGAGGACATGGGTTACTGTTATTGTTTAATACCTTTGCAAACTTGGACAAATTGCTTAACCCATGCCTCAGTTGCCTTTCTGTAAAATGAGAGGTATAGACTGAGTGATCTTTATTATCCCTTCCAACTTTCAATCATATAATCTCCAATTTACTACATATATACATATACATACATATAAATACATATAGATCTATATCTATCTATATGTGATATCTATCTATCTGTCTATCTATCTTGTTCGAATGCAATTGTTTGCAAGTTGTCTTCCTCATTAGACTGTGACCTCCTTGAGAACAGGGACTGCATTGACTTTCTTTGCATCCCCAACTCTTAACACAATGCCTGGTACATAATAGGCATTTAATAAATTCTAATTGACTGACTCATTGACTGAATGCTCCATCACCCTGCAGAGTTACTTGAACACACTATGGTTTGGTTTAATAAGCACTGGATTTGAAGTCAGAAAGCCTAGATCTGAGTTCTGGCTCAGCTATCTGTGAACTATGTGGAATTAGATAAATAATCTCACCTCTGTAAGCCTCAGTTTATTCATTCGTAAAATAGGAATAATAACATGTATTATTTACCCCACAGAGTCAGTGAAAAAGTTGAATGACATTGTGTGAAGCACTTTGTAATCAGTCAAGTGCTATAAAAATGCCTCATTATCATCATCACCATTGTTGGAGAATGCATGAACAAACCAATCAAACTCACTTGGGTCTAGATTTAGCTACCTTTGAATTAGAAATGGATTCTTTGTAATTTTGCATATTCCCATGCTTTTTATATTTTGTTAACAATGACCAGCGAGGTTGGGAGGAGTAGAGGAATTTATGTGTGAGGAAGACAATTCCACTAAGATCAACTCCAGAGCTGCGCCTTCATTCACTTTTCTGCTTGTATGCCTTTGAGTGAAGAAGCAATAACTTCTATAATCCTCTGACTGAGGATAACAGTATTGACTTGGTCTCCTGATTTGGATAAATATGAAGTCCTGAACACATGGCCTTGCTGTTGTTTCTGTCTTTATTGTGTCCATTCTTTTCTGGCTTGTGAAGGAGTACTGGAGACAGAACAGACTAGACTGCATCTTGGTGAGCTTCGAAATGTCAGAAGAACATTGGACTCCAGATAAGGGAGTCCAGGTTAGAGTTTTTGGGCAGCCAAGTCCAGTGAGGAGTAACACTCTAGACAACCTACTAGACCTAGCTTAGCAATGGATTGATACCACTTACACCAGCAGCAAATTGATGTTGGCTTCAGCAAGCAAGGGAATGACACTGTCCATCAGCTATGCTATATTTGGAGTTCTTGGTGGTATGAATGCTTTATAATCTGAGTTTGAGCCCACTCTCACTCAAGACAGAAATATAGGGAGAGTTTCTGAGGGATGTTTTTCTGTCTATTCTTGCTATATCTTAATAAACATCCATTGTAAGCTTTTGTTTCGTATTTTATTTTCCCAAGTTAAATGTAAAAACAATTTTAATATTCATTTTTAGAACTTTGAGTTCCAAATTCTCTCCCTTTCTCCCTCCCCAACCCCTGCCCCCACTGAGAAGCTGAGCAATTCCATATAGGCTATACATGTGTAGTCATGCAAAACATATTCCTAATAGTCATGTTGTGAAAGAAAATATAGACAAGTGTTTCAACAATCCGGCTAGCAGTTGCTGGAGGCATGTAAAACCAACAACCAGCTCAAAGAACACTGCAAGCCCAGGTTCTTTTGATCTGCTTTACTAAGGAAAGCAATGTTAAGGGGTTAACAATCTTACTTTAATCTAGCATACAAACACCATTCACTTAGTTCAGGGGAAAAAGCCAGCACCCTGAACTTCAGAGCAAATACAAACAAATTACAAACAGACCAAATACAATTCATAGTTACCAAGAAAACCATTAACATCTGAGTTCCGCCGGAAGGCCCTTACAGGGCTGCCCAGAGTCCAGCGCCTCCAGGAGTGAGAGCCTTAAGCAAACAGCTCTGTTCTTCCTTTTTTTTATTACAGTTTCAGATGTCATCAAACATCATCTGAGCAACCAGAACTTAGGCTCCTATGATTGGCTTTGGTGTTAGCACCTCCCTTCATTGGCTCTACCTGGAGCCCTACCTTAGTTACCAATTCACACCCACATAGGCTTAGCACCTAATAAGGGTTTGGGCCTGGGGCTTAGCACCTAGTAAGAATAAATCAAAGACACTTAATTAATCATTTTAAAACAGTAAGAAAGTCCCAACTTATTTGATATTACAAGAAAAAAAACTCAAGAAAAATAAAGTTTTAAAAAAGTATGTTTCATTCTGTATTCAGACACCAACAGTTCTTTCTCTAGAGCTGGATAACACTTTTCATCATAAGGCCTTCAAAGTTGTCTTGGATCATTGCATTGCTGGGAATAGCTAAGTCATTCATGGCTGATCATCTCACAATATTGCTGTTACTTTGTAGACAGAACATTTCACTTTGCTTCAGCTCATGCAAGTCTTTCCAGGTTTTTCTGAGAGCATCCTGCTCATCCTTTCTTATAGCACAATAGTATTCCATCATAATCACATACTACAACTTATTCAGCCAATCCCCAATTGGTGGGCATCTCCTCAATTTCTAATTCTTTATCCCCAGAAAAGGGCTGCTGTAAATACCCTTGTACACATAGGTCCTTTTCCTTTTTTTTGTTTTTTATCTCTTTTTAAACACCCATTTTTTTAAAAGCTAATTAATGTTCATTAGTTAAATGGCACTGGGTTGATATAAGAGAGATATAAACTGCAATTGATTAATATTGGGTAGAACACACAAGAATGGGGGCTCAAGCAAATAGCATTAGAAAGATACCCCTTCCTGTAGAATCCTAAGCAGAGAGAGATATATCTAGCCCTTTGGGAGACCTAATTTGTTAGTGTGAGAGTTTATAACATGGCTGTTTTATCAAGTTTTTCAAATTTATTTTGAATACACACACACACACACACACACACATACACATGAGAATAAGGACTGCTCACTTTTATCTTTCTATTCCCAGAACCTAACAAGGTACTTGACAGGTGTTGTAGGTGTTGAATAAATGTTGATGAAGTGGTCAATTGATTTTGGGGTCAGCCGACCTGTTTTGAAGAGCCTGGTAAAGTGGTGTGTGTTGCATGTGATGTACGTTCAGTAGGTATGAACATACTGATGTATGAACATATCAGATGTATGAACGGTGGGTAGGATGAATGGCCATTGAAGGAAGTAAAAGGAGAAAGGAATCTGGTTTTGGAATCATAGGTCCTTGGTCTAAGTTCTTATCTGTATGAACAGGACAAAGTCACTTATCCTCCTTGAGCCTCAGTAGTCTCATCTGCAAAATGGGGATAAGAATATTTTCCCTTACCTCCTTCTCATGGCTATTATTAACAGAATGCTTTAAAAATCTTAAACTCCTATGGAGATTTGAGTTTTCTTTGTTATTCCCGCTGACAAGGATGAAGGAAGAGAACTCATGAAATAGAACTCATTAAGGAATCCTAGGAATTGAAACTTTTTTTTTCTCTTTTCCCAGGTCTTCCAGCAAAGGCACTGCCTATTGATTAGCTAATTAAGTCTCATCACCCTCAAAGGGAGAGAAATAATATGACTAAACTCACTCATCCTGAGGAGATCTACAATCATAACAGAAGCTTGATGCTGGAGGAGAGGATAAAGTTCTAAATGCTGTAACCCCCTGGAGAGAGTAGATCAGTGAAGATAGATGTCAAAGAGCCCCATGTTTCCCTGTGCTATACTCTCAGCAACACATGCTCCCAGAAAGGGTAGGGCTATATGTGTTTGTTGGGGATGGGTCAGCAGGGAAAAGGATGGATATTCCTCTGCCTGGAATTGTTTTGCAATTGCCATTCAGAGCCAGAGGGATAGATTGACTGAATCTAGTGAATAATGGTTGGGATTCTATCAGTAGTGGGAGTTTCTGCTGCTCACTATAGGATCTTTCTAACCTGCTCTCTTGGTCTTCCAGCCCCAACCCCTAAGGTTATCCTTCCTCCTCTGAATCTTTTTTGTTCCGTGTTTCACCTGAATATCTGGTTCACACACAAAAGCCCAGAGATAGAAAAAACAACTTAATACCATAGGATTTAGATCTGGAAAAGAACTTAATGGTCTTCTGATCCAATGCCTTCATTCTACAGAAGAGGAAACCTACATCCAGAGCAGTGATTAATTTGCTTACGGTCACCCTAGGCAGTATCAGAGTCATGACTTGAATTTAGGTTTTCCAACTCCAAATCTATCTATAATACCACACTGCCTCTCTCAAAAGTAAAAAAAGTTCCTCTAGGCCCTTCGCTAACTCCCAAAGCTACAATTTGTCAGTCAGTCAATCAACAAAAGTGCATTTAAGCACCTACTATGTGCTAGGCATTGTGCTAAGCACTAGGGATACAAAGAAAGACAAAAACAAAGTCCTCGACCTGAAGGGGCTAACAATCTAATTCCCCACATGTAAGTACCTGTAGAATACATGACATATACATAGTAGATGAAGGTAATTTCAAAGTAGAAGGGATTAGCTGCTGGGGGAACCAGCAAAAGACTCCTGCAAAAGATAGTCTGAGTCTTGAAAGAAGCCAAGAAACTAAGAGGCACAGGGGAGGGGGCCAGAGCATTCCAGGAAAGGGGTATGGCCGGTGCAAAAGCATAGGTGGGAGAGAGTGTGTGATGTCTGAGGAACTGCACAAGTAGACTGACATGGAAGGTTACAGAGTGTGGGGAAGAAAGTTAGGCATAAGAAGGCTGGAAAGGTAAGAAAAGATCAGGTTATGATGAACTTTAAGTGCAAAAGAGGGCTTTATATTTGATGCTGGAGAAAATTGGGAGCATTGAAATTTATTGAGGGGGAGGATGATGAGGTCAGGTCTGTGCTTTAGGACAATCACTCTGGTACCTGAGCGGAGACTGGATTGGAATGGGGAGAGACTTGAGACACAGAGACCAACCAGAAGGTTACTTCAATAATCCAGGTGAGAGGTAATAAGGACCTGAACTAGGGCAATGGCTGTGTGAATAGAGAGAAGGGGACATATTATGAAGGTAGAACCAACAAAGTGACAAGTGAATGAATTGTTGGCTCTTGAAGAAACTCCCAGTCACAACTTTTTGCAACTAATAATGACATTACCACCCTATTAGAATTATTTCCAGGGGAGCCACTTAACCTTCACATTTTCCATACTGCCATGATTTGTCTTGATATATTATGGCAAGGGAAGGAGTAGGGCCCAGATCTCACCTTCTGGTCTCCTCCCTAGAGCATAGCCCTGGAGAATCCACTTTCTATTGAAGTTGTAATTAACCATGTGGCTACTTAAAAATGAGTTTCAGTGCTGGAGTCAAGTCAGTGAAATCTAGTATTAACCAAACGGTGGCAGTGAGGACAAACAATACCTAAAATGTATTTCTAGCTGAACACGCCAATGTGGTTGTAGGCCTCTTGAGTTCTAGTTCCTAGAATCACATCATTCCAGATCTGGAAAAGATCCTAGAGCCCAACTAATTCAATCCCTATCTGAACAAGAATCCCTGTAACAGTATCAACCAATCAATAAATGTGTATTTAGTACCTACATACTAGGTACGAGGAATACAATGACAAAAATGCGGCAGACCCTTCTCTCAGGAAACTTACATGCCATCAGGTATGATGAGATAACATGTAAACATGTAAGCATAGGATATATGTGCACATATATAAACATAAATATATAACATACATACATGCATGCACATATATACATATTCACACATGTATACAAATATGTACATATATAATAAATGCAAAATATACCCAAAATAAATTCAAAGTTATTTGGGAACTGGCAGAAGAGAAGCATTATCAGGCTAGAGGGTGATTAGGAAAGATTTTATGTGAGCTGAGTTTCAAAGGAAATTGACAAATCCAAGAGGCACAGGTGAGACAGCTTTAGTTTTTTGGATTGTTTTCCTTGCCTTAAGCTTGAATTTGAAGGAAGGGAACAGTTTCTACCCTCTAGCTCTGCTCCCTGGGGTCAAACAGAATGAATTTCACTTCTCTTCTTGGTTACTTGCCCTGTGGCTCCCATTCAAGGAGCAAGGCTAACCAAGGGCTACCTCTCATTTATAGCTATGTATACTCTGGGGACAGTGGCCATGACAGTACCACTTGTCTCATTTACTTGGGGCTGTGGAAGAAAGCAGCATGGAGTCCAAGACTGCAAAGACACTAGGGAAAATAGGCCCACAAAAAGCCAAGCGCCCTTAGATTCAGCTGCATGCTGAAGGTTTGAAGCTTCTGCCAGAGGCCTTTTCCTGTCTTTGAAAGTCTGCCCATTCCAGAGCCCTTGGCCTTTGACAGCTGGTGAAAGAAACAGTTTGCAATAATTCTCCCATTAATAACAAGGCCAGGGCAAGATAAGGGTATGTTCAGAAGAATATCAGGCCTTAAGAGAAAACTCCATATCATAATCATAACACAATCATAACACTTTTAGCTACTGCAGACCAGAACTGGCTGCTCACTCACTAGTAACTCTTTCAGTTAAGGCTATGCATGGTGTCAGTGCTTTATTAGAAAATGATAAGGTTGGAATGTGTTCTGGAAGACAAAGGAAATTTATTGGGTACCCCAGACCTGCAGCCAACTCAGAGATGGAGCAAGCCAGGTACTGGGAAAGCTATAAATCTCCCAATGGGTGACCACCAATAACACCATGTTAGGGAATACCATCATTCTCCGGGCCCCCTGCCATCTATCCTATTTATTGTATGTGACATAAATTATATATCCTTCACAGCTTATTTTTCTTTTTAAAATAATATAGTAGAACCCTGATTTTAACTCATAAAACACTATGGCTCAATAAACAATACAACAGAAATACAGTATCCAGATTAAGGAAGCCAATGCTACCACTGTTCTCTGCCATGAGTGGAGTACATCTGGAGTATAGGATCCACATCTGGGCACCATACTTTAAGAAAGACTTACTGGAGAACATTTATAAAAGGAGATCCAGGCTGGAAATGGGGCAGGAAATCAAGTCAGGTGAATAAGAAATAGGCATAGTGCCTGGGGGTATTGAGTTTGGAGACTATAAAACACATTGGATAAAGGGAATAGCATTGATCTCTTCAAATATCTGAAGGTTGATCATGGGGAAGAGGAATTAGATTAACCTGCTTGACCCTGGAGCATAGAACTAGAACCACCAGAAGACCCATGGGAACATGCAAAGAGTGGAGATGTCAGATGTTATTCCGGATTGGGGAAAAAAAAAAAACTTCCTCTATCAAACTGTTCAAAAATTCAGCTCTGAGGTTTCCTTCCTGTATTAATCAAGATCCCTATCATAATCAAATTATATAGTAGACAGGAAGCTGGCCTTGGAACCTGTGGCATATACTGGTTGTGTGACCCTGGAAAGTCTCCAGTCTGAATCCTCTTGGTTTCTATCTTGCTGGGAACCAGATTCACACACCGTTTCCCAGTCATCTCCTCAGCAATGCTGCCTACACTCTGATCCTCATCTCCTCTTTCCACACCCTCTCTAACTGTGGACTCTGCCTCTGAGATGCTGGGCTCTGATAGATGAGCCTTCACCTTACTTTGCATGGCACCAGGTCTCTCCACCACTTCCCCACTATCTCCACACCTCCTCCCCTCCCCCACTCCACTTTCTATGCTGTCTTTCTCTATTAGAATAAAAGTTCCTTGAGGGCAGGGACTATCTTGCTTCCTTATAGTTGTAGCCCAAATTCTCAGTAGAGTTCCTGGCATATATTTTATTAAATAAAAGTTCTAACTATCTGGGTCTATAGACAACTGTAAGACTATAAGTTGAAGAGAAGGTGCCGACCTGCTTGGTAGAGGAAATTCCCTTACATAGATTGTTCCCTTTACCAATAAAATCGTGGGTCCATTCCTTACTCCAGTCCTTGACAATTGTAATAATAACTTATTTTTAGAATACATTGAGTTTAAAGCAAAAAGCTTTGAAATTAAATCTCATTTAAGTCTCACAATAGCTTTTTGAGGCAGGTACTGAAGGTCTATTATTCTTATTTGAGGAAACTGAGGCTTAAAAAGATGAAATTACTTTCTCAGGATCAAAGAGCTAGCAAGACTTGAACTCAAATCTCCCTGACTCCAGGTCCACTATGCAATACATGATGCAATGCTGCTTTTTGTTCTGTGTATGTGCCTGCCTTCCTCGTGAGCAATTGAAGAGCCTTGTGTCCCCAGAGACATATCAAGTTTGTTCATCCATTATCAGTCAATTAGCATTTATTAAGCATTTTTTAATGTGTCAGGCACTGTGTAATGTTCTGGGAATACAACGACAAAAAAAAATACCACAATTACTCTCAAGGAATTCATTTTTTCTCAGGGGAGCAAGTAAGTGCCTATATAAATATAAGACATAGGAACTAGACTTATAATTTCATCAGTACAATGAATTCTCAGATGAGCAAACTCTACCAAAGCAGGTCAGCATCTTCTCTCAACTTAAGGTCTTATGGGGTTGCCTAGAGCACTGGGAGTTTACATGACTTATCCTGGGTTACACCACTAGAATGTTAGAAGTGAGTCTTGACCCCAGGCCTTCCTCTCTATATGCAGCCATACATAGAGTGAGAGAAATGATTATTTCTCTCTCATATTAATAGCCAATTATTATTATTATTAAAATTGGCTGAAACATATTAAACATGAAAAATCTGGAACATATTCAGACTTTTCCTGTCCTTTTTCCCTGTCCAATCTCTCAAAAACAGGGCTGATGAAAGATAGGATCAACATTCTCCTCACTGTATGTATTGCTACTCCAACCAACTAGATCAGACTTCTAATGTAAGCTGAAAATCCCTTTCTTCCCAGGTTTGGTTGGGGATAAATTCTTTGAATAGATTGCCCAAGGCTGGTGGTAACTTAGAAATAAATGACACTGTAATATTCATTCTCTCATTAATTGTTAACTTCAAAGTTGATTGTCGTCCTTGGGAACACCCATTTTCCAAGGGCATATAAACATGAGCCTACAGCCATGATTGTCTTTGGTCTAATAGAGAAATGGCCAAATGACCATCTTTTTATTAATAAACATACTGGTGTTATTAAAAAAGTGATTAAATTACCCAGAAATTATGTCTCTTGAACTTTTTAAATGTCACAACAAATGCACATACACACATACATATATATTTAGCAGACGGATAGATATACACACCTAAATCTATATATGTAAACACAATTATGTATACACACATATGTGTATATGTACATACATATCATACATATGCAAAATATATATATTTTGGTATTTAGGTATTTAGAGAGGGAAGGAAATAACAGTTGGAGGGACCAGGAAAGGCTTTGTGTCAAAGGTGGAGCCTAAACTCTGTCTTAACAGGAATTAGTGATTCTATGAAGGCAAGGGGAAGATTCAGTCCATTCCAGGTAGGGGGATGGTCCATAAAAAGGCATAAAAACAGGAGATGAAGCATCATTTGTGAGGAGCAAGGTAACTTAAGTCTTTCAATGCTGTAAGCAGTAGACCACCAAAGATGCTTTCTTACTGGGGGATGCACCTGCTTGGATTATTTAATCCCCAAGGATTGACTCTCAGTTGGACAGTCTGCCCAGTCATACCTTGTCTTTTCTCCTAACTTCCCTACATAGGTTTTTCTTAAATACCTCCCTCACACAGCAAAAGAAAGGAGACAGAGAGACTTTGTGAAAAACATGAATTTTCCCTCAAGACTAGTGGCAAGGATCACCCAGGTCTATTACTTTGGCTTTAATATTGAATAAGTCAATCATTAAACATCTATTAAGTGCCTACTGTGTACCAAGGACTGTGCTAAAACACAACACAAACAAAGAAAGACATGAGGCAGTTTGTGCCCTCAAGGAGCTCAGTCTAATAGGGGAAAGTCAACGCAAAAAAAGAAACTAAGGTGATAAGGGGGGTACCTGGCCTGGTGGAGCATAATGAAGTCCTACAACTTGATGGGAAATGATGAGATGGCTACACAGTGTACTATCCTTAAAAGGAGGATCTGTGAGTTGCTGTCTAATGTTTCTAATCTCCACCCTGTCAATCAGAAGGAGGAAAGGACCCCAGGGGTAAGAAGTACTGGGGACCTGTGAGTTTCAGAGTTGATGTGACCTTGCAGGAAGGTAAATTTCTGGAAACAAGAAATGAAGTCCAGGAGAATAGCAAGGTGAGAAATGAAGCCCCTGCATATTGGTGTATATGGGGTAATACAGCATGCCTATGTATTATGGAGTTACCCTCAGGAAAAGGACTCCCCCAGAATCACTTTGGGGAGTTTCTCACAGCTCTGCCACCTTGCCCCTACCTAGGAAAAAAAACGAAAACAAAACTGGGAACCTCACTAAATAGTACCAGTAAGTTGTTACTATTTCTCCTTCTAAACACATGGTTCACAAAGTGCAAAGGCAGGGAGAAAATCTGTATATTTACATTTTGAATAAAACAAATGGAGATTTTTATTATAAATCATGGAAAAATGTTGATACCTCCCCCTCCATCTCTCTCTCTTTCTGTCTCTTTCTCTCTGTTTGTCTCTCTCTGTCTCTGTCTTTCTGTCTCCATCTCTTTCTCTGTCTGTCTGTCTGTCTCTCTCTCTGGCTCTGTCTCTCTGTCTCTGTCTCTCTCTGTCTCTGTCTCTCTCTCTCTCTCCCTCTTTCTCTCTATGTCTCTCTCCTCTAAATCACAGTCAACCATTAGACAGGGTCCTCAGCATATATTGCCTCTTACAGATCTAAGCATGCAGTGTCTCTTGCATTTCTCCATAATTCCCAGCAGTGGGCACCCATCCCTCTGCCTGTGATTCTCCACAGTCACCAGAAAATGGTATCAATCAATCACTCTTCCTGACTTTCTCCAGCTATTTTCTAGCTCCTGAGCTTTGCTATACCTACAGTTCATGCCATTTCATGCCAGTTCATGCTAGCAGGTGGCACCACTAGCTCTTTTTTCAGAACAAAAACCATTATGGAAAAGCCTGCTCCTTGTGACAGAGGGAAATTTCAGGGGTGTCATTTCAGCTCAAGTACGAGGTTAAAGGTTCTTGCATCCTAAGGCCTTGTGTTACAGTTCCTGTTGGCCTTTTGACTTCACACAAAAGCCTACCCAGCGGTCAAGAACACAAACTGACCACTCTCCATTCCAGAGGAGTCTCTGTTATTGGCATTGAAGTAGCTCAGAGTGAATCCAGTTAGATGTGCCCTTCTCCCCTACCACCTGATTAATTTTCAACAGATCCCATAAACCTAAAAGTTTGGTAACTTCACGCCGCCCCCCCCCACTCCTCTTCAATTTCTCCCTAGTTATCTCTCAAAATTCCCAAGTTCTTCCAAGATCAGGGGTCTTCAAATTACACTGGGTGGCTTCCTTTGACTCTTGTATACTACAATAGGTCCAAACCCTCCTTATGTCCAAAGAGTAAAAGAAGGAAAACAATACAATTGAAGTCCCAGGCATCTCCTTATTATGTTGCCTGCACTCTGATCATCATTTTTATCTCCTATTCCTTCCCCTCTCTCCAACCCTGGACTGCCCCTGAAATCCTGGGCTCCAGCAGGCATGTCTTTGCCTTATCTGCCCTAGAACCAGGCCTTTAATCACTTCCTGGCCCCCTCAACACCATTCAGTTTCTCACATACCACCTTGCCCATTTACATCTCCCTTTTATATGTCATCTTTTCATACTAGAATATAAGCTTTTTGAAGGCAACACCCTTTTGCTCACTTACACTTGTATCCCCAACACTCAGCAAATTGCCCAGCACATAGTAAGTACTTAATAAATGCTTTATCATCTATCTATCTTTATGTTGTTAACCTGTAAATATTTCCTTGGCGCAATATGGCATAATTAAAAGCATTCTGAACATGAGGTCAGGACGTCTTTGTTTAAATTCCAGCCTTGCCAGTCACTAGCTCTGTGACCATAAGCTGGTCACCTCACATCTTACTGTCAGTTTCCTTAGCACTCCAGACTTGGAATCAGGAAATGTTTGCATTCTCTCTGTACTATTTACTACCTGGTTGACCTGGTGCAAACCCCTTAACCTCTCTTGTCTTAATTTTGCTCATCTGAAAAAATGAAGTCTTGGACTAAATAGTCTCTGAGGTCCTTTCTCTAAGGCGGCAAGGTGGCACAGTGGGTAGAGTGCTGCACTTGGGGCCAATTAGAACTGATGATCCTGCCTTGGACACTAGTTTCATGACTCTAGGCAAGTCATTTAACCTCCCTCAGCCTCAGTTTCCTAATCTATAAAGTGGGGATAACAACAGCATTTATCTTCCAGGGTTGTTGTTGGAATGAAATGAGATATTTGTAATGTGTTTTGCAAACCATAAACCATTATGTAAATGCTAGTGATGGTGATGATGATGTCAATGATGATTTTTCAGATATAAATCCTATTCCTGGAAATGAGAATAATAATATTTTCATGTCTTATCTCTCAGGTTCGTTGTGAAGAAAGTACTTTGTAAACTTTAAAGTTTGATAAAAAAATATGAGTTTATTATTGTTATTAGCATTTATTCAAGTATATAGAGAATGTGTTTGCTAGAAGTGATATTATTACAAAGAAATTGAGAGGCTGATAAATAAAAAGACATCTGCAGGAAGGGAAGATTCCAAAGGCTTGGAAAAACATTAAACTTTATTAAAACCAAAAAAAGATAACTGAGCAAATGTCAGTGACTGCCAATCTATATGCATACTCTTCCATCTGGACAAAATCTTTTTCAAGGTCATTTATACATGAATTGAGGGCATCCTCTAAGAGGGAATTACTAGCAAATAAGCAAGCTTTCACAACATTTACTCAACTACATCTTTACCATATCACAATTGTCTGTAACATGTAGACAGTAGGAGATCCATTGTGCTTATTTTTTGTTGGTTATTTTTTAAAGACACTTTTAGAACAAAGTATCTACTAATTCCAAATCAGGATCGTTGGATGATATAAAAACAGAAATAGCTCTGTTAAATGATTTTCTGACAATAAACATTAGGCAAGGGAAGTAACAAATATGAGCTTAGACAGACTCTGACAGATGGTGGAGGCCAGAAGGGCCTGTTGTGCTATGGTCCATAGGGTCACAGGGAGTCAGACATGACTAAATGACTTGTCAGGGCCCACAACTGAAGACCACTCCTTTTTTTACTCCTCTCTTTTCTTACTATTAGGAGATGCCTTTGTTTTCCAGAGCTAAGGGCCATCAAGTAACCTGTGCCCTGAGCTTGGCATAACAACAATCCTTTGTGCTCATCTTCTGGATGAACTCTACTCCAGCCAAATAACAGAATTGGTTCAAACCAGTCCCAGATAGTCCCTGAACTTGGACAAGCACCTGCAGGAACCACATTCTAGTCATGAGACCCTGGTATGAATAGACTTTTTGTCACTAGGCAAACTTGCCTCATTGTTGCTGTTACAGCTTACTGCTGTGGTTACACCTCACCACCTGGTTCTTTGTCTAACCACAACAATACATATCAAGGCTTAGCCTCACTGCCTTGGTTCTCCTCAGTCTTAGAGAAAATCCTGGCATGCATGTCTAGTTTCCTTCTTCAAATGGAATAAAGAAGACTTTTTGCCTATAACATCTGTGAGCTCTTTGGTTTTATTTTAGGTTATTTTTTCAGAGTTAACAGTTGGTGTATAACCTCTGTGAGCAATCTGGCAATTTCAGAGTTTACAATTGATATGTATTCTCTGTGGCACGTTGGACATTTATTTTCAGGGTTTGATAGTCTAAACAAAAACAACAGAAGGGATAAAACACAGCTCACCTGTGAAGACGACTGTAAAGGAGGATATCTAGTATAGAGTCCAGAACAAGTGCACATTGCTGTGAATGGTATAGTAAGGTCCTCCAGACACTCTTATTTTCAGATGTCATCATGTTGATTCTATCAATCCCCAAAGACACTGCTGAGTCTCCTGATTACAAAACATTCAAAAAAATTTGACCTGTCCAACCACACTGGAAAGACCAAGTGGATGAAGAATGTCTATTTGGCAGATTTCAACTTGTATCTGAACAGACACTTAAAAAAGTTTGGGTAAGATAAGAGACAGACAATGCACATAGACAATTATCTGGTCCTAGAGGAGGAAAGGAGGGTAAAAGTCTGCATAGCTTCCAGGAAACTGAAAAACATTTTTACTGATGCCCCAAGCTTCCCACATCTTTCAGTAGAGACATTTGACTGGTATTATTGCATGGTGTTCTAGCCAGAACTGAAAGAGCATTGCCCCCAAAGACCTGAAGATGAATCTTATATGGAAAATAAGAGAAAGGTACATGGTGGTGAAGAGGTTTAAGCAAAATGAATGATGGTAGGGAATCATATGCTTCTAGGGGTGCTCGAGACCCCAAAATACCTACACACCAGGTCCTGCCGAAAGAATTCGACTCAAGCCTTCTCAGCCAAGGGAAAAGACAAAGTTTATTAGGGATTTACCATAATGGGTTGGCTTAAGAAATCCCACCCTTTGTGACACCTGTTTTCACAAGTGGGCCAGATTCAACCTACTGAATTAGATTGAATCTGAGCACCTTCATGGAGGCAAGATGGAGATTATATACACGAAGATTGTAGAAGGGATTGAGGGGTGGTCTGGGGTGACTAGAAGAGAGGTTTAGGGAGGGTTCTGAGGAGGAGTCTAAGGAGGGTGAGATGAGGTCAGACTCCAGGAACCAAGAGAATGGGATTAAGGGTGGGAAGTAGCTGAAGGCATGGATATTGATAGTATCAAGGGTGGGAAGTAGCTGGACAATAAAGGGCAAGGGCCTAACAATAATGTAAGGCTTATGGCCTTAGGGGACAGCCAGATCTAGTTGGAAGATTCAAGAAGAGTTCAAGGGGGCTCCCAGAGACTATATTCCAGATTCAAGGGGGTTCCCAGACACTGTGCCCTCATCAGTGGGTTTAAGCAGGATGTGTCATATTAATAATGAGGAACTCCATAGAGATTAAGGAATAAAGAACATCATCAAGGAATCGTATGACTGAAAGAACAGATATTCTTGTTAGGGGATGAGAGCAAGGGATAACAAGTAGAGATGGCCACTGTTCTCCACATATCTCTTTATTTTGGGAAGGACTCCAGAACATTGGATAGATCCCAAATGTTGTACTTTTGGAAGGACATGGACAAGAGTCACTCAGCATTGTCACAGGTTGGATTTTGCTCTACATCCTGGCAGGAACTCTCAAATCAATAAGATCACTCAACCATTTGAATATTTATGTTATGATTAGAGCCATTCAAAAGTACGATATGCTTTTCTAGGGGTGAGGGAGATCCCCATCCTTGGAGGTCTTCAAGTAAAAGCTGTATGATCATGAATATAATGAATAGAGACACATGAGAAAGCTTATATGAACTGATGCAAATGAAGCAAGCAGAACCAGAAAAGCAATATACATAATGGCTGCAGTAGTATAAATGGAAAGAACAACAATCAAGTCCCAAAGAAGAGATTTGGGAAGGCACCACCTCCTCTACAGTCTTTGCCGGTTTTCCTCCCTTTTATATTGTTGTAGTGAATGGCTCTCTGGAAGAGGGAGGGAGGAAATATAGGTAACATAAAAGCAAAAATCATTAATAAAATTCATTTTTTTAAAAAAAGTAAAGAAAATGGTGTGACCACTTGTTAGGAATGTTATGGAGGAGGTTCTTGACCAGGATCCAGTTGCAGGAGATAACCTCTGAGACTCTTCCCTGCTCTGAAGAGTTTCTATAATACCATTCTTACAAGCAGTTTAATCAGCCACTTGATACTGAGCTTTGTTTTCTGGGTTAGGGTTCAGGGCTGTCCATTCCCAGATTCTTCCCCTTTACTTCGGACAAATGTGAAAGGGGGGCAGGGAGTTTGCAAAAAAGCAAATTGAGAAGACTTGGTGGGAATCCTGATTCTAAGCCTTAGGAATATTGTGATTTTTTCCTCCCTGGGCCACAGATCCCTCAGCACTTTTCTCGTTGTTGTTGGGTCATTGCCATCCTGTCCGTCCTGTTGCTTACTAAAGACCTGCAATCCCAAGGTAGGATGGAGTATTTGGGGAGGAGGGAAGCTATCCAACCTTTTGCCCACAGGGAGAACTAGCAGTACATGGGGCTTGGACACATTTCTTTGTCACTAGCCAGTTAATATGACAGGCTTTGCAGAACTAATACAGTGCTATGGGTAAGATTTATGATCATTACAGACCCATTTCCCTATCCCATGGGCCAAATCAGGACTTCGCTAAAGGATAACGTGTCCATAAATAAAATGGGCATTAATATTACCATTTTACAGCACTGTGGCACTTGACCAAATGCCTACTAATGACGTATCATCAGCACCTTCCCATACACCACTAATAGCAATTCCCTGAAAACAAATACATTATTTCCCGAGCCCTAAGAAGCCATTTGCTATACTATGCTGTAACCCTCTTAAGTGAGTGCCTGATAAATTAATGGACCTGTTAAAAACCATTCATTGCGAATTTCCACTCACATCCATTTTACCTTGGTCACAGTGATACAAGTTAAACAGCTTACAGGACGTATGGGAGTATGGGAGAACAGAATGTTCGTGGGTATGGACGCATGTGAAAGAATGCCACTCTGTATAAGCATGCGCATGAATGTGTGAGAGGCTACATAAATGTGGGTAAGAACCCAGGACTCCCAACTTCTAGTCTAAGGTTCCTTCTAACAGTCAGAACAGTAGAACAGAAAGATCCCTGGGCCCAGATTTGGGAGGGCTGGGTTCAAATTCCAACCTTGCCATTTACTAGCTTTGTCACTCTGGGGAAATTCCTTTGTCTTTCTGAGCCTTCCTTTTCTTTTTTTTTTCCATCTGAAAAGTAAGGGATAGAGATAGCATAGTATAGTGGAGAAAGCACTGGATTTAGAATCCAAAGGTGGCGCCATAGTGCAGAGAGTGCTGGGCATAGAGTCAGGAAAACTCATCTTCCTGAGTTCAAATCTAGCCTCAGACACTTACTAGCTGTGTAACCTTGGGCAAGTCACTTAACCCTGTTTGCCTCAGCTTCCTGATCTGTAAAATGAGCTGGAGAAGAAAATGGCAAACGACTCTAGTATCTTTGCCAAGAAAATGCTAAATGGGAAGACAAAGGATCATGCATGACTGAACAACATAAGAGGAGAGTGTTCCAAAATTCATGGTGGAGATGTTGGTGAAGCTAATATCTTGTGTTGAGTTCCTGGAAAAAGCCACTGTCTTCCTTTGGGGGGATTTAAAAATTGTATTGTTTAGGAATTAGAAGGCATTCTAGACACTATTTTTATCTCATGTCCCATAAACCCCCAGTCTTGTCATGTTGTCATCCAGACACTTTTTCAACATTTCTAGTGACCTGGATGTCACTCCTTCTGGAAGCAGCCAGCTCCACTGTTGAATAGCTCTGACAACTGGAAAGTTCTCAGATTAACTTGAGCCTGTATTTTTGTAAATTCCATCCCTTGGTCCTATCCTATGACAACACTGACAGCTACACCAAAGAAGACTATTTTCTCTTCCCCATGGCAGGCCTTCAGATATTTGGAGATATTCTCATGTTTACTCTTACATCTTCTTTCTTCAAGCCAAACATCTCAGTTCCTTCAACAGTGCCTCATATAACATGTTGTCCAGACTCATTCTTCAATCAATAGAATGAATTGAACATCATAAAGGCAGCTTGGTGGCAGAGTATACGAGTGCTGACCTTGTAATGGTAATCAGGGAAGGATTTTTTGCTGTCCTTCTCTTTTGGGATGCTAAGACTATCAAGTGCCTTTGATGAGTCTGGCCTTTGTTTGGTGCTGGTGATGGAGGAGCTTTCCCACATCCTGGTTTTCCACACCCTAAATGCTAAGTTGGCCTCAGCCCTCAGGGTCCTGAACAGGGTATATGTGTTAGAAGGTTATCCTTTCACTTTGGGGCATAGACTCATTGAAAGAGTGACAAGACTCTGGGCAAGCCATTGAAAAAGCACACACACACACACACACACACACACACACATCAGCTTTGATAACCCAGACAGATGTTGGTGCTTCTCTGGTGACTATGTATTGCTAGATATTGATAAACTGGTTTGTGTTATTTGCTCTGTTTATAACGAATGCTTGTGATTTCTGTTTGTATTTGCCCTGAAGTTCAGGGGGCTGATCTTTTACCGCTGAACTAAGCGAATGATATATGTATGTTTAATTAAACTGAGATTGTTAACTCCCTAAAGTTGCTTTCCTTAGAAAAGCAGAGCAAAGAACCTGTATTGGCAGCCCTTCTGTGTGCTCTTGTTGTTGGTCTTACACAGCCACAGTAGCTGCTAGCAATGTTGTTACACACCTGTAGTCAGAAAGACCTGAGTTCAAATCCTACCTAAGATATACTTGCTAGCTGTGTGACCCTGGGCAAGTCACTTTACTTTCATCTGTCCCAGTTTCCTCATCTACTAAATGGGGGTAATAATAGCACCTACCTCCCAGGGTTTCCGTAAGGATAATGAGATAATATATGGAATATGTGCAATATGTTCAGTTCCATCTGAGAACTTTCCAACTGTCAGAGTCATTCAACAATGGAACTGGGTTTATAAACCTTAAAGCAGCTAGGGGCAGCTAGGTGGAGCAGTGGACAGAGCACTGACCCTGGAGTCAGAAGGTCCTGAGTTAAATCCGGCCTCAGACACAAGTTCTGTAACCCTGAGCAAGTCACTTAACGCTGTTTGCCTCAGTTTCCTCATATGTAAAATAAGCTGGAGAAAGAAATGGCAAACTACTCTAGGACTTTTGTCAAGAAAATCCCAAAAAGGGTCATAAAGAGTTGTACATGATTGAACAGCAATGACAAACTTAAAAACCTTAAAGCACTACAGAGATGTTAGCTATTATTATTATTAGTGTGCAGATCCTTAACCTAGAGATAAAGAAGGAAAGGAAAGCCCCATTCTTACCCTCAGGAAGCTTGTAATCTATTGGGAAGATAGGAAGTAACACTCAAAAACATTACTTTCTTATCAATGTTTGAGCAATTTCATCAAGGACTTAAAAAAAAAGGGAAAAACATCTTTGCATTCTTAGTAAAATCAGAAATGACATAAGATTATCAGGGTCAGCTAAGACATGGACAGGATAGAAGAAAAGATCAGAATTTAAAAAAAAATTCTCGATGTGCTAGAACATTGGGCCTAATCTAGGAAGATGAAATATAATAGGAATAAACAGAAAGTCTTATACCTGGGCTCAAAAACTCAGTTTCAATAAACATGTACAAGATAGGTGAAATGTACCTAGACAGCAATTTCATTATAAAACATCATGTGGTTCTAGCAAACCTCAAGCTCTACATGGATCATTGGTATAATTTCCCAGCCCCCAAAAGGCTCCAACAATATAAGGCTGAATTGAGAGGCTAGGTGTCCAGAATGAAGGAGATGACTACTCTACTCTACTCCGGTCTTATCACAGCTAAAGTCTTGTATTCAGTTCTAGGTGCAACATTTCAGGAAAGCCACTGATGAGATGGAGAATATCTAGATAAATCAGGATAGTACATGGCCTCCAGATTAGCCAATAGAATCTGGGATATTTGGGGAAAGTAAAACATAAGAAAGCATCTGATAGCAGTCTCCTAGTATATGAAAGAAAAGAACAGAAAAGTATAAGAAAATCTTCTTTGGCCTGCTTGGCCCCAGAGGGCAAACTAGCAAAAGTGTGAAGAATTTGCAAAGGGGTTCTCTGGATAGGAAAAAGGTTAGAGATATACTTAGGAAAGTATCTGATTTTAAAACAAAATCACAGGAGATACAAAGAAAGGCAAAAGACAGTCCCAGTTTCACAAATAACTCACAGTCTAATGGAGGATATAACATGTAAAAAACTCTGTACAAACAACTTATGCACAGGATAAATTGGAAATAATCTATAGAGGGAAGGCACTAAGATTAAGGAGGACCAGGAAAGACTTCTTGCAGAAAGTGAAATTTTGGGTGAAACTTGAGGAAGCTAGGGAAGCCTGGAGGTGAAGATGAAGAGTGAGAGCATTCTAGGCATGGGGAAAACTCAGGGAAAAAGCTCAGATACATGGAAAGGAATGTCATGTGCAGGAAGAGATCAGTGTCTCCAGATACAGAGTATGGGCAGGGAAGGAATGTGTAAGAAGGCTAGAAGAATAGGAAGGTATGAAAGGCTTTAAAAGCCAAACATAAGATTTTATATTTGATTCAAGAGGTAATGGGGAATCACTGGAGTTTATTGAATGGGAGCGGGGGGGGGAATGATATGATCAGATCTGTGTTTTAGGAAGACCAATTTGATTGAAAGCTGGATTACAGTGGAGAGATAGTTAAGGCAGGGAGACCAGCTGCCTAGATAAATGGATAGATAGATGATAGATAAGAGAGTTATGTTTGTACCCGTACACATATCTATCTATCTATCTATCACACATACCAGAGACAAAATGAATTCTAAAGTGCCAGGCCTGGCAAGCACCTTCAAACATAGAATTTCAGGAAGGGATCTCAGGGCAGAGACCGTGGAATCACACAGTTAGAAGGCAAGGTAGAATGTTGAACACAGCATACATGAACTGAAAGAGGCCTTAGGGCTTAGAATATAGAATGTCAGAGACAGCAGGGCCATAGAACAGATCATATAGAATCTCAGAGGTGAAAGGGGACACAGAACATTAAACTCAGAATGTCAGAGCTAGAAGGAGGACTGTTACTGTCTCCCTCATTTTACAGTGAGTCCACAGCAGAACCTTGACTAGAACTCCTGGTCTCCTGATTCTCTTTCCTGGGCTCTTTCCACCCCACTTTGCATCCAAGCCTGTCTTTTTTGTGTGTGTTTTGGAGACTCTGGTTATTTCCATGACTTATTTGCAGCCTTTTTATTCTAAGCTCCCTCTCCAGCTGTCAATCGGCCTATACAGTGTACTCATGTGCTTTTACTCACTCTCCCTTGGAGCTGCAGATTCAAATGAAACTTGGGCCTTTGGGTCTTTGATTCCTTAGGGAACAATGACAGCTCTTTCCCATTCACTCGGACTGGAGAAATCAAGTGAACAATATATGTTCAATGCTGACTGATTAGCTGCTCAGGCTTGGGATTGTTCTCCCTCAGTCAGAATATGGAGCCCCAGTGGTGTCCTGAGGCACAGAACTAACACAAGGCAACTTCTGGTGCTGGCCAGTGATCCATGGAACCACAGGACGGAAATTAACTCTTCTCTTCCCTAAAGTAGCAGGACAAAATGGATAGAAAACCAAGCTCAGAGTCTGGAAGACTTAGGGTTCCACTTCTGTCCCTGCCTCACTAAGCGTCTGTTTCCTTAACTATAAAATGGGAATAATAAATCTCTTACTTCTCACTTCAGTGAGTTAAAGTAAAGAAAGTGGTTTGTTCTGGTTAGTCTTCTGTTCCAAGTCTCTTCCCACTCTAGTCCATCTTCCACTTAACTGCAAAGGGATCTTCCTAAAACTCAGATCTGATTATGTCATCAACCCTTGACACAATAAACTCGAGGACCTACCTATTACCTCCAGGATCAAATATACAATCTACTGCTTGGTTTCTAAAACCCCTTACACCTTGGTTCCTATCTACCAGTCTTCTTATACTTTACTACCCTCCACATACCCTACAATTCAGTGACATTGACCTTTTTGCTGGTCTTTGAACATGACAGTCCATTTCTTGACTCTGTGCCTTTCCAGTGTCTATGTCCCATACCTGGAAAGCTCTCCTTCATTACCTTGGCCTCCAGTTTCCCTGGCTTACTTTAAGAATAAGTTTAAATCCTATATTCTTCAAGAGGTCTTTTCTGCACTGCCCCCTCACTCCAATGTTTTCCCTCTAAGAGTACCTTCCATTTCCATTGTATATATCTTGTATAGTTTATTTGCATGCTGTCTACCTAACAACTTTGATTTTCTTCAAGACCAAATTTTTGCTTTTCTTTTCATCCCTAGTACTTAGTACATTGTCTGGAACATGCAAATACTTAATAAATTTCTAATTGATTAATTTATAAACCTTGATATATTGTAAAAATTAAAATTGTTTTTATTATTACTAGAATCATATTCAATTCAAAACCAGGCTTTGCTGTTTACTAACTGGTGACCTTGGGTGGGTCACAACAGCTTTGAGAATCTGTTTCATTCTCTATACAATAAAGGGGTTGAACTACCTCCCTTTCATTTTTAAATCTCTGATTTTATGGTACTATCATGCCATAATGGAGAACTGTGGTTCAGTTGTTCAGTTGTGTCTGACTCTTTGAGACCTCATGAACCATATAGCCTACCAGGCCTTTTATCCTCCACTATCTCCTGAAGTCTGTCCAAGCTCATGTTAATTTCTTCCATGACACCATCTATCCATCTCATCCTCTGCTGTCCCCTTCTCCTTTTGCTTTCAGTATTTCTCAACATCAGGGTCTTTTCAACAAGTCCTGTCTTCTCATTATGTGGCCAAAGTATTTTAAGCTTTACATTTAGTATTTGACCTTCCAGTGAATAGTCTGAATTAATTTCTTTATGTATTGACTGATTTGATCCCCTTGGTATCCTAGGGAGTCTCAAAAATCTTCTCGAAGACCATAATTCCAAAGCATCAATTCTGTGTTGCTCAGTTTTGCTTAGTGTCCAACTCTCACAGTCACTCATTACTACTGGAAAAGCCATAGCTCTGACTATGTGGACCTTTGTCGGCTAGGCGTTGCCTCTGCTATTTAGTATGCTGCCCAGATTTCCCATAGCTTTCCTTGTAAGGAGCAAGCATCTTTTAATTTCATAGCTGAAGTTGCCACCTGCAGTGATCTTCAAGCCCAAGGATATAAAATCGGACACTGCTTCCATTTCTTTTCTCTCTATTGGCCAGGAAGTGATAAGACCAGTTGCCAAGATCTTGGGTTTTTTGGTTTTGTTTTTTTATGTTAATGGAGTGGATCTTAAGCAAAAACAAAATAGTCAGAAAAAGTAGCCTTTCTCTCCACCAACTTCTTGCTCTTCACATACTAACCATCCCAAAAGTTTACGGGACTTGATGCTAAAGCTAGTATTTCCTACTGCCTAGTTAGGAACCTGACTATTTTCCTTCTTGAGGAGATAGTCTCATATTCAACCCCACCCACCACCCTCCATACTCCAAATTTAAGGCTGAATTAATACCTAGTATGCTGGCTCAAAGAAAGACCTAAGGAAACCCAGACCAACAATTGTCTTGCTGAGCAGACAAGAAGAAAATGCATCCAATAAGAATGATAAGATTGTGGTAAATTGCGAGCCACTTTTTCAATTTACATATCAAGAAGCCATTTAAGAATCAACAAAATGTTCTTCTCCTCAATTCCTTTGCAAGGGGTTAGCAGAGAGCCAGATATTAAAATCCCCACATATCTAATGCTTTGTGCTTCATGCACATGGGAATGTTTGGAAATTATTTCAAGTTCATCACACAAAAAATGCCAGACATTGAGTCAAGCTGGAGATTGGGATACAAGGAGAATGAAGCCTGTGGGGAAAAAAGGCAGTGAGGTAAATCAGAAGCTGGGGCTGTGAATCAGTAAAGAGAAACTCCTCCTTGGTGCTGCCTGGAGAGTTAAGTCAGCTCCTCAAAACTGAAGGCATTTGAGCAGAGTCTGGTTAGACACTTGTTAGAGCCACATTAGAAGAGATTCATTATTCAAGTATGGATTGGACTGTATGACCTTTGAGATTCCTTCCAAATCTAAGATTCTGTGATTTTAAGTTTCTCTGTGATTCTAACTTTCTATAATTCTGAGGGCTTAAAACATTAACATTCTATTGGTTTAAGATTCTGTATTTAATAACAGAAACCTCAGATTTAGTGCTAGCGACTTGTTTATTCTCCTCAGTTTATAAAAAAGGGAGTTGAAGTTCAGAGAGGATGTGACTTGAGAGCTTTCTTAACCAATAAGGGCCATAGCCAAGTCTTCTGGCTAAGCCATCATCATGTTTTCCCCTAACATGTTGAAGGGTCAGATTTATGCCATGGGAAATTATTTTGGTACATGTGTTGCTGATAGGTTCTAGACAGGTGAGATTGGAAACAAGTTTTTTTTTGTTGTTTTTTTTTTCCTGGGCAGGGAGTGAGAATACAAGATAATTGGCGGGGGGGAACAATGATTTTATAAAATCTGTTAGAATTTTATGGAAATGTTTCTTGGGAACTTTGCCTCTTTCCTCCACAATTTTATCTTAATGAGATTATATTTATCAAGTACTTAGCACAGTGCCTGGCTGTTGTTCAGTCACTTCAGTCATGTCTGAATCTTCACAACCCCATTTGGGGTTTTCTTGGAAGAGATACTGGAGTGTTTTGCTATTTCCTTCTCTAGCTCATTTTATAAATAAGGAAACTGAGGCAAACGGGATTAAGTGACTTACTCAGGGTCACACAGCTAGTAATGTCTGAGGCCAGACTAGAACTCACAAAGAAAAGTCCTCCTGTCTCCTGGCCTGGCATTCTAGCCACTGTGCCACCTAGCTTCCCCCTAGCACAAATAAATGCTTGTTTTTACTTAATAAATGATAGTCATTTAATAAATGCTTGTTTCCACTTAATAAATGCTTCCTTCTGCTAGCTCCATGCCTACCCGAAGATTAAAAAAATTCAATAAAATTTCTCATGCTGTGCTAATGAGCAAAATGGAGAGACATAGACTAGATGACAGAACAGATAGGTGTGGATTTGGAATTGGTTGAATTCCAGGGACCCAGAACAGTCTAGGGCAGTGGCAACAAAATCAAATAGAAACAAGACCATTAAACCACACATAAGGATCTCTATAGGCTGCATATTGACTTAGAAAACCACATATTAACATTATTTACATTCCATTATATTGTTATTTATTTTGTTAAATATTTCCCAATTACATTTTAATCAGGTTCAGCTACATGTTTGACACCTCTACTCTAGGACATAGAAGCATTTTGACAGGTCATTTGGTCCAGTCCTTTGCCTAAAGATAAGACTCCAAAATTAATTAGCCCCAAACACATGACAATTCTCATATTTTTCAAGCTCTGGTTTTCCGTTTCCCTAAATGGAAATTGGACTGGATAGATCCTCCTGGTCTCTCTTTGGTGCAGGAAGAAGATGAGGATTTATAGAGATAATGTTATCTAACTGCTTTTGTGGTCCCCAGAGGGAGGTATTAGGTGAATATTATTGGAGAGTTGCTAGCTGGTATAGGGTTAGGTTAAGATTGGATTGTTACTTATTTGCTGAAAGCCTTCTCACAGCCACATGCTCAGAGCATGTTGAACACCATAAAAACAGCCAATTAGATAGAAAACAAACAGGTAGGGCAGCAAAAATGCCTCTGCCTGTCAGGCTCTCTGGAGTAGGAAATGACAGGGACAGTATGACATTAGGCTTCCATCCTGGAAATGAGCAACCCGGGGCTCAGTTAGGTCAGGCGAGAAAAGTTGGAGTGTGTTAAAGGAATGGGACAAAGATCCAATTTAGCTAGAACATAAGGTATATATAGAGAAATGCTTGGCCAGGAAGAAGGGATAAAGGAATAAGCATTGATATACACCTACTACGTGCTAGGTACTGCGCTATGTCCTTTACTGATATTATTTTATTTGATCCTTACAATAACTCTGTGAGGTAGGTACTATTATTATCCCCATTTTCAAGTTGAGGAAACCAAAGTTAAGTGACTTGCCCAGGTGTTTCAACAATCCAGCTAGCAGCTGTTGTGGGGATGAAAGCCCAACAACAAGAACGCTACCAGCATGCTGCAGAAGCACAGGTTCTTTTGATCTGCTTAACTAATGAAAGCTATGTGAAGGGGTTGATAAGCTTACTTTTAATTCAGCATACAAATATTGTTCACTTGGTTCAGGGGAAAAAACCAGCACCCTGGACTTCAGAACAAAATACAAACAAAGTACGAACATCAACAGACAGACCTTGTCTGATTCAAATCCCAATACATAGTTACCAGAGTTCAACAAAGTCTCAGCATCCAGGTTACAAGCTGGAGGGCCCTTAGCTACAGCTGCCCAGAGTCTCCTCATCAACACCATCTCAAGTGAGAGCCCCAAACAAATTACAGACAGACCCAATACAATTCATAGTTACCAACATCTAGGTTCAGCCCGGGAGCTCAGAACAAGGGCTGGCCCAGAGTCACACGCGCCACCACTGCTGTGGAAAAGAGCTCCAAAGAAGAGAAGCCCAACCCCTGGTTTTATATCTTTTTCAGTGTCAAGGGTGAGTCACACATGCAACTTACCCACGTGACCTAGAGTCGTCACAAAGAGGCGACAAACCCACATGGTCTAAGAGCCTCTGATGTCCCAAACCTATCACTCAAACTCATGTGTAAAACTAGGCCCTCCCCTGAGTTAGCCCCACCTTGGGCCTCACCTTAGTTACCTATCCACACCCACATAGGTTAGGTTAACACCTAATAGGGGTTAGAGCCTGGGGCTTAGCACTTAGTAAGACTCAATGAAATATACTAAATTACTCAAAGCAAACAAAAGCCAAACTCTTCAAGGGCACTTGTTGAACTAAGTGCTAAGGAGCCAATTTTGCTTACCAACACACCAGGGTCACACAACTAGTATCTAAGGCTGGATTTGATCTTAGGTCTTCCTGATTCCAGGTCCACCCATTTATCTACTGTGACAGTTTGCTGGATCATAGCAGGAAGGCCTTGAATTTGGGCTAAGAAGTTTGGGCTTTACCCTGTGGTTAAGGGAAAGCCAATGAATACTTTTGGTCAGAGATGTTACTGTAGGAGGACTAACCTGGCAGCAGGTATGAGAGACATTGAGTTGGGTGATGTTAAATGGCCCTGGAGAGAGAGAGAGCAATTATAATACCAATATAATAATTCAAAGGAGAATGAGGTCCCAGACTAAGGAGGCAATTTACTTCTTTTTTTCCCTGATTTTTGAAGCTATGTATAGAGTTTTACTTTTATCACCATTAAATTTCATATATTAGGGTCCTTGAAGGCCAAACAAATAAAATCCAAGATCTGGAGGATTCTACCATGCAAGAAAGACATTGAGCAACATTGGAGCAACAGACAGAATCTGCTTTCTGAGGACCGGCTTTTCCCAGTGTGATGAAGCTATTGTTGTTCCTCTTTCATTCTCCAAGAGGACCAATGACGTCAGGAGGGTACTGTCTTGACTCACAAGTGAATTGGATTTAAATGAAGCAGAGCTATGCAACGTTGTTAGCCTCATTCTCTCCTCCGGAGTCATGAGAGTCCAGTGGCAAAAAAAATAGGTCAAGATGATCGGTGATGGCCCTGAATGCAGAGGGAGACCTTGTCCTTTTTAAGTCAAGGTCTTTTCCAGGTGTCAGCCACTCTGAGGCAACACCCATTCAATGATTAAAGGCTAGGTAAGAATTGAAGTAGAGGATGGCCTAGTTTGCTTTCACAAAGAATCAATCTGGGAGACGATGACCCTCAGAGTTTCTGTCCAGAACAGAAACAATTGCTATTTTATTCACTCTGGGCCATCAAAACCAAAAACAATGAGGCAAGGTGAGGCTGACTCATCACCAGAAGGATGGCCATTTGATTATGAATACTTTGTCCATAGCAACCCACAAATATGAACATTTTTAAATGGCCTCCAGTCCTATATAAGCCCTTTCTGCTTTTGCAGGGATGATACCAGAGTGGCAGAATAGAGAAGAGAGGGTGTTAAGATTCTTATAGCTTTTAGACCACCAACATTAACAGTTGATGACACTTTTAAATGTGAGATTGATCCAGTGACCAACAAGTTGACATACCATTCAAGGAAATAAATCATAACAATATTGTATTGGCATTTTTCACTTTCCGTGACAAAAGAAAGACAAAAGAAAATTGTAGCCAAATAGAAATATAATATATCCTTTTATAAGGAAATAAGGGAACTGGTGGACTTGCTTTTATTAGGCATCCAGAGAGGCAACAAGAATAATATTTCATATTATACTACTCACAATGTATTACAATGTTTGTTATTTATATTTGCTAAAATCCTACCACAAAGATAATTGTAGCTTACATACCAATACTGGCTACATAGGATGGGGACATAAAGAAATTCCACAAAAACATTTATAAAACTCTCAAAAGTAAATTAGCATGTATATTAATAACTGATTTTAATGCAAAGATGGGCACAGTGCAAAGCAACAAAAATATATTCAAAAACATGTTTCAAAAATAAGAAATGAAAGACATAAAAACCTTTATGCTTGTATATCATAAATATTTTCTTTGGGAAAAGAGCTGGAATACTGCAAGAATGAAATAATGTCATAAAAATGAATAGATTCTAATTAGGGAATAATGGATTACTGATGTGGGAGTTATTTCTGTATTATCTGCCTAGTCAGAACACTGACCTATTTAAGCAAAGATTCAATAAAAAAATTAGAAGACATTATGTGCAGTTGAGGCAACTTATTCTGAGCTAACTAAACAAATCATTGCATCTTAATAGTAGGAAAGGATAAAAGGACAGATATTAAAACAGACTCTTACCATTTCATTAAAAAGTCTAACCACTGTTTAACCAGTCTCCATAATGAAGAGACAAAAACAGCCTAGAAACTACCTTGTAGAATAAATACTTGAACTCCTTGATAAGCAAAGAAATGTGACATATAAAAACAGCCCTGCTCTAGAATATAAATTGATTTACAAAATCTAATGGGGGGAACATGATGGAACATCATGAACAGTATCACTTCATAAAATAAGATGTATTAGAAGGGAAAACAAAAAGCTAGGCCAGTGACCCAGTTAAGCCACAGTAATCTGAAAGCATTTAAGGAAGAAACTAAAAGGAAGAAAATAGAAAAAAGATGGTATTAGGGCTGACTCTGGTAGCCTATTAGTTGAGGGTCAGTATTGAAATGAAATGAACCACTTGTAAGTCATTTTGCCATTAACAAAAGTTAATTAGCCATAAAGAATCAAGGATATGAGATAAGGATCTGGTAGCACTTAGCTTTGGTAGACTTTCCTCCCCACCCCTATCATCTCTATGCTAAAAATAAATAAATTAATCTTAAAAAATAAAGAACCTATCTTCAAAAGGGCAGGATGTGGTGACCCATACCATCTTCAGATATTTACCAAATGTGAAGAATGCTGACCCCACATGCCCTAGGTGACCAGAGAACCACTGTCAATACAGACACAAGGAAGTAATTATGCTACACAAGGAAGTAAAAATGGTACTCAAGGAAATATCCAAGAGCAGCAGAACTAGACCAAGTATATAAAGAGGAGGTCCATTGTAGAGGCAACAGAATTTTTAGGATTTTGAGGAGTTGATTCTAAAAATATCTGAAGGAGAGTAGGATGCCAAATGCTTGATCTCATCATTACAGTAAAAAAAAAAGATTTTAAAATATCTATAACTATGCCTCTTTTCTCACCTCCACTAGATATGAGAATAATCTACACACATATTGAGGGCACCCTTGATGAAGATAAAAGTGTTGCACAGCAGATTTCACAAATTGAATTCAGCAGTAGACTGCATCTTACAGTCACACAACTGAATGAAGGGTGCAAAAGAGTGAAAGGTCCTATAGTAATTTTTGTTCATTGGCTATTAAAAAGCATTAGATTTGGTAGAGCAAAAGGCTACTCCAACAAGATGCCCCTCCCATGCATATGGTACCATATAAGATCCCTTAAAAATGCAACAATAGACATAATTCTTACCATGATTCTCTGATTATTAATATCTAGATAGGTAAAATGAAGGGAGATATATGCTTGCCACTTGGTTTTCCACTGTCATAGAGCATGCCCATCATATAGCCTAAGTCAAAGAAAAATGTCTCATACTGGAGTGTTCCAAATGCTCCTGTTGGAAGATATCATGCCTGTTATATCAAGTCCCAAAACATTACTTTTCTAAATGGATCCATCCTTTCTCAAAAATAACTATCCACACAGAGGGAAAAAAAAACACACTTGGAAGAAGACTGTCTGTTATCCAGACTTTGCTAAGCAGTTGGATGAATAGGCCACAGTACTAATCCATCACTATGTAAATCTTAGACACAGTATAGATGGACAATCAGTTAGGCCCAGAATTAAATAGGAGGTGAACAATTTAGATCACATTTAGGAAACTGCCTAGTGCTTTTATTGACCCTCAGTTACTTCCCGAAAAAAAAGCCTTTATTTTTAATACCAATGTTCTTCCAGTAATTCTGTACAACTGCATTTCATACATCAAAGTTTTTAAATAACTAAAATTGCAAGTCACCATACAGACAGTGGAATGGTGTATGTTTGGCCTAAGGAGGCTATAGCATGTTGCCAACAAAGAATGGCATGGGAAAACAATATTACTAGACAAATGTATGACTGCAAAAGGACACAGGTTGGTCGTGTAGCAAAAGCATGAAATAACAAATGGATAGCTCATATTCTTCATTCATATCCACTCAGTGTCAAGAGGAAAAGAGAAAGGTTCTTTGATCTTTGGGCAGGACCCCTGTGAAGAATTTATCTAAGGACATGAGCAAAAATCACAAAATGAGAAGGTGGTGATATGATTTGTACCTTTGAAAGAAGTCCCCATATTAATGATATCACAAATTCATCTTTGAGTTTCTTGGATTCAGGCTGATCCCATTAAGAGCTTTATGGATACTGATTCTATCATACAATGTATTAGCTATGTCTCCCAGCTTCCTGTCAATTGTAAATTCAATCAACACTTCTTCTATGCCTTCATCCAAGTGATTTGTAAAAATATTGAGTGGAAGAAGTCAAGGACAAATCCCTGGAGCACTTCCCTGGAGACCTCCCTCCATGTTGCCAAAAAAACATTTTTGACTGTCTATTATACACTTTGATCCTGTGATCTCAGGCAAGCCAACGAATGTAAGAGTTGGAAGAGACTTAAGGTGTCATTTAATTGAACAGAAAGTGAATAGGAATCCCCTCTAAAACATCACAATAAATTATCATTGTGCATTTGTTTGAAGATTTCCATTGATTGGAATCATGACTTCACTTTCTAAGAACTCATAAACTCCTTTTTCATTTTGCATTTTCAAATTTTGTCAGGAATCCAAATTAAGCTCAGCAGACTATAATTTAGAGAATGACTGTGAAGTGCTAGACATCACCCTCCTGAATGGGAGGGTTGAAGAAAATCTTTTGGACAAACCAAATTATTTCATGTGTAAATAGCTCTAGTTGTTTGGAAGATTTTTTTCTCCTCTGGTGAGCAGAAATATGCAACTTTTACTCACTGTTCCTAGTTTTATGCTCAGCAGTCAAGCAAGCAAGACAAGCTTAATCCTTCTTCCACATAAAATCTCTTCCCATTAAATCTTATTTTTATGAGATGAAATGTTTTTGATTCCTTCAACCAATCCTCAAAGTTCCAACTTATCTTACCATCTCACTGTCTTTCTTTGTTATGTCTATTTGTATCCCTAGTGGTTAGTATTGTGTCAGGTACATAGTAAGCATTTACTAAATGCTTGTTGATTTGATATGACTTAATATATTAGTTTTCCTTCATTGGATGCACTCCAGGTTGTCAATATTCATCCTAAAATGTAATGCTCAAAACAGAACAATTACTCCATTTATTTAATCCCTGACCTGCCAGTTTTGTTACCTTAAAAAAAAGTGGGAAAGGATTCTGGGAAGATGGTTGAGTAGGTCAGAAAATTCCAAGCTCTTAAGATTTTCTCCCACAAAAGAGATAAAATAGCACCTTAAGGCAAAGAAAGTGTGAGTGGAAACAAAGAAGAACAGGGGCACAACTGGGGTCTTCCTAGGACAATTTGAGAATATCTGAAGAAAAATCCAAGGACCACAAAGAGAAAACACCTCCAGGTTAGGTTCCTTTTTAACAACAAGCAGGAAGTCCTGAGGTTAGTTGGTTTGAGAGGCTGCCTCAGCCCTGGCAACAGAAACTTTTCACCCTGGAATAATGAGGAGAGTTGGGTGTTTGAGCCAAGAAAGATTGAGAGAACCTCTGTTGATGAGGAATGCTGATCTAGCTGTGCTTCAAAGAGCAGTGGGGGCAAGAAGGAACCACCACAGGCCTGGTGAGCACAGAAGCAGTGGTGCAGAAAGCCCCTGGCTGTGGGCACTTAACAGAAGGATGGAAGTTTGGCTTTGGTTCCAGACTAGAGGGCAGAACTGAAGATCTGGTGCAAGAGGAACTATTTCCCGTACTCCCGTTCTAGAGGTGAGTACAAAAATCAAGTTATTACCACAAAAATGCACAGGCAAAGGAGAAAGAATCCAACTATAGAAAGCTATTATGGGAATAGAAATGACCAGGGTTCATCTTCAGAGGAGGGTATTGAAGCAAAGAAACCTCCAAAGAGTAATGTCAAATGGTCACCTGCTCAAAAAGAATTTATAGAAGATCTTTAAAAAAGACTTTAAAATCAAACGACAGAAATGGAGGAAAAACTAAAAAATAATAAGAATAATCCAAGAAAAACAAGATGGTTATGAAAGGAAAGTTAACCAATTAGAAAAGGTTAAGGAGGAAAATGATACATTGAAAATTAGAATTGGGCAAAGTGAAGCCAGTGAAATTGTAAGAGATCAAGAAAAAATGAAAGAAAACATGAATAATGAAAAAATAGAAGATGAAGTGAAACCTCTTATAAGAAAAACAACACATTTGGAGAAGAGATCAAGAAGAGAAAACATAAAAATAATTGGACTAATTGAATGTTATGATCAAAGAAAGAATCTTGGTACAATAATACAAGAAATAACATAATTAAAGGAAATTGTCCTGAAGCATTAGAACAAGGCAGGGAAGTAGAAATAGAAAAAAATCCACCAATCACCACTTAAAAGAGATCCTATGAGGAAAACTTTTAGGAACATCATAGTCAAATTCTGAAACCACCAGCTCAAGGATGAAATATTAAAAGCATCAAGATTAAAACAATTCAAATATGAGGGTGCCACAATCAGAATTATACAAAACCTAGCAGCAGAGACATTAAAGGACTTCAGGAACACAATATATGGAAGAGCAAAATACCTGGGGCTCTGGCTGAAAATATCATACCCTACAAAGTTAAGTATTATTTTGAACGAAAAAAAAAATGAAAATCTGATAAACTCTCAGACTTTCAAGACTTTGTAAAAAAAAAATCCTGAACTTAATAGAAGATTCGACATACGAGAACCAAAAGAAACATAAGGCATATACCAAAGACTAATTATAAGGGATTCATGAGGATAGACTGTTTACCTTTTATGTAATGTAAACTGTATGTCTAAGATTTTTATTAATAACTTATGAGCTCATAAGAAAGATTGGAGTAAACCTGAGTATGATGTGAATTTTAAAAAGTAAAACCATTTGGGAACAGCTAAAAAGAGTAACTTTTATACAAATGAAGTGAAAGAGGAAGAAAGGATACAGAGGAATTCGATGGGGGAGGAGGGCTGGTAGTTCTGGTAACCTACTTTTATGGGGAATGGGTTTAAGAGGGAACAATACATATATATTTAGAAGAACATAAAAGTCTTCTAAATTTAGAAGAAATAAAATGGTAGAGGTATGGGGTTGGGGAAGGACAAGGGAAGGATCTTTAGAAGGGAGAATGAGGGAATAGGTAAAAGGGGGTATAGAAGGGTGTTTAGATTAATGGGAATGGGAGGATAGGGGAGGGATCCTTCAAGGAGGGAAGGCAAGTAATAGGAGGGCAAAGTAGTTGGTAGAGGATGGGGGTAGGCAAGTAATAGGAGGGTAAGGTAGCAGGTAGAAGTAGAGAAGGCAGGAGGGATAAGAAACAAGAGATATGCACAAACATAAAAACAAAGATCAGAAGTAGAGTATGTTTGGGAAAGTCTATGTCTATATATACATGTATATATGTTTATGTGTATGTATATATCTATAGCTATAGAGAAACATATCTAAACTATATTGTAGCCTTCTGGGAGAATGGGGAGGGGAGGGGGAAAAGAAACAAAGTTAAAAAGTGCAGAGCAGAGACCAAAAGAAAACACAAGGAAGCAAAGAAAAGATGGACAATTCTCAACACAGGGTGTATTATTTATCATATAGGCTTTCTTGAAATGAAAATTTATTGTTACATATTTTGAATCCTCTCTTATGTTTTGCTATTCACATGACATGATTTTTTTCTTTCTTATTTGTATTTAAGTTTCAATATTTAAATTTATGGTATGTTTTTCTTTCTTTTCTCTATTCTGTATTTATGTTCTGGGCCTTGAGTCTAAAGAAAAATTTCAAAAAATTTAAAAAATAAAAACATGAAGTGACTAAGTGCTTACATTAATAAAATAAAGAAAGGAGATAAATGAATTGGGCATGTAACTAAAAAAGCTAAAAAAAAAGTTAAAAATACTCAAATAAATACCAAATTAGAAATTCTGAAAACCAAAGGAGAGATTAATAAAATTGAAATTAAGAAAACTATTGAACTAATAACTAAAAATAAGAGCTGGTTTTATGAAGAAAACAATAAAATAGATAAACCTTTGGTTAATTTGATTTTAAAAAAGAAAGAAGAAAACCAAATTATCAGTATCAAAAATGAAAAGAGTAAATTCACAATTAATGAATAAGAAATTAAAACAATAATTAGGAACTATTTTGCCCATTTGTGTGATCATAAATTTGACAATCTTAGTGAAATGGATGAACATTTACAAAAATATAAATTGCCCAGATTAACAGAAGATGAAGTAAAATACTTAAATCATCCCATCTCAGAAAAATAAATTGAACAAGCCATCAATGAACTCCCTAGGAAAAAATCTCCAGGGCCAGATGGATTTACAAGTGAATTCTATCAAACATTTAAAGAACAATTAATTACAATACTATATAGACTGTATGGGAAAATAGGCTAAGAAGGAGTCCTACCTAATTCTTTTAGTGACAAAAATATGGTACTGATACTGAAAGCAGGAAGAGTCAAAACAGAGAAAGAAAATTGTAGACCAATTTCCCTAATGAATATTGATGCAAAAATTTTAAATAAAATATTGACAAAAAGATTACAGCAACTCATCACAAAAATAATACACTATGACCAGGTAGGATTTTATTCCAAAAATTCATGGCTGGCTTAATATTAGGAAAACTATCAGCATAATTGATCATATCAACAACAAAACTAGCAGAAACCATATAATTATCTCAATAGATGCAGAAAAAGCTTTTGACAAAATACAACAAACATTCCTAATAAAACACTAGAGAGCATAGGAATAAATGGAGTCTTCCTTGAAAAGATAAGTAGCATCTGCCTAAAACCATCATCAAGTATTATATGTAATGAGGATAAGCTAGAAGCATTTCTAATAAGATAAGAAGTGAAACAAGGATGTCCATTATAATCCCTGTTATTCTACTTGGTACTAGAAATGTTAGCATTAGCAATAAGAGAAGAAAAAGAAATTGAAGGAATTAAAATAGGAAAGAAGAAACTAAGTTATTGCTCTTTGGAGATGTCATGACAATAGAGAATCTAAGAGAATCAAGTAAAAATCTACTTGAAATAATAAATAACTTTAGCAAAGTTGCAGGATATAAAATAAACCTACATAAATTCTTGGCATTCCTATATATTGCTAACAAATCCCAACAGCAAGAGATAGAGAAATTCCATTTAAAGTTACTGTAGACATCATAAAATATTTAGGAGTCTACCTGCCAAAACAAACCCAGGGACTATATAAACACACTTATAAAACACTTTTCACACAAATAAAGCCAGATCTAAGTAATTGGAAAAACATCAGTTGCTTGTGGGTAGGTCAGGCTAATGTAATAAAAATGACAATTTTACCTAAATTAATTTACTTATTCAGTGTCATACCAATCAAATTACCAAAAGTTATTTTATATCACTAGAAAAAATAATAGCAAAATTCATCTGGAAGAACAAAAGCTCCTGAATATCAGAGGAATTAATGAAAAGAAAGCTAGAGAAGGTAGCCTAGCCATACCAGATCTTAAATTGTAGTATAAAGCAGCAATCATCAAAACAACTTGGTACTGGCTAAGAAATAAAATGGTGGTTCAGTGGAATAGGTTAGGTACACAAGACACAGTAGCCAACAACTATAGTAATCTAGTATTTGATAAACCCAGAAACTATAGCTTCTGGGATAAGAACTTGCTATTTGACAAAAACTGCTGGGAAAACTGGAAAATAGTATGGCAGAAACTAGGCATAGACCAATATCTTATACCATATACCAAAATAAAGTCAGAACGGGTTCATGATTTGTATATAAAGGCTGACACTATAAGCAATCTGGGAGAGCAAGGGATAGTTTACCTGTCAGATTTATGGAGAACAGAAGAATTTATGACCAAACAAGAGATAGAGAACACTGTAAAAGCAAAATGGATAATTTTGACTATGTTAAATTGAAAAGTTTTTGTACAAACAAAACCAAAGCAACCAAGATTAGGAGGGAAGCAGAAAACTGGGACAGAATTTTTACAATTAGTGTCCCGATAAAAGCTTCATTTCTAAAATATATAGAGAACTGAGTCAAATTTATAAGAATATAAGTCTTTCCCCAATTGATATATGGTTAAAGGATATGAACAGTCAGTTTTCAGAGGAAGAAACTAAAGATATCTATAGGCATATGAAAAAATGCTCTAAGTCACTATTGATTAGAGAGATGAAAATCATAACAACTCTTAAGTACCACATCACACCTGTCAGATTGGCTAATCTGACAAAGCAGGAAAATTATAAATGCTGGAGAAGATGTGAGACAATTGGAACACTAATGCATTGTTGGTGGAGTTGTGAACTGATCCAACCATTCTGGAGACAATTTGGAACTGTGCCAAAAGGGCTATAAAAATGTGTATACCCTTTGACCCAGCAATACCACTTCTAGGGCTGTATCCCAAAGAGATCATACAAATGGGGAAAGGACCCACATGTACAAAAATATTTATAGCAGCTCTTTTTCTGGTGGCAAAGAATTGGAAATTGAAGGGATGCCTATCAATTGGGGAATGTCTGAACAAGTTGTGGTACATGAATGTAACGGAATACTACTGTGCTATAAGAAATGATGAGCAGACAGACTTCAGAAAAACCTGGAAATACTTGAATGAACCAATTCTACCCTAAAATTCTACAATCCCATATTATTTTCCATGGGAAGGGTTCTCACTCATTGACATTTTAGCTTCCTGACTAAGCCCCACGGCAGGGAGGTGTGACTGAGTTGTCTCCAAACGAGAAGAAACTGTCAGGGTTAATGAGAATCTTTTGGACACTGTCATGGCTCACCCAGCCCATCACTCATCTCTGTCTCTTCCTTAAGACAAGGTGGAGAAATCATTTATCTATTCACATGATGTTAATTACTAGCAAGGCCAAAAATGCTTGGACATGTACTGTTTGTCCATCAGAGAGGCCCACTCAGTCAGTTAACAACAATAGCCACAATTCACATTTCTAGCAGCCCTCTCAGGCTCACGAAGTATTTTTTATTTTTTTTGCAACACTACCTCAAGGGAGGTAATGCAAATATAAATATTTCCAGGGAACTAAGGCTTAGAAAAATAAAAGAACTTCCCCAATCACAACACCTAGTAAGCATCAAAGCTGGAACTTGAAACTATGCCTTTGGTCTTCAAGAATAGTGGTTTCTCTAACCCTCTTAAAAGCAAACTCTCTCTGACAGAGGGGCTAGGAGCAGGTTTCAGGGCAATTCAATCCAACAAACCTTTATTAAATGCCTATTCTCTGTGAAGCACTAGAAACCATGTCTCAGAAACCTCTCTGACCCCTGAGGACCTCATAAGTCCTTCACCTGAAAATTCCATGGTGTGTATGATAGTGGCAATGGTTCTGAGTCATAGGGGTAGCCCTTAAAAAATCAAAGCTGGAAAGGTTAATGTATGCCCTGTGTGGTTTGTTATAAGTGGCTATGTCTACACTGTGGCACACATTTGGAAGGAAAATGAAAAAAAAAAAGCCAGTCCGACACCTAGATGGTTATGTATAGCCAGATGAGTGGCATGGCAGACAGAAGACCTGACTTCAAATCCTGTCTCAGACATATTTACTAGGTGGATGACTCTGTGAAAGTTACTTACTCTTTGTTTTTCCGTTTCCTCATCTGCAACATGGGGATAATAATGGCACCTACCCCCCCCCCGGGTTATTATGAACATCTAATGATATAATATTTGTAAAGAGTTTTGCAAATCTTAAAGTGATAGATTGATAGACTAGTATATGTATATAGATTTTACATATATAGTATGTACATATATGTATATATGTGTCTATGTGTGTGTGTACATATATATATATATATATATATATATATATATATATATATATATATACCAGATGATGATGATGATGGCGACGATGGAAAATTAAAGGTAAGCACGGCTTTTACCCAGAACCAGATGTTGGAGTCAAAAGACATGAGTTCAAGCCCTGTCTCCCCCACTTATTAGCTGGGTAACAAGTCATTTTTCCCTCTCTGAGCTTCAGCTGCCTTATCTGCGAAATGGAGATAATCCCTCCTACCTTGTCTACCTGGAAGGGCCCTGCTCAAATGAAAGAATGCTTGGAAGTTCTATAGAACTATCAGCTCTTATTGGAATGGTTCTTCCAAGGTCTAGTGAGCTAAGACTGTTTCTTTGGAATGAACCTGAATCTAAAGCAGGAGCCAAAGCTGCTGTAAACTGAGTTGCTTCTAGATCCAGCTCTTTCTCCCCCCCTCCAGCCCTCAGGCAGAGTGATTGTCTCAGAAAAGCTGGCATATCGGCCAGATAACATTTCCAATTTATTGCTTCCATGAAAGTGGCTCCAGGACAAGTACAAATACAGTCTGTGTTCAATCTATTCAATTAGAACAGAACAAGGCATTTATTTCCACATGTACAAATCAGGAAGGCCTATTCTTGCCCAATCCCATTCATTCAGCATTTATGCAGGTCTAATTAAATCACCAGCAGGGGCTTCTGGTGAGGAGAATGCCCTTCAGAAAATATGCTCGCTAAATACTCTTTAACAACGAGGGGGGGAAAATATAAATAAATGATGTTGCCTGGTTCACTGAGTCCCCTGTATTTCCATCTTTCAGTGCTGAGGCTGAAGCTCTTTGCTTGTAAACATTCAATTCAGCCAAAGCCACCCATGTGTTAATGAGGGCTGGTGGAGAGCAGTATTATACTAAGTGATTCATAAACATCACACTTTCTGGGTGGTATATTTTAATCAGACACCCTGCAGCAGGGAGCTCACAAACCAGTGGGGTGCCATTCTTTCTTTCTTTGTTTTTTTTTTCTTTCTTTATTTTTATTATTCAAGAAATCCATTGCAGTGTAGAAAACCAGTGGGACACAACACAAATAGTAATAATCCGTACTCCTATTAGTAGTAGTGTTAGTATTAGGGACTAGGTCTGTGATTTCTTTGGTATGGTGAGGATGTTACCACTACAATGCAGGTCAGCACCTTCTCTACAACTTGTAGTCCTAGAGATCAGCGATGGGCACTGAAACATGAAGTCACACAGCCAGGGTTTCATAGCTAGTAGGTGCCAGAGGTTGAATCTTTATCTACACTGCCTCTCAGTAATTGTTTGTGCAATGATAAATTATAACCATTTAAAATAGGACAAATATATTGCCTCAGTCAATTTACTTTATTTCATTGAAAGATTTAAATAAAGCATCTACTATGTGCGATAGGTGTCGAGCACACAATGACAAAAATGGAATAATTCCTACCATCTTGGAGCTTATGTTTTACCAGGGACATGCAACCTGTAGCAAGTCAGTAAAGGCAAGGTAATTTGAGGAAGGAAAGAGCTCTAATGATTGGAGAATCTGGAAAAGCTTTGAAGAGGACATATTACCTTAGCTGAGCCTGAGGTTGTAGAATAAGCCCCTGGAGGACATTCCAGGTACGGAGCACAGTTTGGGAGAATACATGGAGGTGGTTCAAGGAGTTCAGGGAATGGCTAGTAGCCCTGTTTGATTGGAATGTAATGCCTGTGAAGGAGAATAGTATGAAAGAAGATGCAGATTCTTAGTGTCACCAAGTCTCAAAACTAGAAAGAATCCCAGAGGTTGTCTAGTACAACCTGGAATTAAGTAAGAATCCCTTCTCCAACTTGCTCAACAAGTGGCTTTCCAACTTTCCTGAAAAGCTTCCAGGGAGGAGGAATCCAGTACTTATCCAGGCTATCATTGCACTTTGGGATAGCCCCTAATTGTTGAGAATTTCCTAACCTCAGGCCTAAATCTGCCCCTTTGTAGTTTCTCCTCACTCTTCCTAGATATACCCTCTTGGGCCAAAACAGAACAGGAATAACACTTCCATGCAACAGCCTTTCAAATCCAAGTTCCCTCTAGGTCTTTTCCCCTTTTCCAGTTCCTCCATTTGATCTTCATATAGCATGAATTGGAGACCATTTGACATATTACTCTCCTGCTACTGGATGACCCCCATTTTATCAACTTCCTTCCTAAAATGGAGAGCCTAGAATTAAACACAATGACACAAATGCAATCTGTCTTGTTTCATGTTCTCTCTTTCCCACACTCTCTATTCTAGTCAAACTGGATTGCTAATTATGGCCTTATATTCTATCTTAGCTTGGAACTCTGTGGGCCCATGTAGTATCATGTTGACTCCAGCCATTTAAGACCGAAACCTGAGTCCTCTGCTCTGCATGCACTGCACACCTCCAGCCCAGGCTTTCTAACTCTTCTTTTAAAGACTAATCAAATCAATACTAGGGCTATTATTCTCTTTTTGATCCTTGTGACTTCTTTTTAAAAATATTTTACTTTTTCCTATCATACACACACACACACACACACACATACATACATACATATATTTTAACATTGGTTGTTCTTTAAATTTTGAGTTCTAATTCTATTTCCCTTTCCTTCTCACTCCTCATTGAGAAAGCAAGCAATCTGATATAGGGTTATACATGTGCAGTCATACAAAACATTTACATATTAGCCACATTGTAAAATAAAACAGAAAAAAACAAGAAAAATAAAGAAAACTTTAAAAAGCATGCTTCAATCTTCATTTAGACTTCATCAATTCTTTCAAGGTGGATAACAGTTTTCATCATGTGTCCTTTGGAATTGTCTTAGATCATTGTCTTGCTAAAAATAGCTAAGTCATTCACAGTTGATCATTGTACAATATTGTTACTGCATACAATGGTCTCCTGGTTCTGCTCATTTCACTTTGCATCAGTACATGTAAGACTGTCCTGGTTTCTCTGAAAGCATCCTACTCATCATTCCTTATAGCACAACAGCATTCTATCACAATCATATACAACAATTTGTTCAGCTATTTCCCAATTGATGGGCATCTCCTCAATTTTAAATTCTTTGCCACTACAAAAAGAGGTACTTTAAATATTTTTGTACATATAAGTCCTTTTTTAAAAAAAAAATCTCTTTGTTACACAGAACTAGTAGTGGTATTGCTGGGTCAAAGGGTATGCACAGTTTCATAGACCTTTGGGCATAATTCCAAATTGCTCTCCAGAATGATTAGATCAGTTCACAACTCTACTAACAGTGCACAATATCCTAATTTCCTTACATCCTCTCCAACATGTTATTCTCCTTTTCTGTCATATTAGTCAATCTGATAGGTGTGAGGTGGTACCTAAGAATTGTTTTAGTATGCATTTTCCAAGCATTATTGATTTAGAGCACTTTTTTATATGGCTATACATTGATTTTATTTCTCCTTCTGAAAACTGCCTTTTCATATCCTTTGATCATTTATTGATTAGGGAATGGCTCATGCTTATAAATTTGACAAAGTTCTCTATATATTTGAGAAATGAGGCCTGCATCAGAGAGACTTATTATAAAATGTTTTCCCTAGTTTTCTGTTTTCCTTCTAATCTTGGCTGAATTGGTTTTGTTTGTGTGAACACTTTTTAGTTTAACATAATCAAAATTCTCCACTATATGGAATAATGCTCTCTATCTCTTGCTTGGTAATAAATTCTTCCCTTATTTATAGATCTGACAGGTAAAAATTTCCATTTCCCCCCCCTCCCTAAATTGCTTATGTTATCACCCTTTATGTCTAAATCATGTATCCATTTTGACCTTATCTTGGCATACAGTGTAAGATGCTGATCTATATCTAGTTTCTACTAAATTGCTTTCCGGTTTTCCCTGAAGTTTTTGCCAGATAGTGAGTTCTTATCCCAAAAGCTTGGATCTTTTGGTTTATCAAACAATAGATCACTATGGTCATTTATTACTATATAGAGAGTAGGACTTCTTAAACTTTTTCCACTCACGGCCCCTTCAGCATTTCTTAAACTGTGGGTTGTGACCCTCTATGGGATAGAGTTCCTTATCTAGTCCACTGATTCACCACTATTTATTATTAGATCGTTTTGATGATTACAATTTTGTGATATAGTTTGAGTACTGCCAGGCTGCCTTCTTTCGCATATTTGTCATTTATTCCCTTGATATCCTTGACCTTCTCTTCTTCTAGATGATTTTATTATTTTTTCTGACTATAAAAATTTTTTTGTAGTTTGATTGTTATAGCATTGAATAAGTAAATTAGTTTAGGTAGAACTGTCATTTTTGTTATGTTGGATCAGCCTATCCATGGTCAATTAATATTTTTTCCAATTTTTTTAGATTCAACCTTTAATCATGTAAAAAGTGTTTTTTTAATTGTGTTTATGTGGTTCCTGGGCTTATCTTGGCAGGCAGACTCCCAAGTATTTTATATTGTCTATAATTATTTTAGATGGAATTTCTCTTTTTATGTCTTGTTGCTGGATTTTATTGAGAATATTTAGAAATGATTATGATTTATGTGGGTTTATTTTATATCCTGCAACTTTGCTAAAGTTGTTGATTATTTCGGCTAGTTTTTAGTTGATTTTCTAGGGTAATTTTGTTTTCTTATTATCTATTCAATTTTTCTTCTTCTTTTATTGCTATAGTTAACATTTCTAGTACAATATTGAATAATAGTGATGATGATGGGCATCCTTGCTTTGCCCCTGATCTTATTGGTAAGGTGTCTAGCTTCTCATTGTAAATAATGCTTGCTGATGGTTTTAGATAGATACTGCTTATCATTTTAAAGAAAGCTCCACTTATTCCTATGCTTTCCAGTGTTAGGAATGAGTGTTATATTCTGTCAAAAGCTTTTTCTGTATTTATTAACATAATCATATAATTTCTATTGGTTTTGCCCGTGACCAAAAAACACTTCCTTCACCACCATTTCCCTAGCTGCATTGTTTCCCTCAATTAGAATATAAAATACTTATAGGAAGGGACTATCTTGCTTTTTAAATTTATACACCTAGCACTTAACACAATGCCTGTGATATCTAAGTGCTTAAGAAATACTTTTTAATACATCCTTCATTCATCTTCTGCTTCTGTACCTTTGCTTAAGTGTGGTCTCTGATGTGCTGAATGCTTTCCTTCTTCACATGCACCTCCTAGAATGTCAGCTGATAGAATGAATAGAGTGCTGGGCCTGGAGTCAGAAAGACTCACATTTGGGGATGGAGCCAAGATGGCCACATGAAAACAGCATCTCTCTCACAGAACTCTCTCACAAGTACTGTCAGATACCTCTAAAAAAGTGAATCTGAGAAGATTTGAGAGAGTTAGAAGCCACTAGTAGACTGAGTAGGGCAAATTTTAAAGCCAAGAGAGTCTTAAGGGTCCACGGGATGAATCTGTAGGCTGGGAAAGCACCCAGCGCACAGAGCTGCACCAGACAGCACCAAAGCGGAAGCAGGTGCAGAAACCAGCCAGTGATCCAAGCTGGGAGAAAGCTGGGTGCCCAAAACCGGCGGAGATTCCCAGGCCTCCCAACACAGGATGGGAGTCTGTCGAAGCAACAGGAGGCTGCAGTGCAATGCCTGCAGCTGTGAGACATCTACTCCTGAGGCTTGCAGCCCAAAGGTTTGAAACATGTCTTCTTGAACTTCAGAGGCTTTTAGACCACGTGCGTTTAAGTCACATTTTTGGACAATTTTAGGTCACATGGGTGAGTCGCATGTGTGACTCACCCTTGACCCTGAAAAAGATATAAAACCAGGGGTTGGCTTTCTTTTTTTGGAGCTCTGACCCACAGCAGTAGTATTGCATGACTCTGGGCCAGCCATTGTTGAGCTCTCAGCTGAACTCAGGTGTTGGTAATTATGAATCATATTTGGTCTGTCTGTTGATGTTTGTAATTTGTTTGTATTTGCTCTGAAGTTCAGGGTGCTGGCTTTTTCTCCTGAACTAAGTGAATGATATTTGTATGCTGGATTAAAGTAAGATTATTAATCCCTTAAAGTTGCTTTCCTTAGTAAAGCAGATCAAAAGAACCTGGACTTGCAGCGTTCTGTGAGCTGGTTGTTCTTGGTTTTTCACCCCCACAGCAGCTGCTAGCCTGATTGTTGAAACACTCCCTCCCTCACTGACCCAGAGAATTCCTTGGGGAAAAACACTGGAATAGAGGAGACAGAAGTGGGGCTTCAGAATAAAAAAAGATCTAGCAGCTTCTACATTAAGGGATCGAAGAGCTTGGAATATGATATTCCGGAGGCCAATGGAGCTAGAATTAAAACCAAGAATCACCCACCCAGAAAAAGAGTATCATGTTCCAAGGCAAAATATAGATTTTCAATAAAATAGAAGACTTCACAGCTTTCTCAGTGAAAAGACCAGAGGTAAATAGAAAATTTGACTTTCAAACACAAGAATCAAGAGAAGCATGAAAAGGTAAACAAGAAAGGGAAATCATAAGGGACTTACTAAAGTGGAGCTGTTTTGTTTACATTCCTACATGGAAAGATGATTTGTACAATTCATGAGACCTCAGTATTAGGGTAGCTGAAGGGAATGTACATGTGTGTGTGTATGTCTACATATATATATATATATATATATATATATATATATATATGTAGACAGAGGGCACAGGTTGAGTTGAATATGAAGGTATGATATCTAAAAAATAAAATAAAATTAAGAGATGAGAGAGGAATATATTGAGAGAGGGATAAAGGGAGAGATAGAATGGAGTAAATTATCTCGCATGAAAGTGGCAAGAGAAAGCAGTTCGTTGGAAGGGAAGAGGGGGCAGGTGAGGGGGAATGTTGGAATCTTGCTCTCATTGGGTTTGACCTGAGGAGGAAATAACATACACACTCAATTGGGTATCTTATCCCACAGGAAAGAAGGAGGAAGGAGATCAAAAAGGGGGGATGATAGAAGGAAGGGCAGATAGGGGGAGGAGGTAATCTAAAGCCAACACTTTTGAAAAGAGACAGGGTCAAGGGACAAAACTGAATAAAGGGGGATAGGAAGGAGCAAAATATAGTTAGTCTTTCACAGCATGAGTACTGTGGAAGAGTTTTGCATAATGATATACATGTGGCCTATGTTGAATTGCTTGCCTTCTTAGGGAGAGTGGTTGGAGAGGGAAGAGGGGAGAGAATCTGGAACTCAAAGTTTTAAGAGCAGATGTTCAAAAGACAATTTTTACATGCAACTAGGAAATAAGATATACATGCAATGGGGGTATAGAAATCTATCTTGCCCTACAAGAAAGTAAGGGAAAAGGAGATGGGGGGGAGTGTGGTGACAGAAGGTAGGGCTCACTAGGGAATGGGGCAATCAGAATATACGCCATCTTGGAGTGGTGGGGAGGGTAGAAATGGGGTGAAAATTTGTAATCAAACTCTTGTAGAAATCACTGCTGAAAACTAAAAATAATAAATAAATTAATAATAATTTAAAAACTAACTGAAATAATTAACAACTTTAGCAAAGTTGCAGGATATAAAATAAACCCACATAAATCCTCCACATTCCTATATATTACTAACAAAGCCCAACAGCAAGAGATAGAAAGAGAAATTCCATTTAAAGTTACTGTAGACATTATAAAATATTTGGGAATCTACCTGCCAAGACAAACCCAGGGCCTATGTGAACACAATTATGAAACACTGCTCACACAAATAAAGTCAGATCTAATTAAATGGAACAACATCAGTAGTTGATGGTTTATTTATATAAAATCTTTTCAATTTAACATAATGAAAATTATCCATTTTGCATTTTGTAATGCTCTCTATCTCCTGTTGTGTCATGAATTCTTTGATTTCCCAAGAATCTGATAGGTAAACTATTCCTTGTTCTCCCAAATTACTTATAGTATCATCCTTTATTCCTAAATCATGAACCCATCTTGACATTATTTTGGTATATGGTGTAAGATATTGGTCTATGCCCATTTTCCAGTTTTCCAGGAATTTTTTTTGTGAAATAGTGAATTCTTAGCCCAGAAGCTAGATTCTTTGGGTTTATCAAAGAGTAGATGGCTATAGTCAGTGACTACTCTGTTTTGTGTACATAACCTATTCCACTGATCCACAACTCTGTTTCTTAGCCAGTACCAGGTAGTTTTGATGACTGCTGCTTTATAGTACAGTTTAATATCTGGTATGGCTAGGCCACCTTCCCTAACACTTCTTTTCATTAATTCTCTAGATATTCTAGACCTCTTGTTCTTCCAGATGAATTTTGTTATTATTTTATCCAGCTCTGTAAAATAATTTTTTGGTATTTCAATTGGTATGGCACAGAAAAAATAAATTAATTTAGGTCAAATTATCATTTCTATTATATTAGCTCAGCCTAACCATGAGCAACTGATATTTTTCATTTTATTTAAATCTGACTTTATTTGTGTGAAAAGTGTTTTGTAATTGTGTTCATATAGGTCCTGGGTTTGTCTTGGCAGGTAGACTCCCAAATATTTTATAGTGTCTACAGTAACTTTAAATGAATTTCTCTTTCTATCTCTTGCTGTTGGATTTTGTTAGTAATGTATAGGAATGCTGAAGATTTATGTAGGTTTATTTTATATCCTGCAACTTTGCTAAAGTTGTTTATTATTTCTCTAAGTAAATCATAATATCATCTGCAAAGTGATAATTTAGTTTCTTCTTTGCCTATTCTAATTCCTTCAATTTCTTTTTCTTCTCTTATTGCTACAGCTAACATTTCTAGTACCAAATTGAATAATAGGAGTGTTTCCCCCCTGATCTTATTAGGAATGCATCTAGCTTACCCCCATTACAAATAATGCTTGTTGATGGTTTTAGGTAGATGCTATTTATAATTTTAAGGAAGGCTCCATTTATTCCTGTGCTTTCTAGTGTTTTCAATAGGAATGGGTGTTGTATTTTGTCAAGGCTTTTTCTGCATCTATTGAGATGATCACATGGTTTCTGCTAGTTTTGTTGTTGATGCAATTAATTATGCTGATAGTCTTCCTAATATTGAACCATCTTTGCATTCCTGGAGTAAATCCTACCTGGTCGTAGTGTATTATTCTTGCAATGTAATAAAGATTAGGAGGGAAGCAGAAAATTGGGAGAAAATCTTTACAACTCATGTCTGTGATAAAGGCCTCATCTCTAAAATATACAGGGAACTGAACCAAAATTTGTAGGAATACAAGTCATTCTCCAATTAAGTAATGGTCAAAGGATATGAACAAGCAGTTTTCAGAGGAAGAAATTAAAGACATCTATAGGCATATTAAAATGCTCCAAATCATTACTGATTAGAGAAATGCAAATCAAAACAGCTCTCCTGTCAGACTGGCTAAAATGACAAAACAGGAAAATGATAAATGCTAGAGAGGATGTGGGAAAATGGGAACACTGTTACATTGCTGGTGGAGTTGTGAACTGATGCAGCCATTCTGGAGAGCAATTTGGAACTATGCCCAGAGGGCGATAAAAATGTGTATACTCTTTGACCCAGCAATACCACTTCTAGGGCTGTATCCCAAAGAGATCATACAATTGGGGAAAGGATCCACATGTACGAAAATATTTACTTTTTGTGGTGGCAAAGTATTGGAAACTGAAGGGATGCCCATCAATTGGGGAATGGCTGGACAAGTTGTGGTATGTAAAAGTAATGGAATACTATTGTGCTGTAAGAAATGGTAACTATATGGACTCCATAATAATCTGGAAAATCCTACACAATGAAATGCTGAGTGAGTGGAGCAGAACTAGAAGAACATTATACACAACCACAGATATATTGATTCTGTGATGACTAACCTTGATAGACTCCACTCATCTCAGCAATACAAAGTTCAAAGACAACTCCAAAGGACTCATGATGGAGAGAGCTATCTAAATTCAGTGAAAGAACTATGGAGTCTGAATGCAGATTGAGGCACTCTATTTGCACTCCTTTTTTTTCTTTTGTTTTTGTTTCTGGGTTTTTTTTTTTTTTTGGTTTTGTTTCTTCTTTCTCATGATTCATTCCATTGGTCATAATTCTTCTTTACAACTTGACTATTGTGTAAATAAGCTTAATGCGAAGTTATATGTAGAAGATATATCAGATTCCATTCCACCTTGGGGAGGGAGGACGGTAGGGGAGGGAAGAAAATCTGGAACTCAAAATCATTCAAAACTGAGTGTTGTAAACTAAAAGTAAAAATCTTAATTAAAATAATAATAATAATAACTATGTCTCAGGTTATATACCACTGTTTTTTAAATTAATTGATTGTTTTTAGTTTTCAACATTCACTTTTATAAGATTTTGAATTCTAAAATTCCCCCTCTGTTTCCATGTTAGTCATGCTGTGAAAGAAGAATCAGAACAAAAGGGAAAAAACCATGAGAAAGAGAAAATAGTATGATTTGATCTGCATTCAGATTCCATCGATCTTTCTCTGGATGTGGATAGTAATTTCCATCATGAGTCTTTTGGAATTGTCTTAGATCATTGCATAGCTGAGAAGAGCTAAGTCTAATAAAGTTGGTCTGAGATACTATTTGTAAATCACTTAGCACAGAGCCTGGTACATAGTAAGGATTTAACAAATGCTTGCTTGCTTCCTTCTTCCCTCAGTGAAGTATGTCTCAATGCATCCTCGCCCCATTAGTTGTTCATACTTGTTTCCTCTCGAAATATTGTTATTACTTTTGGTATTTGGTATTATTTTTTTTTGCTTTGTGGCAGAGCAATTGGGGTTAAGTGACTTGCCCAAGGTCACACGGCTAATACATGTGTCAAGTGTCTGAGGTCGGATGTGAACTCAGGTCCTCCTGACTCCAGGGCTGGTGCTCTACTCACTGTGTCACCTAGCTGCCCCCTGGTATTACTTTTAACATACCTCTTATTTGCTTATTTGTATACATCTTGTATCTTTCCTCCTAATAGAATGTAAACTGCTTGAGAGCAGAGGTTATTTTGTTTTTGTCTTTGAATCCCCAGGCCTAGTGGAGTGTTCTGTAAATCATAGGTGCTTGACAAATCTTTGCTGAATTGAATTTAAGTTAATTAAATTATCATCACTCTGATCTTGGACACAATGCACCCTGAGATCCACGTTAATTTTTTGGCAGCTATACCATGCTGTTGACTCATATTAAGCTTAAGTGGTCCATTAAAAATACCCATCTTTTTCAGACTGTCTAGTCCTTCCTCCCCCATATTGTACTTGTGAGGATGATTTTTTTTAGTTTAATTGTAAAACTTTGCATTTAGCCCTGTTGAATTCCATCTCATTAGGTTCAGCTTTAATGTTCAAGCCTGGTAAGACATTTTTGGATCCTCACTCTATCAGTCAGTGTAATAGCTATTCCTTCTAGGTTTATGCCATTTACAAATTTGAAAAGTATGCCATCTATGCCTTTATTCAAGTTATTGAGAAAATTTTCAACTAGCTTCAGGCTGATTGAAATCTTGGAGGCACTCCACTAGAGAATTCCCTCCAATGTGAAATCAGACCGTTAATGAGTATTTGGGGGTCCAACATTTCAATCAGTTTCTAGATCTATTCAACCATCGTCTAGCCACAACTAAATTTTTTGGAAAAGAAACTCAATCAAACACTTTCTTGTTCTGGGTAACCTTGTCAAAAAAGCGCATGGGTTTAGTCTGGCATGTTTTGCTCATCCTGTTTTTGTTCATTTCTGTTATTATTGCTTCCTTCTTCAAAGGTACGATATCCCTTTAATAAAATATTCTAGGACTTATCTATGAGTCAAAGCCAAGCTAACTGCTCTATATTTTGCTTAATCCACCCTCTTCTTTGGAAAAGAAGGTGAGAATGAGATTGTGGAGTTGTTAAAATGACATACCAAGGAGTTAGTATTTTGTCTAAGAGCCACTGAAGATTTGGGGTGCAACAGAGTATCTTTATTGTTTTTATTTTGTTGCTGTTGAGTCCTTTTTAGTCGTGTCCAATTATTTTGTGACTTCATTTGAGGATTTCTTTGCAAAAATACTGGGGTAGTTTACCATTTCCTTCTCCAGATCATTTTACAGATGAGGAAACTGAGGCAAACATAGTTAACTAACTTGCCCAGGGTCACACTGCTAGTAACAATCTGAAGCCAGATTTGAACTCAGATCTTCCTGACTCCAGGCCCCCTGCTCTATCCACTGTGCCACCAAGCTATCTCAGAGTAATGTTGACAGACCAACATTTCAAGAGGAAAAACAATGAAATGAGGTAGCTAAAAAGAGCTTTGGACTGAGAGTCAGGAGTTCTGGGTTCTAGTTCCATCTCTGCCAATAATCTACTGTGTAAGCTTGGGCAATTAATTTCACCAATTTGGGGAATCTTTCTGCTATAATAACAATAATAAATGATTCCAATTGTGACAAATAGATTCCCCACCCTGACCCCCGCCACCAAACATTCAGTGTCAGAAGCCAACGTAAACTCATTGAGCTATAATGCACCTTAGAGATCACAAGGTCATAGATCTATCAACCTTCAGATGTATTAGCATCACCATTTCAGAAATGAGAAAACTAAATTCCAAAAAGCAAATATGATTAAAACAAGATCTTAGATCAAGTTAATGGCAGATCTAGCTGATACTTCACTCCTTTGCTAGACTTCTTTCTATTAATCTGGAAATACCCTTCGCTCTTCAGTTTTCTCTACCTCTGCACCAGGTGCCTTGCCCATATAAGGATGACTCCACCTTAAGGGGTCCTCACTGATCAGTGAGACTCTCCCTAGGACGGAATTACCTTGAGGAATCCCAGCAATGCTCTTCATTTCATTTCTTGCTCACTTTCCATTCTGTTCTACTTCCACACTAGCTAACTTGCTTTCAAGTGCCTATCTTCCCCCCTTTTTCCAGCTCCTCATTATCTCTTGTCTTTCTTTATTAGAATATAAACTTCTTGAAAGTAGGGACTATCTTGGTTTCTTGTTTTTGTTTTACTTTTTAACCCTAGTGCGTAGAACAGTGCCAGGTACATAGTGATTGCTTTATAAAAGCTCTATGATCCATCCATCCATCTATCTATCTATTTATCTATCCATCCATCTATCCATCATCTATCCATCTATCCATCCATCCATCTATCTGTCTATCTATCTATCTTGCTTCCTCTAACCCCTTTATTTTTAAGATGAGGGAACTGAGAGCCAGAAAAATAAAATAACTTGCCTAACACACATTGAGCTAGTGGAAGAGTTGGCACACAGACCCAGGTCATCTCTTGCCATGCAAAAGCCTTTCTCTTTGCTTAGCACAGTGCCAGGTGCATAGCAAGTGCTTAGTAAATATTTGTTGATTTATTGATTCATGCATTTATATGGCTGCCTCTTAATAATGCCAACCCCTTAAATCTGCATAACAGTTTACATTTTATAAAGTACTTTCACAGACCTTACCTCACTTCATTCTTCTGCTAGCCCTGCCAGACAAGTGGTACAAGAATTAGCTTTCACAGATTAGTAAACTGAGACTGAAAGAGGTGATGTGACTTTGCTAAAGCAACATAATCAGCATGTAGAAGAGCTGCCACCTGAAGATGGGTCTCTTGCCTCTGAGTCTAGGGTCCTTTCTATTTCACCATGCCACCTTTCCCCACTGAACTTGTCTGAGGTTCAGCCTGGAAGAAAAGAGCCAATGATGAAGCCAGCTAGATTCTTGATGGATCAAATGGTTCTCTCTTTGATCAGCGCCTGACATCTTTTGGCATTCCGACCCACATTTTCCCACTGGAGTAAGTGTCATGTAGATCAATAGATAGATAAATAGACAGATAGATAGATAGATAGACAGACAGATAGATAGAAAAAAATTAAAATATTTAAACTACTCAGTTAAAAAGGACTGAGATCCAAAGTCAGAAATGTCACTAGTTAGGCGTTATGGAATCCCTGTATTCCCAGCCTGGAGCTAAGACCTACAGAGAATATTTTAAAGATTCAAATGCAACTTACGATGTAACTCTTGGACTTAGGAAGAAAAGACTGCCTTGATGGTTTTCAAAGGATCTCCCAGGGTGGAAATATTTATTGTCCTGGAAAAGAACCAAGGTAATGGCCCTCAAAGTGTTTCTTCCGGATAAACACAGTAATGATACCACATCTTGAGTTTATGTACCAGAGATCCTTGTGGAGAAACTTACAGCTAATTAGACATGAAGGAGACATCCAGCATATTAGCAGGTTAGTGGGATGAGGGGAAGAAAAGGTTACATTTCAATTAGTTAAATCTCATTGCCCTAATCTCCTCTCATTGAACTCTAAGTCACCAAGGATTGTGGAGTTTATTCAGACAACTACTGCAAACAGAAATCCTCCTAATATCCACAAGGCCTAGGGGGCATTATAGCATCAATGAGCCAGAAGGGACTTTAGGGATCTTGAAGTCATAGCACCACTGAATTTCCAAGGGGAAAGGAACCTTATATATTATCTAGTACATAAGTTCTTAAACTGGGATTTATGAACTATATATGTAAATGTCATATGTTATAAACGTCATAAATGTTACATACGTATATATAAAACCACACAATAACTGAATTTCAGTGTGATTTCTTTTTTATAATCTTAAATATTTTATTTTATTCATTTAAAAATATTATTCTGAGAAAGGGTTGAGGCTCCACCAGATAGCCAAAAGGGTGTATGTCACAAAAAAGAGTATGGACCTTGCTCTAGTCTACTGTAATCTCTTCATTTTTTCCAGATGAGGATACTGGGTCCAAGGGAGGGGGCATGACTTGTTGTTTCTCCTTTGTTTTTGAAGAGGACCAATGACATCACAGGGTAATGTCCTGACTCACGCACAAATTGGATTTAAGTTAGGCAGAGTTGCACAAAGTTGTCAGCCTCACGCTCTCTACCAGAGTCACTGAAGTCCAGTGGCAAGACAGAAGTCAGGTCATCTGAAGATGGCCTGGGATGTAGTGGATAAACTTGGCATCTTTGATGTTTGACCAAGCTCTAAGGACTCCACAGCACCTGCCTCAGCTGCCTTCATGGCCATTGGAACAAACTGTACTTATCCAACCATTCCGCTGGGGGAAGGCTTTACATGCTTAGAGTAGATCCTCACCTAACTCACAAACCCACCAGTTATCCTCAGCTTGGCTTAGCCTATCTGATGAGATGGTTTACCAGGTTGTGGCTGCATGCCACAGCTTTTTGGAGTCACAAGTTGAGAGCTGAGGGTCAGGTAGACACCAAAGGTGAATGAACAACCCTGAAAAGGGCTCAGCAAGCCTTCACACCAGAAGTGCTACTCCTCCTTGAACACCCATATACCCCAGGGACATGATTCACAAGATAAGTGAATTTAGAGCTGAAACATACCAATAAGCAGCACATAAGAGCAAGGAGATCCTGAACCTCTGGTGTTGTGTTTGTTATTAGCTGGCCCATTTGTCCAACTACTTCATTTTACAAATGGGGAAACTAAAGCCTAGGAAGAGGGAGTAATTTAGAGTTTCTTATCATTTAAGAGCTGATAGAAAGCTTAGATAGATATTATCTATTTCAACACCCTCCCCAACTTTATGAAAGAAGAAAGTAAGACTTGAGAAGGTTCAGACTTAACCTAATATTGCACACGTAGTATGCAGGATCACACTATGATTTGAAACTAGTTCGTCTGATTTATCCAAGGTCTCATAAAAAGTCAGTGACAAAGCCAGGTGGAAAAATTAGATGTCTTGACTGATTTTCCACACATCTACCCTGCCTCTCTAACCCCTTTGTCTGACAGTTAAAGAAATCAAGGCCCAGAGAAAGAAAGTAGCCTTCCCATGGTCACTCAGTACTTTAGTGGTGTAAGTGCTTTGGGGAGAATAGCGACCCATTCACACATGGCAGAGAATAGAACCCACCTGTCCTGGTTCCTAGTCAATTACACACCTACTTCACTATTTCCATATTCTCCCTTCAAAGCACAATGGACTGAAGCAATTGTGCCTCCTCCTTCAAGAGGCTGCCACTTACCAACATGCAAACTTGACATTTTCTACTTTACAGGAAAGGCAGTGGGGAGGCGGGTGTGTACTACAAGGACCTCTGGAGCCAAGATTGCAGGGAAAGCAAGGATTCCCTTTAGCTCTTCCCCAAATCCCTCCAAACACCTGTAAAAATGGCTCTGAACAAATTATAGAGCTGCAGAACCCACCAAATAGCAGAAGGAAGCAGGTCTCCAGCCCAGGACAGCCTGGATGGTCACTGGAAATGGTCTATCAACACAGTGCTGGGAGCAGAGCACAGCCTAGCAGGACATGGCAGGACAGACCAGAACAGGAGTCAGCCCGGAGCAGGCCTTCAGGCCATGAATCATTGATCTGTGGGAGTTACCAGACTTCTCAACCCACAAACACCAAAGACCACAGAGCAGGTTAGTGGGAAAACTGCTAGATCTGGTTAGAAAGCAGTCCAGCCCTCCCCATAGGGGTGGTGGAGGTTGTGCTGCACAGCATCTGTGGCTGCTTCCAGAGCTCCAGCATCAGCTGCTTCCACAATCCCTGGCTCACACAGTGGGAGGAATCAAGCGGCAGACCAGAGTGGGAGTGCAGGGCTTGCTTTGCCCTGCTTAGATCTGGATTGCAATCCTGGTTGGTGGTTCTTGGAGGAGGAGAAGGAGTGCTGCTATGGCAGTGACAGTGGAGTAGAAGTAGCTCTGAAAACAGCAGCACAGCCCCTCAAGCTTGGGACAAAGCATTCTCTATTCTACAGGCAGTCATACCTTGACAAAAAGCTCAAAGGTCAAGTAGTTGGCTGGGAACAGGGCCAGGCAGTGAAAAAGGATGCAGACTCAGACTCAGACTTTGGAATCTTTCTTTGGTAACAAAGAAGACCAAAATATACAGCCAGAAGAAGTCAACAAAATCAAAGAGCCTGCATCAAAAGCCTCCAAGAAAAATATGAATTGGTCTCAGGCCATGGAAGAGCTCAAAAAGGATTTGGAAAAGCAAGTAAGAGAAGTAGAGGAAAAATTGGGAAGAGAAATGAGAGTGATGTGAGAAAACCATGAAATACAAGTCAACAACTTGCTAAAGGAGACCCAGAAATACTGAAGAAAATAACACCATAAAAATAGATTAACCCAAATGGCAAAAGGGCTCCAAAAAGCCAATGAGGAGAAGAATGCCTTGAAAAGCAGAATTACCCAAATGGAAAAGGAGGTCTAAAAGACCACTGAAGAAAATACTACCTTTAAAATTAGATTGGACCAAGTGGAAGCTAGTGACTTTATGAGAAATTGAGGTATTATAAAACAGAACCAAAGGAATGAAAAAATGGAAGACGATGTGAAATATTTCATTGGAAAAGCCACTGACCTGGAAAATATATCCAGGAGAGACAATTTAAAAATTATTGGACTACCTGAAAGCCACGATAAAAAAAAAAAGTCTAGACATCATCTTTCAAGAAATTATCAAGGAGAACTGCCCTGATATTCTAGAGCCAGAGGGTAAAATAGAAATTGAAAGAATCCACCAATTGCCTCCTGAAAAAGATCCCAAAAAGAAAACTCCTAGGAATATTGTTGACAACTTCCAGAGTTCCCACGTCGAGTAGAAAATATTGCAAGCTGCCAGAAAGAAACAATTCAAGTGTTGTGGAAACACAATCAGGATAACACAAGATCTAGCAGCTTCTACATTAAGTGATCGAAGGGCTTGGATTATGATATTCTGGAGGTCAAAGGAGTTAGGATTAAAACCAAGAATCGCCTACCCAGCAAAACTGAGTATCATGCTCCAAGGCAAAATATGGATTTTCAATAAAATAGAGGCCTTTCAAGCTTTCTCAGTGAAAAGAGCAGAGCTGAATAGAAAATTTGACATTCAAACACAAGAATCAAGAGAAACATGAAGAGGTAAACAAGAAAGAGGAATCATAAGGGACTTACTAAAGTTGAACTGCTTTTTTACATTCCTACATGGAAAGATGATATGCGTAATTCATGAGACCTTTCTCAGTATTAGGGTAGTTGAAGGGAATATATGTATATATAGACAGAAGGCACAGGGTGAGTTGAATATGAAGGGATGATATCTAAAAAAATAAAACTAAATTAAGGGATGAGAGAGGAATATATTGAGAGAGGGAGAAATGGAGAGATAGAATGGGGTAAATTATCTCACTTAAAAGTGGCAAGAAAAAGCAGTTCATTGGAAGAAAAGAGAGGGCAGGTGACGCGGAATGTTGGAATCTTGCTCTCATCGGATTTGACTTGAGGAGGGAATAATGTACACACTCATTTGGGTGTCTTACCCCACAGGAAAATAGGGGGAAGGGGATAAAAAAGGGGGCACAATAGAAGGGAGGGGAGATAGGGGGAGGAGGTAATCAAAAGCAAACACTTTTGAGAAGGGACAGGGTCAAGGGAGAAAATTGAATAAAGGGGGACAGGATAGGATGGAGGGAAATATAGTTAGCCTTTCACAACACAAGTATTGTGGAAGTATTTTACATAAAGACACATGTGTGGCCTATGTTGAAATGCTTGCCTTCTTAGGGAGGGTGGGTGGGGAAGGAAGAGGGGAGAAAATTTAGAACTCAAAGTTTTAAAATCAGATGCTCAAAAGAAAAAAGTTGTTTTAGCATGCAACTGAGAAATAAGATATATAGGCAATGGGGCATAGAACTCTATCTTGCCCTACAGGAAAGTAAGGGAAAAGGGGATGGGGGTGGGAGTGTGGTGACAGAAGAGAGGGCTGACTGAGAACGGGGAAATCAGAATATATCCCATCATGGAGTAAGGGGGGAGGGTAGAAGTTGGGAGAAAATTTGCAACTCAAAATCATGTGGAAATCAATGTTGAAAACTATGATATTAAATAAATAATAAAATTTTCAAAAAATGATCTCTGACTTGAAGATAGCTAATGTGATGCTCACTGCAACCAACTATGTGACCTTGGAAAAGTCACTTAACATTTTGGAGTCTTAGTTTGCCCTTCTATCACCTGGAGATAGGAATATTCATGTGAGATAACTGTTGTTATACTTGTACTACCTACTTCATGGGTTTGCTGTGAGGAATCTGCTTTAGGAACCTTGAGCTACTAAAGAATCATCAGTTCCAGTTGTATGGCCTGCCAAAGTTTGGTCAACAGTTTATAAAGAAACAGATAAGAGTGATTTAGGAAGGATCAGACAGAATGAAAAGTGATGGGCAAGGGAGAGATGAGTTGGAGCTTCGAATCCCAAGGCCAAAGCCCCATACCTATTTTCTAAGAGAAATAACCAGTTCTTAAAATGGCCTTAGCAGCTCCCATTTTGACAGAACTTTCCTCACAGAACTGTTAGGGGAGTAATATTGTATCAGCAAGGCAATGTTCATTTTGCTTGCCATTACAAATGCCAAGATTATTGTCTCCACTTTACAGATCAGGAAACAGAGACTCAGAGAATCTAGGCCATGGATACACAGCTAAGAAGTGACAGACTTCTTAGCAAGAGGAAAAATCACTCTGCCATCTCCAGAGGGCTCCCAGAGAGCAGCCTTGGATGGGGAAGAGAGCTTTGATCCCTTTCTTAGCACTGGAGGTCAGAGTGAAAGATTTTATTCTGTAGACTCTCCTTGGTCTATTGCAGATTTCAAACTCTCATTTCCTTTCCTCCATGGCCACTGGGCTGTGTGAGCTATGCATGCAGGCAAAAGTATTTTGAACCTATTCTGCTCATAAGAAAAACAAGGCATCCAGGATCTGTAAATTTGTCTGCATTTCTTTCTCTCTCTCTCCTGCTTCTTGTCACGGACCGAGTTGGTGTCTTCCTCCTCCCCCTTCTCCCATTCTGCCTGATTCATGTGTTGATTTCTCAATTCCAAGACAGCTGCTGTGTTGAACTGTGATATTACAGGCAACATTAGCAGTAAATGAACCTGTCAGGATCAAATTGGGGAGCTTGGGGAAACTGATAATGAGAAGAGATACTGCCCCAGGGCTTTGAGGCAGAAGAAAAGTGTGCAGAATTGGTTAGCTTTGTGACCTTGGATAAGTCCTTTGCTCTTTCTGACTCTTATTTTCCTCAACTATTAAATTGCAATAATACTATTTGTGCTTCTTTCACACAGTCATGCCAAGAAGAGTAGTCTGTAAAACATTAAAGCAGCATAAAAACAAGTGACTATGATGATGATGATTGCTACTATTATCAATATTTCATATTGTTATTGGAAGAACCGTTGCTTCCAGAATCTTATTTCTCTTGCAATTCAAAACTCAGTCGTCATGACCTGTAGCCAGACTGAAAAAAGATGATACGAAAGGGTTGTTTAGAACATGCAGGGTCCACCAGAACCAGCAAGGGGCAAGAGATTCCTTGTTGTGTCCCAGATAAGTATACCCATTCAAGATAGGGCAAAAGGAGCACAGATCCCAGAATCATAGATTTAGAACTAGAAGAGATCTTAAGATTTAGTAGAACCCTTTCAATTACAAATGAAGATCTGAGGTCCATTGAGGTTAAGTGACTTGCTCAAAGTCACACGGTCAGTAAGTGACCAAGCTAGGATTAAAATCCAAGTTGCTGGTTCCAAATTCAGTACTCATACTACATCATGTCACTTTCCAAATACACAGTTCACAGTTATGAGCCCCAGATCAGAGAATTAAGCCAAATACAGGATCAGGAAAAGCAAATTGTTGGGTCATAAAGGTGGAAAAGAACATATATGTGGATCATTTGTTAATTGGACAGTGTTCGCATAATCAGAGAGACAGAGCAATTGACCTGTAAGAGCAGGGAGGGAGCAGCTGCTGTCATCAAACTTAATGAGGGCACCAGCCTCTTTTCTACTCTTCTACTCTGAATCTTCCTGTAAGCAGCATATAAACACAAGATGATTCTAAAACTCTAGGCTTGTGGGTTTTTTTAATAGACTTGCATCATAGTACAGTAGAGTCCAAGAAAGCCAGGTTAAGCTTCTTTTTGCTCTTTGTGACAGAGTTCCAGGGGCTTTCATTCCTGGTTGGTTGTGTATCTCTCTCTCTCTCTCTCTGTCTCTCTCTCTCTCTCTCTCTGTCTCTCTCTCTCTCTCTCTCTCCCCATTTCTGCTGTTTCTGTCCAAGGTCTTAGACAGATAAGCCACAGGAAGATTTTGGCAACAATAATTCTTTGTCCTAAGGTCAGCAATAGCTGCCCCTTAGTTTGCTCATGTCCTATAAAATGAGAGGGTTAAACAAGAAAGCTTTTGAGGTTCTTTTTAGCTCTAGATCAGTAATCCTACGATCTATGATATTTGTGTTCTAGATTCTAGGGTCTCTTCTTAACATTCAATGTTCCCAGGTCCCTTAGAGTTTTAAAGTACCTTTTGGATCTAATGATTTAGCTTTGTAGGTATTTTGTTCTAGGGTTCCTTTAACGATTAATAACATGCAGAGTTCTGGGACTGCCTGGCAACTGCTTTCACTTCCAAGAGCACACAATAAAGTCGTAGTAGTGCTGAGAGAAGAAGTCACTAGTCTTGTGCTTGGTTAACTATTCTACATTGGCTGTCCACCTAAGAGATAAAAATGGTGGGATCTCTCTCAAGACAGAAATAAATAAGAAGGTTTTCACATACTATATTTATGGAAAGAAAGTTCATATATTTAACTCTGTGTGTGTGTGTGTGTGTGTGTGTGTGTGCGCGCGCGCACAGGAAAAAGTAGTCAAAGAAACTCCACCTCTAGACTGGGCAAGGTAAGAATAAAAATAGCAATCTTTTCTCTGATAAATTTAGAAAGACTTCATGGAAGAGTGGTAACCTTAAGCTATTTAAGGGATTGTGTTGTATGAGGTCAGAGGACTTGGGTTTGAATCTTGACTCTACCTACATTTCTTAATGGGGTCTCAGTTTCATGATAACCAAAGGAACAGAGAAGTTTGTTCAGGGTCACACAACTAGTAGGTATCTGAGATCATATTTGAACTCAGGTCTTCCTAACTCCTAGTCCAGCACTTTACCTACTATGCAATACTGCCTTTCATACAGAGCAAGCCATTTTAGACAAGATTTGTCTCTTAAACTGGGTAAACCTATATTTTATAGTTATAGTAAGAACCTATAAAAAGAACCTAACTCCCTGCACAAGATGCTGATAATTCTGCTACCAGGTTACAATATGTGACTTAGGTTATCATGTGCCTTTTTATAGGCCTTTATTAGTGGGTGGAAGTGATTGTGTCAGATGTATTATGGCTTGAAATAAAGCAGAACTTCCTAATAATAAGTATCATACAATCTAAATCCAGATTTGAATTCAGGTCTTGATGACTCCAGACCCAGCGCTCTATCCACTGTACCACCTAGCCTCCTAATTAATGAACTTAACTGGAGTTAGTTTCTGATTGCCAAAGTCTCATCTTTGCCTGTCTTATATTTATTTTACAATCCAATAGAACTTGGGGCCATTTAAAAATATGAATTGCTATATCCCTCCCTCATGCTCTATGAGTTGAGTTTTTGAAGCTGAGTACATTTATCTCTGTTAAATTTTACCTTGTTAGATGCTGGTTCACTTTAAAATGCTGGCCTGAAATTGTACTGTGGTTATTATTAAGCCTCATTGAAAAGACAGTGATTATACAAAGATGAAATGAATCCTCAAGGCCAGAACCACTAAGTGATGGCCCCAAGTTCCCAAGTGGTGGTGACGATGGTTATAGGAAGGGAGGTGTTCATGTAGTAACCTCCTAATTGTTCTGTCTCCTTTTAGCTCTGTGCTAGGCCCAGAGTGTAGGGAGTGGAGGTTATTTTTTAAAAGCATATACATACATACATACAGTAAGACACCATCTAGAACATTACCTTTGGTTCTGGGCATTGCATTTTAGGATGTATGTCAACAAGTTAAAACACCTTCTGCGAAGGGTGACCAAGTAAGTGAAGGGCCTGGACACTTTGTCATACAAGTATTGCTTAAAGAGCCAATGATGTTTACTCAGGAAAAAGGGAGAGAAAGCAGTTGTCTTCATATATGGAAAGGGTTATAATGGGTTTATACTCTAGAGAGGGGATGGGGTGGGGGGTGGGAACCTGCAACCTCAGGGCCACATTTGGCCTTCTAGGTCCTCAAGTGCAGCCCTTTGACTGAATCCAAACTTATCCGCTTAATAAAAGGATTTGTTCTGTAAAGCTTGGAGTCAGTCAAAAGGTCTCACCTGAGGACCTAGAAGGCCACATGTAGCCTCAAGGCTGCAGGTTCCCCATCCATGCACTAGAACATGGGCCTATATTTTATTTAATATATTTAAAAACATTACTCAGAGAAGGGATCCGTAGGATCCATTACATACACATGCAAAACATTAAGATGTCTGCCCTTGAAAATAGAATCAGTACTAGTGAACAGAACTATGATTTTGACTCCATACAGGGCATCCCAAAAGTCTTAGGGCAGTTTTAAACCTTACGAAGCTTATACAGTCTATAAAAGGAGCTTTGCAGAAGAACTGTCTAACAATGGAATGGACTGGCTCAGGAGGTAGCAATCTTTTCAGTTCTGGAAATATTAAAGGAGAGCCTGAATGAGTATTTTTGAAGGATTTGCTCCTTTCTAATCTCTTAAGTTTATAACATCAGAGTCATCCTTGATTCTTTCTTCTCTTTCTCCCACTCACTATATTCAAACAGTTGACAAATCTTGTCCATTAGACCTTCACATCCATCTCATCTCTCCGTACCACTCACAGAGCCACTCAAGTTAAAGCTTTGGTCACTTTTCCCCTGCATTATTGTAACCACCTACGAATTGGTCTCTGTGCTCCCAACCTATGTCCTTGCCAATTCAAACTCTACCTATCTTCCTGAAAAAAATATGCAGTGGTTTTTATTGTCTTTAGTATAAAGCAAGTTCCACATCAAAGAGAAGAGTTTGCATTTAAACCTAAAGGTCATAGGGAGCCACTAGAATTTAAAAATCAAAGGAGCAACACGGATATTCCTGTACTTAAGGGGCAGTTAGGTGGCACAGTGGATAGAGCGTAGGGCCTGGAATCAGGAACATGAATCTTCTTGAGTTCAAATCTGACCTCAGACACCTTCTAGCTGTGTGACCCTGGACAAGTCATTCAACCCTGTTTGCTTCAGTTTTCTCAGAAGATCTGGAGAAGGAAATGGCAAACCACTTAAGTATCTTTGCCCCTCCATGGGGTCATAAAGAGTCAGACATGACCGAAACAACTGAACAAGAAATATCGCACTTGTAGCTGGAGACAAGCTTGGAAATAGGAATAACTTGAGTGAGATGGAACAATTAGAAGGTGATGGTAATAGATAAGGCAAGGGATGCTAAATGCATAAACTAGGTAGGGCAGGGCCGTCACCTACAAGCATAGAAATTTGCATAAATGGTTTAGTAAACAAAGCTGAGATACCCCAGAGCTCCCACTAAAATGGCAAATCAAAATACGTTGTCTATTGTTTCAAGGAAAACCTAAGGTCGGACAGCCCTCAACTAGGGTAATGGTTATGTGAAGAGAGAGAAAGGAATGAAGGAGAGAGATGTACGGGAAGTAAAATTGACAAGGCTAGGCAATTTGTTTTCATAGTCTATGAGTTGTGATACTTAAGAAGTTTATACTCTAACTGATGGGACAAGATTTATATCCAAAGCACATCTAGAAAAGAAGTTACTATCAGGACTGATGAAATTTCAAGTGAGGGAAAGATTACAATGAGCAACAGCAACACTCAGAACTGTTATTTAGAAATTTTTGGCACTGAGGGAAATTCAGTAGGGGTAGAGAGAAGGCGAGAGATCCAGGGGACACGACAAGGCCAAATGTAGGGATGCAGAGAGCAGAGCAGTGAGAACACATTTGTAGTGTGGCCATGGAGAAAGAAGTATAGTCATCTGCTAACTTCATATTTTAACGAAATGTTTTCACTAAGTACATTTTAAGCTTACTTATTTCTGTAGGAGAGTGAGAGTTTCCTATGCATTCTATATTTTAGGACCCTGGGGCAAAGTCCTGGTTGCCCCACTTTAGTTATAGCCCTTACAACAACTTTTTCAAATGTAATTCTGTTACCAGATCAAAAACCAGTCAAAAGACAGAACAAAAATGCAAGTCAAATACCTTGCTGGCAGGAGATTTTCTTTGCAATCCCTTGAATACCTTCTGAGCCACCCTCCTGAACTGCTGCTGAACCCCTGTATGTCTTTTAATTATGCCTGTTCCCTTTGATGGTCTATTATCAAAAGAAGAGAGAAAAAAGTCTCAATTAAGGAGCTCAAAAGATGCTGAGCTAAAGAACTATCCAGAAATCCTCTTTTTGTTTCCTGTTCTGAATGTGCTAGGCCTGTTCATGTTGGGCCACTGTTTTTCAGCCAATTTGGAAAATGGAGCTTATATTCATTAGCCTTGAAGTCAAGACCCCTTCTACCTGCTGTAACGTTATCTGTCAAATCTCTCTCCAGTGGGGGTTTCCTGCCATGAAACCTAGTGCTGTATGACCCAAGAATTTTGCCTGGAATTAGTCATGCTTCCCTACATCAATATCTGAGCTGGCCTGGGCCATTTCTTTCCTGGCCATAGCAAGGACCTTGTATTGGCAGCTGAGAGGACTTTGTTTAAATACTTTCATTTTAGTTGGCAGGGCTCTTCCCTTGCTAGGCTACCTTTTTTCCTCTTTCTTTTTCTTTGCCAAAGGTTTATATTCCTTGAGGTTTGCCCTGATTTAAGCTGTTGGATTGTAAAATACAGCTTGCTCTGATGCCTCGAGGGAACTTGGTGGAGAGACTGCTGGCAGCTGATTAGGTCAGAAATGCAGACATCTCAAACATACCTATTGACAATCCTTTTTGAAAGCAAAGAGCTTCCAGGCTTATTAGGGCTGCTGGAGTTTTCCTTATAGCTCTGTGTCTAATGAGGAAATAGAGAGAGAGAGTTCAGGGAAGGACAGTATTTCTCTATAAACCAGAAACCAAATTCTCTCTAGCATAAAGGAGTGGCTGGTTTTCCCCTCTGGAGGCAAAGTTGGTGCTCAGCCTGCTGCAGAGTTTATGAAAAAGGGACTCTAGATGCTTCTTTCCAAAGATTAGCTTGTGAGACTGTAATGACAGACAGGACCCTGAAGAGAGCTCCTTGTTGGGCAGCCCAGCTTCTTAAAACTCCCAAGAAGGCATGTGCAATAGTAAATGTTCCCAGTGGTTTGTCCTCTCACTTCTTGCTCCTAGTTTGTCTATCTTATTGACTCAGCTCAAATCCCAATTTCTTCGGGAGACCTTTCCCCTCCCACCCAGTAACTAATGCTTTCCTCTCTCAGATTAACTTCCATTTATTGCTAATAATATTTTATTTTTCCCCAATTATGTGCAAAGATAATTTAGCATTTTTTTAAATTTTATTTTTAATTTATGGAATAAAACAGGCCATTTCCATAACATAGCACAATAAAAAAGATGATTGTACATGAAACTGCAAATCTACTATGTACAACTTGCTATTCTTTTCAAATATACAACAAAATAATCATGTAAATTTCTTTTTTTCCCTTTTTTCCCTTTTTTTCTTTTCCCTCCCCTGCCCTGGAAATGGTTATCATTAAACACAAATAGGTGTATGTATATACATATATGTGTGTATGTATACATGCATATATGAATATGTAAAATTATTCTCTCTATACATATGCATATATGTATACATATATGTGTGTGTGTATATATGTATATATACACACTTCTTTTGTCAGTTCTTTCTCTGGATGCAGATAGCATCTTTCTTCATATGTCATTTATAGTTAATTTGGGTATTTATACTGGACAAAATAACTTATTCCCTCAAAGTCATTCTTAAAACAATATTACTGTTACTGTATACAAAGTTCCCTTGCTTGTGTTCATTTCACTTTTTATTATTTTGTGCAAGTCTTTCCATGATTCCCTAAAATCACTGAGCTCATCATTTCTTATAGCACAGCAGTATTCCATAACAACCACATACAACTTATTCCGCCATTCCAATTGATAGGCATCCCTGAAATTTCCCAGTCCTTTGCCACCACAAAGAGAGCTGCTATAAACATTTTAGAACATATGGGTTTAACATTAATGGTAGCATTCATTTTTAAAAAAAAATTTTTTTTGAGTTCCAAATTTTCTCCCTCAGCTCCCCCCTCCTTCAGATGGTAAATAAGTTGATATAGGCTATACATGTTCAATCATGCAAACATATCACCATATTAGTCATGTGAAAGATGAGAAACTCAAAGGGAAAAAAAAACATGGAAAAAGTGAAAAACAGTATACTTCAGTCTGCATTCAGACTCCATCAGTTCTTTTTCTGGAGGTGGATAGCATTTTTCATCATGAGTCCTTTTCCCCCATTTATTTTGTATGTAGCTTGTATATGCCTTTACATGTTACAGTTTATAATTATTTACACCAAGGGTGTCAAACTCAGTAAGAATAGGGCCCATTATACTACATAAGGATCTGTGTGGGCCTCATATTTTCTTAGAAAACCACATGTTAACATTATCTACATTCTACTGTATTTGTATTTATTTTGTTAAATATTTCCCAATTACATTTTAATCTGGAAGTGTTGATAGCTGCCTGTTTGATGCCTCTGATTTATACATTGTGTTTCCCAATAACATGTATAGTCCTTCAAGATGGGGAATATTTTTGCCTTTTTTGTATTCTGAATGTAGTACTTGGAACATGTTATTTATTCAGATCGGTCATGTTTGACACTGTGATCCCATTTCGGGTTTTGTTGGTAAAGATACTGGAATGGTTTGCCATTTCCTTCTCCAGCTCATTTTACAGATGAGGAAACTGAGGGAAACAGGGTTAGGTGACATGCCCAGGGTCACATAGCTAGTAAGTGTCTGAGGCTGGATTTGAACTCCAGTCTTCCTGACTCTAAGTCCAGTAGTCTATCCTCTGCACTACCTAGTCACCAACTTGACCAAAGTGCTTAGTAAACGCTTGCTGATTGGTTGACTGAAGGTCATACCTTCATTTTGCCTGTTTAATTGAATTCAATAAACATTTACTAAATGCCTGATTTACAAAGCTTTTTGCTCAGAGCTAGTCATACAGCATAGTGTTCTGGAACAACAAGAATAGTGTCAGAAGACACAAACTTTAATCATGACTCTGTTACTTATTACACACACAACATTGGGAAAGTATTTTTGTCTTTTTTGGCCATCAGTTTCCACAGCTGTAAAATGAGCAGGTTAGGCTAATAGAGGGATTCTTGACATTTTTTGTGTCCTGGATTTCTTTGGTGGTCTGGTGAAGCCTATGGACCCCTTTTCAGAATAATATTTTTAAATGTATAAAGTAAGATACATAAGATTATAAATGAACCCAAGTATGTGAAACATAGTTATCAATTTAAAAAAAAATTTAGAAAAGCAAGTTCACAGACCCTAGTTAAGAATCCTTGGTTAGATGTTCTCTAACATTCTTTCCAGATCTAGATTCCAGGAAGATGAAACCCAACATAACTTTTCAGATCCCTGAAAACTACTCTAATGTAACCTTATGTAGGAGAGACAAATATGGTGTAGTAGATATAGTGATGGATCTGGAGTCAAGAAGAACAGATTTGAATCCCACCTCAAATACTTCCTAGCTGTGTAACCCTGTGAAAGTCAATCAAACTTTGCTTCTTTGTTTTGAAAATAAATGAGTGATGGATTTCATGACCTCTAAGATCCCTCCCATAAGTCTATGCTTTTATAAAGATCACACAAGGTAAAATATGATAGGAGCAAAGGGGACCCAGGCAATCTTAAGAGAAAGAATACTTTTCAACTTGGGGCACGAGGAAAGGCTTCAAAAAGAAAATGACATGCGAACTGGACTTTGAAAGGAGAGATAGGTTTCTGCAGGCAGTGAATTTGAAGAACTGTGTTTGTGTCAGACAGCTTGTACAAAGGCACAAAATGAAAGACAGTAGGGTGAGGAGGAGGGATGGAGAGTAATCCAGTGGAGAGGATTCTGGGGAGATGGCAGAGTAGGTCAGAAAATGCCAAGCTCTCAAGATTTTCCCCCACAAAAGAGTTAAAATAGCACCTTAGGGTGAACAAAGTGTGGGTGGAGACAAAGAAGAATAGGGGCATAACCAGGATCTTCCTGGGAAAATTTGAGAAGATCTGAAGAAAAATCCCAGGACAAGGTTTGATCCCTGCAAAGAGTAAACACCTCCAAGCTAGGTCTATTCTAACAACAAGCAGCAAGCAGCTTAAACAACTAGTGTCAAGCCCTGGGGTTAGTTGGTTAGAGAGGATGCCTCAGTCCCAGCAACAGGAACTTTTCACCCCAGAATAGTGAGGGGAGTCAGGTGTTTGAGCCCAGGAAGCCCAGGGAACCTCAGCTGATGAGGAATGCCAGACCCAGCTGTGCTGCGAACAGCGGTGGGGGTGAGAAGGAACCAGCACACACCTGGTGAGTGCAGAAGCAGTGGGCCAGAAAGCCCCTGGCTGTGGACACTTACAGGAGGTTGGAGATTTGGCTTTGGTTCCAGGCTAGAAGGGAGAACTGAAGATCTGGGGCAAGAGGCACTATTTCCCATACTCAGGGCTAGAGGTGGTACAAAAATCAAGTAATTACCACAAAAATGCACAAGCAAAGGAGAAAAAAAAATCCAACCATAGAAAGTTATAGAGACTATAGATACCATATAGACTATAGACATAATAGAAATGACCAGGGTTCATCTTTAAAGGAAGATGTTGAAGTAAAGAAACCCCCTAAGAGTAATGTCAAATGGTCACCTGCCCAAAAAGAATTTATTAAAGATCTTAAAAAAGACTTTAAAAATCAAATGACAGAGATGGAAGAAAAACTAAAAAAATAAAAATAATCCAAGAAAAACAAGAAGGATATAAAAGGAAAGTCAACCAATTAGAAAAGGAGATTCGGAATCTTAAGGAGAAAAATGACACCTTGAAAATTAGAATTGGGCAAAGTGAAGCCAGTGAAATTATAAGAGATCAAGAAATAATTAAACAAAACATGAATAATGAAAAAATAGAAGAAAAAGTGAAACATCTTATAAGTAAAACAACAGATTTGAAGAATAGATCAAGAAGAGAAAACATAACAATAAGTGGACTAATTGAAAGTTAAGATCAAAAAAAGAATCTTGGTACAATAGTACAAGAAATAATTAAAGAAAATCATCCTGAAGCATTAGAACAAGGCAGGGAAGTAGAAAAAGAAAAAAATCCATCAAACACCACTTAAAAGATATCTTATGTGGAAAACTTATAGGAATATCATAGTCAAGTTCTGAAACCCCCAGCTCCAGAATAAAATGTTAAAAGCATCAAGATGAAAACAATTTAAATATGATGGTGCCACAATTAGAATTATACAAGACCTAGCAGCAGAGACATTAAAGGACCACAGGTCTTGGAACACAATATATCAAAGAGCAAAAGACCTGGGGCTCTGGCTGAAAATATCATACCCTTCAAATTTAAGTATCATCTTGAATGAAAAAAAATGGACATTTGATAAACTCTCATAAGGTACCTACCAAAGACTGACTATAAGGGATTCATAAGGACAGACTATTTACCTTTTATATAATGTAAAGTGTAAAATGCATGTCTAAGATTCTTATTAATAATTGGCAAGCTCACAAGAAAGAGGGGGATAAACCTGACTGTGATACGAATTTAAAAGGTAAAACTATTTAGAGACAGCTAAAAAGACTAACTATTTTATACAAATGGGGTGCAAGAGGAAGAAAGGATTCAGAGGAATTAGATGGCGGAGAGGGGCTGGTAGTTCTGGTAACCTACTTTCATGGGGAATGGGTTTAAGAGGGAACAATACATATATATTTAGAAGAGCATAAAAGTCTTCTAAAATTAGAAGAAATAAAATGGTAGTGGTACAAAGATGGGGGAGAGGACAAGGGAGGGATTTTTAAAGGAGAGAATGAGGGAATAAGTAAAAGGGGGATATACCAGGGTGTTTAGATTTATGGGAAAGGGAATATAGGGGAGGGATCATTGGAGGGGGGTAGGGAAGTAATAGGAGGACAAGGTAGTTGGTGGAAGCGAGGTAGAAGAATCAGGAGGGATAGATAACAAGAGATATCCAAAAATATAAAAACAAAGATCAGGAGTAGAGTATGTTTGGTAAAGTATATGGCTATATATATGTATGTATACATGCATATATATGCATATATATGTATATATATATGTATACATATATATATGTATGTATATATATATATATATATATATATATATATATATATATATATATATATATAGCTATAGAGAAACATAACTAAACTTTATTGTAGCCTTCAGGGGTGGGGTGGGGGGAGGAAATAAAAGAACAAAGTTAAAAAGTGCACAGCAGAGAACAAAAGAAAACTCACAAGGAAGCAAAGATAGACAATCCTTAACACAATATATATTATTTATCATATAAGCTCTCTTGAAACGAAACCTATTGTTATATATTTTGAATCCTCTCTTACATTCTGCTATGCACATGACATGCTTTTATTCCTTTCTTACTTCGTATTTAAGTTTCAATAATTAAGTTTGTGATATGTTTTGTTCCTTTTCTCTATCCTGTATTTGTGTTCGGGTCCTTGAGTCTAAAATAAAATAAATGTTTTTAAAAGATTTTTTGAAAAAGAGAGTAATCCAGCTTGTCTAGAATGAAGACTATGTAATGTGAAGTCGAAGAGTACAAGATAAAGCTGATTGAGGCTTGATTGTAGAATGTCTTAAATACCAGGGGAAAGACTTTGTATCTTACCTATAGGCGATTTAGAGGCTTGGGATTAAGGGGTTAATGAAATACTTTTTTTCTCCCCAAATCTGGACTCATTAGGCTGAAGAAAAGGGCCTTGAAAAAAGTAGACTTCTAAGCAGCCAATCTTTCTAGAAATCCCCGAATCAGGATTGAAGGGCAATAGGTAATACCTCCTCTGCCTGGAATTTCCTCTTACACCCTATCTTCAACACCACCAGCTGATTATTTGATACCCCACCCAGCCCTCAAGCTCTGATTAAATGTCTTCTTCTCCATTAAGCTTTCCTTAACCTTACCAGCTGGAAGTGAACTACCACTTATCTGAATTCCAACAATTTTATTCTTTTTGTGGATTGTTTTTATTTTAAATTAAAGGATCATAGGACTTAGAACTGGTAGAGACCTTAGTGATTTTCCCCTGTATTTTATAGATCAGGAAATAGATCCAGAAATGTGATATAAATTGTCATAGGTCACATAGGCACATAGATCACATAGAAAACATATGACTTACAATTAAAATCTGGTGTTTTTTACATTGCACCTATGCTATCTTTTAAATGTTTATGTGTGTGCATATGTGACCATTGCTAGGATCCAGGTTTCTTGAAGGCAAACACCGAGTATTATTTATCTTTGTGTGTTCCTCGATGCTTAGTACAAGACCTTAAACATGCTAAACACTTAATCAATGTTTGCTTAGTTAATAAATTAGAATTAGTCCTCAATATTAAATGGTCGAGATAAGTAATATATGAAGGAGGTATCAGGTAACAAACCTACCAAGATGAAGATTTTTTTTTAATTGTTGTTTTTCCTTTGCCCTTTATGTTCCAAATACACTGAATCCCTCTGTTGGTTCTTGGATTTTATATTCTCAGTCTCTATTGTTGCAGGAACAAGGCTAGCTTCTGGAAAGTCACTTAGATATACTCCATGAGGATACAGGGGACTTAATGCCTCCTCTAAGCCATGAGCGGATGCACAGTGTGTAAGCATAACAGGATCACAGAGTGTTAGAGCTAGGAAATGCCAAAGACACTACCTAATCCAACCCCTTTATCGTACAGATAAGGAATCTGAAACCTAAAAAGGGAGGTGGTGTGTTCATGGTCATATATTTAATAAATAGCAAAGCTTAGAATGGAACCTAGGTATACTGACAGAAATTAATTCACTGGAGCTCTTTTGACCATGCCAGTAATAAGGTATGGCCTAAGAAGAGGCATATTAAAGAAGTGTGACTCATGGCCAATGCCTTGCAAGAAACTCTGTTGCTTCCTACCATAACCACCCTACATGACATTGGCTGTGACTAAAGTAGATTGGGTTTACAAGACACAGCGAAGCAAGTTATTTCCTTCTTACAATCTATGTGTGCAATTCTGATAGTTTCCATCAGGTGGGCAGTGGTGTTGGTCATCAATAACTTACATTTATAGAATATAGGTTACAAAATGTTTTACAGATATTATTTCATCTGGCCCTCTCAATAACTGTGCAAGGGAGGTAGGGCTGGTATTAATACCTTCATTTCAGTCCCAAGTCCCCTAGCCATTAAAAAGCAGATCTTACTTTAAAATCTATGTTTTAGCCATAAATTGTGTTCTTTTACACTATGGCCGAGGCCTAGTGAAGAAACTTATTTCATACATAGTCAACTGAAATCTCATATATGCTTCCTCATTTGAATATACTTTCCATTACAAAAACCATTAAAATTCCAATATAAATTAATTGAATGCCAATTCCTTAAATTAAATAATATAATAACATATAAAAGTGAAGGGAAATGTAATCTGGAGCAAAACATTTTTAAACGTAGCATTCAGATTGAAGCATATATTAAGCACTTAATGAATGTTTCTCAAATTGACAATAAATACTATGTAATTTACAAGAGTAAGGGATGTTTAAAATCATCTAGTCCAAAACACTCAATTGATAAATGAGGAAATCAAGGTTCCAAGAGGTGAGGCAATGTGCACCAAGTCCCCTGGAGAGAAACAGTCTCTCAGAAGCAGTGCAAGTGTCCAGATTAGAAATGCTTTTTACATTACACTTTGCTATTACTTTCCATTTAATTTCATATGATCCCTTGCTGAATTAGAATAATAGGATCTCAGATTTGGAAGGCACCACACATGTCATCTTCCTAAATATAAACCTAAGAATCACCTGTACAACAACAGCCTTCAGATGTATCTACCTATCTTCTATACAAAGATATCAAATTTATTACCTATTATTTTCTATTTCCTAAGTACGCTACTTGTTAGGACTCTTTTCTTCTTTATTTTAAACCAAATTCTACTCTGCTAATTGACATGTTTCTTCTAATTTGATCTTTGGGGTCAAGAAGAACAAACCTAATCTCTCACATGAAATCCCTTCACATGATTGAAGACAGCCAATCTGACTCTATTAAGTCTCTGTTTCTTCAAGCTAAACACCTCCAGTTACTTCAACTGATCCTCAGGCTGCATGATCTCTATCATGCTCTCTGTAACAGCCATCTTCCTCTGAACATGGCTAAGATCATCAATATCCTTCCTAAAATGTGACCTCCAGAACTTTACAGTCTAACTCAGATTTTAACTTTTCCCCATATCCAGAGTTTCAAGGAATTGAAACTCTCTAGATTTAGAATCTATACCTCCAGATTCAACCCATAAATAGGCATGCCACTTTTATGAGAAACCATCAAATTACTTAGCTATTTTATTTATCAGAAGTAGGCTCTTACCGCCCTTTCTTCTCTATATATACATAAACAGAAAGGTCCCCTTGTTGTCTTTCAGGGTAATTACTCATCTGAATTCTATCTCCCCTAAGTGACCTACTTTTGGTCAAAATAGACCAACCCTAATGAACAGATAATGTTGTTGATGGTGCAATTAAAAGAGTACTGGACTTGGAGCCAGAAGACCTTGGATTCAAATCCAACTCTTTCACTTACTATATGTAATGATGGGCAAGTTTCTTAACCACTTTAGGCCTCAGTTTCCTCATCTGTAAAATGAAAGGAAAAAATGAGATATCTTCTCCACCCCCTTCCACCTCTAAATTTACAATGCCATGACTCACTCTATGACCTTATCTCACAATTAAGCTACAGTTACCTGACTAATCACATTTCCAGTAATTCTTTTTCTTTGCTCCTTATCTTTTAACCAAGATATATGGATGCTCCCACAGATTCGAAACATGCCTAATAAAAATCTATTGAAACAATCATTGAACTCACTGACCCTATGAGAGACATCAAAATAGAGAGTTGGGCTTGTATTACCCCCATTTAATAGATTCAAGAATAAGACATTTATCCAACACCTATTATCTATAAACATTAGGATGAGTTGTAGGGATACAAAGACAAAAATCTCTGTTCTGAAAGAATCTACATTCTCTTGAGGCATAAATAAATATAAGGTAATTTGAGGAGGGAGATAGCATTAACAACTTGGAAGGGTAGGTGGGGGCACTGACTCTCAGAGAGATAAGGATTGTGAGAGCTCAGATAAGAGGGGGATAGTGTGTTCCAACTTGGTAGAAGGTCTTCCATATTTATTCCATGCGCTCCAACCTCCAATTCCAAATTGGAATTAGAGTATCTACTCTGGGGTCCTGGGTTTCTGATTGGTGTGAGTTCACTATATCTAACCTGTTCCACATTCATTACTACTTCTCAGCCATCCTTATGCCATATCAACCCTGACAAACATTCATTCCCCACCAAAATAGTTACCACCTCTAACTCTGGGAGCGGTAATCAAAGTAACGCCACCATTCCTGGAAAGGATATGTCAATCAATTACCCTGGACCTCCATTCACCCTTCCTATGATTTCCCTGATGACCAAAATTCTCCTCCTCCTATATATTTTGGCTTCTCCTATTAGAATTTAAGCTCCTTGAGGGCAAGGGCTATCTTATTTTTGTACTTATATTTGTACTTTTAGAGTTTAGTGTACATCCTAGGACTAGGAGACTTTATTCATTATTGTAAATAATTAGAGGTAGGAGAAGAACTGCCCAGTTAGGGGATCAGCTAGTATTAAGTTTATCTGAAATGAAGATAGAAGGGGAGTAAAAAGAAAAAAAAGGCTTAAAAAGTGCATTGGAGGAAGATTGGTGGGGGGACTTTAAGGTCAATCTGATTAGTCTGTATTGTCTCTCAGAAGCAATAAAAAGTCACTAAAGATTTTTGATCAGAGGCATGATGCAGTCAAACCTTTACTCAAGGGATATGACTTTAATAGCTATGTGGAAGACGGACAAGAGAGAGGAAAGACTGGAGATAATAGTAAAGATGTGGAAGGAAAAAAGATTAGGCAATTAATGCTATAAACTCAGCAGTAAAATGGAGGGAAAAGACAGGCTGGTACAGCAGTGAAAGTACTGGCTCTGGTGTTATCAAAGGCTGTGGGTTCAAATCTTTTCTCTGACATTTACTATTATTCTTACATTCTACTGAGGATGGACAAGCCACTTAATTTCTCCTGGCTTCAGTTTCCTCATCTATAACATAAGGGGATCAGGTGAGAGGGCTTGTGAGATCCTTTCTAACTCTAAATATATAATCCTAACATATCTTCCAGGACAGATGACAATTTAAGAGGTAACAAGGTTAAATAGAGTGGTTTTGGCTTTTGTTTTTAAGGCTGGAAATACCTGAGGATGTTTGTAGCCATCAGATAAGCAAGTGGTGAAAAGTGAGAGACTGAAGGTGGTAGAGAGAAAGGAAACCATGCTTGGGCAAGTGCCTGGTGGACATGAGAAAGGATGGGATTGAGAGAATTTTCCTTAAGAGGGAGAAGGATCATCTCTTCTCCAGTGACTGCCATGAAAGAGAGGACACATCAGGAATTACAGGGCCTTTGAAGTAGTAGTAGAGGAGATGAGGGTGCTCCCAACAGATGGACTTGATTTTCTCAGTTAAGAAGGAGAAAAGGTCATCTGCAGGAAGGTATAAGAGACTTTAAGAGAGATGGGAAAGTTTAGAAAAGCTACTTCCAGAATTGTGAAAGTCAATCAGGATGAAGAAAAAGTTTATCATATAATATCAAGAGCCCAGCTGAGAACATAGATCACATTGGGCATAGTTGTATGACTTTTTCCAAAAACATTGAGGAGCATTGGAACATGTCTGGGGAAGGCAGATGGTGGTGGTGATTCAGGGCTGAAGATGAGGAGTTTATGAATGTTGGTAGGGCAAGTAAGGAATTAAAAGGGATAAGGTAGCATATTAAGAAGGTAGCATACTAAGCAGTGGAGACACAAAGAAACAAAAATAGCCCTTTTCATAGCTAATACTCTAGTGGAGGGGACAACATGTGCATAATTGAACTCATTTATGATATATAACACAGTGCATAGAAAGCTAGGCCTGAGTCAGGAAGATCTGAGTTCAAGCCTGGCCTCAGGTACATTTAGCTATGTGACTTAACCCTGATTACCTCAGTTTCCTCATCTGTAAAATAAGCTGGAGAAGGAAACAGACAACCACTCCAGTATCTTTGCCAAAAAAAAGAAACCCTCAAATGAGGTGTAATAGTAATTAAGGTGGGACTTTTTGTTGTTGACCTTTAATGATTCTGGCCTTTGTTTGAATGGGGCAGATAAAGCAGGATGTTTTTGTATTTCTCAGCACAGAGACAATTGGGAGCCATTGATTTGTATCTGATGTGATATTGGGGGTGGGGAACTTCTCCACGCCCAGCCTAGGTGAGGTCAGGGCCCAGAGAGGGCCCTGAATAGGATAAATAAGTGCAGTGGTTAGCCTTCTCTCTCGGAGCTCTGAGCCACAGCAGGAGTGGCACGTGACTCTGGGCCAGCCATTGTGAGCTCCCCGGCTGGACACTCAGATGTTGATAACTACGAGTTATATTTGGTCTGTAATTCAGGGTGCTGGTTTTTTCCCCCTGAACTCAGTAAATGATATTTGTATGCTGGATTAAAGTAAGATTGTTAACCCCTTAATGTCGCTTTCCTTAGTAAAGCAGATGAAAAAGACCTGGGCTTGCAGTGTTCCGTGAGCTGGTTGTTGTTGGCTTTACACCCCCACAGCACCTGCTAGCTGGATTGTTCAAACATGAGGTCATAAAGAGTTTGGACACAACTGAAAAACAACAATAATATGATATTCATGGAGTAGATGGAAGATTGCCTCAGAGAGAAAGGCACTTACAGCTGGGGTGTGGTCCTTCCAATGCCCTTGACTTCCTGAGGAGTCACCCTGAGGAATGGAAGTGAGTCATTTTTGGCATAAGGCTTCTACTTCTAAATGAGGAAGCTGAGGCTTAAGAGACTTGTGAAGCAGAGCTGGGAGCAGAATCAGATCACCTGCATCCCAATCATCATGGGAGCCCTCTACCACACCGGGTGGGTTTTCCCTTGTGACACATCCCTATAATTGGGGAAATCAATTAGGGAAGGGGAGAAAGCAGGATTCATGTCACTTCTCCAAAATCCAAAGCCAAAGATACAGATTTATAGCCAAAATTTCCATCAGAATCATTTAGAAAAGCCATTCTCTCTCTTCCAACAATAGGGGTAATTACCACAGTGAAATGTGTTTTAAATTTTTTACATATCCTGTAATGGTGCTTCAGCTCAAGAGTTCACAGATAGTCTCTCTCGATTCCTCTTTTGTTTTTAAAACATAATCTAAATTTAACAAGACCATTAAAGAAAATGTTTAAACAGCCAACATTGAACTAATTACAATATTTAATAAATCTTGCCTGAGAAACGATGTCTTTAAAAAATCAGCAAGCAGCCACGTTTGTGCTGTTTCTATCCTGCTGATGCCAAGAACTCATGGGAATGACTGATCGGATGGGGGAAAAAATGAAGAAAAAAAAACAAGTCCTTTCCTGCTCCCCCCAAAAAGCAAAACAAATTATAATCAACTTTAAAAGCTCAATTTACATTCTCTAATTAGTTTGATAATGATGCCTGAATTATGGATCTGGGCTTTCCCTAGAAAGATAAGATGCCTTTTTGCAAATGGAGCTATAACTAGTTAGTTGTATAACCCAATCACAAAATGTCAGTCATAAGGGACCTTATAGGTTGCCTACCCAACTCTGGATTTTTTGTTTGTTTGTTTTTTTGGGTTTTTTTGCAGAGGAAGATGCCTATAGAGGGCAAACGGCTCGTTCAAAAACCAGCTGGTAAATGGCAGTGTCTTAGAATCTGGGCCTCCTTACCAGAATTATCATTAAGGCCATTTTTCACACCTAAGATAAGCTTTGAAACCCAATTGGGGAAAGCAATACAAGCACACCTGAATGGATTTTTAAAGATAAATTCATTTGAGGGAACAGGGACAAGCTGAAATCCTGGAACACTGGCTCCTGTTGGAAGTGACTTTGGGACACAGTAAGGATATGGATAGAGAATGGAAGGAAGATCACCTGGGGTAGAAAAGATGAAGAAGAACATGCTCTATATGACAGCTACAGGGAAGTAGAGACCTATTATAACTAATTATTCTTGCCAACTAAGTATTAAACTTATTTGTTTCTGTAATAGAGAAGGGAGTGTAAGTATGGTCAGTAAGCTATAAATGTTGGCACCCTGAACAAAGCTCAGATTGCCTCACCCTAGTTCTGGCTTTTGCTTCTGCTTCAAATCCAAGGCTCTTTCTACTGTATCACACTGTTGTGATTATTCAAGTTATGAAGCTTGTGTTCAGTCTGCAAGTTTGTGAAGTGCTGAATGGAAGAGCAGCACTTTAGAAATAGTTTCCCCTGGATATTGCCTCCCTCAACAATCACTCAGTTCAAGTGCTACCTACTCCAAGAAGACACCCCGATTCCTCTTACCAAGAATGATTTTTTTCACATGGGCCTCTCAAAGCTCTATTGGGCACCCAACATATTGTATTTATGTATTTATATTTATGGGTGTCATATATCCTTCTTACTAGACTATAATGATAATAATATCTCATACTTACAACATGCTTTAAGTTTTACAGTAGAAATGTTACAGTGGATAGAATAATGAGTGTAAAGTCAGGAATATCTAGATTCAAACCCTGCCTCTGACACAAGCTGTATAACCCTGGATAAGTCAGATAGCATCTCAGGCAGCTACTCAAGACTTATCTACTAAGTTACACTGTGTGATTGAAGGGAGCTCTCACACTTCCCCAAATTAATGAAATCATAGAGCCTTCCATTATTTTCTCTTTAAGTAAGGTTTACGATATGATGTGATATGATATGTGTTTGTGCGTGCATATGTGTATGTAGTGTTTCATTTGGTTCTCATAACACCACCATGAAGCATGGGGATACAACATTATTTCTGTTTTACAGATTTTGGGGCATGTGAACCCCACAGTCATTACCACTGACCCTGTACAAAAACCTCAACTGAGAGCTGAAAAGCATCTTGGAGGTCATCTTTCTCAATTTTCTCCTTTTGTAGATGAACAAGGGGGCATAGAAAGGTTAAGTGACTTGCCAAAGGTCAAACAAGCAGTAACTGGAAGAGTCAAGATATGAACCCAGGTTCTCTGACTCCAGATTCTGAGTGCTCACCACTGTACTATGCTCATGCTGCCCTTCACAGAGTATCCTCCTGGTCCCTCCTTCTCCCCAAATTGCCTTGCATTTCTTTATCTGCCTTCCTCTTCTATTGTATCCTCCAAATGTGATATAAGCTCCTTGTCTGTATATACCCAGTGCCTAGCATAGTTCCTTGCACATGCTATTTACTTAAGAAATGATGGTTGAATTTAATTGAATCTAGGATCTCAGAGCTGGAAGGAACTTCAGGGATTATCTAATGCAACCTTTTTATTTCACAAGTTTAAAAACCAAGGCCTACAGAGTCTGAGTGAATTGCCCAAGCTCACAGAAGCCATAAATGACAAAGTCAGGATTTGAACTAGGCTACTGTGTCTCTGAGCCCAATACTTTTCTGGCTGTGCCATACTGCATGGGCAATTGACTCCAAAAGGTAAGTGGGACTGAATTGTTTTGCTATCCTAGCATCAGCCATGTCAAAAGATCACAAAGAAGGAAACGTATTCTGTTGGCCCAAGCTGATATTACTGACTTAACAACGTGTCATCCAAGTGACGGTGGTTGCCTGGAGACTCGCCATGGGATTCTGGGTAACCTTTGGTCCTTGTTTGCTGGGCTACCCAAGAGTTATAAAATCAATTTGTGAAGTTCAAGCTATCCCATGTCTACTTTAATTTTAATAAGTAACTAGAGTGACTCCAAATTCCTTGAATCTCCTAACCTGGGATCACAACCCCCATGAGACAAAAGCAGCAAAAAAAGAAAGATTTAGAAGCTGGAGAATGGGAGGGGTAGAAGTAGTTCAGAGAAGTAGTTCAGAAGACCAATTATGTGTAAAGGGAAAAGAGACACTAGACACCAATTCTAAGAAATTCTGTTAGTTGAATCCAGGGTTCAACTGACTGTGGGAAGAGTAGTTTTGACCTAGACACAAAGGACCTTGTTTTCTCAGTGACTGAAGATCCAATAAAAAAAGAGTCTGAGTTGAACTGAAGACAAAAGTAAGAAATAAAGAGACAGGACAGACTGCATGACCCAAGGATCAGGTTTGGCTTTTTGCCCTCAACTGTCTCCAGTCCTTATAGCTGGGCTACTTAACTCCAGTCCATAGCTTTAGCCTCATTGGAATCAGATACAATTCCCAGACCCTTGGATCTATGTTTCAGTATCAAGTAGGCTGTTGAACTTGTGCCTCCGTGTTTAATAACTAGGCTTCCATTTTTTGTTAGTTTCTAGTCCCACCTCCAACCTCAGGCTCAGTTCAATGTACACACCCTTGTCTTACTCCTTCTCCCTTGATTCCTATTCAGTGCCTCAGTTGTCCTACCAGCGGAGTCCTATCTTAAATAAACTGTACTAATGATGGAGGAAGTGCAGATGTAGCAGGGACCCAGGTCTTGCACTCAAGCAGCTTCCAACTTAATAGGGGGATGAGACAATTTTATAAAAAACTATAATGCAGAATAGACTATGACAAGTACACAAAAGTAATACAAAATGCTACAAGACCAAAGAAAGAAACTATTCTTACCAAATGGGAGGAACAAGGAGGGATTGAGAGGCAGGAGATATTTGAGTTGGGCATGGGCTGATGGATCAACAGGTGGAGAGAGGGGCATTCCAGGTGAAGAGAATGCCAAGAGCAGAGGCACTAATTCTGTTCTTATGCCTATGCCTTCTCACTGTCATCAGTCTCCCTAAAGTATCTTACTCAAATGGAAACTCCTTGGGAAACTGCAAGGCTTTGCAGCAGGAACCAGTACCAAGAAGTGGTAGGCTCACTGGTGGCATTTGCACATGGGAAGGAGTATGTGGTTCACTAGGGGGTGCTAGTCCATAAAGTAAGAAGAGTCAGCATGGCATAATCAATAAAGTATTGGATTTAGAGCCAAATGTTGTTCAGTCATATCTGGCTCTTCCTGATCCCATGGACCATAGCACATAAGGCCCTTTTACCTTCCGTTATCTCCTGAAATCTATCCAAGGTCATGTTCATCGTTTCCATGACACTATCTATCCATCTCCTCCTCTGCCATCCCCTTTTCCTTTTTTCCTTCAATCTTTCCCAATATCAAGGTCTTTTCCAATGAGTTTTATCTTCTCATTATATGGCCAAAATATTTAAGCTTCAATTTTAGTATCTGACCCTGAATATCTTAAAGTATTGATTCACTTGATCATTATCCAAGGATTTTCAAAAATCTTCTCCTCCAGTTCAAATCCTGGCTTTGCTACTCAATTACCAGCTGCTTAAGGAAATTGCTTCAAGTGTTTGTGCCTCAGTTTACTCCTCTGTAAAATAAGAATGTTGGACTTGTTCTCTAAAGTCATTTCTAAATCTAAAGTCTATATATGATCCTGCTAGAATGACCTTCTGGGCCCAGGAAGCAGGATGCCTTCTCCCACTAAGGTTCTCACAGATTAATGGGGGAGACAACATTCAAAGAACTATGTACCAAAAAGATATACACAAGATAAGTTGGAAAAAATCAAGAGAGAAAAGGCATTAGTATTTAGAAGGGATTGAGAAAGGCTTCGTGTAGAGAAATTTAGCTGGGACTTAAAGGAAGCCAGGAGACAGAGATGAAGCAAAAGAGAACTCCAGACATGGAAAACAGCCAGTAAAAATGGATAAAGCTGGGATCACCTGACCAACAGAATAGAAGAGTAGATATTTTTCTCTAATCTTCACAACCTTTCAACCCTCTTCAAATGAAATTATGCACAAGAAATAAAGCAAGTTTTGCTGCCTCAATAATCAAGAACCCTAAGAATATAAGAACCCTAAAGAGATATTAACAACAGAGAAGACTAAAACATAACTCCTAACGTAATCATGGAGCATTCCCTCTCCCAGTACCCACTATGCTCCAGCAAGCCTGTACAAACCTTCTCACAGGACTGCAAAAGAATTCAACTCTACCTTCTCCCCGCACCTTCCCAATGCCAAAGAAAACAAAAAGGCAGAAGCTTGTCCTTGCTCAGAGAGCCTCATAGCAGTGCTCTGAGGTACAACATAGATCAGCCAGAGAATTGAGGAACAGAAAGACCTAGCACAGGACACGTGTATTTGACTGTGTAGCACTCCACTAAACCTGAGAGAAAAAGCCCAGCATCTAGCTGGGGCCAGATCTATGTAACAACCCCACCCCACCCCTCTTCATATATACACTAACAGCAAAAGTCACTTGTGGCAAAGATTGAAGCTGGTGAAACATGATCAGCATGGGAGTAGGCTGAGAGGGCTTTGAGGTTCAATCCTATAGGGAAACTGAGTGAACAATAGGGGAACATAAGGGGAAAGACAGAAATTACCAAAAGAAATTAGGAAAAAGAAAATTGAATTAAAGTCACTGAGTAGCAATGACCAACTTTGATAGACTTATCTCTTCTTAGTATTGCAAGGATCTAAGACAACTGCAAAAGATTCATGATGGAAAATTCGATCCAAATCCGGAGAAAGAACTATGGACTCTGAATGTGGATCAAAGCACATCATTCTCTCTCTCTCTCTCTCTCTCTCTCTCTGTTTGTTTCTTCTTTCTTGTGGTTTCTCCCATTGGTTCTAATTCTTCTTTGCAACACAACTAATGTGAACATAGGTTTAATATGAATGTATTTGTAAAGCCTATATCAAATCGCAAGCTGTCTTAGGGTGGGAGGGGAGGAGAGATGGGGAGAAATTTTGGAACTCAAAATCTTATGGAAGTGAATGTTGAAAACTAAAAATAAATTAATTTAATTTCAAAAGTCTCTGAGCATAAGCAAATAAACCAACAGGGAAGATCTTAACAATAGAAAAGAATATGGTCTCCTGAACAGCTAAAAGTATTCAGACATCTATAAATAAATATCATAAGTCAAAGGAAAATGAATCAATATCTGATGAGTGGAGTGCCTCATAAATTCTCAAGACAGAATGGAACCAAAGTGGGATTTTCCTGAATTGCTTAAAAGAAAAATACAAATGCAAAAGTAAAATATATGGCCTGCACAGTATAAATAATTGGCAGAAAAAAGAAATAGGAAAACTTGAATCCACAGGGGCAAATCTCTGTATTGGCAATCAAAATTGGTTTGAGTGACATGTTTGTGACATCAGAGACTTTTAGACCATGTAGGTTTAAGTTGCATTTTTGTGATGATTTTAGGTCAGGTGGGTGAGTTGCATGTGTGACTCACCTTTGACCCTGAACAAGATATATAAAACCAGGGGTTGGCTTTCTTTTTTCGGAGCTCTGAGCTGCAGCAGTAGTGATGAGTGACTCTGAGCCAGCCGTTGTCAAGCTCCCCGGCTGAACTCAGATGTTGGTAACTATGAATTGTATTTGGTCTGTTTGTAATTTGATTGTATTTGCTCTGAAGTTCAAGGTGCTGGCTTTTTTCCATGAACTAAGTAAATGATATTCGTATGCTGGATTAAAGTAAAATTGCTAACACCTTAACGTTGCTTTCCTTAGTAAAGCAGATCAAAAGGACCTGGGCTTGCAACGTTCTGTGAGCTGGTTGTTGTTGGTTTTACACCCCCACAGCATGTGCTAGCCAGATTGTTGAAACAAGCTCACAGATGAAACAAAAGATAAAATAACTTATTGTGAATGCAAATATACAGATGTAAAGGTCAATCTGGAAGAGAAGCAAAAAACAGTGAAGTTGAAAGAAAACATAATCTCCACATAAGCAAAACATAGTGGGTTAGTTGACAGGATTCATAGAGATGACTTGACAGTTACAAGTCTCACAAAAGAAGCCAAATAAAAAATGAATGCAACGAATAATATAAAAAAACTGCTCAGAACATAGAATATAAAATGCTAATCAACAGAATCTACAGATTGCCTCCAGAAAAAACAGGAAAGTCTGACAGAGATTAAATTTAATAATTCCAATGACAAAGAAAGAATTCTGCAAGCAACCAGAAGAAGACCTTCAAATATAAAGGAAAGGAAAGTCAAATAACATAATTCTCCACCCACCAAGAAAAGAGGAGAGAATGGGACAATACATTCTGAAGATCATGCAATCTAGGGAAGCATGCTCCTCCAATCTGAGCCTGAGCACTGATGAAAAGAAATGGAAGTGCAATAAAAAGAGGTGTTCAAAACATTCCTAAAGAGAAAAGCAGACTTGAACAAATTATTTACTTTTCAAAACCTCCAGAGAGCAGAAATAAAAGAAAGGTAAACAAATCCTGCAGCCACTGACAAGAAAATAACAACAGAGAGAACATTATGAAATTTCTTCCTAAAAGTACACAAGAAGAAAAGAGCAAAAGCAGAAGTCAAAAAGAAATGATGATAGAGAAACAGGACTGAAACATCATGGACTGAAATTCATGAAACTCTGCCTCCAGGTGAAGCAATGCTGTTGTGGGACGAAGTTACAGGATGTGAGGGCACATGAAAGTGAAGGAGGAGGAAGATGATAAATGGGAATATGCAATGTGCCCTGATCAATTTGAAGGTCCACATGGAAGGAAAAATAAATCCCGCAGACTCTCAGGAAGAAGAGAAGCTACAGGAGAATGAGCAAGGAGAAAGAGGGATTAAAACACGATACAGGAAAGGGAGAAATCTTGTTTCATTGGTGAATGGGGAACTTACCAATGAATGTTCCCATGGGGAAAGAGATTCTATAAAGGGAGAAGAGTACATTCCAATAGGTTATCATTAGCAAGAATTTGGTCTTTAGAAGGAATATTGATCCTGCCTCAGAAGAAGGGAAATCAGAGCTTCATGGGCCACCTGAAATCCAGAAAAATGGGAGGGCATGGACAAAGGGAGGAGATTTTATGACAAATGAAGAAAAGGAACTATGAGGCAGATAGAGGCTGATAATGAGCAGCAAAATTGGGGACAGAAAATTCCTACTATTTGGGGCAATATTCTTTCTATTACCTGAAGGAATGGGTATTTCTAAGAGTGAGGCATAACAGAAAACAGGGTGGAGATTAGGAGGTAACACCTAGGAAACAATAACATAGAAACCAGTTAGAAGAGGGAGCCCCAAATAACTACCTTGGAAGCATTAATTCCATCAGGAATATAGACAGTAATGAAAGACTAAGTATAAAGGGCATGAATTAGAGATTAATAATGTAGAATAAACAGAAAGGGAAGATAAATTATGAAGTGAATAATGGAGTGTTAGCTTTTTAAAGAAAAAAGCATAGAAAATGAAATTTAAAAACATAATGAACAAAACAAGTTGAAGAGGAAGAACTGAGTATAATATGCATAGAGATAATAAATTAATACATGAGAACTGACAATCTTCCAATCGAAAAGTGTACATAGAGAAGAAAGCCCAGGAGAGAACTTTCAGTGACATCTACATTAGCAAGCATTGCCTTTATGAAGATCCAGCAAAGAGGACTGAGAAGGAGTAGTCAGACAGGTAGGAGGAGAACTAAGATAGAGTAATGTCATAAATACATAGAAAGAAGAGAATATCTGGGAGAATAGGGCAAATAACAGTATCAAAGGCTGCAGGGAACTCAAGAGAAACAAGGATTGACTCGTGAACACATACTGACAAACTCAAGAGTCTAATTCTTGTATTATATTATCCTAGGAGGTTGATGCTTAAGATATTGAAACATGATAACTATTGAATAGATGTTGACCTGCACCTTGGTTCTATACCTTCGGATTAATTCAACGAATATCTATTTCTTCTGGCAAGCCAGAGAATATTTTGGACTCATGCTCCTGTGGGTGGTCATTTTTCCCCTGAGAAGTATTATAATAGATTTAAGGAATACCTTCAGCAGCACATATACTAAAATTGGAATGATACAGAGAAGATTAGCATGGCCCCTGTGCAAGGATGACACGCAAATTCATGAAGTGTTCCATATTTTTAAGAAAATAACACCTTAAAAAATAGACTAACTCAAGTGGCAAAAGAGCTCCAAAAAGCCAATGAGGAGAAGAATGCCTTGAAAGGCAGAATTAGCCAAATGGAAAAGGAGGTCCAACAGACCACTGAAGGAAATACTACCTTAAAAATTAGATTGGAGCAAGTGGAAGCTAGTGACTTTATGAGAAATGGAGGTATTATAAAACAGAACCAGAGGAATGAAAAAATGGAAGACAATGTGAAATATCTCATTAGAAAAACCACTGACCTGGAAAATAGATCCAGGAGAGATAATTTAAAAATTATTGGACTACCTGAAAGCCATGATCAAAAAAAGAGCCTAGATATCCTCTTTCAAGAAATTATCAAGGAGAACTGCCCTGATATTCTAGAGCCAGAGGGTAAAATAGAAATTTAAAAAAGATCCCCAAAAGAAAACTCCTAGGAATATTGTCACCAAATTCCAGAGCTCCCAGATCAAGGAGAAAATACTTCAAGCAGCCAGAAAGAAACAATTTGAGTATTGTGGAAACACAATCAGGATAACACAAGATCTAGCAGCTTCTGCATTAAGGGATCAAAGGGCTTAGAATATGGTATTCTGGAGGTCAATATAGCTAGAATTAAAACCTAGAATCACCTACACAGCAAAACTGAGTATCATGCTCCAAGACAAAATATGGATTTTCAATAAAATAGAGGACTTTCAAACTTTCTCAGTGAAAGGACCAGAACTGAATAGAAAATTTGACTTTCAAACACAAGAATCAAGAGAAGCATGAAAAGGTAAACAAGAAAGAGAAATCATAAGGCATTTACTAAAGTTGAACTGTTTTGTTTACATTGCTACATGGAAAGATGATGTGTATAATTCATGAGACCTCAGTATTAGGGTAGCTGAAGGGAATACACACACACACACACACACACACACATATATAGACAGAGGGCACAGGGTGAGTTGAATATGAAGGATGATATCTAAAAAAATCAAATTAAGGGACAAGAGAGGAATATATTGAGAGAGGAAGAAAGGGAGAGATAGAATGGGGTAAATTATCTCACATAAAAGTGGCAAGAAAAAGCAGTTCTGTTGGGAAGGAAGAGGGGGAAGGTGAGGGGAAATGAATGAATCTTGTTCTCATCGGATTTGACCTGAAGAGGGAATAACATACACAATCAATTGGGCACCTTACCCCACAGGAAAGAAGGAGGAAGGAGATAAAAAGGGTGGGACGATAGAAGGGAGGGCAGATGGGGGAGGAGGTAATCAAAAGCAAACACTTTTGAAAAGGGACAGGGTCAAGGAAGAAAACTGGATAAAAGGGGATAGGATAGGAAGGAGCAAAATATAGTTAGTCTTTCACATCATGAGTATTGTGGAAGGGTTTTGTATAATGATACACAGGTGGCCTGTATTGAATTGCTTGCCTTCTTAGGGAGGGTGGGTGGGGAAGGAAGAGGGGAGAGAATTTGGAACTCAAAGTTTTAAAAGCAGATGTTAAAAAAAAGTTTTTGCATGCAACTAGGAAATAAGATATACAAGCGATGGGGCATAAAAATCTATCTTACCCTACAAGAAAGTAAGGGAAAAGGATGCAGGGGAGTGGGGTGACAGAAGGGAGGGTTGACTGGGGAATGGGGCAATCAGAATATATGCCATCTCAGAGTGGGGGGAAGTGTAGAAATGGGTAGAAAATCTGTAATTTCAAACTCTTATGAAAATTAATGCTGAAAACTAAAAATATTAAATAAATAAATAATGAAGAAATACCTTCTGTGGGGCAGTTAGCACTAATCAAGGAACCTAGGTACTCTAGAACTCCTGTACAATTGCTTTTGAAGAATATGTCTCAGGATCACTATTCAGTCACCTCTGCTCAGGGAAAGACACACCAAGCAGAAGAATCTTCTAGGGGCTTGATGGTCAATTTCAGACTCACCTACTCTTGATGCCATGTGAAAGCAAACATCATAGTTTTGTTTTTATTTTTTAATGGGGGGAGAAGATGAGCAAATATTCATCCCCATAAGGTATCTGTTAGACTCCCTAGCCACATGTTTGGAAGAAAGTAAGAGAGGAAGTTCTCTCTCCCTTGAAAGTACTAGGTAGGCAGCATTTGCTGCTCAGTGGCTGTTCTGGTCAGGGTGGGGAAAAGAGTTGGGGTAGGTGACATAAAGAATAAGCCAGAAGGCTTTAGTCACATATGCCCTTTATCAATAGACCAAAGTACATGTCTCATTGGAAGTAGCCAGGGCACAGGCTCAGCAGTTCCTGAAAAATGCTCCAGCCAGAGTACAGCTTCCACTGAAAGTATCCAGGATGCCAATTTAATGCACAGGAGTAAAAGGCTAGAGGGTGACCAATGTTACACTTTGCTTTTAGCATTTCTTTCAGGGCCTAGAACACTGACCCTAAATCCTAATGCCCAGGGCTGGGTCCACGTTATCTGCTTCCAGAAACTTTCTGATGTTACCTGCTACCCTGCTATCCTAGACACCCCTTCTCCCCCATTCACACACTTATAACTTTCCCCCAGAATTCCCACCTACCAGAAAATCCCACTGGCTGCCAGACCTAATCATTATAAGATCGTGTACTTAAAGCCGAACCTCAGAGGCCCCCCGATACAACACTTTCATTTTAAAGCTGAAGAAGCTAAGATCCTGGAAGATGAAGTATCTTGTCCCAGGTCACACAGGTAGTAAGCGCCACAAGCACAGGGCCCTCTGACCCCAGAGTCAGCTCTCTCTTCTGTACCGTAGTACCTCCCTGATTCTGACTACTTGCTGCTACCCTCCAACCTGTCCCAATATTCTCCCATTTTTCCATGCTAGCATGTACCTGGATTGCTTGTCTTGCATGGCTTTCATGGTAATGGATCTTTTCCAGAAACAAAAAGCCCTCCCTAGTTTGGCACATGCTAATGCCAACTACGACCAGGATATAATGTTACATCCCTTTCAAAACAGGGACTTCCAAGTCCTCCAATAGAAATTAGAGGTCTTCCTAGATGGTCTTCTCAAGGAAATGAAATCCTTTATGGTTTTTTTTTTCTTGGGTACGGTTCTTGCTTCTCAGAGTATCTCTTTCTCTCTCTCTCTTTCTCTCTGTCTCTCTGTCTCTGTCTCTCTCTCCAGGGTTTCTATCTTAATGTCTTTCTGCTTCTGTCTCTCACAATATCTGTCTCTCTGTGTTGCTCCCTTTTCTTCTATCAGCATCTTTCTGCCTCTTGGTGTGTCTGTCTCTCTATCTCTGAGAGTCTTTGTTTTCTGTTTCTTAGGCTCTCTCCACCTCTCAGGCATTTCTCTCTCTCTCAGTTTTTCAGGGTTTCTGCATCTCTCTTTCTCTCTCTCAAGTTCCTGTGATCTTGTCTCTGTCTCAGCAAGCATTCAGAGGTACTTTAGAGGCTTCATTTCATTTGATTCTCAAAGCAACCCTGTGAAGCAAATGCTATTATCAGTTCCATTTCATAGATGAAGTTGAGAGGTTAAACTTTCCCAGGATCATGCAGTAAGTGTCAGAGACATATTTTGAACCCAGGTCTTCCTTGCTTCCAGTCCGATATTCTATCATCATACCATTCTGCTTCTCTCTTGCTACCTTGAGGATTTCTTTCTAGGTCACTGGGTCTGTCTTTGCTTCTGCCTTCTTTTTCCCTGTTGTGTGTAGTCTTCATTGCTGGGTTTTATTATGTGTGTGCATGTTTATTTTTGCATGTGACTGAGAAACATTGACCTTGGGTATCACTGACTCTTCACATGAAAGGCCACTGCTCTTATTGCTTTAAAGAAAATCTTTTAAAGATCCAAAAATTAAACTGAAAAAAGCTCAAGATTGCCTTCGTAAATGTCCAGAGTTTTCTGGCCAAGCTTGATGGGCAGGAGTATGCTGACCCATAATAGGGAAAACTTTCTTCCCTACCACCCTGAGGCTGGGCCCCTGCAACAAGAATTCTACTAATGTGAATCAAAGCTTGGCCCCAGTTTTCCATTAGAAAGGAACAACACATTCAAGATGTATCTTTTTTGTTTTTGCCTCCTAGCCCCACACTGCCTAGGAAACCTAAAAAGGAGGTCCTTATATCAAGCCAACTGACTGCTTCTCCCCCATGTCCCTGGCTCCAAGGGAAATTACCATTCCTTTATTGGCAGGATTTTGCTGCATCTCAGACCTGTTGTAAACCCATTCAGGAAATTCAGAGGAAATCTGGTGAAGTGCATGGTACCTTCCTGAGCGCTGGTGGGTGAGCAGGCTCCCTCACTCCTAACTACACGTATTTCGGTGAATGGAACACTGACATAGAAGTCATTTGGGAGGGGGAGATCACTAGCAGTTGAGGGATCAAGAACTCAGTGCTTTTCCCAGGACATTAAGACGTAACCATCAGAGCAAATGGAGAAGTTTTGAATACTGTGGATAGGTTCACTTACCTTGGCAGTATACTTTCCAGGGATGTACACATTGATAATGAGGTTGACGCATGCATTTCCAGAGCTAGCTCAGTATTTGGGAGACTCCAAAGAAAAATTCAGCAGAGCAGAAGTATTAGACTGACTACCAAACTGAAGGTCTATAGAGCCATTGTGCTCACCTTATTGTCGTACACCTCTGAAACCCGGACAGTTATACAAGCAGCATGCCAGTAAACTGAATCGCTTCCATTTGAATTGTCTTAGGAAGATTCTGAAGATCATCTGGTAGGATAAGGTACTGGACACTGAGGTCCTTTCTCAGATTAAACTACTGAGTATTTGTAGTAGCAATTCAGATTTGAAGATCTTTCCCACTTATGTGACCTGCTTATATCACAGGAAGCCCAAGTCTCCTGTGGTGGGAGGAGCTTCCTGATAGGAAAAGGAAGTTATATCACAGGAAAGAGAGAGAGAAAGAGAGAGAGAAAGAAAGAGAAAGAGAGAGAGAGAGAGAGAGAGAGAGAGAAGGAGAAGCAGTTATGGCTGTTAATGGCCACCCTCATGATTGTTAGAACAGGCTGATTTAGCTGTACTGTGAGTTTGTTTTGGGGGAAGACCCCAGCAGGAGTTTGGAGAGGTTTTGGGATGGCGAGGCTCCAGGTTGTGAAATTGTGTGTGGAATGTTTTACTGCTGTGATAGATTGGATAAGTGGCTTGTGGGATATGGTTCTCTGGTGTCTGAATAAATGGTTTACTTCTTCTACCTTCTATGTGGAGGGTCTCATATACTTTTCAATACAGAACCACATAGGAATTTTGACAATTATCATCTACGTTGTTATTATTGCCTTACTGATACAGTATTCAAACTCTACTGAACAGAGTACAACTCTGATGGGTTGGCTGTGTTGCTGGAATGCCGAATGTATGCTTGCCTAAAAAAACTATTTTACAGAGAATTCACACAAGGTAAGTGCTCATATGGTGGTCACCAGAAGTGATCCAAGGACACTCTCAAGGTCTCTCTGAAGAACTTTGGAATTGATTGTGTGACATGAGAGATGCTAGCAAAGGACCGCCCAGCATGGTGTACCCACATCAAAGAAGGCACAATGAGCAAAGCAGAGTTGAAATAGCTCAAAAGAAATGGGAGATGCACACATTTAGAGAATCCACCCCAAATATTCACATGGACTATTTGTGCCTGATCTGTAGTAGAGCCTTCCAAGCTTTTATTGGTCTGATCAGTCACATCGGACATGCTGTAACTTGACCCTAACATAGTAATGTGATTTGGTCCCCTTTGAGAATAAAGAACAAAAACCAACCAAGATGTGACCTATGAGCTCTCAAATATAATTCTTCATATCTGGGACCAAGTCCTATCCCTAACACTACTGGTGAAACCATGAGTGAGTCATTTTATCTCTCTGCAACTGTATTAGGAGGGCAGAGTTTATAATTTCAAAGAGGATCATATATATGTCTGAAAGGTTCGGAACCACGAGATATAAGGAATTTTCAAAGTAGGAGGCAGAAGAATCAAAGCATATATTTAGGCTCCATAGTAACCAACCCACAAACCAGCATCCCCATTTTGATATTTTGATTAAAAGCTTCCAGGCCCAATAAGTCTGCCTCACAAGAGTAACCAGGAGGCCACAGAGAAGCATGATGGTATAAAGCAAAATCATATACATGCTTCCCCTCTATGGTAAAAAGATTACCCACAGGCCTTAAGTCCTTGTTCAGCACGCTGCACTCCCCACTCCCCAGTCCCCAATCCTCAATCCTCAATCCTCACGTAGGTCAGTTCTGCTACAGGCAGCTCCTGCTTCAGCTTCTTCGGCTGTGGCTGTGGCTGTGACAGTGACAGTGGCAGTGGCAGTGGCAGTAGCAGTAGCAGCCTCTGGCTCCAACGGAAGCTGTTTTTAACTGTCCAGCTTCTGCGGGGGTATAAGGTACGCCGGGGAAAGCACAGGTTCTTTCGATCTGCTTAAGCAAGGTGAAGGGGTTGACCAGGAAAGCACAGGTTCTTTCGATCTGCTTAAGCAAGGGAAGCAAGGTGAAGGGGCCGACAAGCTTACTCCAATCCAACATACAAACAGCATTCAGTTAGTTCAGGGGAAAAAGCCAAACTATTCAAGGGCACTTGTTGACTAAGTGCTAAGGAGCCTATTTTTGGTTACCAACACAGCAACGTATTGTTATCCCCTCAAAATCTACCCCTCTTTCCATTTTCCTCTTCTGTTCAATGTACTGCCATCCTTCTAGTCACACAGGTCCATAACCCCAGAATCCTTCATAACTCTTCACTCTCTTTCACTTCCAAATATCCAATCAGTTGCCAAGTCTTGTCAGTTCTACCTACACCATGTACATCCTTCCCCTATACTCTGCTCACTTTTCCATCACTCTCCATTACTTACTCTCCAGGTCTCTATTATTTCTCATCTAGACTATTGAAAATTACTTCCTAATGGGTACCCTTGCTTCCAGTCTCTCCATTCTCCAATCCATCCTCCACACAGCTGAGAACAGATATTCTGAACATATCACTCCCTTTCTTAAAAAGCTTCTGGGCTCCTTATTTTCTTGTGGATAAGCTGAAAACTTAGGAGTCTGACATTTAATGTTCTTCACAATCTTACCCCAACCTAACTTTCCAGATTGATTTCATATTGATTCCTTCTATATTCTAGCCAAACTGCCTAATTGGCTATTTCTTGCCCTGCCATTCCATCTCCTACCTGCCTAAGTACCCTTGAAAATTCTTTCTTCCATACCTAGAAGGAGTTCCTTGTTCGGGTCTACCTCCTGTAATGCCTAGTTCCTTTATGAGCTCAACTCAAATGCAACTTCCTACAACTAGACTGGCCACAGTTGCTAATAGTTTCCCTGCTACCCCTGATATTACTTTACACTTAATTGGTGTTACTTTATGTTTACTTACTTATGTACATATCACACAACTTTTCCCCCATTCTATCCCTAAGCATAATGTAAGTTCCTTGAAGACAGGGAAAGTGGCAGCTGTACTGGTAAAAGCTCTGGCTTGACAGTCAGAGAACCTGGGCTCAAATATTCTTTTTAACCCTCACACATCTGTGTGATATTAAGCAAGTCTTAATTTCACTTGGTCTCACCTGAGCAGGTCTAGGCATATCTCCAGGGCATCTATAAGATGAAGGGAATTGACCAAATGTCTTTTGAGGTCCCTTCCAGGTCTAAATTTATAACCCACGACATATAATTAATTTTTGTCTTTGTACCCAGCACCTAGCACATAGTAGGCACCTAATAAATACTTGTTGAATTGAATTAAAATGAATTTAACTAACAACCCCTCCATAATAAAGTATTATGGATGGGCTTTGTATTATGCTAGTGGAAGCCAGACCCACACAGAGAAGATCATCAGTCAAAAGATTTATGAACTCAATTTCTGACATTTGGCCCTAATTTTCTACCCATGGGACTGCTCTGCAGCCCACTGGATTAGGAAGGGAGGATAAAGATGTACATGCTAACTGTCTGACTTTGTATGGGAGTCTATATTTTTCAAGATACACTAAATTCAAGAGAAATAGCCTTGAGCTGCTGTTTGTATTCTATGAGTGAGATTCACAGGAGAAAACTGGAGGTCAAGGTAGAGTCATATAATTTCATGGTTGAAGACTTTAGCCCATAGTGCATACTTCTCAGATAAGGTATTTATTGCTGTAAGGGAAATTTGAACTTTGTTGGACAAAAGAGACTAAAGTCTTTTGCTTTTTTTAATACTGTGTTATTCTTGGAGTCAAATGGTTATAGTAAAGATCCACAGAGGTCTCTGTTATAATGACTATACCCAATGTCCAAAACCATATAGATTAATTAGATTGACCTGGTATAATGGGGGGAAAAGTATTGGGTAGGAAATGATGACCTGGGTTCAGATGACCTGGGTTCAGATTCAGGCTTACTAGTTTGTGTGATCATAGGCAAGTCATTTCACCGCTCTAGACCTTAGTTTCTCTATGTGTAAAATGGGAGAACAGACTAAATTATCTCTTAGGTCCTTTTGAACTCCAAATCTAATGATGCTATTACTTATAGAATTCCAAGTGATCAAGGAAAGCTAAAAGGTTCTAAACAGATTATGTCTATTGGGAAAGTCATTTCCCTTCTCTAAATCTTAGTTTGCTCACATCTAAAATGAAGAGAGTGGGCCAGGACCTCTATGGTCCCTTATAGATCTATTACTGTAGTATCAATACTATTTAGCAGATGGGGTAACTGAGATTAGCTAGCTAGGATTTATATAATGCTTTAAAGTTTGCAAAGCACTCTACTTAAGTTGTTTCCTTTGATAGTGAAGAAAGGAATTGAGAAAGCAACTGAACTGAGGGAATATACCACATCTCCCAAGCTCCTACTTATTCACTGGGCTCTTTATTATGTTTCTGGATAAAATGGATTGTTAAGTGAAAATTTTGTAATTGAAAAGGATGTTAGAGGTTTTCTATTCCAGATGTGTCATTTGCCTATGAGGAAGCTGTAGCCCAGAAGAAGGAAATGATTGGCTCAGTGATAGAAGCAGGACTAGAACACTATTCTCTCAATCCCCAACAAAATCTAATGTGCTTTTTTTTTTACAGAGGGGAAGACAGGGCAATTAAGGTTAAGTGACTTGCCCAAGGTCACACAGCTAGTAAGTATAACAACTGTCTGAGGCCGGATTTGAACTCAGGTCCTCCTGACTCCAGGGTCAGTGTTCTACTCACTGTATCACCTAGCTGCCCCTAACATACTTTTTACTGATCCATGTAGCAAGATTAATAAAGAGGGATTGGGACAAGGTCATCCCTAAGATTATTTCCAGATCGTAATCCTCAGCTGTTATAAATAGCTACTGGTTACTAACTGCCTACTATTATTATCTTCCTAGACCTGTTTTCCCAGAATGGTCTCATCCACTCTAGAAAAAAAATAAGTAGGTTCTGAATCACCTCAGGTCTGATGGAGGTAAATGAACCCCTTAATGCTACCAGAGCAATCAACCCAACTAGGGGTATACTAGTAAATTTTTAACAACCAATTCTCTGGGAAAAAATGTATGCATGACATAAAGTTTAATCTGCAATATTAATATTTTTGACATAACTTTCTTAAGTCTAGATGACCAATAAAACAATAAATCAAGATATGATGCATAACATTTTCTAATTTCCAAGGTACAAATGCTCACATTGAAAATTCAACAATCATCTCTCACAAGCCACTTCAAGCTGGTTCCAATATACTCTTGAACCTAATCTATGTGAGCATGGGGCAGCATGGTTAGGTGGAGCCCTGAACTTGGCATTAAAAATAAAGTCATTCAATAAGCCCTTCTGTCATTCTCCTCATTTCAAAACCTCTCAATACCATTTTCCACACTCTCTTCCTTTCCCTCTATTTCTGACAAAGAAGTGGCCTTCTCCTTGCTGAGGCCAAGTCTTCTATGTGTGCATTTGATAGTATTCCTTCCTGTCTTCTCTAGCAGATTGCAACCTCAGTTTTCACCTGTCTTTTTTAAACTTTAGCCATTCCGTAACTATTGCTTCCTTCCCTACAGCCTTCAAAGATTTCCGTCCCCTCTCCTGAAAAAAACCCCTTTCACTAGACTAGACCCTACCATAAGTTCAAGCTATCATCCTATATGTTTCCTCCCTTTCTCAGCCAAATACCTTGAAAAAGTTGTCTGTTCTTGCTTCCTCTCCTCACTCACTTCTCAGCACTTTCGACTTTTGCTTTAAGACTCATCTCTCAACTGAAACTACTCTTTCTAAAGTTACCAATGATCTCTTAATTGCCATATCTAATGGTTTTCCTCAACCCTTCTCCATCTACCCCAATATCAATCAATATCAACCCTCAATATATCTGCTGCATTTGACACTGTTGACCATCCTTTCTTTTTAGATACTTTTCCTCTGTTTTTTCATGATAGTATTCCCTTCTGGTTATCTGACTACTCATTCTGTCTTTTTCTCTGGCTCATTCATATCATCTCCCCTAACTACTGCATATTAGGCTCTATTCTTTTCTTGCTCTATGTCCTGTGTGTGTGGCTATCTATGTCTCTTCCCTTCCCTCTTTGTCTCTCTGTATGTCTCTCCTTCCCCCACCTTATCTCTCTCTCTCTCTCTCTCTCTCTCTCTCTCTCTCTCTCTCTCTCTGTCTGTCTCTTGCTCTTTCTCTCTCTTTCTCTCCTTTACTACTCATTCCATCTCTGTAACTTCAGCAGTTCCCATGAATTTAACTATTGCCACCATGTAGACGACTAGTAAATCTATATATCAAGCCACAGTCCTTCCCCTGAATTTAGTCTCTCATCACCAATTTCTATTGGATTTTTCAGTGTCCCAAGGATTCTCCCCACCTCCCCACCTAAACTCTCTTCTAGTCCAAACCTCCTTCTTTCTGTCAGAGGTCCCACCATCCTCCCAGCCATAATGACAGAATTATCCTCACCTACTCATTCTCCCTCATCCCATATAGCCAATCATTTTGAGGGGTAAGGGTAAATGATGATTCTACTCCCACAACACTACTTTCATCAGACCCCTTCTCTCTATTCACATAACTGCCAGCTTAGTTCATGTCTTCATCACCTCTCACCTAGACTATTACAACAGCCTCTAAAAAGGTCTCCCTCACTCATCTTCTACCACTCTAGTCCACCTTCCACATGGCTGTCAAATTAATTTTCCTTAAGCATAGATCTGACCATGTCACTCCTTTACTCAATCCACTCCAGTGGTTCCTTCTTACCTTCAGGACAAAATTAAAACTGTATGGCTTCTAAGACCCTTTTCAACCTGGCCGCAACTGATCTTTCCTGCTTCATTGGATATTACATTCTCTTCTGTATCCTGTGATCCAACCAAACTGGCCTTCAGTCTGTACTACACTTGACCTCTTATCTCCAACTTGGCATTAACCATCCTCTTCTTCTATGTAGACTTAGCCCAAGTACCACCTTCTACATGAAGCCTTTTCTGATCTCATCAGATGCTAGTGTCCTCCCTCCCAAAGTACCTTATAATGAACTACTTTGTATACATTCATCATGGCTTTATAGATAGAGATAGAGAGCTTTCCCACCTCTGACTCATACTCCCAGGCAAGTCGACGAGACTCTTAGTGATCTATGCAACTAAGGCTCTAAGTTAAAGAGAAAATGGCAAAGAGGTGGAGGAAATTTCCCCACTGGGTAGTTCTCTACACCAATAAAATCATAGATCCTATTCCTGTCCTCCATCTCCCTATTCACTTTATATTTATTTTTGTATACTTACAATGAACTTATTGTTTTCCCTGTTTTCACATGAGCCAGTCAAGATTCTTTCATTCATTGGATTTGTATCCCCAATGCCTACCATAGTACCTAGCATGCAGTAGGCACTTAATAAATGCTTGCTGGTTGATTGATATATTCAAATCCTGATTCTGATGCTTCCTAGTTTTTAGATCCTGGTCAAGCTTCCCAGAGCCTCATTTGTCCTTATCTGCAAAATGGGGCTAAGGACAATTGTACAACCTCATTTATAAGACTGTTGTTAGGAAAATGCTTTGTAAGCCTAAAAGTGCTACAGAAATGGGAAGTCATCATTATTATCCCCTCTGATATCATAATCCTTTTTAGCTTGTTCAAACAAGCTTTTTCCACACTGGTGATATTAAAGGCAGAAGCCTTAATTCTGACAGAGCTTTTATTAGCAGGCAAATATGTCCATCAGTGGACAATTAAGACCCTATAGCTCCTCTAAGACGTAAGACCCTCATGAGTCTCCTTCTACTACCAGAACGGAACTGGCAGGAAGGATCAGAGAGTTGAAACTTCCTTCAAAATGCCTACAAAGGTACTGGCAATGTCTCATGGGAAACAAGAAAGTGTGTCACCCTGCCTACCCTCTTCTGTGATCTCTTCCTAGGCCTGAATCTCTTGTTTGTCAGAGGCTCAGTGTTTTCTCCCTCACATAGGTTTCCTCTCTTCTCCCCCTCCCCCCAAGTATTTGTCTCTCTTTAGGCTACGTGGTTAGGGAAGAGTTTACGAATACTTTGACCAAAATCAAAATTAAAAATGTTCTGGGGAAAATTAGGTCTGCAGGCCCACTTCCACCTCCTTCTTCTTTCCTCACCTTCAATTTGCAGAAAGAGGGGACCTTAATGCTTATACCAGCAAACAGAGGCAGAGCTTTCTTTCTATATTGTTTCTTAAGGAGAGGAAGCAGGGATGCATTATCTAGCTCCCACTCTCCCTCAATCACTCCCAAACATTTAGTAAAATGATGTGGCCTTTAACATTGTCACATGGAGACAGAGCTACATGTGACTGAGAAAAAAATCTAAGGCTCATTGCCAGCCCATTCAAGAGGCAGCAATGGAGAGACAATCATGTCAATAGAGAGAAGTTCACATACCAGGAACTTCAATGAAATCAAGTGGCTCTTATAAAAGAGGTATTTAACTTATTTGGCTTAGCACAAGAGGAAGCAATAGGACCAAGGCTTAGAAATCATAGGAGAGCAAGGTTCAGCTCAACATAAAGGCAAAAGCTGCATGAAAGAAGACCGGCCTTAGAATCAGAAAGAGTTAGGGTCAAGTCTTGCCTTTGACGCATGCTAGCTCTGTGAGCATGTATGGGTCCCTTAACCTTTTATCATCCCAGGCAACTAACCAAGACTCTAGTTACAGATGAGCTACAGACCTATGTTTCTATAGAGAATTCCCACACTTTAAGTTCCTTGCATTGATAAAATCACAGGTCAGGACCAAGAAGAAAAAAAGGAAGACATTTCTGGAAAGATGACTAAGTGAATGTTGTGGCCAAACTTATCTCTGGCTAGCTCTGCCTCAAAAACAGCAAGACTTGCAAAATTAAGTCAAAAAACAAAAATAAAGAGGCTGGGAATTCCTAAAGATGGGGATGGGAACCAGACTTGTAATTTCATCAATATAGGCACTCACAGTTAAGGAAACTTCCTCAACAAGTGGAGGTCAGCACCATCTATGCAACTTATGTTCTCAGAGTTATCTAGAGCAACAGTGTCCAACTCAAATAGATACAGGGCCACTGAGCCATGCGCAGGGATCCCTGTAGGCTACATATTGACTTAGTTTAAAAGGTAATGTTATCTATTATTTTGTATTTTTATTTATTTTGTTAAATATTACCAATTATATTTTAATCTGGTTCTGTCTGTATTGGGCTGTGTGGGGCCTGAGCAGTATTTGAAACCTCTGGCCAATAGCACTAAACAGCTCAGTGATTTGCCCAGGGCAATATAAGCCTGTGTCAGAGGATAGACTTGAACCTAGGTCTTCTTGACTTCAAGGCCAGCCTTTTTATACATCATGCCGTGCTACAGCTCTTCTGTAAGATAATCTCCATATAACTTCTTAAAAATTATAAAAGTTCCATCCTCCCTATACTTCCTTCAACATCTCTGAGTTTCAGAATTACCAGCACTGAACACAATACTCCTCATCATCATCTTCCTTCTGCCTTGAAGGTAAAAGAGTGGGAAGCTACGGGGAAAGGGAAGGATGCATACTACACAGGAGTCACATCCATAGGATGATAGATGTAAAATTGGAAGGGACTTCAGAGGAAACTGAGGTCAAGAGAGTTTAAGTTGCTTGCCCAAAGCTAAACAAGTACTAAGTGTCAGAGACAGGATTGGAATCCAGAGCTTCTGACTCCAGAATCATGGGTCTTTCATTCAGTGGTCTGATTCAGGATAGAAAAAATGGCATAGGACATTGGCCAGTGTGCAGAGTGTATCGAAGAGGAAAGAGAGACAAAAAGGGCCACAGCATAGAGGCAGTCAGCTAGCTTCAGGATATGTGGCCACTATCCAATGACAAGATGTTAATGAGAGTAAAGACTGAGTAGAGGATAGACTCAGCTTTGAAGGAAGATCTGGAAGTTCTGAAAGGACATTTTAGCTTGTGACTTTGTTTAAGTTACAACCTCTTAGCAGGGCTCAACTTTACAAATAGGATTTTAAAAATCAAGTAAGAGAAATAGAGGAAAAATTGGGAAGAGAAATAAGTGTGATGCTAGAAAATCATGAAAAAAGAGTCAACAGTTTGGTAAAGGAGGCACAAAAAATGCTGGAGAAAATAACACCTTAAAAAAAGAGACATGGTAAAAGAGGCACAAAAATCCAGTGAAGAGAATTCTTCCTTGAATAGCAGTATTGGCCAAATGGAAAAAGATATACAAAAATTCACTGATGAGAACTCCTTAAAAAGTAGAATTGGCCAAATGGAAAAGTAGGTACAAAAGTTCGCTGAAGAAAATAACTCCTTAAAAGTTAGAATTGAGCAAGTGAAAGCTAATGACTTTATGAGACATCAAGAAACAATTAAATAAAATCAAAAGAATGGAAAAATAGAAGAAAATGTGAAATATCTCACTGGAAAAACAACTGACCTCAAAAATAGATCTAAGAAAGGTAATTTAAAGATTATTGTACTGCCTGAAAGTCCTGATAAAAAAGAGCCTAGATGTCATTTTTCAAGAAATTATCAAGGAAAACTGACCTGATCTTCTTGAACCAGAGGGTAAAATAGAAATTGAAAGAATCCACTAATTACCTTCCAAAACAAAAGTCCAAGGAATATTATGGCCAAATTCCAGGCCTCCAAGATCAAAGAGAATGTACTGCAAGCAGCCAAAAAGAAACAATTTAAATATTGTGAAACCAAAGTCAGGATAACACAAGATTTAGCTTTTTCTACATTAAAGGATCAGAGGACTTGGAATATGATATTCCTGAGGGTAAAGGAGTTAGGATTACAACCAAAAATCACCTACCCAACAATCCTTCAAGGGGAAAAATGGACATTCAATGAAATAGGGGACTTTGAAGCATTCTTGATGAAAAGAACAGAGCTGAATAGAAAATTTGACTTTCAAATACAAGATGCAAAAGAAGCTTAAAAAGATAAACAAGAAAGAGAAATCATAAGGGATTCAATATGATTAAACTGTTTACATTCCTACATGGAAAAAATAATATTTATAACTCCTAAAACTTTCCAGTTATTAGGGCAGTTAGAAGGAGTATACGTAGAGGGCACAGCTGTGAGTTGAATGTGATGGTATAATTATCTAAAAATTAATATTAAGAGACGAGAAAGGAGAATATACTGGGTGAAGTGAAAAGAGAGAGAATGGGATAAACTATCTGACATGAAAGAGATTTTATAGTGGAGGAGAAAATGGAGGAAGTGGGGAGGGGAGCCAATGAACCTAACTCTCATCAGAATTGGCTCAAAGGGAGAATAATAAACACACTCCGCTGGGTGTAGAAATCTATCTTGCCATACAGAAAAGTAGAAAGGGAAGGAGTAAGAGGAGCTGATAGAAGGGAGGACAGTTTGGGGGAGGAAAAAATCAGAAGCAAAACACTTTTGAGAATGAGAATAGAGTAAAATAAGAAAGGGAGGGAGAGAGGGAAGGAGGGAGAGAGAGAGAGAGAGAGAGAGAGAGAGAGAGAGAGAGAGAGAGAAAGAGAGAGAGAGAGAGAAGGGAAAAACAGGGGGAAATAGGATGGAGGGAAATACATAGTTGGCAATTGTTACTGTGAAAAAAATTACAATGGATCTCTGATAAAGTCTTCATTTGTCAAACGTATAGAAAACTGAGTTAAATTTATAGAAATAAGAGCCGTTCATCAAGTGTTAAATGCTCAAAGTAATTAAGTAATCAAAGGTATCTGTGGTCATATTAAAAATGCTCTAAATCACAATTGATAAGACAAATTGCAAATTAAAATAATTCTGAGCCACTACCTCACACCTCTTAGATTGGATAGTGACAGAAAAGGAAAATGACAAATGTTGGAGGGGATAGGGGAAAATTAAAACACTAATGTACTATTGGTGAAGTTATATACTGATTTAACCATCCTGGAGAGTAATTTGGGACTATGCCCAAAGGGCTATAAAACCATGCATACCCTTTGACCAAGCAATACTACTACTAGACCTGTATCCCAAAAAGATAAGAAACAAAAAGGAAAAGGACCTATGTGTACAAAAATATTTATAGTAGCTCTTTTGGTGGCAGCAAAGAATTGGAAATTAAGGGGATGTCCATCAATTGAGGAATGGCTGAACAAGTTTTTGCATATGATTATAATAGTATAATATTGTGCTTTAAGAAATGATGAGCAGAACGCTCTCAGAAAAACATGGAAAGACTTGTATGAACTGAAGGGAAATGAGCAGAACCAGGAGTACATTGTACATAGTAACAGCAATATTTTATGATGATCTAATATGAATAACTTAGCTATTCTCAGCAATACAATGATCTGAGACAATTCTGTAGGACTTATGATGAAAGGTGCTGTCCATTTTCAGAGAAAGAACAGGTAGAGCCTGAATGCAAATCAAAGATACTTGTTCTTTACTTTCTTCATTTTTCTTGTTTATTTTTGTCTGTGTTTTCATTCACAGAATAACTTACATGGAAATGTATTTTGCATGACAACACATTTATAACCTATGTCAAATTGCTTACCTTGTCAAGGGGTGGGGAGGGATAAGAGGGAAGGAGAGAATTTGGAACTCAAAATTTGAAAAGAAAGGAATGCTAAAATTGCTTTTTACGTGTAATCTGGAAAAAATAAAATATCATATAAGGCAAAAAAGATTACAAATTTTGGGAAAAATGCATGAACTATCTATTATCAAAAATTATTGACCTGGAAAATAGGAAATAAAGAGATAATTTCATAATCATTGAAATCCCAGAAAATCATGAACAAAAAACCCCAGTAGAATGCCATAATACAAGAAATCACAAAAGAAAATTGCCCAGAAGGATTAGAAATCAGAGAACCAAATGCTGATTAATAGAATTCTAATTGCCAAGTTCCAGAGCTGTCATGTCAGGTTTTAAAAAATGCTTTACATAGTCAGTGAGAAACATTTCACATGCCAAGAAACTCCAGTCAGAGCTACGTCAAATTATGCATCGATCACAACAAACGAAAGGACATACTGCAATTGATATACTGAAATCCAGAGGAAAAGGATTTGCCTCCAAAAATGACTTATACTTACATGGAGGAAAATGAACTTTTAACAGAACTAATAAATTCCAAGGACTTATATTGAGAAAACTAAACTGTGTAGAGTTTTCAAAATGCCAGCACTGCAAATAAAAGAATCACAAGAAAGCTAAACAAGTTTGAATAACTCAAGAGAATCATGATGTACAAAAGTTTAAATCCTAAAAAAAATGAAAAGAAATTGTTATTTCTTTGGATTTCCAAATTTTTAAGGGTCACTGAGGGAACAAAGAGAAATAAGCTATAGACTTATGAATGAAAGGAAAGAAGGAAGGGAAAATGGAGGACCAGGGATGATCGATTTATTTCCTATGCGCAAGGTTAGAGTGGGAAGAGTAAGGCTTGCCTTATTTTCACTTGGATCAGACAAGTTAAGGGCTTTTTTATTTAAATTAGATTTTTTTATTTTTAGTTTACAACACTTAGTTTTACATGTTCTTGAGTTTCAAATTTTCCTCCCTTCCCTCCCAAGATGGCATGCAGTTCAATATAGATTCTACACAAACCTTTGCATTAAACTTATTTACACCATAGTCAAGTTGCAAAGAAGATTTATGACCAATGGAATGAATCATGAGAGAGAAGAAACAAAACAAAAAAAAGAGGAATAAAAAGGAGACAGCAAATAGTTTGGCTCAATCTACATTCAGATTCCACAGTTCTTTCTCTGGATGTGGCTAGCTTTTTCCATCATGAGTCCTTTGGAGCTGTCTTTGAGCCTTGTATTGCTGAGGAGAGTCAACTCTATCAAAGTTAGTCATCACAGAATCAATATATCTGTGGTAGTGTATAATGTTCTCCTGGTTCTGCTCCTCTCACTCAGCATCAGATCATGTAGGTCTTTCCAGGTTATTATGAAGTCCATATCCTCCCCATTTCTTGTAGCAAAATAGTATTCCATTACCTTCATATACCACAACATATTCAGCTTTTTCCCAGTTGATGGGCCTCCCCTCGATTTCCAATTCTTTGCCACCACAAAAAGAGCAGCTGTAAATATTTTTGTACATACAGGTCCCTTTCCCACTTGTGTGATCTCTTTGGGATATAGCCCTAGGAGTGGTATTGCTGGGTCAAAAGGTATGCACATTTTTATATCCCTTTGGGCATAGTTCCAAATTGCTCTCCAAAATGGCTGGATCTGTTAATGACTCCACCAAAAATGTATTGATGTTCCAATTTTCCCACATTTTCTCCAGCATTTATCACTTTCCTGTTTTGTCATGTTAGCCAATCCGACAGGAGAGATGTGGTACCTAAGAGTTGTTTTGATTTGCATTTCTCTAATCAATAGTGATTTCGAGCATTTTTTCACATGCCTATAGATATCTTTAATTTTTTCCTCTGAAAACTGCCAGTTCATATCCTTTGACCCTGTATACTTTAGATATGAAGCCTTTAACAGAGACATTGGTTGTAAAGATTTTCTCCCAATTTTCTGCTTCCCTCCTAATCTTTGTTGCATTGGCTTTGTTTATACAAAAACTTTTCAGTTTAGCATAATGAAAATTATCCATTTTGCATTTTGTAATGCTCTCTATCTCTTGTTGGGTCATGAATTCTTCCCTTTCCCATAGATCTGATAGGTAAACTATTCCTTGCTCTCCCAAATTGCTTATAGTATCAGCTTTATTACTAAATCATGTACCCATTTTGACTTTATTTTGGTATATGTTGTAAGATATGTATCTATGCCCAGTTTCTGCCATACTATTTTCCAATTTTCCCAGTAGTTTTTACGAAGTAATAAATTTTTAATCCAGAACCTGTATTCTCTGGGTTTATCCAAGACTAGATTGCTATAGTCCGTTAATTCTGCATCTTGTATACCTAACCTATTCCACTCATCTACCACTCTGTTTCTTAGCTGGCCTCTTTGGGTTTATCAAAGAGTAGATTGCTACAGTTGTTGATTTCTCCATCTTGTATTCCTATCCTATTCCACTGATCCACACCTCTGTTTCTTAGCCAGTACCAGGTAGTTTTGAGGACTGCTGCTTTATAGTACAGTTTGATATCTGATATGGCTAGGCCACCTTCCCTAGCATTACTTTTCATCAATTCCCTTGATATACTAGACTTTCTGTTCTTCCAGATGAATTTTGTTATTATTTTATCCAGCTCTGTAAAATAATTTTTTGATAGTTTGATTGGTATGGCACTGAATAAGTAAATTAATTTAGGTAAAATTGTCATTTCTATTATTTTAGCTCAGCCTAACCATGAGCAACTAATGTTATTCCATTTAATTAGATCTGACTTTATTTGTGTGAGAAGTGTTTCATAACTGTGTTCATATGGGCCCTGAGTTTGTCTTGGCAGGTAGACTTCCAAATATTTCATAGTCTATAGTATGTCTATAGTAACTTTAAAAGGAATTTCTCTTTCTATCTCTTGCTGTTGGGCTTTGTTAGTAATATATAGGAATGCCGAGGATTTATATGGGTTTATTATAATTAAATAAAGAATTAAAACACAGAGGCAGAAATAGACTGAAACAGAGTACTGCCCTATGACTAGGAAGCAAACATTGATATCTGAGGGGACTTCAGATAGTGGATAGCCACAAGTCAAATAGCTACCTAAGGAGAATTATTTTTAAAGGAAGTAAAAAAGGGCAAGACCAAGTGATTTGACTCAAGGCTGAGAAAAAATGGTAGAGCAAAAGACTGAGTATAAAGAATATTAGCAACAGATACATAGTTGTAATCAGGAAGTTGTATTATAACAGTATATGAAGAAGGAAAAATGAAACAAATCTAACATTCATAACCATGAATGTGAATGAATTGAAGTCACCCAGAAAATGGAGGAGGGTGGTAGAATGGGTTAGAAAGAAAGAAAAATGTTGTTTATAATAAAAATACTTAGACATAAAGATTCATAAAACATTAAAGCCAGAGGTGGGGTAGAATTTATTATTCTTCCACAAAATACAAAAAAAGGAAGAATAGTAATCATAACCTCAGAAAAGCAACAGAAAAAAAAGATATAGTGAAGTGAATCAAGCAAGAATGCTCCATTATGTTTAAAGGCATCATAAATATAAAACAATAATAATAGTAAATTTGTATACACTGAGTGGTATAGCATCTAAATAAATAAAAGTAAATCTCACTGAATTTTAGGAAGACCTAGAAAGCACATCAATAATTATTAAGGACTTGAATGTCCTTCCCAGAGATCATGTATATGAATGAGATGAAGTCTCCCATAAAATAGAGGAGGGTGGCAGAGAAACAAATCTAACAGAATGACAAATGAAAGAAAAGGGTATCTACAGAATATTATAAAAATCAGACAACTAGAACAAATGTAAATCCTGAAGACTTTATTTATTTCTGTCATTGCATAACACCTTTCCAAAAATTAACCATATGTTAAGGTACAAAGAACAAATTAATTCAGAAGGCCAAAATATTTCAGAAAGCCAAATATCTTTTTACAAACCATAATGTAATGAAAATTGTAATTATGATAGGACTATGATCAATTTAAGGAATAACGTCATAATAATTATTGCTATCTAAAAATGGAATGGGATGACACAAAAGATCACATAATCGTAAGACTTTTGAGTTATAATGAACATTAGAGACCTTTTAGTCAAGTCCTCCCAGTCTACAGATGAGGAAATCTAAGCTTTGAGAATTGATATAACTTCAAAGTGCCCAAGACCAGACAAATAGTAAAGAATAGTAAAGAAAAAATAGAAAGATGTACTTACACATATCTTTATTTACATATGTACAATGTTCACCTGGTATCTATATAGAAAGGGGTCTCTCCACATGGAGAGGCTAAGAAGTCTTCTTCCAGGAAGACTGTGATGATGTGTAAGGCAAGTGTCGTGGAGAGACTATGAAGCATGGGAAAAATTCTGTAATTGCTTCTGGATCATTTTAACCCTGTGCTGCAATAGATGGTTCTTTGATTGGCTTCAGAGGTATTCAAAGTGATTAGTTGGTCCAGCCACATCCTCTCTTGCCTGATTTGCTCTTGGGGGAAACCTCATTGATTTTTTGATACTGAACACAAGTCTATTTCTAAATCCAATTTTCTTTCCACTATACAGATAGTAAGGTCCTGTCACTGGATGTTTTCAAGTGAAACTTGTTGAGGATGTTGTAGAGATGATTCTGTCTTTAGATTCTATTTGCAGAGTCATTTCAACTCTCAGTTACTTTAATTAGGCATCCAGGTGATATAGTATATACAGTGCTGGACCTTCAATCAGAAAGACATAAGTTCAAATTTGACCTTAGACATTTACTAGGTGTGTGACCCTGAACAAGCCATTTATCTCTCTTATCCTTGGTTTCCTCATAAGTAAAATAGAATAATAATAGCACTTAGTTCACAGATTTGTTGAGAGAATGAGATATTTATGAAGTATTACTCTTACTGTTGTTATTGTCACCATTTTAACTGAACTTTAAAACTAGGATAGAAAAACAACTTAATATAGTAGAAGATACACTGAACTGGGAATCAGGAAAAATGTCTATTTCCAACTCTGTTATTTACTTTCTCTTTCCCCCCCTATAGTTTTATTTATTTCATTAATTTCAATTACACAAAAAAGTTAACTTTTTTTGGAAAATTTTGAGTTCTAAATTCTCTTCTGCCTTCTTGAAAAGACAAGAAGTTTGATATAGATTATGCGTGTGAAGTCATGCAAAGGATATATCTATTAATCATGTTGCAAAAGAAAACAGAAACCAAAAATAAGTAAAATGAAGAAGATAAAAAAAACCATATGCTGCAACATTCATCAGCACTCCATCAGTTCTTTCTCTGGAAGTAGACAGCATTGTTCATCATAAATCCTTTGAGATTTTCTTGCATCATTGTATTTCTGAGAATAGCTGTTATTCCAAATTCATCATCATAACAATACTGCTCTTATTATGTACAATGTCCTCCTGGTTCTGCTCACTTCACTTTATGTAAGTTTGTGTAAGTCTTCTGAGTTTTTTCTGAAATCATCCTGCTCATCATTTCTTATTGCAGAATAATATTCCATCACAATCATATACCACAACTTCTTTAGCCATTCCCCAATTGATGGGCATCTCCTCAGTTTCCAATTCTTTAGTACCACAAAACAGCTGCTATAAATATTTTTGCACATATAGATTTTTTCCCTTTTTCTTTGAACTTCTGGGATACAGACCTAGTAGTGGCATTGTCAGGTCAAAGGGTATCAACAGTTTCATAGCCCTTTGAGCATAGTTCCAAATTCCTCTCCAGCATGGCTGGATCAGTTTGCTACTTCACCAACAGTACATTAGTATCTCTATTTTTCCAGATCCCCTCCAAAAGTTGTCATTTTCCTTTTCTATCCTATTAGCCTATCTGATAGGTGTGGAGTGGTACCTCAGAGTTATTTTAATTTGCATTTCTCTAATCAATAATGATTTAAAATATATTTTAATATGACTATAGATAGCTTTAATTTCTTTGTCTGAAAACAGGCTGTTCATATCCTTTGACCATTTATCGATTGGAGAATGACTTTTGTTTCTTATAAATTTGACTTGGGTTTTCTATATATTTGAGAAAAGAGGCTTTTATTAGAGAAACTTGTAAAAAAATTCCCCCCAGTTTTGTGCTTTCCTTCTAATTTTGGTTGCATTGGTTTTGTTTGTGCAAAACCTTTTCGATGTTATTTTATCAAAAATATCCATTTCATATCCCACAACACTCTCTATCTCTTGTTTGATCATAAATTTCCCCCTAAGTTATAGCTCTGACAGGTAAAATTTTCCATGTCCCCCTAATTTCCTTACAGTATCATCCTTTATGTCTAAATCATGTATCGATTTTTGACCTTATCCTGGTGTACAGTGTGAGGTGTGGGTGTGTACCTAGTTTCTGCCAAATTGCTTTCCCATTTTTTCAGAAGTTTTTTGTCAAATGGTGAGTTCTTGTCCCCAAACCTTGGATCTTTGGGTTTATCAAATAATAGATCACTACAGTCATTTATTACTATATATTGTGCACCTAATCCATTCCACTGATCTACCACTCTATTTCTTAGCCAGTACCAGATTTTTTTTGATGATTTGATGATATAGTTTGAGATTTGCTCCTGCCAGGATGCTTTTTTCCAAATACTTTTCATCAACTCCCTTGATTCTCTTGACCTTTTCTTCTTCCAGATGAATTTTGTTATTATTTTTCTAGTTCTATGAATTAATTTTTGGTAGTTTGATTGGTATGATACTGAATAAGTAAATTAGTTTAGGTAGAATTGTCATTTTCATTATATTGACTCAACCTACCCATGAGCAATCAATATTTCTTCAGTTGTCTAGATCGACTTTTTTGTGTAAAAAGTGTTTTTTAATTGTGTTCATACGGTTTGTGGGTTTATCTTGGCAGGTGGATTTCCAAGTACTTTATATCATCTGCAATTATTTTGAATGGAATTTCTTTTTCTATCTCTTCTTGCTGAACTTTGTTGGTACTATACAGAAATAATAATGATTGTTGTGGGTTTATTTTATATCCTGCAACTTTGTTAAAGTTGTTTCAACTAGTTTTTTAGTTGTTTCTCTAGGATTTCCCAAGTATACTATCATATCATCTCCAAAAATTAATAATTTTTTCCTCATTGGTTATTCTAATACCTTCATTTTTTCTTCTCTTATTGCTATAGTTAACATTTATAGTACAGTACGGAATAATAGTGGTGATAATGGGCAGTCTTGCTTCACCCCTGTTCTTACTGGGAAGGCTTCGAGCTCATCTCTGTTACAGATAATGCTTGTTGACGGTATTAGTTAGATGCTACTATCATTTTAAGGAAAACTCCATCAATTCCTATTTTTTAGTGTTTTTAACAGGAATGAGAGTTGTATTTTGTCAAAAAATGTTTTTCTGCATCTTTTGAGATGATCCTGTGATTTTTGTTGTTTTTGTTATTGATATAATCAATTGTGCTAATAGTTTTCCTAATATTGAACCAGCCTTGCATTTGTGGTAAAAATCTCACCTGGTCATGGTACATGATCTCTGTGATATGTTGCTGTAATCTTGCTGGTGTTTTATTTAAAATTTTTGCATGAATATTCATTAGGGAAATTTATCTATAGTTTTCTCTCTCCATTTTCGATTTTCCTGGTTTAGCTATCAGCACCATATTTGTGCTGCAAAAGGAATTTGGTAGGACTCATTCTTTGCCTATTTTTCCTGATAGTTTATAAAGAATTTGAAATAATTGTTCTTAAATCTTTGGTAGAATTCACTTTTGAATCCATATGTTCCTGAGGAATTTTTCTTAGAGAGCTTGTTTGTGGTCTATTCATTTTCTTTTTCTAAGACAGGGTTAATTAAATTTTCTATTCCCTCTTCTGTTGCTTTAGGCAATTTATAGTTTTTTAAATATTCATACATTTCACATGAATTGTCAGATTTATTGGCATATAATTGGGCAAAACAGATCCTAATAATTGCTTTAATAACATCTTCATTGGTGCTGAATTCACTGTTTTCACTTTTGATACTAGTAATTTGGTTTTCTTCTTTCTTTTAAAAATCAAATTAATGAAAATTTTATCTATTTTATTTTTCCCCTAAAATGAACTCCCAGTTTTATTTATTAATTCAATGGTTTTCTTACTTTCAATTTTATCAATCATTCCTTTGATTTTTCAGGGCATCCAATTTGATGTTTAATTGAGAATCTTAAATTTTTTCTAGTTTTTTAATTTAATTTTATGCCCAATCCATAGAACTGCTCTTGCTCTATTTTACTGACATAAGCATTTAGAGATGTACGTTTTCCCCTAAATATTGCTTTGGCTGCATCCAATGAATTTTGGTATACTCTCTCATTGTTGTCATTCTTTTTAATGGAATAATGGATTGTTTCTGTGATTTACACTTTGATCCACCCATTTTTAGGATTGGATTATTTAGTTTCCAATTAATTTTTAATCTATGTTTCTACAGCTTTCTGTTGAATATAATTTTATTGCATTGTGGTCTTAAAAATACATTTAATATTTATGCTTTTCAGCATTTGGTTGTGAGGTTTTTATGCCATAATACCATGGTCAATTTTTGTTAAAGTGCCATGTACAGCTGAGAAAATGGTATACTCTTTTTTATTCCCATGCAATTTTCTCCAGAGGTCTATTGGTTCTGAAAGACTTAACGATAAAAACGCCATCCACCTCCAGAGAAAAATTTGATGGAGTCTGAATGCAAATTGAAGCATAATTTTAACTTTATTTTTCTTGCTTTTTGCAACATTGTTGATATGGAAATATATTTTAGATGATTTCACATATATAATTGACATTACATTTCCTGCTTTCTCAATGGGTGGGAGGTGGGTGGAAGGGAGAGAATTCAGAACTCAGAATTTTTCAAAAATGAATGTTGAAAATAAAGAAATATTTTAAAAAGGAAACTGAATGGGAGGTTATAATGATGAAGCTTGGCCCAAAAGAAACAATATGACAACTCCCAGAGGTGAGAGCCTATGGATGTGTAACATAACCTATGATGTCAGACTTTTTTGAAGTGTTGGACTGTTTTGATGAGCTATTTTTCTTTTTATGTGAACTGGAGTTGGAATCAAGAAAACCTTAGTTGGAATTCTAGCTAAGATACTCGCTAGTTGTGTGACTTTGAAATAGCTACATAACCACAATGAACCTCAGTTTCCTCATCTGTAAAATTGGACTAATAATATTACCTATCCCATAATGTTATGAAGATCAATTTTTAAAGGAGTTTACTTTTTTTAAAAAGCATTTACTTTTCTTTACTGCACACCTCCTACCCCACCACATAAAAGAAAGAAAAACCAATCCTTGTAACAAATAGGCACAGTCAAGCAAAACAAATTCCTAGGGCTCAGAGTAATAGAGGGTAGTTTCAAAGAGGAAATTTAGGTACAATTATAGCTTTCTCAAAGTAGTATTGTCTACCCCAAAAGACCTAAGTTTTGCCTCATTGAGAGTCTTTAAGCAAAAACTAGAGCAGATTATTTTTCCAGTTTAGGTTAGACTAGGTGGACACTGTGGTCTCATGTAGTGATGAAATTCTATGAGACTGGCCTGGGTTCAAATCAGAACTCTGCCACTTGTAACCTGTATGACCTTGGACAAGTCACTGCCTGTCTAGAGTTCAGTTTCCTCCTCTGTCAAATGGAGTAGGTGATCTCTAAGGTCTCCACTGTTCTTACACTCTAAGATCCTATGATTCATGACATTGAGTCCAGTGTTCTTTCATCAAGTCATCTCTCAGCTGTTTATGCCTGTTCTTATTGATGATCTAAAGACTCAGGCATTATCTGAACTCACAAACAAACAGTCAGTCATCTATTGCTCCATTTGATACCCAATCACATAGCACTCACAGGAAGCCTTTGTGAGCACCTGTAGATTTGATTACTCAGATGGCAAGCAAGAGAAAATGGAACCCATGGGGTTTACCAACAATAAGTGAAAGCAACTGGAAAGGAAACAAAGCAGTCTTGGCATCAGAGCCAAAATGAAATTACCAAGGAAATTACACAGTGGTCACAGGTATAAAACTGTACATTTTTTTAAGCAGAGCCTAGTGAAAGTAATTATAGTAGGCATTTGTATTATGACTTGAGGCCCACAATATATTTTACGTAACTTGAGTCACACAACCAAACTATTGGCTATGTAGTATAAGTATAATCATCCTCATTTGATAAATGAGGAAACTGAGGCTCAGAGAACTGAAATTACTTCCTCTAGGTCCCACAGCTAACAGGTCAGGTCTGAACCCAAGTCGTCTTCATTCTAAACTAAACATTCTTTCCATTACACAACATTCACAGAATGGTAAAAAAAAAAATGCCACTGTTGGGAAGAAGAAATTGCCATTGGGAGTCAAAAAGTGAGAACTAACAGTTCATGCATCCCACACATGTCAATGTTTTTGATGTACAGAAGAAAAGACTAGTTTGGGGTGGACAGTACAGATTCAAATATCTGAAATACTTGAAGATTATTTATTCTTAATCCCAAGTCCCAGTAACAATCTCTCCTCTTCCCTGTCCCCATAGTTCAAACTTTTAGGGGCATAGTTCCCTCTTATTTCTTTCTCTAGATGTCGCCAGTCCTTATTTGGCCTCTGGCATTCTCCAAATTCTCTTGGCTTCTATCTCACTTTCTTTAACTCATCCCCCAAGAAGTTTTTGGGTTCTTTTTTTAAAGGAAATTTAACTAGAATTTAAGGTACTTGTTGAAATGATAGGAACTTTAGTGGGAAATGACAACTTCCTGTTAAAATTTATTAGAGAGAAAAAGAAAGCTGGACGTAGGTTGACATGCCCTGTAGGCTCTGGAAGAGCAGATTTCAAAGTGTTCAGAAGAATGATGGGTAAAATCCAACACTCACTGAGTACAGAATTGCTGAGTTACAGTGTTCAAGAATCTTAGCCAATTTTCCCCTAATCTGGCTATAATGACTGCCCATGCATTTGCAACTTGCTTTTTTTTCCCTACTGCACCACGGAGAAAAAGATCCTGTCACTGGAGATTTTTAAGTGACAGTTGTTAAGGACATTGTAGAGGTGATTGCTGCTACAGATCCCATTTGCAGAGCCATTCCAACTTTCAGTTAATTTAATTAGGCAGATGGGTGGTGCAGCAGATAGAGTGCTGGCCAGGCCTGGCATCAGGAAAAACTGAGTTCACATTTGGCTTCAGATATTTTCTGTGTGTGTGACCCTGAGCAAGTCACTTAGCCTCTTTGCCTCAGTTTCCTCATCTGTAAAACAGGGGAAATCATAACACTTCTTTCTCAGGATTGTCATGAGGATAAAATGAGATATTTGCAAATTGCTTTGCAAACCTTAAAGCTGTACATAAATATTTATAATTATTATAACTCTTGAAGCATATATAATGTTACTTATATTTTATATATCATTCAATAGAGCAGCTAGGTGGTGCAGTGAACAGAGTACTAGGCCTATAGTCAAAAAGACTCCTATTCCTGAGTTGAAATCTAGCCTCAGACACTCACTAGCTCTGTGAACCTGGACAAGTCACTTAACCCTGTTTGCCTCGATTTCCTCATCTGTAAAATGGGCTGGTGTAGCACCAATGTGATATTCACAGTGCCTATGAATATGCCGATGTAGTTCTGAATCACAAAATATAACAGACTCTCCACATGTAAGACAGAACTGAAACATTTATTCAAACGCCAGAAGGCTGAATCCCAACACCAGAAAGCGAAATCCATCATAACAACAAAGAAATCTATACACATTAGCAATGCAGGGGGCACTGTTATCCCAAGTCTTCCCTCTGTTAAGGCCTTCCCACAAATGAACACCCTCAAACGAAATCACTCCTTCTCTCACTCATGCTAGTTCCTCTGCCTGCTCTCTCTTTCCCAGCTCTAACTGCTTTCACCAACTTCCTCTCAGCTCTGCTCCACCCTTCCTGCTCCACGCTTCCTGCTCCACCCTTCCTGTTCTACCCCTTCCTGTTCCACTCATTCAGCAAGTTCCTCCCACCACAGACTTCATGTGACTCAAATTCATGTGACTTAGGCTTCCATGTGACTTAATCAGGTCACATGGGCTTATTAATGAATGGGAAAGATCTCCTAATTTACATTATCATTACGGCTAGAGAAGGAAATGGCAAACCAGCCCAGTATCTTTGCCAGGAAAATCCCAAGTGAGATCATGGAGAGTCAGACACATCTGAAAAACATCTAAACACACCCAATATGTTATAACATGTAACATGTACGGTTCTTTCAGAACCATATTCCAGTCATGGGTTCCATCTCACCAAGTCTAACTGATATCTGTAATGCCAAATTTGTCCCCCTGAAATTGAGATCTCTAGATCATATGGCTTGTCACCCATGCATTGCTTATTTTTATATGGAAATGTGAGGACACATCATTTGTTGTCAATCATTTTCTTGGATTTTATTTCTTATAAATTTTGGAGACATCACTGCTGTTACCAGTAGATTTCCTTTACTTTAATGGTATGAAGCAACAGGGCAGTGAGAGTTGAAGCTGGGAAAAGAAAGGTCCGCAGCTTAACATCGGTGCTGTCAAATGGTGCTAGTCAGTCTTAGGGTTAATATTGTTGGTATTTTGTTAATAACTATTTGATGTATTTTGTTAAGAAAGTTGGGGTCAGCTTGCATGAGAGAGAAGGGTGCTGGAATGCATTGTTAGTAATTCAGGCACCAGTGGGAAGCACATCTTGAGCCAATCATTATGGATCTTATATGAACCTGCCACTTCCTAACTTTATAGGGAATCTAGAATTTCAGTCATCTCCCTTGGTATAATTGCTCTCTTGTTCATTATATTAATGGCACTCACACTTTGCCCTTTTTAGTATAAGTCAACTTATACTTTTGTTATGCTGGACTTCTTTCAGTCATCTACCTCCTCCTTCCTGGAGGAATCTTTCTTTCTTCTAATTCAGAGTGTAACTCATGGCTCAAAGCCTAACTGCAAAAGATTCTCCTTATTGGTGGAGATTGGTTATTCAATAATCTGTACCTTCATGAAAGGTGGACTTAGTAAAACTTGAGAAAGAAGAGAGATTCTGTCCTTCTGTCTTTCAGCTTTGAGAGGGAAGATGCACAATTCCTGATTGAGGAGAAAGACTCTGAGAAGAAGCTGACATGTCTAGGAGCGGGTGACTCTATCATATCCCCATCCCCAGATTGGTATGCTAGAGACTATGCAGAATTTTCTCTAGGGTGAAATCTGAAACATTCTCACTTTTGCTTGAACAGAGACATTTTACTCCCAGTAGGAGAGTGGCTTCTCTGCATATTTTCTGGTATAGTCTCATCTGTATTGCTTCTCTGATTTCTGTTTGCTTTGGATTATCTACTTTGCTTGGATAAATGAGTTTATTTGCTATTTGCTACATGTTCATTGTGCAACTGTCATTTGGTGGGAAGGGAGTCAATTGTGCTAGGAGTATTCCTTCTCCATTAAGCGTGAACCTAAAATTTATTTTCCTTACCAGGGGTGGGGAACCTGTGGTCTCAAGGCCCATATGTGGCCTTCTAGGTCCTTGGGGGCAGTCTTTTGACTGAGTCCAAGTTCTCCAGAACAAATCCTTTTATTAAGGGGATTTGTTCTGTGAAGTTTAGATTCAGTCAAAGGGCCACACTTGAGGACCTAGAGGGCCGCACGTGGCCTCAAGACTACAGGTTCCCCACCCCTGCTAGATTAACAATATTTAGGGGGCAGATAGATACAATTCTAGTCTGGAAAAAGGTCAGAATGGCAAGCTTTTGACTCCAACTTCTTGTTTCCCTTCCTAGAAGGTATCAAAGTCTCCCTGGAAGAGAGTGGGCAGCAGAGAGTCTAAAGACTTTTATTCACGCCTCCCTTCAAGGCACATCCAAATAGCCCTATATGGATATATATATGTGTGTGTGTGTGTGTGTGTGGTATGTGTGTATGTATATATATATGTGTTTGTGTGTATATGTGTGTGTATATATATGTGTATATACATATGTGTATATACATATATATATATATATATATATATATATATATATATATATATATATATATATATATGTATATACACATAAAACCTACATGGGAAAAAACACATCCACAGCACCTGCTACAAAAGTTTAATCTTTTCATATGTGGTGGACTCCTTTGGCAGCATGGTGAAGCCTGTGGACCCCTTTTCAGGGTAATGTTTTTCAATACATAAAATAAAATGCACAGGATTTGAAAGAAAACCAATCATGTTGAAATACAGTTGTCAAAAAAAAGTAAGTTCACGGGCCTTGGGTAAGAACTTCTGCCTAATTTCTTTACTTCTCAAGTCTCTCCAGTATAGGTTTTGATTAAAGTTTAAATTGTTCCTTTTTGTTTTTGTACTGCTTTGACTCTGTCTTGCTTTTAATTGTGATTAAGATTATCAAGAATTTCTAATAAACATTTATTTCTGAATGTCATTCTGCATGCTTCCTTTTCGTTGCTTTTAATCGAGTGATATGGGGGTAAAGTTTTCTGATGCCAGCACCAGCTCTGTACTGAAATAATCTTCAAATGTCTTTCCACAAGCCTTTAATAGTTTTCTGAAGTTGCTTCTGCCATTTGACTCCTTCCCTTGGTGTACTAGTAGCTTCCCCTCTCCTCCTCTAGTTCTTGCTGACAACTAGACATATAATTATGTGCAGTTCCTGAAATATGTCTGTACTCTCTTCCAAACATCATAGGAGAATAAATTCATTCCTAATTGTTGAAATAGAAATCAGCTTTTTGAGATTCCTTTGTTTTGGTATAATTGGCCTATTAGTAGGATTAGTATCATCAAACTCAAAAAGAGCTTTTTGGAATTCTACTCTATGTATTCCCATTTCTCTTTCAAAATCGTTTAAGATATTAGCATTATTTTTGCTATCCATTTCATTATGAGATAGTGCCTTTAGAGTGTGTGATTGCTGTAGATTTTTTCAATGCCTTAAGATTCTTTATATTTAAGCAATTCCCTGATTTCAGCTCTTATTTCATATGATCTGGACTTCGGAATAAAGTCAATCTGCCACACAATGTACAGTAACTTAGAGCTGAGGATCTCCTTAACAAAAGTAATACAAAGTTCTTTCCTATAACTGACAAGACTGTGTTCCCTTGTATATTATGCAGTCCTGGTTCATAGTGAAAACATTCATATCTCCAGCCTATTTCATGCCCTTATGGTTTTCCTGTTTAGTGACCAATGCAAGGAATCATTTCCAGAAGGTAGGCTGTTAACATGCATCTTGCCTTCTTTTGGTACTAGCACACAAAAGAACAACTCTTGCTCCACTGTCTTCCAAAGCAGGCTGATCTGCAGACAGTTCCTTGCAGAGTCAACCTACAATCTTGTGCTGCCCCATCTATTTCTTAGATTCACAGGTGAGGTTTCATTGTGCTCTCAAGGGGATGCTTACCCCATCAGCAAATATCCAGGCCTTTGCAGCTATTATAGCCATCTTAGAGTACACAGTCTCCACTATTAAGCTCCACCTTCGTTGACTTTCTTTTTCTTTGTTATTCTCCATCACCACCCCCATGCTTTTTCATGTATTCACAAACATGCACATACACAAGCAATCTTAAGACATATGTTATAGGGCTGGCTTTTACTGGGTTATTATTATTGTAGGTGTTGTTATTATCATAGGTTATTCCACTAAGATTGAATAGCAGTGAAGAAAACTTTGGGATCTCAACCCTTGGCTCTTGCCAGCTGTGCCATTAGGTGTAAGCTTTGACTGGTCCTGCCAAATTTTGATAGGAGGTTCATCTGTAAGTTAGCCTCTCGGTGATACTATTTTGGGAGGGGGTACACAGCAGCTCACAAAGACCTTCTATGATATCTAAGGAGCACTCTATACTCCAACTTAATTCAACAAGCATTGTGATCATTGACTTAGAGCTGGAAGCACCCTTAGATACCATTGAGTCCAAAGAACTCATTTCACAGATGAGGAAACTGAAGTCTAGAAGAGATTAATGATTTGTCCAGAGTCATCCAGCTACTAAGTTTCAGAGGAAGGATATGAACCTGTTCTTCCCAACCCCATGTCCAACACTCTGTTCACTACACTACAGTGTACCTACTATGTGAAAGTACTATGCATACAAAGACAAAATAAAAAACAACACTTGCATTTTCCTATGGGAAATAAGTGATATTTGAAGTTTCAGAATAAATGACTCTTAGGTTGATGGTGTATTGTATTTGTAATATGGTAAGCCATTAAGAAAATTTTCCTGGCTGGGAGAGGTTGATCTATGATGCAACCAATCACAATGGAACCATGTTGATTTGGCAAAACCATGGCAACTAGAAGCATTGTTAGGAAGTTGGGCTCTAAAGAATTAGGAGGCAAAGAATGGATCCAGAGAGTATCCCCAGCACGTGGAACAGTGCCTGGCACATAATAAGTGCTTAATAAATGCCTGCTGATTGATTGACTGAAACCATATAAGGTCCATATAAGGACCAGGTAAGGGAATGGAGGATGTTTAGCTTGGAGAAGAGAAGACTTGGGAGGAAGATGGACTCAATCAACCAACCGGTATCTGTTAAACACTTTCTGTGTTTCCGTTTCTTTGATAGGCACTGGGAATCTAAGGACAAAGGAGAGACAGTATTCACATACATAGGCATCTACAGAACAAATGTAAGGTAAGCTTGGGGAAGGCAGTATGAGTTGGGGGGCACAAAAGGTATGATGCAGAGGTGGTGTTTGAGCTGAGTCTTGGAAGAAACCAGGGATTTCAAAAGGAGAATGTGGGGAGGGAGTGAACTCCAGGCAGGGCGGATAACCAGGAGAGTTTCATATGTGAAAAAGGACGCTTTAGCTAGATCCCAGAGTAAATGAAAGGGAGCAATATAGAACAAAGCTAGAAAAGCAGGATGGGGTCCAACTGTGGAGAGCTTTATATTTAACCATAGAGGTAATAGGGAGCCACTGAAATTCATTAAATAGGGAGAGGGTGGGTGAAGTGGTCAGACCTGCACTTTAGGAATGGGCCATACAACATAGAACCCAGAATCCCAGAGCTGGGAGGGAGTTTAGAACCCAATATATTAAATTCCAAATTTAGAAGGAACCTTAGAAAATATCAAACTAAGGAGAGATCTTAGAGGATGGGATATATCTAAACTCAAATATTTGAAGGGATGTCATAGAAACAGGGGATTAAACAGGGGACCCCCCCCCCCGAAGGGCATAACTGGGAACAATGAATAGAACACTGCAGAGGTGATTTTCACATCCATATAAGGACAACAATTGTCAAAAAGTAGAGTGGCCCCAAACTGGAATACCCTTTGTGGTAGCTAGTGATTTCCCCATCTCCAAAAGTCTCCAAATAGAGTCTAGATGACTATTTGTCATGGTAGTTACAGAAGGGATGGATGCCTACTCATGTGTGAACTCCGCTGGATGCCCTCTGCGGCCTCTGTCAATCATAAGGCCTTTTTATGAGTGTTTAATAAAATTAGTAATGTAATGGACCCCAAACCTTAAGGCAAGGCTAGAATGCCTCCCAGGTGGGATGCAAATCTGGCTGCTACCCTATTCCCTATTTGAAAACACCATTTCCTCACACTGAGGCATTTATCTACTGCTCAGAACAGCTGGCTTTGAGTTTCAAGTCTCAGGAAATGGATGGGGAGATGACAGGGGAGAGACCTCTGTGCAGCAGACAGGCAGTTTTATGCTACAATTCCTTGCTCACAGGAGGCTTGTAAGAATTAAATTTGGATAACGATGAGAAGTGGTCCATAGGTGCCATGAGCCTATTATTTTCTTATCATCCTCTGCCTTTGAACCCCAGAGCCTTCTTTAAGAGCTGCAAAATAGCATAGAGAGAACACTGGAATGATGGCAGAACTTAGAACTCAGGATTGTTGCAATTCAGGCCATAACACATTAGCTTGATAATGTAAGGTAAGTCACTTCCCTTCTCTGTACCTCAGTGTACTCATCTCTAAAATGGGGTTGTTGTGAGGATGGTGCTTGATAAACTTTAGGGTGATATAGAAATGCGAGCTGTTATTACTATTGTGCTAAAGGGAATATCAAATTGCGGAGAGATTGCTTGGCCTGGGAAGAAACATAATTATCAAAATTCCATGGAGAAAATTCCCATCTTCCTTCCTCTAGAACAGCTGTTGCCAGGATAGAACAGCTTTTAAGATCAGTCCCAAGCACTCAGAGGTGCAATTTTCTGAAAGTGTCTTAATCTTGACAAATTCTTTCTAAAAAATTCTACTGTCACTCCTATTTCTTCTTGCTACAAGCCAGAGATTATAATAATAACAATGATATTTCTTTAGCATTTTACAGTTTATAAAGAATGTACCCCATAACAACCTTGTGAAGGAAGACGTATGGGCCCTATTATTTCCATTTAACAGATGAGGAAATTGAGGGTGAACAGCAACATAATTGCCCATAATTATGCAGAAGTACAAATCATTCAAGAAAATGTGTTCTTTTCTTAAAGTCTGGTTGCTAAAAGACCTCCTCATCCTCATGTTCTTACGGAGGGTTGGCATCAAACCTTTAGTGCCAGCTCCCTGGGCCTCAACTTGCATACTTCTCCTGCCATAATCTCCTTGCCCATTCCCTTAAGGAATAAGACACAGGGATTTCCCACTGAAGTTTGATCTCTACTTTGTGTGGATCCAATAGTCTCCATGAGACCTAAGAATTCAATCCCCTTTTCCATCTGGCATACCCCCATTTTAATAGACACTTTGTGCTGAAATAAGCACTGGATAATGATTCATTTCAATTCAGGATTCTGGATATTATAGTAAAGGACGAGGATATCAGCACAAAAAATTCGCCAACATTTAGTCCAGCAAGTCTAGAAACATCAAATTCACAAACTTCTGGGAAAAATGTAGGGGTACTGCAAAGGGTAAACCCAAAGAGCATAACCAACTATTCATACAGACAAGTTCAGATTCGGAAGACTCTTCTATTCGCTCTCTCTCTCTCTCTCTCTCTCTCTCTCTCTCTCTCTCTCTCTCTCTCTCTCTCTCTCTCTCTCTGTCTCTCACACACACACACACACACACATACATACACACACACATTTCATGTCCACACCAGGTTATATCTCCCTCCACCCCCAACACTAGTTTATTTTTGTGCATATCAATCACTACCCTTGCCAACTGGTCCATCACATCAGCTAGAGATGGAATTCCTGACTCCATGGTCTTGGTAGAATCATAACTCCTAGAATGTCAGAGCTTGATGGCATTTCTGAGATAATCTAGTACAACCCGTGCCTATAATTTGCCAATAAATGATCATCTAACCTTCTCTGGAAAAGTTCAGACAAAGTGGAAACCACTACCTTCGGTGTACCTTTCCATTTTTTGATAGCTCCAAAATATTGGGAAGTTATTCTTTACACTGAATTCAGTTCTTCTCTCTAATTTCCTTGTTCTGATTCCTTGTTTCGCTTTCTGCAGACAAATAGAACTAGCCTTAACCTTCTTCTGCATGGCAGCCTTTAAAATACTTGGAAATCAGCATTCACATTCCCCCATGTTTTCTCTGTTGCATGTTAAATATTCCCAGTTTCTTCAACTAATCCTTATATGGCATACTCTCTGGGAACTTCACTATCGAGGTCATCTTTCTCCTGTTCCCTTTTAGGTTGTCAGCATCCTTCCACAAATGTACCCAGAATGAATCACTACACTTTAAATGTTATCTGACAAAGACAAAGTCCTAGAAATTACACTACTCTTAGACTTAAAGCACCTCACAGTATTTTAAAATACTTGAAATCAACTATATACAAATTCGTCATCATGGTATTTCAGGTCCTTAATGACCTAGCTCCCACCTGCTTTTCTAGTCCCATTTCATATAATTGCCTAACAGACTAGCCAATCAATGCTTGGATTTGAATTATAAGATTGTGGAAGTGATCCACAGGGCACCCTTAAGATGTTATTGAAGGCTACATGGGATCTGCTGGAAATCAGTAGCTCTATGGTACATTTCTGCTCTCACCCTGAAATGTCATTCCAGTTCACCACAGCCAACACTATGTCTCAGACTCCTGCACTCTGAAATATTCTTTAAGCTCTGCTGAAAGCAAATGTGCCTATAAACAAGCAGGGTGCTGCCCCAATGCTGCCTGTTAAGGAAGAAAGGATTTATTCCCTAAAGGAAGGGTGAATAGAAGAGTACTAGACTTGTCTTGGGAGAGAAAAGCCATGAATGGTCTGAAATGAGCCCTAGATTTTAGGACAACAGGTTTCAAAGGCTTCAGGAAATGACAAATAGGATGCCATAGGTTAAAATTGTACAAGGAATTCAGAACCAGAAGAATGGGAAACTAACAAATGAAATTATGAAGTCACAAAGGTAAATCATTCCAATTAAATGGGAAAAGTGTGACTTGTTCAAATAAGTCAATGTGGATACATAGGGAACTCATTAACCAACTCAGATTTTTCAACATGTGCAGAACATGGAAACAAGGGCATATAATAGAGAATAAATATAAACATACCATATGACTCTACAAGAAGAGACTCATTGATATTTAAAACTGAGAAAGAGCTGAAGCTACTTCAGGGAAAGCTAAGGAAACAAAAATGCATTTGTTTTTTTTTGAAAGCTCTACTGGGGAAAGAAAAGGATGTAAGCAATAAAAGCAGCAATTTGAAAAGGCCAGTATGGCTTTCTTAAGAACACATCATGCCAGATGAGCTCCATTTAATTTTTTTTAATGTAGTTACTAAACTGGTAGATCAGGGGAATACATTAGGTATTGTTTCCTTAGATTTCAGTAAAGCATTGGATAAGCATCTCATACTATTCCTATCCAAAAAATAGAGAGATATTATAATTAGATTCAGAACTGGTTAAATAGCTGAACTGAAAAGAATGGACATGAATGTTTCAATGTCAACTTAACAGGAAGTCTCCCTTGGAGTGCCTTAGGAATTTGGCCTGGTGCTGTATAAAATTTATATCAGTGGCTTAGATAAAGACATTGATGATGTACATAAAATTCTAATGTTACCTAAACCTGGGAGGGATAGCTAACAGTCTAGAAGATAGTCAGGATCCATAAAAAGTTTGATAGACCATTTGGACTGAACATGATAGGATGAAATTTTATTTAGTTTCTTCTTTTCCTATTCTAATTCCTTCAATTTCTTTTTCTCCTCTTATTGCTACAGCTAAAGTTTCTAGTACCAAATTGAATAATAGGGGTGATAATGGACATGCTTGTTTCACCCCTGATCTTATTGGGAATGCATCTAGCTTATCCCCATTACAGATAATGCTTGTCAATGGTTTTAGGTAGATACTATTTATAATTTTAAGGAATGTTCCACTTATTCCTATGCTTTCTAGTGTTTTTAATAGGAATGGGTGTTGTACTTTGTCAAAGGCTTTTTCTGCATCTATTGAGGTGATCATATGGTTTCTGCTAGTTTTGTTGTTGGTATGGTCAATTATGCTAATAGTTTTCCTAATATTGAACCAGCCTTGCATTCCTGGAATAAATCCTACCTGGTCATAGTGTATTATTCTTGTGATGATTTGCTGCAATCTTTTTGCTAATATTTTATTTAAAATTTTTGCATCAATATTCATTAGAGAAATTGGTCTATAATTTTCTTTCTCTGTTTTGACTCTACCTGGTTTGGGTATTAGTACCATATTTGTGTCATAAAAAGAATTTGGTAGGACTCTTTCTTCACCTATTTTCCCAAATAGTCTACAAAGTATAGGAATTAGTTGTTCTTTAAATGTTTGATAGAATTCACCTGTAAAACCATCTGGCCCTGGAGATTTTTTCCTAGGGAGTTCATTGATAGCATGCTCAATTTCTTTTTCTGAGATGGGGTTATTAAGAAATTTTACTTCCTTTTCTGTTAACCTGGGCAGTTTATGTTTTTGTAGATATTCATCCATATCTCTAAGGTTGTCAAATTTATGCACATACAGTTGGGCAAAATAATTCCTAATTGTTGTTTTGATTTCCTCTTCATTAGAGGTGACCTCATCTTTTTCATTTTTGATACTAGTAATTTGATTTTCTTCTTTCTTTTTTTTAATCAAATTGGCCAAAGGTTTATCAAGTTTATTGGTTTTTTCATAAAACCAGCTCTTTGTTTTATTAATTAATTCAATAGTTTTCTTGGTTTCAATTTTATTAATCTCTCCTTTGATTTTCAGTATTTCTAATTTGGTATTTAATTGGGGGTTTTCAATTTGCTCTTTTTCTAGCTTTTTCAGCTGTATGCCCAGATCATTGATCTCTTTTTTCCCTATTTTATTCATGTAAAGATGAAATTTTAAAGATATAAATGCAAAAAGTTTTATACTTGGTTTCAAAACTAAAGTTCATGAATACAAAGTGTCACATGTTAGAAAACAATTTATTTTCCCTAAAAATGTCTTTAGGGTTTTATGAACTCTAAGTTTAATACGAGACATGAACATGATGAAGCAACCAAATAAGCTAATGTGATCTCGGAATTCACTAAAAGAAGGACAGATTCCAGGAACAAGGATATGATTGTCCCTCTGAGCATAAGACTTTAAGAAGGACATTCATAAAGTGGAAAACCTCAAAGAAGAGGACTACCAGGATGATAAAAAGCATTGAGTCCATATTGTATGAAGATTAGTTGAAGAATAAGCTTGGAGTAAGCATTCATCAAAGGGTGACTGTCTTCAAGGATTCAAAGTACTACCATGTAAAAGAGGGATAATTTGTTCTTTTTTCCTTAGAGGAAGAACAGGGAGTAAAAGGTGTAAGTTACAAAGAAGTAAATTGAAGTTGGTGTCAAGAAAAAGCATCCTAACAAAACTCCTCCAAAAGAAGAGTGGTTTACTGCTAGAGGTTTAGGGTATCCTTTTAAATGGGTCAAAGGCAGCCATACATGGAAAGGACTGGGCATACAGCAGGGCCATGGAAGATAAAGATGACAAAGAAATATAAAAACCCAATTTTTAGAGGGGGCAGAATCCAGACTACACAGGGCACATGAAACTCATATCAAAGTGAAAAGTATGAGCTCCCCATTGCTGCAACAGGCATGTTTCACAGACCTTGTGATCTCATCATAATCATGGTACTAGGTCAATACTGAGACATCACATTAACTGCAGCTAGAAGAGTGCTTGTCATGCATATTGTACAGGAAATATTTTTAGATGCAGATTGGATTAGATCAAGAGTTGGCAAACTACCTTTATTTAAAAAGGCAAAAAAAGCATTGTTAGTTCACCAACCATATAAAAGTAGAGGGCTGACTAAATCTGGCCCATAGGCCATAGTCCACTGACCTCTAGACTAGATGGCCACTAAAGACACTTTCAATACTAGAATTCCGTTTTTCTCAGAATCTATTAAGCCATCCTTCTATTTATGAATTTATGTTATATGTCTTGGATGTTAATTTAGAAAGAATGTAAGAATCTGTATGATTCAGTTTCTAGTGTAGTTATGTACACTAATTTCTCACTGGTTTATTTATTATTTTTGTATCCCTAGCACCTACCAGAACAAGTACATAACACATGGTAGGCACTTAGTAAATGTTTGTTGAGTTAAATATATTATCAGATTTTAAGTGAATGGTAGAGATTTTTTTTAAAAATCCTTTTATTTTGAGCACTCACTATCCCCGTTTCAGCCATATTCACTATGAAAATGGAAAGAGGCCAAAGAGAGCTATGGGCCATTTTGCATTTTTCTTTGTTTCATGAGTTGCCATGCCTAATGAATTAATTAATTAGTGACCAGTCTCTTGGTGGTGAGCCTCTCTGTACTTAGTTGGACAGGTCCTCAGAATACAAATTTAGTCTATTGCCAGAAACATACTTGAAGCCTTTCCAATGTGACAGAACCTGCCAAAACTTGTGTTCTGCTGGCATAGCCTCCAAGAACTCAGGGTCACCTCCATGCTAGGATTAGACATTGCATTAGGATTTTCAGGGAGGAATAATAATTCACCCTACCACAATTTGTTAAATGCAGTTAAAGTATTTCTCAGTAGTGAATTTATATTCTTGAATATTTATCCTAACAAAAGAGAAATAGAAACTAATGAACTGTACCTACAGCTAAAAACAATTAGAAAATCAATAAATTAATAAGTCCAAAACAAGACAAAAGTAAAAAGATAAAAATTGAAAGGAAAATGAAGAAAACTTGGAGAAAACCAATCAAATATAGCAAACAAAATGGAGAGCTATTTTTTTAAAAAGCTATTAAAGTTGACAAAGCTATAAATAATTTAATTTTAATTAAAAATAAAAAAACAAATTTAAATATGAAATATTTTAGATATGAGAAAGGAAAATCACAACAAATGAAAAAAGTGAAAATTATTAAAAACTATTATATTCAATTATATGTCAAAAATTGAAAATTTAAATAAGGTGGGTAGGCTTATAAAATATGCAAACTTATTTTTAAAAACAGGAAACAGAGACCTTGAACAACCCTAAATTAAAAAAAAACAAAATTAATTCACTAATGAATTATCAAAAGAAAAGTATAGCTAGAATTTCTAGAACAATGTTAAATAATGATAGTGGCCATCCTTGCTTCACTCCTGACCAAACAGATTAATAAATAAGCCCTATTAAATACTTAACAAACAAATAATTCCCATGCTTCAAGAATATAAATGTTTAAAATATAGAAATATGGCATTCTATCAAATTTCTTCCCTGAAACAAATGACAACTTGCTATACAATTCAAGAAAAGAGAAGCCAGAAAATGAGAAATATAGGCAAGTACAGCTTTCAAAAGTTAATGCAATAATTGAATAAAGGCTTTGAGATATGCATTATAATGATAGATGCAAAATACATTTGTTGTATTTATGTTAGTAATGAAAGGGTTTTTTAAACATAAATAACATATTGTAGTGGCAGCAATAACATCGCAATGTGCCACAGTGGATAGAGATTTAGACCTCAGGTCAGGAAGATTCATTTTCCTGAGTTCAAATCTGGCCTCAGACACTTAGTACCTGGATGACCCTAGGCAAGTCACTTAACCCTATTGGCCTCAATTTCCTCATCTGTAAAATGAGCTGGAGAAGGAAATGGCAAACCACTCCAGTATCTTTGCCAAGAAAACCCCAAATGGGATCATGAAGAGTTAGACATGATTGAAAATAACTGTGTCAAAACACAAATTCAGAAGGGGACAACCTTGTCAATATACCAGCATCCAAAACCTCAAAGGGAATATGAATTGGTCTTAAGCTCCAAAAGCCTTCTTTGAAGAGCTCAAGAAGGATTTTAAAAGTCAAATAAGAGATGTAGAAGAAAAATTGGGAAAATAAGTGAGAAATATGCAAGAGAGAGTCAATAGCTTGGAAAAGGAAGGACAAAAATTGACTATAGAAAGTAAGTCCTTAAAAAATACAATTGGCCAAATGGAAAAAAAGCACACAGAAGAAAACAACTCTTTAAAAAGTAGAATTGGCCAAAATGGAAAGAGGTACAAAAATTAACTGAAGAAAACAATTTGTTAAAAGTTAGAATTGGGCAAGTGGAAGCTAATGACTCTATGAGACATCAAGAATTAGGCAAACGAAATCAAAAGAATGAAAAAAAAAAACAGAAGAAAATGTAAAATATCTCATTGGAAAAACAACTGACCTGGAAAATAGATCTAGGACAGATAATTTAAGAATTATTGATCTACCTGAAAGCCATGATCAAAAAAGGAGCCTGGACAGCATCTTTCAAGAAATTATCAAGGAAATCTGCCCTGAGGTCCTAGAATCAGAGGGCAAAATAGTCATCGAAAGAATCCACTGATCATCTCCTGAAAGCGATGCCAAATTGAAAACACCAAGGATATTGTAGCCAAATTCCAGAATTATCAGGTCAAGGAGAAAATACTGCAAGCAGCCAGAAAGAAGAAACAATTTAAATATCACGGAACCACAGTCAAGATTATGCAGGGTCTTGTAACTTCTACATTAAAAGATTGGAGGGCTTGGAATATGATATTCTGTAAGGTAAAGAAGCTTGGATTACAATGAAGGATCAACTACCCAGCAAAACTGAGCATAATTTTTCAGGGAAGGAGATGGACATTATATGAAATAGGGGACTTCTGAACCTTCCTGACAAAAAAGATCTGAGCTCAACAGAAAATTTGATCTTCATATACAACACTAAAGAGAAGCACAAAAAAAGTGAACAGGAAAGAATTTTTTTAAAATGTTATTCAATAAGGGCAAACCGTTTCCATTCCTGCATGGGAAGATGAAACTTGTAACTCTTTATTATGACTTTTAGAAAGGGTATACATGGACAGAGGGCATGGGTATAAGTTAACATTGATGTGATGAAAAAAGTCTAATTAAGTGGTGAAAAGGGATTGTACTGGGAGAAGAGGAAAGGAGGAGGCAGAAAAGGGTAAATTACATCACATGAAGAGGTGCAACTACCTATTACAGTAGAGGGAAAGAAGGGAGGGAGATGAGCACTGTTTGGACCTTACTCTCATCAGATTTAGCTCAAAGAGGGAATAACATACCCAGATGTAGAAATCTTACTTACCCTATAGGAAGTAGGAGAGGAAAGGAGAAAGAAAAGGGAGAGGGTGATAGAAGGGAGAGAAGAAGTAGTAAGGAAAAAGGGAAGGAAAAGGGAGGTAACTGGTAGAAGTGAGGGTACATTGAGGGAAGTGGTCAAAAGCAAAACTCTAGTGAGGAGGGAAAGGGAGAAAGGAGAGAGAAAAGCACAAACAGGGAGGAAAATAGAATGGAGAGAAAGACAGTAATTATAAGTGTGAATGTAAATGGGATGAATTCTCCCATAAAACGGAAGCAGATGGTAGAGTGGATAACCATAAACCTACAATATGTTGTTTACAAGAAACATGTTTGAAGCAGAGGTATATACACAGAGTAAAGGTAAAAGGCTGGAGTAGAATATATTATGTTCCAGCTGAAGTAAAAAAAAAGCAGGGATAGCAATCCTGATCTCAGACAAAGTAAAAGCAAAAATAGATCTAATTAAAAGACATAAGGAAGGAAACTGCATCCTGCTAAAAGGTACCATAGACAATGAAGTAATATCATTACTAAACATATGCACCAAATAGTAGAGCCTCCAAACTCTTAGAGAAGGTAGGGGAGTTACAGGAAGAAATAGACAATAAAACTATACTAGTGGGGGACCCCAACCTCCTCCTCTCAGAACTAGGTAAACCTAACTACAAAACAAACAAGAAATAAGTTAAGGAGGTAAATAGAATTTTAGAAAATTTAGATATGGTAGATTTCCAAAGAAAATTGAATGGGGATAGAAAGGAATATATCTTCGTCTCAGTGGTACATGGAACCTACACAAAAATTGATCATGTATTAGGACATAAAAACCTCACAATCCAATGTAGAAAGGTAGAAATATTAAATGATGCTTTTCAGATCATGATGTATTACATGTAATAAAAATCTCATCATCTCCCATGGGTTTCATTATCATCTATCTAGGCAAATGATTATTGGATCTGCATATATAGCCCTAATCCCTTTCCTGAGCTACAGCCCCAAGTCACCAGCTGCTTATTGGGCACTTCAAACTGGATGTCCCAGAGGTATCTCAAACTTAACATGTCCAAAACACAACTCATTAACTCCCTCCCCCCCCCAATTCTTCTCTCTTCTATTACTGTCAAGGGCACTACTATCTTCCCAGAGCGTTAATGCCATCTTCAACTCCTTGCTTACACTCATCTCATATATCCGATCTGTTGTCAAATCTTGTTGTTTTAACCATCATGATATCTCTCCTATACATCCCTTTCTCTTAACTAACACTGCCACCACCCTGCCTCAGGCCTCCAAAACCTTTCACTTTGACAATTGAAATAGGCTTCTCATTGGCTTCTCTGAACCTAGTCTCTCCCCACTGCAATCCATTCTCCTATCAATAGTCAAGACAATAATAATAATAACATTAATATAGTGCTTCTTACATGTAATGTTAAGCATTTTACAAATATTATCTCATTTTAACCTCACAATAACTCTGGGAGGCAGGTTAAGTGACTTGCCCAATGTCATACAACTAGTAAGTGTCTGAGGTCAAATTTTATCTCAGGGTGCAGCTAGGTGATGCAGTGAGTAGAGCACCAGCCCTGGAGTCAGGAGGACCTGAGTTCAAATCCAGCCTCAGACACTTGACACATGTACTAGCTGTGTGACCTTGGGCACCCCAAGTGCCCTGCCAAAACAAAAAAAAAAACAAATTTTAACTGAGGTCATTCCAATTCCAGGAGCTGCTCTCTGAGCTTCATAGCTGCACCCATCTCCTCCACCTCCAAAGTGATTTTCCTAAATTACAGGTCTGACCATGTCACCCCTCCCCTCAAAAAGAAAAAAAAAGCCAATGGCTCTCTATTACTTACTATTACATCACATATTAAGTCCTATGTTTATCATATGAAGCTCATTCACCAGCTGGCCTCTTCCTACCTTTCTAGTTTCTTATATTCTATTCCCCAAAGTGAACTCTATGATGCAGTTACACTAGTGTACTTGCTGTTCCTCTCACATCTCCAATCTCCCATCTTTGACTTTCACTAGATGTCTCCCATATCTAGAATGGTCTCCCTCCTTACTTCTGCCTCTTAATTTTCCCATCTTAGTTCAAGACACTGCTCAATTCCTACATTCTTCAAGGGGGCTTTAATGTTTCACATCTCCGAGCTCTATGAGATTACCTTCCAATTAGAATTTATAGTTCTTGTATATATAGTGATTGGAATATTTTCCCTCTCTTTGGGTGTGAGCCCCTCAAAGGCTGGGATTCTGTTTGTTTTGTTTTGTTTTGTTTTCCTTTCTTTGTACTCTCAGCACATAGCACAGTGGCTGGAACACAGTTAATGCTTAATAAATAATGGACAACTCCAAGTAAGCACTTTTTTGAAAGAAAAAATGAAAACCAGGGATGGCAGAGTGAAAGCAGAGACTTGCTTGACCTCTCCCCCAAATCCCTCCAAACACCTGTAAAAATGACTCTAAACAAACTCATGAAATGACAGAATGAAACAAGTCTCCAGCCCAAGACACCCTGGGTGGTCACTAGAAAGGTCACTATCACACCATGCTGGGAGTGGAGTGCAGCCCAGTATGGGCCATGCTGGAACAAACTAGGCCAGAGCAGACTGGGTGAAGCAAGCCTCAGGACACTGAATCACTGAGCTCTGCCGATTTCCAGAAGTCTCAACCCACAAACGCCAAAGACAACTTAGCAGCTCGCAGTCCTGGTTGGGGGTCCTGGGGTGAGGAGAAACACTGTTGTGGCAGAGTTTGTGGTGGCTGTGGAGAGGGAGTCCTCCTAGCAGTTCCAAGGCAGAAAAGAGTGGTTGAGGTCACTCACAGACCAGAGCACAGGCCAGTAGAGGAGTAACACCTCTCCCTGGATCATACCATCTCAGAAGAACTGAAAATTTACAGGTACTTACAAGTAGCTCAGAAAACAGTGGTGCAAAACCCCTGAAACTTGGGACAGAGCACTCTCAAGACTGCAAGCAGTCATACCTTGACAAAGAACTCAAAAGTCAAGTAATTGGCTAGGAAAATGAGCAGACAGAATAAAAAAATCAGAGTATAGAATCTTACTTTGGTGACAAAGATCAAAACATAGAGCCAGAAGAAGATAACAAAGTCAAAGATCCTACATCAAAAACCTCCAAGACAAATATTAATTGGTCATATGCCATGAAAGAGCTCAAAAAGGATTTGGAAAATCAAGTAAGAGAAATAGAGAAAAAATTGGGAAAAGAATGAGAGGCATGCAAAAAAATCATGAAAATGAGTAAACAGCTTGGTAAAGGACACCCCAAAAAATACAGAAGAAAATATCACCTTAAAAATAGACTAACCCAAATGGCAAAAGAGGTCCAAAAGGCCAATGAAAAGAATGCCTTAAAAACAGAATTGGCCAAATGGAAAAGGAGGTCCAAAAGCTTACTGAAGAAAATAATTCCTTAAAAATTAAAATGGAGCAAATGGAAGCTAATGACTTTATGAGAAATCAAGAAATTATAAAACAGAACCAATAGAATGAAAAAAACATGGAAGACAATGTGAAATATCTCATTGGAAAAACCACTAACCTGGAAAATAGATCTAAGAGAGATAATTTAAAATTATTGGACTACCTGAAAGCCATGATCCAAAAAGAGCCTAAACATCCTCTTTCAAGAAATTATGAAAGAAAACTGCCCTGATATTCTAGAACCAGAGAGTGAAATAGAAATTGAAAGAATCCACCAATTGCCTTTTGAAAAGGATCACAAAAGGAGAACTCCTAGGAATATTGTAGCCAAATTCCAGAGTTCCCAGGTGTATCAGGAGGGCAGAGTTTATAATCTCAAAGAGGATCATAAACATGTCTGAAAGGTTCGGAACCGCCGGATATAAGAAACTCTCAAAGTAGAAGGCAGAAGAATCAAAACATTTATTTAGGCTCCACAGTAACCAACCCATGAACCAGAAGCCCCATTTTGATATGTTGATCAAAAGCTTCCAGGCCCAATAAGTACGCCTTGCAAGAGTAACCAGGAGGCTACAGAGAAGCATGATTGCGTAAAGCAAAATCATGCTTCCCCCTCGATGGTAATAAGATTACCCACTGGCCTGAAGTCTTTGTTCAGCTTCCTCCCGTAGATCAGCTCTGCTACTGGCAGCTCCTGCCTCAGCTGTGTCTGTGTCTGTAACTGAAGCTGCAACTGTAACTGACGATGTAACTGTCGCTGTAACTGACGATGTAACTGTCGCTGGCTCCAACCGGAAAAGGAAAAGAAGATCTTCAAGCTGTCCTCTCCCCTCTTATAGGGTTTTTGACATCATCAAGCTCCGCCCGAATGACCAGGGCCGATTGGTTCCTGAGTTGGCCCCTCCCCCTAGGGTAGAGGTTAACACCTCCCCTCAGCCAGCCCCATGACTCATCACACAGGAAGTTGTCTGCTTCCCGGCATGCTCCCCGGGCCTCCTGCCCCGGAAGAGCAAGCCACAGTGTCCAGAGGCTCAATGAGGTAAGCTGAGTCATTCAAAGAAAACAAAGGCCATTCTGGTTACACCAGGTTAAGGAGAAAATATTGCAAGCAGCTGGAAAGAAGCAATTTGAGTACTGTGGAAACACAATCAGGATAACACAAGATCTAGTAGCTTCTTCATTAAGGGATTGAAGGGTTTGGAATGTCATATTCCAGAGGTCAAAGTAGCTAGGATTAAAACCAAGAATCACCTACCCAGAAAAACTGAGTATGATACTTCAGGGAGAAAAATAGATTTTCAATGAAATAGAGGATTTTCAAACATTCTTCATGAAAAGACCAGAGCTGAATACAAAATTTGACTTTCAAACACAAGAATCAAGAGAAACATGAAGAGGTAAAGAGGAAAGAGAAATCATATGGGACTTATTGAAGTTGAACTGTTTACATTCCTACATGGAAAGATGATATTTGTAACTTACGAGACCTTTCTCAGTATTAGGGTAGTTGAAGAGAATATACATATATACATATATATGTGTGTATATATATACATATATATGTATATATATGTATATATACATATATACATATATGTATACATGTATATATACATATGTATACATATATGTATACATATATACATATATATGTATACATATATATGTATACATATATACATATATATGTATACATATATGTATATAGACACATATGTGTGTATATATATGTGTGTGCATATATATATGTATATATATATAGATAGAGGGCACAGGGTGAATTGAATACGAAGTGATGATATCTAAAAAATAAAATTAAGAGGTAAGAGAGGAATATATTGGGAGAAGGAGAAAGGGAGAGATAGAATGGGGTAAATTATCTCACATAAAAGAGGCAAGAAAGGGTTGTTATATTGAAAGGGAAGAGGGGGTAGGTGAAAGGGAATGAGTGAACCTTACTCTCATTGGATTTGGCTTAAGGAAGGAATAACATACCCACTCAATTGGGTACCTTACGCTACAGGAAAGTGGAGGGGAAGGGGATAAGGTGGGAGAGATGATAGAAGGGAGGACAGATTGGGGGAGGGGGTAGTCAGAAGCAAATACTTTTGAAAAGGGACAGGGTCAAAGGAGAAAATTGAAAAAGTAGGGGACAGGATAGGACGGAGGGAAATAAAGTTAGTCTTTCACAACATGACTATTATGGAAGTGTGTTGCATAATGATACATGTATAACCTATGTTGAATTGCTTACCTACGGAAGGAAGGTGGGTGGGGAGGGGGAAGGGAGAGAATTTGGAACTCAAAGTTCTAAAAGTAAATGTTAAAATTGTTTTTACATGCAACTGGGAAATAAGATATATGGGCAATGGGGCATAGAAATCTCTCTTGCCCTACGAGAAAGTAAGAAGAAGGAGCTAAGGGGGTGGGGGGAGTGGGGTGATAGAAGGGAAGGCAGACTGGGGAAAAGGGCAATCAGAATACATACCATCATGGGGTGGGGAAGGGGAGAGATGGGGAGAAAATTTGTAATTCAAAATCTTGTGGAAATGAATGTTGAAAACTAAAAATAAATTAATCTTTAAAAAAGAAGAAATGAAAACCATGAATGCTCATTTTTAAAAGGGTCATTCACTAATAATTAGAGAAATTCAAATTAATATGAAGTGAGGTATAAACTTAAACTTATCAAATAGGCAAAATAATAAATGAAAATTTAAATGTCGGTGTGGCTGTGGGAGAATAGGCACATCGATTCACTGCTAATGGAGTTGTGAATAGGTTTGGCAAGTTTAGAAGGTAATTTGTAATTTTATGATTAAAAAAATAAAATAGTCATGCCCTTTGATTCAATAATTCCACTTCTAGGTCTATATTCTAAGGAGATTATTGACAGGGAGAAGGAATTTACAACAATAGTCATCTCAGTACTATTTATAAAAGCAAAAAGGCAGAAATTACATGCCCCAAAAGTGGGGAATGGTTCAATAAATATGCATTGTCCTTATAAATATTGTTTAGTTATACAACAAATATTGTTATTGTACTTCAAGGAATGATGAATACGAAACATGTAAAGAAATATGGGGAGAAATCCCAAATAACACAAAAGAATGCAAAACTTAAAAAGAACAATATGTACTCTAATTATACAAATGAAGGCAACAGCAAAACTCATGGTAAATATAGCAGATGACACTGGTATCATCTTTGTTAAAATGGAGCCTCACTGTTTTCATTTCTTTGAATAACTGGCATATAGCATGTAACATGAAAGGCCGTTAGACTACAAAGGACCAGATTTCCTAGCATGTCTGGCCCCACAAACAATCTTTGGAGAACAGCAAGAACCATTTTCCATGGCTAGATGCCTCTCCTTCTACACTTGGGAATTCAGATGAAGATATTTGTGGGAAAACAGAGGAGAATAGAGTTATCTATCATGTTAAAGATCAGAGTTGAACAATGGAAGGGGATATTTTTTTTTCTTTCCAAGAAATTTTAGAAAAAGTGAAGAGGACTCATCTAGCAGAGATTTCTTCATACTATCTGCCTGAGTTCCTTGAGTACATTAGCAGGTTTTTGTTGCTGAACTTTACATGCAAAATCATCCCTGGAGTGGAGCAAGAAGATGAGATGCTCTTGGCTACAGAAAAGTTCTAATGTTGTCTATGGCTAGAAGTGCAATTAGTGCTTGAGGTAAACCAGGTTGGAAACTTATGGAAGCAGCAGTGAACAAGAGTAGTTAATGGTTAGCTAGACAGTTTGAATCTTTTCACTAAGGTCTTGAGCCTCATTTCTCCTCTAGGAGTACATTGGTCTATGCCTTCCTCATGAAAGCCATGGCTTTTACTTGAGCTCTGAGAGAATCTTGAGTTTTTAACTAGTGGGGGAGGGGAATGAGGAGGAGGAAGGAAAAGAGCTAGAGAAGAGAATGGAACTAATCAATCCATAATATAACAAAGTTTATTTTCTGTTGCTTTACTACCAATTTCTGTTCTAATCAATAATTTTATAATTTCAGTGCAGTTCCTTGCCTGTATCTGATGGCCCTCTGGACATGTAAACACCCAGACTCAAACTAACTTCAGAAGTCCCTAATTTTCTAACTGGATGAGGAAAAAGAGGAAACTTCTAGAAACTCCCCATATGACTTGAAATCAAGATTGAGAGAGCCCAGAGGTAGCTAGACCTGAGGTATAAAAAGAAGCTACATTTTAAAAATTGTTTTGTCTAATTATTTTGAATTTTTCCTTTTACGTACTCTGTTTTGTTTTCATTTTTGATTTTGAGTGTACCATTTCTTTTGGGGTTTTAACTATAAAATTAAAATTTATCTTTTTTCAAGAGACTCGGTAATTTTCAGGGGACAGCCTAACTTGATGTGTTGATAAGCAAAATGGGCTCTTAGCACTTAGTTGGCTTTTGTTTCCTTTAAGTAATTCAGCGTGTTTCATTGAGCCTTACTAGGTGCTAAGCCCCAGGCCCAAACCCAATTAGGTGTAAAAATCTATGTGGGTGTGACTTGGTAACCAAGGTGGGGCCCCAGGTGGGGCTAACTAAGGGAGGGACTAGTTTACACACGAGTTTGAGTGATAGGTTTGGGACATCAGAGGCTCTTAGACCACTCGGGTTTAAGTTGCCTCTTTGTGACGATTTTAGGTCACATGGGTGAGTCTCATGTGTGACTCACCCCTGACCCTGAAAAAGATATAAAACCAGGGGTTGGCCTTCTCTTCTTTGGAGCTCTTACCCACAGCAGTGGTGGTGCATGTGACTCTGGGCCAGCCTATGTTATGAGCTCCTGGGCTGAATCTCGATGCTGGTAACTATGAATCTGTATTTGGTCTGCCTGTTGATGTTTGTAATTTGTTTGTAATTTGCTCTGAAGTTCAGTGTGCTGGTCTTTTCCCCTGAACTAAGTGAATGACATTTGTATGCTGAATTAGAGTAAGCTTGTCAACCCCTTAACGTAACTTTTCTTAGTTAAGCAGATCAAAAGAACCTGTGCTTTTGCAGCATGCTGGTAGTGTTCTTGTTGTTGGGCTTGGGTTGGTCTTATACCCCCACAACAGCTGCTAGCCAGATTGTTGAAACACTTGATTACTGGTATCCAGAAGCTCTTATGAGACTCTAGCCTAGGACAAGTCACCTACTTTCTCAATGCCCTAGGCAACTCTTTAAAAGTATACGCTGTCCAAACCAACGCTCAAGCTCTATTGACTGAGGGTGTTCCCTTCACTGGTTAAGCTCTCTATTCCATTGAAATCCCAGCTCCAATCCCTGAAATACCAAATAATATTAAAAGAATCAAAGGAAGACCTCTGGATCCTTAGCTACATCCTTTCTAGAAGATTAAGTGAAAATTGGAAGGAGAGGGAAGGGAAGATCTGTGTTTTAATTGGTATAAGGAAACTTCCCAGAAAGAAACTCTAATGTCAATCAACACCTTTTATCCCACTTAGAGTCTTAGAGAGTTACCGGGAACATCAGTTAAGTGACTTGCCCAGGGTTACACAGCCAGTATCTGTCATAAACAGAACTTGAACCCAGGTCTCTCTGACAGATATTAGTATTCCTTCTACCACTTGACATTGCCTCTCCTGACAAATGGCTCCCCACAGGCTAAAAGAGAAATGAGTAAAATTGAGCCTTGATCTATATCAAGGTATTTCCTTTCATGATGGTCTTCTATATAACCTAACTTTCCTGACAGAAAGATAAGGGGAAAGTGTTATATAGAATGGAAAGCTATCTGTATCAGTGAAAGGAGTATTCACATTGATATCACAGATTCACCAAAGTATATTTTTTTTCAGTTGTGTAGGAATGTGGCATTGTGGGGGGTTTTTGTTTGCTTATTTTTTCTTTGTTTTCCTTTCCAAAGAGTTTCGATTCTAAAGGTATGGTCTGTATTTAGAGCTTTAGGAAAGTCCCCTGCCCAGAGCTTGATGACAAGCATACTGTCCCTAGGCTCTGCTACTAGATAAGAATTCTATCACCCACCCACCTCTAGGGCACTCATCACTATCTGCTACAGCCACGTGGGCTGGCTCTGTTTCCATGGAGACCAGCTGATCATCAGGGTCTGCTTAGCAAGAAGGACCAGGCAGTTCTAGTACATACCAAATGGCATGGCCTTCACACCATCAGCACTTGAAGTACTGGCATGGGCCAGGACAGAAAAGCAAGCTGACACAGACATCATTGGAATTAGCAAGACAGAAGGGCCAAAGTCCACGTGAGGGAAATCAAGGCCAGGAGACGAGCAAAAGGTTGAAAGAACAGTACAGAGCAAATTGCCAGCAGTCAATCAACAAGGGTTAATTGAGGGCCTACTAGGTTCTACGCACTAGGGATCCCAAAACAAAATTGACACAGTCCTTGAACTCACAAGAAACTGTTTGCTAAGGAGGGAGAGAGGGAGCCAGAGGAATAAAGATGAATAAGTTTTTCAAAATTATGTGTATGTATATACACACATATGTCTATATACATATACGAATGTATATATGTAGACATACATATGTATATGTATGGATACATATATTGTGTATCTGTGTACACATATGTATGTGTGTGTGTGTGTGTGTGTGTGTACACACACACACACACACACACACACAAAGGAAGTTGAGGGTAAATTAGAGAGGAATCAGGAAAGGCCTCCTTTGGGAGGTGAGTTTGAGCTAAGCTTTTAAGGGAACTAGAGATTCTAAGAGGCAGAGGGAAAGACAGTCATGGGGATGGGGCGGGATAGCTTGGGTGGAGGCAGATTGTGTGAAGGGCAGAAAATCTCAAACAAAGGCATATGGAGTTGCTTTTGGCTTCTCCCCTCCTCCACCTCCCTTCTGGGATGAGTTTGACTCAGACCAGGCCCTTGGTAGTTTAGGTTTGAAATTAGAACAAAACGATATGCTCAAAGGTTATTACAACAGTTAAAAAGCAGAGTTTTACTTAGCCATAGAGCAAGAGAAGGATAGGCATTAAGGACACCTTGGGATAATTCAGCCCAGCAAAACTCCCTTCCCTGCCTCACCCAACGTGATCAACTAACCATATACCTTCAAAAAACTTTCCTATATTACCACGGTTGCTTTGTATTCAGATGATGTGAAACTGATATAAATAGTCTAAGCCCCCTGAGCCAACCAATTCCCAAGGAATATCTCAATACCTTTTAAGGAAAAAATGTCCAACTTTTATTGGGGGAGAAGTTAAGATATTGCTCCTCTTACGTGGCCGTAGAATCAATAGAGAGCCATTGGAGTTTTTCAAGAAGTAATAGGGTCAGATTAGAGGACAGTATAAAATAAGAATACACTTTAGCAGCCCTGTGGAAGTTGGTTTAGAGAGGGGAAAGATTAGGCAGGAAGATAAATTGGGAGGCTTTTGTAATCATTTAGGCCAGCCCTCTATGAACTGTTATGTTTGCACCTCTCATCGGTAAAAAGAATTTTTGAGCACAAACTCCATACATACACACACACACACACACACACACACACAAAACACACACACATTAATTTATAAGTTGTATGTATGTATTACTATGTGGCTATGTCCCACCCAAAATAAAAATGGGAGATGTTTTTACTTGCCAGTAACTGCCAAAAAATGCCTGTTGAAGACACAAGTGATCTGGTGGGGAGGGAATACATATATTAAGGTTAGGAGGTTGGTGGCTTTCCCAGAGGCTCCTGTTTAGCTGTTGCTATTAGTGCCCAAGTAGCAGTTGGGTTATCACTACCTTGAAGAACCAATAGCTGGTAAAGGGGAGAGATGGAGACTTATACATCAACAGGAATATTGAGAACTAATAGGTGAGGATAGGTATTAATTGTGACACAGAGTCCAGCCTGGCTATTGTAGGGAGGATAGGAATCCAAGTAGCCTTCCCACTATTTGAATGGTTGATTGCACACCTACTGTCATCAGGTGATAGATGATAAAGGCACTAACTATGTTGGTGGTCCCTTGAGTGGAGAGAAGGGAACATTTCTGAGATATCTTGTGGAGATCTATAGGAACTAGAAAAGGAGGAGGAGGGAACAGCAAAAGATAATAAGGAAAGACCCTGATACTAAGGTAGCCTCAGCTGTCTTTAGTCCTCTCTCACCCTTTTGAGAACCTATTGCCACAGAATCTGTTCATGTAAGGGGCAATCACTAAAGACAGCTGGCTGGTTAGACAGTATGCAGGTGAGAGTGGATACAGGTTTCTGTAGCAGAGGTAGTTCCCTGACAGGTGAGCAAAGTACTTGACTTTGGCAAAGAACTAATCACTCACTGTTCATTGTGATGAGGCATGATTATTGATAATCATGTATGCTAATGAGGAAGTCATTGTTAGCTCAAGGCTGCCATTCAGTACCTTATAACCAGCCACTTTCCCCTCTAAACCTCTCTTAACCCTTTTCCCTCTTGAATCTTGGAGCCTGAAGAAACTTGCAAACATAAAAACAGAATTAAAGTCAATCCAAGAAAAAAAAAAGTGAAAATAGTCCCTACCCTCAGAGTACATTCTGCTCTAATGAATGTTCTGGAAGGAATCTTAGCGCATGTTATTGTCAGAAACAGAAGCAGACTTTGAACAAACAATCTTGCAGTTGAAAGGATTCCAAGACCTAGAACGTCAGGGCTGGGACCACTGTGGTTCACAGGAAATTGTGCTAGGTTTGGAGTTAGAGGACCTGAGTTGGAAACCTGGTTCCATTATATGCTGGTCTATGTGACCATGGGCAAGTCACTTAACCTTCATGGTCTTCATTTGCCTCCACTGTAAAATAAGAGGATTGGATTAGCTGCCCTTTAAAGTCCTTCCTGGAGTGGGAAATGGTAAGCCACTCCAGTATCTCTTCCAAGAAAACCCCAAATGAGGTTATGAAGAGTTAGATATGACTGAAATGACTGAACAACAACAAAAAGTCCTCCCCACTCTAAATCCATTGGCCTATGAACCTACAGGAAAAGCTTCTCATTCTACAGGTAACAAAAGTGAGGGCCAGGAAGAGAAATCAATCAGCCAGAGGTTACACTGGGAGTAAGAGGTTAGGCAAGGGAGAAAATTCTTATTTCTTGACTCCCAGTCCTATGCAGGATTCTTGTGATATCAAAGTACAGAAATAGTTTTGGTGGGTGATTTTAGCTAAATTGCCATAATAGTCTGGGTAGGAGTAGCCTAGGTCACTTTAGGCAGAACCAGCACAGGAGGTCTTGGGAACTATCTTATGGCCCCAACCCTGGGGCACTGAGCTTCCACTGTGCACTTTGAAGGGACAGTATCTCCTTACTACAGTGGAGTCTCTTGTGCCAAATTCACCTGCACATCAAACCAAAGCAAGCTCTTTCCATATTGGTCCTGGAGGAAAAATAAGTGCCTTTTTTTAGAGACCCATAAAGCTCTAGCATTTTATAAACTGCGGACTACAAGACTACTGAGTGCTATCATTTACCATTTTTCAATGTAGTTGCTACTATGTCAAGGTTCTGAAAAAATGGTTGGCATTAGCAAGAGCTGTATTAGCATAGGCAAGAGGCAGTGTAAGGCCAGTGCCATGCAAATGAACTAGTAGGCATTTGATAAATACTTGTTGATTGATTAGGACAAGCATCTAAGCTAAACACTGAATTCCAATAAATAACCATGGTATTAGCAAAGTCATGAATTGTGTTTCTTTATACAACTATTTCCATGGATAATTTTGTTAATTTCAATTTTTTTTCAGATAACAAGCATTTATTTTTTCCCCTCCTCATTTAAAAAGAAAAAAACAAAACCCTTTTTACAAATATACATAGTCAAGCTAAACAAATTCTCACAGTGGCCATGTTAAAAATTATATATGTCTCATTCTACATCTTGAACCCATAAGCTATCTGTCAAGAATTGTGGAATTTGTATCATCATTGTGCCACTAGAATCATGCTTGGCCATTGCTTTGATCAGAGTTCTCAGGCCTTACAAAGTAGTTTGTCTTTATAATGTTATTGTATAAATTATTCTCCTGGTTCTGCTCACTTCACTCTCCATCAGTGCATACATGTCTTTCTAGGATTCTCTGAAATCATCCTTTTCATCATTTCTTACAATACAATAGTATTCCTTTATATTCATATAACATACAATGTTCAGCCATTCTTCAATGTATGGGCACCCCTTTAGTTTTCAGTTCTTTTCCATGAGAAAAAAGGAACTCTAATAAATATTTTCATATATAAGGGTCTTTCTCCTTTTTCTTTGATCTTGTTAGTATAAAAGGCCTAGTAGCAATACCTCTGAGTCAAAGGGTATCCACAGTTTAATAACTTTTTAGGTATAGTTTCACATTGATTTCCAGAATGGTTATATCAACTCATTACTCTATTAACTTGCCTGTTTTCCCATAGTCCCTCTAGCATTTATCATTTTCCTTTTTTTTGTCATCTTTGTCAATCTGATAGGTTGAGGTAATATATCAGTGTTGCTTTCATTTAAATTCCTCTAATTATTGGTGATTTGAAGAATTTTATATGGTTGTTGATAGCTTCAATTTTTTCTTTTGACAACTCCCTGTTCATATCCTATAACCATTTCTCAATTGGAGAATGGCTCTTATTCTTATAAACTTGAATCAGTTTCTAATTTACCTTGGAAATGAGACCTTTGTGAGAGAAACTTGCTGCAAACATTTTTTCTCCCAGTGTTCCCCTTCTAATTTTAGGTGTAGACAAGGTTAATTTTAAGGTTTTTTTTTTCTATTAAAGCTCTTAACAAATGAAAACTAATTTGCATTTCACACAATCATGAAATTTCAGAATTGAAGTGGACATCAGCAACCTAGTCAATCCATTCATGAAAGGAATCTCCACCATTACATACCTAGCAAGTGATGATCCCTCTCTGCTTGAAGATGTCTATGAAGGTGAAACTTGTCACCTCTCAACACAGCTCATTCAACTTTTGGATAGTTCTAATTGTCTGTACACTGTTTTATAATGGCAAGAGTATTAAATTTTCAACTTTTGTTTGTTTCCCCTTGTTCTGCCCTCTGGGTATATGGTAAAGAAGTCTAGTCCCTCTTCTTGAAGACAATTACCATGTCCTCCCTGAGTCCTCTCTTTTACAGATTAACTTTACTCATTTCCTTAAAATTATTCTCCCATCATATGGCCTCAAGGCCTTGCACCATTTTCATTCCCCTGCTTTGGATGAGTGTCCATTTTATCAATATCCTTTACCAATATCCTACTTAAGTTTAGGTTGTTTTTGGTTTGTTGTTTGTTTTCAAAGTCTCGAAAGGCTGACAGTTGATCAAATGTCCATTTTTTTTCATTTGGGATTATGCTTAACTTTGCTGTGTATGATATTTTCAGCCAGAGCCCCAGTACTTTTGCTTTTTGATATACACTGTTTCATTCAAGACCTGTGGTCTTTTAATATCTCTGATGCTAGGTCTTGTGTGATTCTAATTGTGGCACCATCATATTTAAATTGTTTTATTTTTGTTGCTTTTAATATTCTATCCTTGAGCTGGAGGTTTTGGAATTTGACTATAATATTCCTATGAGTTTTCCTCATAGGATCTCTTTTAAGTGGTGATCAATGGATTTTTTCTCTTTCTACTTCCTCCCCCCCCCGCCCCCCCCCCCAATTCTAATGCTTCAGGACAATTTTCTTTAATTATTTCTTTTATTGTAGTATCAAAATTCTTTTTTATTTGATCATAGATTTCAGTTATCCAGTTATTTTTGTGTTTTCTCTTCTTCATTTATTCTGCAGATCTGTTGTTTTTCTAAGATGTTTCAATTTCTCTTCTATTATTCATTACTCATATTTTGTTTAATGATTTCTTGATCTCTTATAATTTTGCTAACTAATTTTGCTGACTTTGCCTTGCCCAACTGCAATTTTCAAGTTGTCATTTTCTTCCTTAAGATTTACTCTCCTTTACTAATTGATTGACTTTCCTAATCTTCTTGTTTTTCTTGGATTATTCTTATTTTTTTTTTTAGTTTTTCCTCTGTCTTTGTCATTTCATTTCTAAAGTCTTTTTAAAGATCTTCTATAAATTCTTTCTTGAGCAGGTGACCATTTGACATTACTCTTTGGGGAGAAGGAGGTTTCTTTACTTCAATATCCTCCTCTGAAGATGAGCCCCAGTCTTCTCTATTCCCATAATAACTTTTCTATGGTTGGTTTCTTTCTCCTTTGCCTCTGCATTTTTGGTGGTAATAGCTTAGTTTTTGTAATCAACTCATGCCCTGGAGTATGGGGGATGGTGCCTCTTGACCCAGATCTTCAATTCTCCCCTCTAACATGGAATCAAAGCCAAACTCCCAACTTCTTGTAAATGCCCACAGCCAGGGGCTTTCTGCTTCTGCTTCTCACCAGGCCTGTCCTCTTTCCTTCTCACCCACCATCTCTTCACAGCATAACTGGGTCTGTCATTCCTTTTATGCAGAGGTTCCCTGGGCATCTAATCTCCCCCAGATTAGATGCCCAACTCCCCTCGCTATCCAGGGATAAAAGTTCCCATGGCTGGGGTGGAAGCAGCTTCTCCAAACAACTAACTCCAGGGTTTCGGGCTTGTTGTTTAAGCACCATGCAACTTGTTAAAGCAGACCCTAGCCTGAAGGTGTTTACTCTTCACTGGGACCAGACTCCATCCTGGGATTTTTCTTCAGCTCTTCTCAAATTGTCTCAGGAAGACCCCTGTTGTCTCCCTATTTTTATTTATTTTTACCCATACTTTGTTCTCCCTAAGGTGCTATTTTATCTTTTTTGTGGGGGAAAATCTTGAGAGCTTGGTATTTTCTGACCTACTCTGCCATCTTCCCAGAATCCTCTCTGTCAAGATCCTTAAATATGAATGGAATCCTCCAGATAAGATCTGATAAGGGAAAGTAAAGTGGAGCAATCATTTCTCCATTCCTGGATTCTATGCTCTTCAATACATCTTAATATCTCATTAGCTTTTTTTTAATTGCTGTTATAACACACTGGCTCATGTTGAGCTTACACTTCACTAAAACCCCAGATCTTCAGAACAACTGCTGTCTAATCATGCCTCCTGCATCTCAAATTGGTAAAGTAGAATTTTTTTAATACCTAACCACAAGATTTTACATTTATCCTTATTGAATTTCATGTTGTTAGAGTAAGCCCAATGCTGTAGTGTGTCAAGACCCTTTTGGATTCTAATTCTATCTTTTGATGTGTCAATTATCCCCTCCCAGTATTGTGGCATCTGAAAAGTTGATGGGCATACCATCTATGCTTTGAGCCAAGTCACTGATAAAAGTGTTAAATAGGACAGGGCCAAGCATAGATCCCTGGGTTACTCAGTTGGCAACCCCTGCCATGTTGACATTGAACCACTGGATTTGAAAAAGACCATTGAATTTTGAGTGACAGGATCTAGTTTCAAAGTCTGGATAAACTACTTACTATTTATATGACATTAGGCACCTCTCTGGGCTTCAGTTTCTTGATTTGTAAAATGGTAAGTCCCTTAGCACAGCCTCAGTTTCCTCATCTGTAGAATGTGGATAATAATAATGCCTACTTCATGGCAAAATATTGGAAATCAAGTGGATGCCCATCAATTGGGGAATGGCTAAACAAGCTCTGGTATATGAATGTAATAGATGCTATTGTGCAATATGGAATGATGAACATGCAGATTTCAGAAAAACCTGGACAGACTTATATGAACTGATGAAAAGTGAAAGGAGCAGAACCAGGAAAACATTGTACACAGTGTCAGCAACATTGTGAGAAGATCAACTATGAGTGACTCAGCTGTTCTCAGCAATGATTGCATTGCTGAGATCCAAGACAAATACAAAGGACTCACAAAGGAAAATTATATCCACATCCAGATAAAGAACTGATGGACTCTGAATGCAGATTGAAGCATATTTTTTCACTTACTTTATTCATTTTTGTGTTTTTATCTTTTTGATCTGTTTTTTTAAGTTCACAACTGTGGCTAGTATGGAAATATGTTTTACCTGATAGCACGTGTATAACCTATATCAAATTTCCTACCATTTTCAGAAGATGGGAGGGGAGGGAGCAAGGGAGAAAAATTTGGAACTCAAAATCTTGTAAAAATGAATGCTAAAAATTGTCTTGACCTGTAATTGGGGAAAAAGATAAAATACTCTTAAAAAAAGCCTATCTCATAGGGCTGTTGTCAAGATTAAATAATATAACATGTGTGAAGTATTTTACAAACTTTAAGGCTCTATATTTGTGATGGGCAGCTAGGTGGCACAGCTAGACCTGGAGTCAGGTAGGATTGAGTTAAAATCCAGCTCCAGATACTTATTAGCTGTGTGACCCTGGATAAGTCAATTAACCCTGTTTGCCTCAGTTTCCTCATCTGTAAAATGAGCTGGAGAAGGAAATGGCAAATGACTCTAGTATCTTTGCCAAGAAAACCCCAAAAGGGGTCATGAAGGGTCAAAAATGACTAAACAGCAACAAATAAATGTTGTCATTATTGTTATCATTGATTGACTCTACAATCCCCTCCAGCTTTGAACTTATGATCTTGTGATCTTATGCCCTTTGAGATCCATCCATTCAACCAGTTCTGAACCCATGTGATTATACTATTGTCATCCATATCTTTCCTTCTTCTCTATAAGAATCATAAGAGATTTTTTTCAAAAGCTTTGCTACAAATCTAGGTAATTATACTCACAACATTACCTTTATCCACTAGTTTAGTAATGCTATGAGGAAATGAGGCTAGTCTGGCATGCGTAGTTCTTGATAAAGCCGGGATGGCTCTTTGTAATCACAGTTTCTCTTTCTAGATATTTATTAACCATCTCTTTTATGTTCCATTCTGATATTTTCCCAGCAATTGAAGCAAGTTCACTAGTGTAGTGTTTGTAGACTCTGTTCTATTCTTTTGAAAAGAAATATGTCAACATTTGCTCTCCTCCAATTTTCAGGTATCTCTCCTATTTTCCAGAATATTTCAAATATCACGTAAATGTTCGTCAGCCACAACTATCAGTTCCTTCAGTACCCAAGAATATATTTTATCTGGGCCAGGTGACTTTAAATTCATCAAGGACAGCTACTCTTCTCTTAACATTTCCTTACCTGTCTTGGACTTTAATTCTCTGCTAATCATCTCTTTTTCTTGTTCTGTTAATGATTTATTTCCATATATTAATTATTCCAAAAATTTAATCAAGGAATTACCTTATAGGGTTTTAGAGTGGAATGAGACCCTAGGAGTCATGTAATTTAACCTTTCCATTTTTATAGATAAAGAAACTGAGTTTCAGAGCAGTATGTAAGAAGTGGAGTGCTAGGCAGGTGTGGGGGAGCCAAGATGGCGGCTGGAAAACAGGGACTAGCATGAGCTCCCCAATGAGTCCCTCCAAAAACCCATAAAAAATCGACTCTGAACCAATTCTAAACTGCAGAACCCACAAAACAGCAGAGGGAAGCAGGGCTGCAGCCCAGGACAGCCCGGATGGTCTCTGGGTGAGGTCTATCCTACACGGAGCTGGCAGCTGGCAGCTGGCAGCTGGGAGCGGAGCAGAGCAGAGCCCAGCATGAGTGGCATGGACCAACCAGACCAGGAGTCACGCAGAGTGGGCCCTAGTGCCATGAATCAGTGAGCTGCAGCAGTTACCAGACTTCTCAACCCACAAAAACCAAAGACAGGAGAGAAGGTTAGTGGGAAAAGCTGTGGGAGTGGAAGGAGTTCGGGATTTGGCACCGCCCCCGGGGCAGTGGAAGTGGGGCAGCTACAGCTGCAGTTGCTTCCAGCCCCAGGCCCACCTGGTGGGAGGAATTAAGTGGCTGATCAGAGCAGGAGTGCACAGACTGCTGAAGATCTAAGCCCAGTCCGGGTTGGGGGTTCTTGGGGAAGGAGGAGTGCTGGTGTGGTAGAGCTGACACATCCCCCCCAAACGTGGAACATAGAACTCTTTAGTCTACAAGCAGTCATACCCCGCTGAAAAACTCAAGGGTCAAGTTAGTTGGTTGGGAATATGGCTAGGCAGCAAAACACACCCAGATTCAGTCTCAGACTTTGGATTCTTTCTTTAGTGACAAAGAAGACAAAAACATACAGACAGAAGAAGTTAACAAAGTCAAAGAGCCTACAACAAAAGCCTCCAAGAAAAACATGAACTGGTCCCAGGCCATGAAAGAGCTCAAAAAGAATTTGGAAAAACAAGTTAGAGAAGTAGAGGAAAAATTGGGAAGAGAAATGAGAAGGATGCGAGAAAACCATGAAAAACAAGTCAATGACTTGCTAAAGGAGAGCCAAAAAAGTACTGAAAAATACACTGAAGAAAACAACACCTTAATAAATAGACTAACTCAAATGGCAAAAGAGCTCCAAAAAGCCAGTGAGGAGAAGAATGCCTTGAAAGGCAGAATTAGCCAAATGGAAAAGGAGGTCCAATGGACCACTGAGGAAAATACTACCTTAAAAATTAGATTGGAGCAAGTGGAAGCTAGTGACTTTATGAGAAATCAAGATATTATAAAACAGAACCAAAGGAATGAAAAAATGGAAGACAATGTGAAATATCTTCTTGGAAAAACCACTGACCTGGAAAATTGATCCAGGAGAGATAATTTAAAAATTATTGGACTACCTGAAAGCCATGATCAAAAAAAGAGCCTAGATACCATCTTTCAAGAAATTATCAAGGAGAACTGCCCTGATATTCTAGAGCCACAGGACAAAATTGAAATTGAAAGAATCCATCGATCACCTCCTCAAATAGATCCCAAAAAGAAATCTCCTAGGAATATTGTCCCCAAATTCCAGAGCTCCCAGATCAAGGAGAAAATACTGCAAGCAGCCAGAAAGAAATAATTTGAGTATTGTGGAAAAACAATCATAATAACCAAAGATCTGGCAGCTTCTACATTAAGAGATCAAAGGGCTTGGAATATAGTATTCCGGAGGTCAATGGAGCTAGGATTCAAACCTAGAATCACCTACCCAGCAAAACTGAGTATCATGCTCCAAGGCAAATTATGGATTTTCAATAAAATAGAGGACTTTCAAGCTTTCTCAGTGAAAAGACTAGAACTGAATAGAAAATTTGACTTTCAAACAGAAGAATCAAGAGAAGCATGAAAAGGTAATCAAGAAAAAGAACAGGAAAAAGAAATTGCAAGGGACTTACTAAAGTTGAACTGTTTTGTTTACATTCCTACATGGAAAGATCACGTATATGATTCGTGAGACCTCAGTATTAGGGTAGCTGAAGGGAATATGCATATATATATGTATGTATATATATATATATGTTTATGTATACATATATATATATAAGTGAATGTGTATGTATGTATATATGTATGTGTATATATATTTGTAGAGAGAGAGAGAGAGAGGGCACAGGGTGAGGTGAAGATGAAGGGAAGATATCTAAAAGAAATAAAATCAAATTAAGGGATGAGAGGAATATATTGAGAGAGGGAGATAGGGAGAGATAGAATGGGGTGGATTATCTCACATAAAGGTGGCAAGAGGAAGCAGGGGAGAGGGCAGGTGAGGGGGGAAGGAGTGAATCTTGCTCTCATTAGCTTAGGCCTGAGGAGGGAATACCATACATACTCAATTGGGTATCTTACCCCACAGGAAAGAAGAGGGAAGAAGATAAAAAAAGGGGGGGATGATGGAGGGGAGGGCAGATGGGGGTGGAGGTAATCAAAAACAAACACTTTGGAAAGGGGACAGGGTCAAGGGAGAAAATGCAATAAAGGGGAATGGGTTGGGAAGGAGCAAAATATAGTTAGTCTTTCACAACACGAGTATTGTGGAAGGGTTATACATAATGATACACCTGTGGCATATGATGAATTGCTTGACTTCTTAGGGAGGGTGGGAGTGAAGGGAAGAGGGGAGAGAATTTGGAACTCAAAGTTTTAAAAACAGATGTTCAAAAACAAAAAAAGAAAGTTTTTGCATGCAACTAGAAAATAAGATACACAGGCAATGGGGCATAGAAATTTATCTTGCCCTACAAGAAAGGAAGGGAAAAGGGGATGGGAGGGGAGTGGGGTGACAGAAGGGAGGGCTGACTGGGGAACAGGGCAACCAGAATATACACCATCTTGGAGTGGGGGGAGGGTAGAAATGGGGAGAAAATTTGTAATTCAAACTCTTGTGAAAATCAATGCTGAAAACTAAATATGTTAAATAAATAAATTTAAAAAAAGAAACTGAGTTTCAGAGAAAAGAGGTGATTTTTCTCAAGGTCACACAATGAATCAGTAACTGAGTCTTGGTCTAAATTTAGTTCCTCTGATTCTCAATCTCTTATTCTTTCTACCACAAGAAGAGGTCCCTGTGAACTGGATTGGTAAGAGTAGGGGTAGGGTGAAGTTTGGGGGGAATTCAGCTGGGACTTGAAACAATCGTCCAACAGATATTAAAATCCTACTATGTGCTAGGGTTAGGTGTTGGGCACATACCCTCATAGAGCCTAAAGCCAATTAGAAAGAAACATGTTGGGGGCAGCTAGGTGGCACAGCGAGTAGAGCACCAGCCCTGGAGTCAGGAGAACCTGAGTTCAAATCCAGCCTCAGACACTTGACACATTTACTAGCTGTGTGACCTTGGGCAAGTCACATAACCCCAATTGCCTAGCCTCCCCCCCCCACAAAAAAAAACAAAAAAGAAAGAAACATGTTCACAGGTAAGTAATGCATTTAATCACAAATAAATACACAAAATAAATATAAATTGTTAGGTGTTTTCCCTCCAAAATGACACTAACAACTAGGGAAATCAGAAACCAAAATTCTTGAAAGAGGTGGCACTGAGTTGAGCCTTGAAGAAAGTAGTTGGTCCTAAAGGCAGAGGTGAAGAAAGGGAACATTCAGCATATGGGAAAGAGCCTACATGAAGTTTTGCAAGGACATAAATGTGATCCTTATTGCAAAGCCCATTAGTATGGAACTTTCTCCTCATTGGTAAAGAATTTCTGCTCATCTTTCTCCTCATTGCTTTGTCCTATATGAGGGGTTGCAGTGAAGTAGGCAAAATCAAGAGAGTTCCAGCCTTCTCAAGTCTTCTTCAAGACTCTTCAAACATCAGGAACTTCTACATTCCAGTTTCCAGAGGGAAGATGGAAGAGACCAAACCCACTTTAGGTTGCTGAAGGAAAAGACTCTAGGAAGGCATGAAAGGAGCTGGCAATCTCTTACCATGTCCCTGTCCCCAAGTTGATACTCTAGAGACCACAGGGACTTTCCCCCTGGTGAGGGGAATCTTTCTGGTGAGATCCAGAACCCTCTCTCTTGGTTGAGCTGAACTATCTAGCGCCCAATAGGAGAGCTCCTTCTCTATGGATTGTCTGCTATATACATTCTCTTATGCATACCTTCTCTGATTTCTTTTTTGCTATGTCTTGGGTAAATGAAGGTGTTTTGTTTTGTTTTTCTATTTGCCATGTGTATTCATTGTAGAATTGGTATTGGGGGGGGAAGGGGTCAAGCCTTGGATATAAAGCTTGGGGTCCTTCTTACCCATGATAATGATGACAAAGCTATCAGAAGTTAGATTGAACCCATTCATATACCCTAGACTAATACTATTTAAAGGAGTAGCTGGGTATAATTCTAGCCTGGTACTCTCTTTTCCTAAGAGCAACAAAGTCACCTCTGGCCATTTCCTGTTTCCCCTCCTGATGGGAATTAAAGTCACTCTTGGAGAAGGGTGAGAGGAGAAGAAGCTAGAGATGTCTATTCTGCCTCCCTTCAAACTAGACACAAGGACCACACCCTTGACACATGTGGACCTCACTACCCTCATGGAGCACACTCACTGCCTACAAAAACAATTGCCATCGACATGTGCCGGTCCATGAACTTTTCATTTGGGAAATTTTGGTATAGTCAAGAGTTCTAGACTAGTTCTGGGTTTTAGGTCATGTAATTCAATCTGCTTTAAGGGGCTTATCTTTTTAAACATAACAAACAACAGTTGCTAGTTGGATTAAACCATTGCCACCAACAAGCAGATAAACACAGAAGCCCCATGGGAGGTGGCATCCCCAGACCCCTAGTCCTGATTCCAGTCCAGCCCCAATAAACATTATCCACAGACAAGGAGCCAACTATCTTCAACTGCCACTCATAGGGCACACAGGCATGCCAGCCTAGCTGAAGCAGCGAAGCAACTTTAGAGAGGGATAGGAAGCATCACGTGCTGAACAAAGCAAACCACACCTTGATCACCACCTCCCTTCACGTACCCTGATGAAGACCACTCAGTGCCCTGAACCCAAGGACCTTTGGAATATCAGTGTTTCCAGCCCAGTGCCAAATGCTCCAAGATCAGAAATTGATATGATTTTATCAGTGGAAATAACATTAAAGAAGAAGCATTACCATCTGCTTTGGAACGTTTCCATCTGACTTGAGCTGAAACCTTCCATATGTGTTGTCTTCTCCATTAGAACGTGAGTTCCTTCAGAGCAGGGACTGTCTTTTCTATTGTATCTCCAACACTTAACCCAGTACTTTGCACATACCAAGCATTTACCAAGGGTTTTTATTCATTCATTCATTCATTCATCACTTTACAGATGAGGAAACTGAGACCTGGGAAGTTTAAGTGAGTTGCTCTGAGTCACACAGGTAGAAAAATGGTAGAAGCAAGATTTGAACTTTGTGTAACTCTTAAGATTAGCACAGGACCACCCTGATCCCCTCCTCAGTCAGTCAGTAAACAGGCATTTATTAAGTACTTAGTACGTGCCAGACACTGTGCTAAGCACTGGGGCAGGAAAAAAGGCAAATGCATGGTTATTGCCTTCAAGATACTCATAATCTAATGGGGGAGATGGCATGTAAATAACTATGTCTATATATTACATTATCCGTACAGAGTAGGTGGGAGGTAACTTCAGAGGGTAGACATTAGCAATGAAGGTGGGTGAGGGGGAAGACTTGGGAGGAGAGTTGTTTTTTTGTCCTTCATTTTTGAAGAAGACCAATGACATCAGGGGATGATGACTTGCTTATGAATTTGATTTAAGTGAGGCAGAGTTGCACAAAATTGTCAGTCTCACTCTGCCTTTTAGAATCATAAAAGACCAGTGGCAAGACAAAAGTCAGGATGATTGGCAATGGCCAGGGATGCAGTGGATGACCTTGACATCTTTGATGCCTGGCCAACCTCTAGGGTCTAAGCACTCCACAGGTCTGCTTCATGGCTGTTGGACCAATTGTTCTCATCCGCCCATTCTGTCATGTCTTCACATGGTTGGGGTAGACATCCCCCTAACTAACTGGCAGGCTAGAAGCTTATCAGTTACAGAGGAGGACCAGGAAAGGCTTCCTACATAAGGCAGGATTTGAGCTGAATCTTGAAGGAAGCCTTTCTTTCCTCCAAGATGTTTCTGGCTTCTAAATTCCCTTTCAGCTCTATTTTCTTTCCCCTCTTTTTTTCTAACAATCTATTTTGTAAGGGCTCTTCTAATTCTAACTATCTCCATTGTGTTTTTAAAAGTTCCTTCCAGCTCTGACATTTTGTTTCAAGGCCCCTTCCAGTTCTAACATTCTATTAATCCACTGGGGGTAGGAAGCATCAGGAGGGAGATAGGAGGGGAAGAGGAGGAAGGAGGATGAAGAGAGGAGGTGGGAAGGAAGGGAGAGGGAGAGGGAGGCTGACTGGATAGACTAGAGGCTGTCTCTATTAAGCAGTCTCTGCATATCTTTGAGAAATAGATATTTGGAAAAGCAAGAAATCAATGCTCAGGCTGAGTCACTTGATTGGCTCACTCACTTATTAGCGTGCCTGGTGCTCCCCTTATTCTGTGTTCAGAATGGATCTTTATTGCTTAATTTGCTGTATCTGAAGTGCTAGTGAATTGTAAAATCCTATTGCTTAACATGTGGCATTAAGTATTGAACTAGGCAAAAAAAAATCAATTACAGGTTCTGTTGTTGATTAGCCTTTCTTTTGGAATTGAAAGTAAAGCGTCATTATTGCTATTTTTAAAAATTCATAAACTATTGTATGTGTAAAGGTTTATCAAATAGATCTGGCCCATTAGGGACCGGTGTTGTCTTTCTAGTCATTGGCTCTGTGCCATAGCTCTCCTTGGCTCACACACGGCATCTTTCTCTCCCACACCCTCCCCCTTTTCTTCTGGCTTCTCCATGCATCCAGCATGCTGAAAAGCGTTAGCTTCTAAGAGATAGATTTTAGAAGCCTTGGCCAATCCAACAAGGATAGCAGGGAAGAAACAAGGTCAGCTTTCCGCATGGCTACTTGCTAGCCCAGGATGGTAAAAAAAATAAGGATCCTTTAGATTTACGTGGGACTTTTAGGTTTTCAAAGCTCTTCCCCAAGCTTTATCTTCTCTGATGCTGGTAACAGATCTGGTGTGACTACAATCAGCCGAGCTTTGAGAGGTAGGAAGGGAGCAGCTGCTGCCAGTATTTGTCATGAGGGTACCTGACCTTCCCATTCAAAGAATGGTCAATAGGAAACATCTATAAGCAAGGAGAGCCTGTACCTCTGACCCTACTTTGCTGTATTATTTGAACAGTGCATTGGGAATGAGGAAGAGGAACAGGATGCAGAGGAAGGCCTCTTTGCACAACATCGATGCAGTTCTGAAGAATCTCTCTGTCCTCCTTTAATTGTTTCCCTGTGTTGTGCATTTTCCCAAGGAGAGTCTCATTCTTTGGTCTGATGATATGAGGTGCCTAAGGGCTTAGGCAAAGGGTGGGTTATCAAGAAAGGCTGGGTGGTGATGATTCTAGGTCATCAGGACAATGGCAGCTGCATCCTCAACACCTTTCAGTGGACTTGTATCTAAGACTGCTAAACCCTTGGACTCTCTGGTCTTTGTCACTTATAGATAGAGTAGGCACAGGTGGATTTTGATCTGCATTGATGGAAAAGCCTTTCGAGTACTGTAGATAAATATCACCCCCATTTTATGGATGAGGAAACTAGAGGCTATGTTGGTAAGCAAAATGGGCTCTTAGCACTTAGTTCAACCAAGCGCCCTTGAAGAGTTTGGCTTTTGTTCCCTTTGATTAATTACGTGTGTTTCATTGAGTCTCACTAGGTGCTAAGCCCCAGGCTCTAACCCCTATTAGGTGCTAAACCTATGTGGGTATGAACCTCCCAGGGTCCTAAGGGGAGGTGCTAACTCAAGAGCCAATCATAGCAGCCCAGGTTCTGATGACATTTGATGACGTCTGAAACGGTATAAGAAGACAAGACAGAGCCATTTGCCCAGGGCTCTCACTCTTGGAGTGCGGAGACTCTGGGCAGCTGTAGCTAAGAAGCCCTCCAGCTCATAAACCCGGATGCTGAGACTTTGTTAAACTCTAGTAACTATGTGTCAGGATTTGAATCAGACAAGGTCTGTCTGTCGATGTTTGTACTTTGTTTGTATTTTGCTCTGAATTTCAGGGTGCTGGTTTTTTCCCCTGAACTAAGTGAATGATATTTGTGTGCTGAATTAAGGTAAGCTTGTCAACCCCTTAACATTGCTTTCCTTACTAAAGCAGATCAAAAGAACCTGTGCTTTTGCAGTATGCTGGTAGCATTCTTGTTCCTGGGCTGGTGTTGGTCTTTCACCCCCCACAACAGCTGCTAGCTGTATTGTTGAAACAGAGGCTCAGAGAGGTGAAGTAATTTAATCCAAAGTCTAGCCCCATTAAAATTCTTATAGACTCATTGAATTTCATAATTGGAAAGAATCTGAAGCCTTCTGCCAGCAGTGTGTTTTGTAAATCTTTAACATTCAACTCTCCCTTGGGAAAATGGCACAACACACTTTCCAGTTTCATCTGCATTATTAAAATTTTCTCCATCACTTTCTTAAATATGGTCAATCAACAAACAATAAATCAAGCTCTGCTTTGTAGCATTTGCTAATTTCTGAATTATAATTGCCAACATGCAAATTTTAGCAATTGGGTCTAGCACAATCCTGCCTTCTACCTGGCAGCCAACTAGGGCAGAAATTCTTTCTATGATGTATTCAACAACAGCCCTTTACTCAACACCATACTACTTTTCTATTAGTATAACTATATCAAAACCACCTCCAGAAATTGTGCAGAACACCTTCTGACCAGAAGCTCTCTTTTTTCTAGCTTTATTAGCTTCATCATTTGCTTAATAAGAATCATAGGCCCATGAAAATCAGGGTTTTCAGTATCCCAAACCTCCATTTTAAGACCAGCCCTGGGGGCAGAGCCAAGATGGCAGTTGGAAAGATGGGATTTGCTTAAGCTCTCCCCCAAATCCCTCCAAACACCTGTAAAAATGGCTCTGAACAAATTCTAGAGCTACGAAACCCATGAAATACCAGAGGGAAACAGGTCTCCAGCCCAGGAGACCGCGGATGGTCACTGGAAAGGGTCTATTGCATGGTGCTGGTAGTGGAGTGCAGCCCAGCATGGGCCGCACCAGGACAGACCAGACTGGGAGTCAGTTGGCTGGAACAGGTCTTAGGGTCATGAATCATTGAGCTGTGGCAGTTACCAGACTTCTCAACCCACAAATGCCAAAGAGCAAGTTAGTGGGAAACTGCGAGATCGAGGTGAGAGAGGTCCGGCCCTATCCCTGGCGGTGGTGGAGGTGGTGCAGCTGTGGTGGTGGCAGCAGCAGGAAGCTCCTGAGGCTGCTTCCAGAGCTCCAGTGTCAGCTGCTTCCTGAGTCCCTGGCTCACACAGTGGGAGGAATCTAGCAGCAGATCAGAGTGGGAATGCAAGGAGCGCTTTCTCTTGCTATGCCCTGCTTGGATCTGCATTACAGTCCTGGTTGGCAGTTCTTGGGGGAGGAGGAGCACTGCTGTGACAGAGCCTGGGCTGACAGTGGAGTAGAAGTATCTCTGCAAACAGCAGTTCTTGGACCCTAAAGCTTTGGACAAAGTACTCTCTACTTTACAAACAGCCATACCCTGACAAAAAGCTCAAGGGTCAAGTAACTGTCTGGGAACATGAACAGGCAGCAAAAATGAACTCAGACTCAAACTCAAACTCTAGATTCCTTTTTTGGTGACAGAGAAGATCAAAACATACAGCCAGAAGAAATCAACAAAGTCAAAGAGCCTACATCAAAAACTTCCAAGAAAAATATGAATTGGTCTCAGGCCATAGAAGAGCTCAAAAAGGATTTGGAAAAGCAAGTGAGAGAAGTAGAGGAAAAATCGGGAAGAGAAATGAGAGTGAGGCAAGAAAACCATGAAAAACAAGTCAACAACTTGCTAAAGGAGACCCAAAAAATACTGAAGAAAATAACACTGTAAAGAATAGACTAACCCAAATGTCAAAAGAGCTCCAAAAAACCAATGAGGAGAAGAATGCCTTGAAAGGCAGAATTAGCCAAATGAAAAAGGAGGTCCAAAAGACCACTGAAAAAAATACAACTTCAAAAATTAGATTGGAGCAGGTGGAAGCTAGTGACTTTATGAGAAACCAAGATATTATAAAACAGAACCAAAGGAATGACAAAATAGTAGACAATGTGAAATATCTCATTGGAAAAACCACTGACCTGGAGAATAGATCCAGGAGAGATAATTTAAAAATTACTGGACTACTAGAAAGCCATGATCAAAAAAAGAGCCTAGACGTCATCTTTCAAGAAATTATCAAGGAAAACTGCCCTGATATTCTAGAACCAGAGGGTAAAATAGAAATTGAAAGAATCCACTGATCACCTCCTGAAAAAGATCCCAAAAAGAAAAATCCTAGGAATATTGTGGCCAAATTCCAGAGTTCCCAGGTCAAAGAGAAAATACTATAAGCATCCAGAAAGACCAGCCCTATGTCACTTCTCTCTAGTCCTGAATCTTTTTTACTTTCTCTACTATGCACTAACCTGGGTACTACTCCACCTTCCCACCCACATATACACACTCCCAATCTCTTCCCCCTACCCTTTTCAGCTTCCTTTTATGTATTATCTTCCCTCATTAAAATTTAAGCTCCTTTAAGTCAGAGACTGCAGTTTTTTCTGCTTTTATTCATATTCCTAGCACTTATCACAGTACCTGACATATAAGGAGCACTTAATAAATGCTTGCTGACTTAACTTGTTCACTGGGTACTGGGAAAGCAAAGAAAAACAAAACAAAATAGTATTTGTCTTCAAGAAGAGGGGGTGAAAAGGATGCAACATATGTGCAGATAAATAAATACAACTGAAGGAATCAGGGAAGGCCTCATGGAGAAGGTGGTATCTAAACTGAACCTTGATGTAGCAATTTAGTATCATTTTTCTGCAAGTAGAGTATAAGCTTCTTGAGGGCAGGGGCTGGTCAGTTTGCTATTAGCATCTCTAACTCAGTCCCTGGGAAATTGTAGGTGATTAATAAATGTGTTAATTAATTGATTAGTTGAATTCAAGACATAGGGATACAATATCTTCTTAATACTGTCACTATACCAAACAGAAATATTTCTTTGATTCAGAAGGACCTCCAAGATGTTATTGTGCTCCAGGGATTTATCATTTTAAACATCAATGATCATTGTATTGGCAAGTTGAGGAGTAACCATTAATAGAATTTTAGTTTATGCCTCAGGAATCCTGTTTCTGAATCTGTCCTTGACCTATTGAGTAACCACGAATATGTCACCTTACCCAACTCTGCCTCAATATCTGTATCGATAAAAATGAGCATGACAATTGAACTTCACAGAGATTTAAGGGAGAATCAATTTTTGTTTTCTGGGGTGTGCTTGCAGCCCTGGGAGAAAAGATCATTCTGCATTGTGATGGACTGGTTTGTGATTATTCTTTTAATTATCCATTCAGCCACTGTTTATTAAGTGCCCGCTACATAATAGGGAGGGGGGCAATTGAGGCAGATCAATCAATTACCATACCCCACTTAACGTAAGTGAGAAGACGTTGTGCCCTGATAACTTTATGAGGTGAGAAAGACCAGTCAGCCAAAGGTGTGCTCTAGATGTATATAAGACCTGGATGTCCTTATCACACTATGATTCTCAGAACTGAGCACAACTGGTCTGATGTGGTCTGGCAAGGGCAGAGCAAAGATTGAGTTGCGTCTCTGTGTTCCTGGAAACTCTGCCTCTTTTAATGTAGCTCAAGACAGAATTAGCTTTTTGGCTGCCACATCACTGCTGACTCATGCTGAGCTCCTCAGTACAGCTTGTGAGAAGACCTGGCTTTAAATCTGACCTCAGACACCTACTAACTACGTGACTCTGGACAAGTCAGTTAACTATTATGTGCCTCAGTTTCTGTGGTATTTGGGGTGTTCAGGGTAGATTAGCACCTCTGGTCTGAGGGTTTGCTGAGCCCTTTACAAGGCTGCTCATCTACCTTTGGTGGCCACCTTCACCTAACTCTTTCATGTGCCTCCAAGAAGCTGTAGCAGAGTGGTCTCACCCTGGTAAAACCTTTTCACGTTAGAGGTTCAAAGATGAAAAATCGTCCTTCCTTTCACTGAGCTAGAAGTTCAATAGAAGGGGTGTGGCATGTACTCATGATTGACACAAAGTAGAATATGATAGTGGCAAAGGACATATCTAAACAACATACCCTAGGAAAATTTGAGGAGATGGGAAGGAGAGAATTCTTTTGACTGGGGGGTGGAGAGAAAATTCAGATAGAGAAGCAGAGATGGTTTCATAGAGAAGGAAGGAGGAACTGATCTCAGCCTTAAAGGCTGAGACATGAGGAAGGAGTATCATCCAGGCATAGGGAACAGCCTTTGAAGATGCACAGAAAGGTCAGCATGAAGGACAAGATTAGAGAACTGTGAGTGGTTCCTTTTGGCTAGATTATAAAGTGCTCGAAAGAAGTGGTATGAATTGAGGCTGGAAAGGTAGGTGGCAGTCAAATTGTGGAATGCCTTAAATTCCACCACAATTGAATTTATTAAAATTAAGTGAATTAATTTTTAAAAATCACTTTTCCAAGTATAAGATGAGGGAAGCATGGTTAGGCAGTAAGTTGTCCAAATGAAATCTCGGGATTTTAGTAAAATAGAGTAATAGAATAATATATTTAGAGCTGGGAGGGACCTTAGATGTTATGGAGTTCAACCTTTTTATTTTACAGATGAGGAAACTGAGGCTTGTTGTTGTTCGTCCTTTCTTTGTAAAGAGAACCAATGACATCCTGGGTGATGGATTGGAGTGAGGCAGAGTTACACAAAGTCTTCAGTCTTACTCTCTCTTCCTGAGTCATCAAAGTCTAGTGGCAGGACAAAAGTCAAGATGACTGGAGATGGTCAGGGATACAGTGCATGACCTTGGCATTTTCGATGTCTGACCAGGCTCTAAGCACTCCACAGCTTAATGGCTGTTGGAACAAATTGTTCTCATCTATCCTTCTGCCGTGTCTTCACGTGCTTGGAGTAGATATCTCTCTAACTCACTGAGAAGTCTGTCTGTTATCTTCAACCTAGCTGCTGTTCAGCTGCTGATATGATTTTGGAGTATGGCCACTGCTCATGTTACAGCTTCCTGGAACCACAGGTGAGAGTTGGGTGAAGGCGGACACCAAAGGTAAATGAGCAGCCCTGAAAAGGCTCAGCAAGCTCTCATACACCAGAGATGCTAATATTCCCCAACACCCCACACACCACAGAAACTGAGGCACATAACAGTTAACTGAGTTGCCCAGAGTCACACAGCTATTAGATGTCTGAGGCCAGGTCTTCTCAAAACCCATATGGACAACAAGCTGAACATGAGACAACAGTAATACAGCAGCCCAAAAAGCTAATTCTTTCTTGAGCTACATTATGAGACACATAGCTTCCAGGAATGCAGAGATGCATCTCCCTATTTACTCTCCCCTTGCCAGACCACACCAGATGGATCGTGCTCAGTTCTGAGCATCACAGTGTAGTAAGCACATTGATAAAACAGGAGATCACCCAGAGAAGGGCAATCAAGTTTGGGAGGAGCATTGAGTCCATTCCATATGAGGACTGGTTGATAGAGTTAACCTAGGGAAGAAAAGATTCGGGGGGGGCATTGTAGCTCTATTCAAATATTTAAACTAGTGCCATCAAAAAGAATAAGACTTGTTCTGTTTTGCCGCCTAAAAAAGCAGACCTAGAAACAATGCAAAAAGACATTTTTTTTTCATTTGATTTCAGGAAAATTTTTTTTTTCTTAATCTTGAAAGACTTACATGAACTGATGCAAAGTGAAATAAGCAGAACCAGGAAAACATTGTACACGGTAACAGCAATATTGTATAATGATCTACTGTGAATAACTTGTGTTTGTCCTTCTTTTTCGAAGAGGACCATGGCCCAGGATGCAGTGGGAGACCCTGGCCCTTTCAGACTAAGGTTCTTTCAGGTTCTCACTTTGAGTGAGGCAACACCCATTCAGTGAATAGGCCTCTTTAAGAAGTGAGTCAAAGGATGGCCCCTTCAATAAAAAAAAAATTCAAACTGGGAGAGGAAGACCCTCAAGATTCCTGGCCAAAAGAGAAATAGTTACTATTTACCTTCACTCTGAGGGCAGGGACCTATTGTTGTCCAACCTATGAACTCCAGAGTGAATTGGGTTTAAGGCTTGGTCTTTGAGAAAGAAATCTGGCCAGTAAACCCCTAAGTTAATGAGGCAGCTTTTAGCCATCAAAATTTACCTTCCTTTGGGCAGAACATCCTCAGGTAAGGGAAGAGGAGAGAATGAGTTATCCAGCTTGGCAGCTTGGACTACTCACAGGTTGTGTTTGTCCTTCATTCTTGAAGAGGACCAAGGCATCAGGGAGATGATGACATGACTTGCAGTTGACTTTGATGTGAGTGAGGGAGGGCTGTGCAAGGTCACTAGCCTCACTTTTTGATTTCAGGAAAATTTTAACAGCTAGTGCTATCCAAAAGTCAAATGCACTGTATTGTATGGCTGTAGTTTCTCCCTCACTGGAAGTCTCTTTGGGTTGGAAAAAATGACCACTTAGCTCCCTTCTAACTCTATAATGTTGTGATTCTGAAATAATAAACTTAACAGGTTTATGTTTTATCCTATAGGCAATAGGAAGCCACAAATGCAGGAAACTGCAACAGAGAAATGATACAATTGGGCCTGTTCATTAGGAGGAATATTTTGGTAGCTGTTTGGTGGATGGATTAGAGAGGGGAGACACCCGAGGCAAGGAGACCAATTGAGAGAATATTATGATAGTCCAGATGAGAGGTAATGAGCACCTGAATGAGGAGGGTGCCAGTGTATGTAGAGAGATAGAAATAGATGTGAGAGATATTATGAAAGAAGGAGCAGCAGAACTTGGCAACTGATTGGATATAAGGAATTAGAAAAAGAGAAGAGACAAAAATTACTTGAAGGAAGGAAAAAAGCATTTATTAAATGCCTACTATGTGCTAAGCACTTCATGTCATTTAATCTTCACAATGACCCTGGGACATCAGTGCTTTTATTGTCCCCATTTCACAGATTATGAAACTGAGGTAGACAGATTAAGTGACTTGCTCAGGTAGTGTAACTAGTAGGTTTCTGAGGCTGGATTTGAATTCAGATCTTCCAGACTCCATGCTCAGTAGTCTACTGAATCATCTAGCTGCCTCTAAGGCTTCACATTTGGGTGACTGAGAAGATGATAGGCCTCCTTGAACCCATCGAGGAAACAGAGAAGTTGAGAGAGGAGGTACAAATGATAAAAAACATTTTGAAGTATTAATAGGATTTTCTAGGCAGTGAGACATATGACCAGAATTCAAGGTAGAAATTAAGACTGAATACATAGATTTGGGAGTAATCTGTGTGGAAGTGAAAAACTGAGACCATGGGAATAAATAGGTCAAAAAAGAAGAGAGAGAAAGAGAGACAAGAGCCTTAAGGAACACTAGGAAGAAGGAGTCAAGAGGAGGATAAACAAATGAAAGAAATCAAGATGGAATGGCCAATCAAGTAGGAGAACGATCAGAAAACAGTTTTTTGGAAAAAAAGGAAAGCAAGAATATCCAAACAGAGAAGGTGCTGAGTGAGGGAGCAGAACCAGAGATCATTATACACAATTACAGACACACGGTATATGTGATGACTAGCTTTGATAGACTTGGCTCTTCTCAGCAACGCAAGGTTCTAAGACAACTCCAAAAGACTTATGATGGAAAAAGCAATTCACATCCAGAGAAAGAATTATGGAGTCTGAATGCAGATTGTCAGACTTTGTCAGAAAGGACAGGATGAAGAATGTGAAAAAGCCATTGGACCTGGCAATTATGAGATAGGTGGTAACCTTAAAGAGAGCAATGTCAGGAAGGTGATGGGATAAGATAACATTACAGAGGGTTGTGGAGTTAGAGAATAGTGAGACAACTATAGACTATTCTTTTTAGAAATTAGCAGTGAAATGGAGGTGAGTTATGAGATGACAACTTGAGATGTTAGCAAGGTCAAAGACAAACTATTATTATGATAGTGGGTACCTGAGAATGTTTGTAGGCAGCAGGTAAGAAGCCAACAGAGAAAGAGTTTGAAGATGAGAAAGGGATTGATAAATGGAGCAAGGTTTCCAAGCAGATGGTAGGGTACAAGATGAATGTCACAAATGGAGCCTTGACAAAGAGAAGGGCCATTTCATCCTCTGAGACTAGGGCAAAAGAAAAAGAGGCTATTTGAAGATGTGTATTGAAATGTGGAAAATGGGAGATGAAGGAACTCACTATAGATGGCTTCAATCTTCTCTGTAAAAGAAGAAGTGAAGTCATTTGAGGAGAAAGAATGTCATGGGGAGTGGGGAGTAATATAAGAAGTAAATCAGAGATGAATAAAAGTATTGCTATGCATCGGTGAAGATCCATATGTCACTTCTAGAGATTCTCTGAAGGACAGATGGACAATATATTCCAATTAATATAGAGACTATGGTCATCTTAGTCAATGGAATACATGGCCAAGGTGAAAGTTTGGGTTCAAAATTGTTTAATATTAAACTAGAATAGGCTGCTCATAGATGGTGATCTGTAAGGATAAGCCAAAATCTCTTAGGCACTAAAGTCAACCTACCTCTGATGGGGAGGATAATAGCGCTTGATTTCTAATATGGCTCTCTTTCTTCTCTCAGCCTTTTCCTTTCCTTCCTACTTCCTCTTCCTTATTTTCTCCTTCTTCCCCCTCTGATGTTTTTCTTCTAATCTTCCTCTGCCCTTTCCTCTTGTTCCTCTTCATTTCCACCTTCCTCTTTCCTCCATCTGCTTCTTCATTCATATACCATAAATAGAATCCTGGATCTATTTATCTAGCCATAGTCTCTCTCCTGAGCTCTAGTTCCAAATCACCAACTATCTATTAAGCATTTTGGGCTTAATAATCCTTAGGTATCTCAAACCGTTTTCCTACATCTGAAGCTTACTAGTTTAACTACAAGTCATTTAACATCTCTGGGCCTCAGTTTCCTCCATATGTAAAATGATGAGGTTGAATTAGATTGCCTCTCAAGTCCCTTCTACCTCCAAGTCCATATTTCTCTAATCTTATATCCAAAACAAAACTCATTATCTTTTGCCCCAATCTCACCACTGTCAAGGGTCCCACCATGTTTCCAGTCATCCCTCTTTGCAGCCTCAGTGTTGTCCTTCAATCCTCCTTCTTACTCATCCCACATGTCTAATCAATTGCTAAATCTTGTCATTTCTGTTTTTATTACATATCTCACATCCTCCCCATTCTTTCCATTTACACTTCCATTACACTAATTTAAGACTTCCAGATCACGATCATCTCACTTTTTCTAGTCTTCTGTCTCTCCTTGTCTAGTAGTTCCTTCCCTGCTTCTTTCAGGCATACCCATGTTCCCTTGCATCAAAAAACAAAAACAACCTTTACTAGACTCCACCACCCTATCAATCTATCATTCTTTATCTCTCTCCCTTTTCTCAGCAAAACTCCTAAAATGGAAAAACTGTCTACATTTGTTTCCTCTACTTCCTCTTTTCTCACTCCTAATTCCTTTGCAATTTGGTCAAATCCTGTATTTACCTTCTCCACAACATCCACTGACATGGATGCAAAGGTATGCTAGTATAAATTGATCAACCACCTTTTTTAAGAAAAACAAAACAAAGCATGTGCATTCACAAAATACATTTTTAAGTTTAATCTGCATTATTAACATTTTATCATCCAGACAACCAACAAATTAATGAATCAACACTCGATTGGTGGCAAATTAAAAATTTAATCATTGGCTTTTAAAGCTGGTTTGACCTGGCTCCAGCACCTACCCCTGCATAGATGGTTCTGTAGTTAAGGCTCTCATCTCTTGTCTGTCTGGACAATTACAATAGCTTCCTCAATGGCTAACTACTATGCCCGAACTGTCTTTTAGAATTCTTAGTTTTCTTCAAGTCTCAGCTCAGATGCCACCTTCTTTATGAAGCCCTTCCCATTTCCTCCAGTATCTTCTCCCCAAAATTAACTTGTACCTATTTGTATATTTGTGTGTATGTATGTATTTGTTGTATCCTCTGGCTTGAATGTATGCTCCTTTAGGAAATAAGAGGACAAGTATGATATGAATATACATGTCTATACATGAATATGATTATAGATATCTAAGTATAGCTGTGTGTAAGTATATGTTGTATGTATTTGTGTTATGTATGTATATATATGTATATATATATATGTATATATATATATATATGTACATTTGTGTGTGCATATATACATCCATGCTTAATTGTAGCCTTCCTGAGGGAGGGGGGAGGAAGGGAGGAAAAAAGAACAAAGTAAAAAGTGCACAGCAGAGAACAAAAGAAAACTTACAAGGAAGCAAAGACAAAATGGACATCTTGGAACACAATGTGTAGTATTCATTATATAAGCTTTCTTGAAAAGGAAATTTATAGCTATACATTTTGAATCCTCTCTTATATTCTGCTGTATACATGGCAATGCTTTTTTTCTTTTATTATTTCGTCTTTAAGTTTTAGTACTTAGGTTTAAAATAAATTAATAAGAAAAGGAAAAGTCCCATTTCATATTGATCATTGTATCCCCAGAATCCATCACAGTGCCTGGCATATAGTAGGTGATTTATTGATTAATAGAAAGGAACTCAGGTTTTATCTAGACCAGCTCTCAAATTTTTTTTCAGATGAGATCACATCCCTAAAGAAATGAAGTGACTTGCTGGAGTTCACATAGTAAAGAGTAAGTGGTAGATCCAGGATATGAACCAAGGTCATCTGATTCCAAATTCAGAAGAATATGTTCAACTGTTTCTACTTTCCCTATGCTATACATTTCCCTCTTCATCTCTCTCCATCTATATTTCTCATCCCCGTCATCCTGGATGCATACATCTTCACTCTTCACTGAATATTTGATCTTGAAAAAATATTTTTGCCCTACCAAGCCAATCTAATTATCAGTCCCATAAACAAAATCTATGTTTTCGCATGTCAATCTACTGAAATCCCCCATGTGGCTGAGATGGAATAGGTTATATATGTATTGAGGAGGAGGAGATTGTCTGTAAATTCTCAGAATTCCAAAATATCACTTAGATAATTTTATTCCAATTTATAGTCTCCCTCAAGATACTTCTATACCAAAACTTAAGAATAAACTCCATCGATGGCTTTCTGGGTAACGTGTAAAATGGTGGTGTTTCTTTCTAATTTACATATTCTTGATAACTAAATGAAATTATTCTTCTGCATGTAATTCAACTTCAGGGTGGAAATGATGATATCTGTCAGATCTCCCAGCTGTGACTTCTAAGAGATGAATAATGTGCTTTAGTTACTGGGGCCACCCCTGCCCAGATTTGTAGGAAAAAAAGAATAAAAGAAGGAAAGAATGAATGAGTGAATGAAAAAAATTATTAATTACTTAAGTGCAAAATACCGTACAAAGCTCTAAGTATACAAGCAGAAGAGCAAAACAGTTCCCATACTCAAAAAGTTCACATTCTAGTAAGAGAAGGAAACAGAAATGGGAGGTTTCAGGTATAAACAATACGTGATCGTAGCAATTTACATTTGTAAAGGATACATGGGATTTAATCAGAGAGTTATAAAACCACATATAAAGATAGATCTAGCAAGCATGGGGGGATGGCCAATGGCTAGCCCATATACTTTAATGGTATCTGTGAAATTCCAGGAGACATGGAGGAAGGCTCCCACTCATTAAGATGAGCCCCTATGAAGGATGTCCAAGAATATATGGACAAGAGTCCTATGGAATAAATGATGGTCTGCATCACTAGGGGAAGATTACCATTGGTGAGATCACAGATGCCTCAGAGCATTCTACTTTACTTGAACAAAGAACAACAACCTGGTAAAGTAGACAATACATGCCACTATGTCATTTTACAAAGAAGAGACCAAAGCTCAAAGAGGTTATAAGCCACTTGTGGTTGCACAGCTGAAGAGTGGAATAGCCAGAACTAAAACCCAATGCTCTTTCTACTACACCACAAATCCCTCTGGAAAGAGCTTTGAAATGAGAGTTATGAGACCTGAGTTCTAGTTCAATTTCTGAAAGAGGCCAGGTTATAAAGAGTTTTAAATGCAAAATAGAAGGCTTTATGTTTGATTCTGTTGGTAAAGGACAGCCACTGGAATTTACTGAGCAGTGTGAAAATGAAATTCTTAATTAAAGTTGTTAAGCATAAAAGCACTTTACTAAAGGAAAGAAACAACCATTTGTTAAGCACCTACTATGTGCCAAGTATTGTGAATCATTTTTCTCTAGACATAGAAACTCCATTAAATAGTCTAAGGTATTAAAGTTTTAGGATTTGCATTATTAGAGGGATTTTCCCACTTCAATTACAAATAACTCTTTAGAAATATTGAATTATAAGCATTTATAAATGCCATCCTTTAAAAACACACTTTAGAAAATATTTAAAGAAATGCAATTACATAAGTACAATTAGGTTCCTTACTTGTGAATCTTTAATTGTTATCAATGTTATTTCTTTCTCCCTTTTCTCTCTGATTTGAAAGAAATTTTTAACTACGCCATTTCCTTTTGTTAATCGAATCAGAGATAGCATATCAAATGAGATCAAACAAAATAACATAGATAATGTGTATTGAAAACCTTAAGACATTGTAGGAATGTTAATGTAACCTTTGTCCCAAAGGCTGTTGGCATGGGACGCTCTCTTTATTGGTAGAGATGAAGCCCTTGCTCTACTGAGGGCAGGGTAGTGTTGTGAGAGGTGAGAGCTTCAGTTCTCAGCCAGTCCCCTTTGAGGGACTCACCACTCAGGCACTCCTGGATTCTAGCTTCTAGAGAGAAGATGACAAAGGTCAACTTCACTTCAGGTTGCCAAATAAAAAGATACTGGGAGGACATGAGAGGAGTGAGCTGTCTCCAACATGTTCCTATCCCCAGCTTGCTACATTAGAGACTTTGGGGAATCATGTAGTGATAAAGAGAGTAATAGGCCTCACATAAATAGTGAAGCTTCATGTATGGCAGGGAGGCCTGTTGGTGTGTCACTTGAAGGGAGGCAGAATAGATATCTCTAACATCTCCCCCAACACTTCTCCAAGGGAGACTTTCACTCCAGCCAGGAGAAGAAGCAGGGGCTGGAGGTTACTCTGCTCTCCTCAGAAAGAGGAGGTACCAGGCTAGAAGTATATTTATCTGCTCCCTTAAATATAATGAGTCTAAGCCTCTAAGGGATATGAATGGGTTCAATCTAACTTTTGATCACTTCATCATTTTGGGAGGAGGGACCCCAAGTTCTATGTCCAGGGTTTGACCCTTTTCCTACCTAATCCAGTTCCACAATGAACATACATAGAGAATAGAATAAAATATCCAAAATCGTAGCAAAATAGAAACTAGAGAAAGTATATGTGGTAGAAAATATGCTAGACAATGCTCAGTGAAGGAGCTCTTCCATTGTGGGAGGAAGATAACTCAACTCAACAGAGAGAAGATTCTGTATCTCACCGAAGGGGAATCTCCCTGCGGTCTCTAGAGTAGAAAGCTGGGAATGGGGATATAATAGAGACTGCCCACTCCTCTCATGTCTTCCCCGAGTCTTCTCCTTCAGGAACCTGAAGTGGAGTAGTCCTGTTCCATCTTCTCTCTCAAACTGGAAGCCATAATCCTCTGAATGACGAGTCTGTCAAGGAGAAACAGGCCAAGAAATGAAGCTTTCACCTCCCATAAACTCCATTCCTCACATATGGCAGGCCCTTCATCTCCACCAATGAGTAATGAGTCCCATACCAATGGGCTTTGGGTCAAGGGTTACACTAGCTATTTTCTATCATTATTATTGTTATTATTATTATTATTATTATTATTATTATTATTATTAATTGCTGCATAACCCTGAGTAAGTCACTTAACTTTTGTTTCCCTTAGTTTCCTCATCTGCAAAACAGAGATAATAATGGCACTTAACTCTCAGAGCTGATTGGAAGATAAAATACGAACCTTAAAAGGCATTGGCTGAAAGCTAATTATTATCTTTATTATTGTTGTTATTAATAGAAGTCAGTGGAATCAGTGAATTAGAGCTAGATGAGATTAAAGATCTAAAGCTGGAAAGGACCTTAGAGTTTTACACACAAGGACCTTCTCATTTTACAGATAGGGAAACTGAGTCCCAGGGAAGGAAAGTAACTTGTGTCAGGACACAAAACTAGTAAAAAGTAAAACAAGACAAAACAAAAACCAAATTTGATTTTGGCGGTACTTTGGAACCCATAATTCTGTGGTGTAGTGAAGTCAGGAGAGCTGTGTTCCAATCCTGGCTTTACCATTCCTGCTTGACTAGAAAGTCACTTCCTCTTCCTTGTACTCAGTTTACACCTCACAAAAATGAAGGGTACCATCTGGGCTTCAGCCTCCTGGCCTTTGGAATTGGAACTGAGTAATGGCTCTGTCCCTTTCTTCCTGCTCCTTCTGCTTCTGCCCCCAAGCCCTTCTCTTCCCTTGTCTTCCCTGTAGCTTTGAAGAAGACAAATGTGAACACTGAGTCCATCTGCACTCAGTCCCACTAACATCCAATCAGAAAGAAATCATTTCCTCTTTTAAATTTACCTCCATGTATTTTTTTAAATATACATACTTTCCCTGCTTGAGTTTGTACATAAAAACCCATGGAGAAGAGCTTTGGTTGTGGTCATTCTGCCAGAGTAACATTATCATTCCAGTGAAGAAGTGGCTGAAATATCATAAAGCCACAAAGTTTCATTTTTTTCAATCCCCTGTCTATGTTTAATAGGCTTACCTCTTCTTTCAGTGATCCTTTATCAATATCTACCAGGCAAGGCATCAAAGTAGGGAAACATATGCTTGCCAAAAGTATTCAGTGGTGTCATAGAGGATGTCCTGCACAAAATCCAAATACAGAAAGAATTCCCCAAAGATGGGGAAGTTTCTTAGATGCCCCAGGTTGTGATTAGCATTGTGAATGAATAAATGAATGAATGAATAAATGAATGGAGTGAAAGAACATTTGTTAAGTGTTCGCTATGTATCAGGCACTCAGATAGGCACAGAGGATAAAAACAAAGAAAAATTAAATAGGTCCTGCCCTCAGGAAACTTACATTCTAATAGAGGAAAATAACAGCAATGGTAGTCAGGGGGAAAAGTATCTGAAGGGCCTCAAGGATGATGAGTTAATCTGTAGGACTGTCAGTGTGTATGCCCTTCTTCAGAAGCAAGGACACTATTAATCTGATTAGCATGCCAAAGCAAGAATTGGAAGGGGGTGGGGAGGACAATAGCTTGAGTAGATGGATGAATGGAATGTGGAGATGAGCATGGTCTGGTGTGGGGTCAATCTGATGTAGCAGTAAATTTGTATTCACTCAATCACCAGTCAAGAAGGCTTCAGGGAGGGAATTCCAAAGATGAAGGGCTTAACTTCCCAATGGAAGTCCTGGAAATCCTGTGTAGAGGGTATAGGCCCAGGTGGGGAGTAGCACAAAGGTGGGAGCAAGCAGATGGCAAGATGGCCTGGGTGGACATTCAAGGTGGGTATTTGTGGAACTGAGTTCTAGAACAATACAGGTTCCCCTCAGTGAGATTCATGGAAACTCAGCACAGCTATCCCCAAAGGGAAACACAAATGGATGAAAACTGCATATTACCCAGATTTGATAAGCAGTTGACTTTGCAATCCAATGAATTCATCAGCGCCTTCATCTTAGACCAAAGCTTGAGATGAACAAAGACCTAGGCCCAGAAATGACTAGGAAAAGATTAGACTAGATGGCATTTGAGAAACTACTTGGTATATTCAATGATCCCAAGCTACTCACTCTTGAAAAAGTCCATCCATTTAGTGTGAGTATTGCCCCATTGATTCTGCATGACTCTATTCTCAGAAGAATCACAATGGCAAGATGTAGAAAGATGCATGTTGAATGTAGCTACTTGACACATATTACTAATATTTTCTTATGGAAAGTGACATAAAATATATCATTGAAGATATTATGACTAGAATAGGAAGTGTCCTGGTGCTATGTCAAGAGTAAAAGCCAGGATAAACAGCTTGTGTGTTGTACCAGTATTACAAATTGCTAAAAGAGCAAGAGGAAGGCCTCTAGTGGTTTGGATCATATGCTAATAAACATCCAAAATCCACTCAGGCTGAGATGGTGTCTCTACAGCATCTAGATGTAGAGGAAGAACTATGAACAAAGGAAGAAGATGCCCCATACCCACAAGATGAAAGCTCCACCAAATTATTCTTTCTTCAAGTTTCAGAATTAAAGTTTATGAATATCAGAATTTTTAAAATCAAAATTGTAAGGACTTAAAGAGCTTTCATGAAAGAGAGATTATATTTATCCAGCTTCGTCTTGGAGGTCAGAATTGCAAACAAGTTGAAGCTACAAAGGAGGAAAATTTTGGCTTGATTTAAGTTCTGATACTTAAAGCTGTCCTAAAGTGGAATGAACTGCTTTAGATGATAGCGAGTTTCCTCTTATTAGAGGTCCTCAAGGAGAATCTGGGCCACAGATGTCAGAAAGGGGATTTTTTTTATCAGGTACATGCTAGATTACATGACCTCTGATGTCCCTTACTCTTCTAACATTCTATGGAAGTCAACAAGTCAGAGTCAAGCAAGGAGCAGCACATTGGTATCTGAAGATACAAATGTTTCTCTGACAATAGATTTCCAGGGAAGCCTCATCTGGTAGACCCAAATGAGCCTCTGAGCTCCTCCCAAATGTGGCTCTTAAAAAAGGCACTCCTCCTTCTCTCAAGCCCCCCTCCTACTCCGCCCATCAGGCTATAGAGGTGGGCTCAGTCCCACATCATGGCTTTTCACCATTGTTTAATCTGTGAGGAGTTGAAAATTCTGGCTCTGTTTGCAGGAATTCAATTACCCCTGAAGATTACACAAAGATTATCAAAGTTGTAAACAGCGGAAATATGCTGAGAGATCAATGGAGCACAACAAAGATCATATTTAACAGGAGAAATAAAAGTTAGAGCTGGCTGGCAGGCACTGACAGAGGAGTATAATGTCACATCATCATGCTGAAGGTTAGAAAGTAATTGAAATCTCTGTTAGATAACAATATATCCTCCTGCTCTGGTTTGTACTTGGAAAGCACGGTTCTAATTTCATATCTCAGCAATTCATTTGTGTTAAATAGACACAGTATTCGCGATGTGTTTCCATTATGTCGGCCATGCTGAGAGGTTCAAATTGGGTTAGACAGTGCCAACCAGGCCTGGTATCCCCAACAAGAGTGTGATATACAGTTCATAAAATCCATTTATCCTCACCAGGGAATGTTCAGTCTAAGAATGGCAGACAGGTCCACTGAAGAATAAGATACACTCTCTCTTTGCCCATCCTAAAATCACAGCTCAGCTCCTTAGAACCTGAATGTTTATTTCTGGTTTTTGCTGTTGTTTGCTTGGGGAGAAGGGGGCATTTAAGCTGAGCTTTGAATACCTAGAAATCATAGAATTACATAATTGTATATTTTTGATAACTCACCACAAATCTTGTTCTAAATCACATGAAGTGACCAGTAACTACCTCTGAGATCATTAACTATGTTGATTATGTGGGTCAGCAAAGACAGAGTAAAAACAATTATAATTATCCCTTATATTAGCATAACATTTGATATTTAAAAAGCTCTTTCACATGCTTTGTCTCATTTGATTCTCACAATTACCCTATTGTGATGATGATACAACTATGATCCCCAGTTTAAAAATGAGAAAACTAAAACCAGATGAGGGTAAGTGACTTCACCAAGTACACACAATTAGTAGCTGGTAGAACCAGGACCAGAATGTATATCTTTTAATTCCTAGATCTGTGCTCTCTCCATTACCATCTAATTTATCAATCAGTAGACTCATGCTTCTTGGTCTTGTCCCAATTCACCACACAAGGGTTTGCCATGAACAAAGGGAAAGGGGATAGGGCCCAGGGGTGGGGAGGCCACATATGGCCTTCCAGGTCCTTGAGTGCAGACTTTTGACTGAGTCCAAGCTTTACAGAACAAATTCTTTTATTAAGGGGATTTGTTCTGTAAAGTTTAGATTCAGTCAAAGGGCCACACTTGAGGACGTAGAGGGCCACATGTGGCCTTGATGCTGCAGGTTCCCCACCCCTGGGACAACCTATTTCTGTCGTAGGTCACAAATATATGCCTTGTATCTGGGATAGAAATTCTTCATACTGGTGAAGAATAAAATTAGAGGAGCACGAAGGCAGAATTTGTGACTTGCTTATTATGCCTTCCTCTTTCTTTTTCCTTTACACTCAAACACTTAAATGTCTGGGAGTTTTTACTGGTTTTCAAGTCTTCTGTGATTTGGCAGCCAAAAAAGTCAATGTAATATTGAGCTACACCAAGGGGGTCCAGAACCAGGGAGACGGTAAGACCAATTTACTTTGCTGTGGCCAGACCACATTTGGAGGATTATTTCTGGGTTGGGGCCCTATACTTTGGGAAGTACATAAATAAACTAAAGAGTGTCAAGAGAAGACGAATGAAGATCATACACCATGAGGACCTGGTAGGTAGTTGCTAGTAGTGTCAAAAAAAATCTATAGAAAGGTCAAAGAGGATGAGGAAAAAGACTGTAAAAAGTCATGGATTTAGTAATATAGAGTACACCTGCAGAGGCAAATAATCAACAAATACTTATTAAGCACCTATTAGTGTGCTAGAAACTAACCTAGGTGATGATGATGGTGCTGATTCAAAGACAAAAGTAAAACTTGCCCTGCCCTCAAGGAGTTTACAGTCTAACAGCACATATGCCTAATACTAAGTGCCACCAACTACACTAAGACTTTTGGTACACCGTGTGAGTGTGTGTGTGTGTGTGTACAACAACAAAACACAGATACAAGGTACCTTTGAATGCAAGGCACCAGTAGCTGGGAGTACAAAGGAGGCTCATGGAGAGCTGAGTCTTGAAGGGAAACAGGGATTCCTAGAGTCAGAGGTGAGGAGGGAATATTTGTCAAGCATGGGGGAGTGCCAATGCAAAGGCATAGAGATGGCAGGTGGAGTGTTTCACATGAGCAACTATAAGAAGGTCAATTTGACTGGAACTTGGAGCGTGGGAGGCAGGAAGGTGAAGATGCAGCCATGTTGTGAGGAATGTTAAATTCCCAAAAGAGGAGTTCATGTGAAATTCTATTGGTGACTGGGAGCTATTGCAGTTTAATGAGGAGTGTGGGGAAAGGTAGCTTTGCTTTAGGAAAATCACTTTGGTAGTTTTTTGGAGGGTGTGTTGGTAGAGGGAAGTAAGAAGTAGGAAGGCCAATCAGGAGGCTATTGCAAAGCAAAAGGGAATGAAATGAGTCTAACATTCCACAGCAGCTAGGCAGCACAGTGGATAGAGCACTGGTCCTGTAGTCAGGAAGATATGAGTTCAAATCCAGCTTCCTACACTTACTAGTTCTATGACTCTGGGGCAAGTCCCTGAACCTCTGTCTCCCTTAACCTCCCTATCTGTAATATGAGGACAGTAATAGCACCTGCTTCACAAGGTCATTGTGAGAATCAAACGAGGTAAGAATTATACATTACTTAGCACAGTGCCTGGCACACTGTAATTGCATAACAAATGATTATTTCCTGCTTCCCTCTTGATGAAGTCATTCGGGATCTTTGTGATTATCTTTTCTCCCTTAGTATATTTCTCTTTAAAAATACGTCTTAGAGCTTGGCCTGAAATTTAAGTCAAACTCTGCGGACTGTGAAAGGCTCCACTCTCTACATTTTTGTTTTTTGTATTTAAAAAATTGCTAAATTTGCCCTTCACTACCCCAGGGCCAGCTCTCCAATTTTCCATAATCTTCCAAAGATCACCGAAAACACCTCAACAATCAGATCTGCCTGTTTGTTCAGTCCTCTGGGATATACTTTATCTGAGCCTGGTGACTTGAACTCATCAAGGGCAGGAAGGTACATGCTTACTATCTCACTGTTTATCTTTCCTCCAGTTCCTTATTAGCCATTTTGTTCTGTTCTTTCCAGCCCAAAGATCATTCTCCTTGGCAGAAAAAAAAGATAGAACAACCACCAAAAAAATTCGATAGCTCCATTTTCTAGCCGTCATCCATTACCATTATTCCACCTATCTTGAGCAGTGGTTCCATCTGTGCTTTGATACCCTTCTTTTCTCTAATATTTATTTAGGGAGGAAAAAAGAAAACTTCTATTATCCTTAGATTTCCTCCAGGCTTTCTCATTCCTGATAGTAACCTTGGAAGATTATACCATGTTTCTTTTTTTTTTTTTTTTTTTTTTTTTTACCATGTTTCTTTTAAAAATTTCCTCCTTTATGACCATGTTACTTCCATTTTCCATTCATGTCTGCTTTTACATACATATTATATTTTAATGATGCCTTTGGTTTTTATGTCACATTAATTTCTACATATACCCTTTCACTCTGCCAACAGATACCTCTCCCCACCTTGTAACAAAGATTGAAAAAGAAGAGAAAAGCAGTTCAGCAAAACTAAACAATATAAGCTGACTATATACATTTGTATATGTGCATATATATGTATATGTGTGTATACATATATGTGTGTATGTATTGTATATAGGGATATGTAGATATGTGTATGTATGTATCCATACCTATAGTTCTGGGACTGTTCATTTCCTCAGTGCCTCTCTAGAGCGCATTTACCAGGCTTGGGCATTATAACCAGACAGTGTTCAGTTTCAAATCTTTATCCTTTTTACTTGCTTGTATGTGTGTGTGTGTGTGTGTGTGTACTGCTTTTTTTATAATTCTGCTGACTTCACTCTGTTTCACTTCATAGAAGTATTCCTTCCATTGCTCCTCTGAATTCTTCATATTCATTATTTCTTATGGTCCTGCAGTAATATTCCATGACATTTATGTACCATAATTTGTTAAGCCATTTCTCAAATGATGGGCATTTACTTTATTTCTAGTTCTTGGCTTCCACAAAAAGTGATGCTATGGATATTTATATGAGCCTTGTCTTTGATTTTCTTGTGGATACATGCTTCGCAGTTAAATCTCTAGATCAAAGGATTTTGAACATTTTCATTTTTTATGACAATTCCAAATCACTTTCCAGAATGTGTGGACTATTTCACAATTCTCCCAACAATATATTAAATGTGGCTATCTTTTCCTATCCCCTCCTCCGCCATTTACCATTTCCACCTTTTGCCATTTTTTGCCTCATTTATACTGATTCCCTATATCTTGAGTATAATATTCTTATCAGAGACAGTTAACACTAAGAATTTTCCCCAATCCACAGCTTTCTTTCTTATCTTTCCTGCATTGATTTTGTTCATACAAAACTCTTCAATTTCTTGTAGTAAAAATTATCCATTTGATCTTTTGTGACTTCCCCTCATCTTTATTTTGTTAAGAATTCTCCCTCTAGCTATAGTTGTGAAAGATATTTGAACTTATTCTGTCCTATTTTTTTAAACGATGTCACCTTTTATATTTAGGACGTGCAAGTTTATTTTGATACAAGGTATAAAATGTTGAACTAAGCTTAATTTCGGTCAAGTTTCTGTTCAGTTTTCTCAGCAGTTCTTGTCAAATAGAGAATTCCCTAAATAATTTTTGTTCTTGGATATATCTAATTGTGAGCTATTGAATTGGACTTTTTTGATTTTTGTTTATTCAGCTGTCTGTCCCACTGATATACTTCTCTATCTTTTTATCCAGTAACAAAAAGTTTTGATGATTACTGACTTTATAATAAATACCATAGTGCTTGCAATATAAGACAAGTGATTAAGTGGTACAGTGAGTAGAACACTGGACCTGTATTCAGGAAGACCTGCCTTCAAATCTGTACTCAGACACCTACTAGTGTGTGACCATGAGCAAATCACTTAACAGCTGTCTGCCTCAGTTTCCTCATTTGTACAATAGGGATAAATAATAATATCTACCTCATAGGGTTGTTGTGAGGATAGAATGAGGTGATATTGGTAAAGCACTTCATAAACATTAAAGAATTATAAATGCTATATTATTATTACTGCAAAACAACTGCTTACTACATGTTTTTCATTCATTGTTCACTCATTTATAGTATGATTAAGTGGCTGAAATGCCATTCCCTTTAAATTCCCACTTTACAAATAATTATTTACCTTGAGATTCTACAGCTTTTCTTCCTCTGAATGAATTTTGTCATTTTTGTCTGTTTCTATAAAACACCACCTTTTTCATTGCTATAGCACTAAATCTGAAAAAAACTGTTGTAAGTTGTTTTATCATTTTTATTGACACAGCCCAGCTATTACTAATGCCTATCCTTCCATTTTCTCAAGTCCATATGTATCTTTTTAAAATTTATGTTGTTTGAGTTCCCTGTGCATCCACATCTGTCTCACATTTCTCTCTTTTTCTTTGCCTCCGAACAATTTTTCTTTGAATCTTCAGAACTTCCTTTTTAAGAGTTTCCTGTTGCACCTGATCTGATAAAGTACCTAAAGAGAAATCATGGTTAAGGAAAATGTAGAAAGGCTGGCTAAGTTATGAAGAACTTTGCTTATATTTGATCCTAGAGGTGAACAGGTTATTATAATTATTCAACCACATGCACTGGGAAAATAGCATGTGAATAGATATCTGCCTCTGGGAGCTACCAACCACCACTACTTGTCTCTTCTTCCCCTTTCCCTTATTGGATAATTTCTTACTTATGGACACTTGTAGGTCCATCCTTTCATTCTTTAGAGGGTTGAGAGGGGAACCAACTTCTTTTTCCTCAGAGTCCTCTCATCTTGAGGAAGACCTTTTATGCATCACTTGGCTCCAAGGCTTCAGGGTTCTCTCTTTTTCCCTTTCTTCTCTGTTTTATCTTTTATCACCCTCCAATTACCTGGCATAGGTCAGAATACCATGATGCCTCTTTAGAACCTCTTTCTTCTTTGGATTTTTTTTATATTGAAGACATTTTTTTCTATTTTATTTATTTAAAAAAATTTTAGATTTTCTTACTTTAATTTACAACATTCAGTTCCACAAGTTTTTTGAGTTCCAAATTTTCTTCCCCTCCCTTACCTCTTCCCCCCACCAAGGCAGCATGGAATCTGATATATGTTCTACATATACCTTCTCATTAAACTTATTTATACACTAGTCAAGTTGTAATGAAGAATTATGACCAATGGAATGAATCATGAGAAAGCAGAAACAAAAGCAAAAAAGAAGAGAAAAAAGACAGCAAATATTTTGCCTCAATCTGCATTCAGACAATTTTTCTATTTTTATTTTTTTATGATTAGATTTTTTATTTTTAGTTTACAGCACTTAGTTTTACATGTTCTTGGGTTTCAAATTTTCTCCCTTCTCTCCCCTCCCCCCTCCTTCCCAAGATGGCATGCAGTCCAATATAGATTCTACATAAACCTTTGCATTAAACTTATTTACACAATAGTCAAGTTGCAAAGAAGTATTTTGACCAATGGAATCAGGGAATCATGACAGAGAAGAAACAAAACCAAAAAAGAAGAGAAAAAAAAGAGCAAATAGTTTGCCTCAGTCTGCATTCAGACTCCACAGTTCTTTCTCTGGATGTAGCTAGCTTTTTCCATCATGAGTCCTTTGGAGCTGTCTTCGAACCTTGTATTGCTGAGGAGAGCCAAGTCTATCAAAGTTAGTCATCACAGAATCAGTATATCTGTGGTTGTGTATAATGTTCTCCTGGTTCTGCTCCTCTCACTCAGCATCAGATCATGTGGGTCTTTCCAGGTTATTATGAAGTCCATATCTTCCCCATTTCTTATAGCACAATAGTATTCCATTGCATTCAAATACCACAACTTGTTCAGCCATTTCCCAATTGATGGGCATCCCCTTGATTTCCAATTCTTTGCCACCACAAAAAGAACTGCTATAAATCTTTTTGTACATACAGGTCCCTTTCCCACTTGTGTGATCTCTTTGGGATATAGCCCTAGAAGTGGTATTGCTGGGTCAAAGGGTATGCACATTTTTATATCCCTTTGAGAATAGTTCCAAATTGCTCTCCAGAATGGCTGGATCTGTCCACAACTCCACCAACAAGGTATTAATGTTCCAATTTTCCCACATCCTCTCCAGCATTTATCATTTTTCTGTTTTGTTATGTTAGCCAATCTGACAGGAGAGGTGTGGTACCTAAGAGTTGTTTTGATTTGCATTTCTCTAATCAATAGTGATTTCAAGCATTTTTCCATATGCCTATAGATATCTTTAATTTCTTCCTCTGAAAACTGCCAGTTTATATCCTTTCACCATTTCTCAATTGGGGAATGATTTGTATTCCTATATATTTGGCTCAGTTCTCTATATATTTTAGAGATGAGACCTTTATCAGAGACACTGGTTGTAAAGATTCTCTCCCAATTTTCTGCTTCCCTCCTCATCTTTGTTGCATTGGCTTTGTTTATACAAAAACTTTTCAGTTTAACATGATCAAATTATCCATTTTGGATTTTGTAATGCTCTCTATCTCTATCATGAATTCTTCCATTTCTCCTTATATCTGATAGGTAAACTATTCCTTGCTCTCCCAAAGTGCTTATAGTATCAGCCTTTATTCCTAAATCATGAACCCATTTTGACTTTATTTTAGTATATGGTGTGAGCTATTGGTCTATGTCCAATTTCTGCCATGCCATTTTCCAGTTTTCCCAGCAATTTTTTGCAGAATAGTGAATTCTTAGCCCAGAAGCTGGATTCTTTGGGTTTATCAAAGAGTAGATGGCTATAGTCATTGACTTCTGCATCTTGTGTACCTAACCTATTCCACTGATCCATGACTCTTCTTCTTAGCCAGTAGCAGGTAGTTTTGATGACTGCTGCTTTATAGTACAGTTTGATATCTGGTATGGCTAGGCCACCTTTCCAAGCATTTCTTTTCATTAATTCCCTAGATATTCTGGACTTTCTGTTTTTCCAGATGAATTTTGTTATTATTTTATCCAGCTCTGTAAAATAATTTTTGGTAGTTTGATTGGTATGGCACTGAATAAGGAAATTAATTTAGGTAAAATTGTCATTTTTATTATATTAACTCAGTCTAACCATGAGCAACTGATGTTATTCCATTTAATTAGATCTGACTTTATTTGTGTGAGAAGTGTTTTGTAATTTGTGTTCATATAGGCCCTGGGTTTGTCTTGACAGGTAGACTTCCAAATATTTTATAGTGCCTACAGTAACTTTAAATGGAATTTCTCTTTCTATCTCTTGCTGTTGAGCTTTGTTAGTAATGTATAGGAATGCCAAGGATTTATCTGGGTTTATTTTATATCCTGCAACTTTGCTAAAGTTGTTTATTATTTCAAGTAGTTTTTTACCTGAATCTCTAGGATTCTCTAAGTAAATCATCATATCATCTGCAAAAAGTGAAAAAGAAAATTTCATCCTCACTGATCACCTGAAAAGTAGAGAGATGTTCTCCCAGTCTTATGCCTTATCTTGTGCCTTATCTTCTACTCTCCTGCTTTTTGTATTGGGTATACTTTTCTCCCTAAGTTTTTGTGACACTGTTATCACTTCGTCCTTTGAACATTCCTCTTCAGTCTTCACTTGATGAATCATATCTGAATGCTTGGTTTTACCCAAGGTCCTGAGCCCACTTATCTCTCATCTCTACGTTGTCTCTTGGTCATTTCTTCTATAGTTTCAAGTTTCATTTTTGTACACATGACTCCCAAATTTTTGGCATCAAGCTCTCAACTTCTTCCTGATATCTAGTCTCACATCACAGATTACCTGTTGGATATCAACAGCTGGATGTGACATCAACATTTCAAACTCAACACGTCCAAAACTGAACTCATTTTTTTTGCCATCTCCACCTTTAAATACACTCTTCTTCCTAACTCCCATTTTTCTGTTGTAGGTATCTCCAGCCTTCCAGTGTTCCAGATTCATAATCTTGGAGTCGTATTCAGTTTTTCACTCCCTCTTGCCTGTATCCTATCAGTTGCCAAATCTTGCTTTAACAACTTCTTCCACATCTGCCCCCTTCTCTCCATTCACTATGCTTTGGGATCTTGTCACCTCTCACCTAGACTATAGTTACAGCCCCCTAATTCTTCCCAGCTTCCATTCGTCTCTCTCTAATCCATCCCACACATTGGTGCCAAAATGATGTGTCTAAAGGAAACATATGATCATGTCACTGTCCTGCTATTGTCTCCAGGAAAGTAAAACTCTCCTTTCACAATCAAGCTCCAACCTATCTTTCCAGATTTATTTCACGTTATTCCTCCTTATGCACTCTACATTCCAGATAAACCATTTTTTTCCAAGTCTGGATTATACTGTCCCCACCTCCATGCCTTTTCCCAGGCAGTCCCCCATGTCTAGAATGCAACCCATACCTCCCCACCTCCAGATTTTAGAATCTCTAGCACTAGTCACATCTCAATTCAAGTCTTGCTTCCTATGTGGTGACATTCTCAATGCCCAGAGTTGTCAATTCTACCCCAAAAACTATTTTTAATTTTACTTTGCATATATTTTTCACTTATTTAACTGCATATTTTGTCCCAACCCATATAGAATGTAAGTTCCATGAGGCCAAGTTCTCAATCTTTTATCGTTCTTGCTAGTGGTCCTTGTACCAACTCCCTGGAGAACCAACACTAATCTCTGATATTCACAGTTTACTAAGGCTTACAAAGTACTTTCCTAACAACAATTTTGTGAAGCAAGTAGAATATCCATCAAATATGAAAGTTATTTTTATTAATTTAACTCTTCCCAACAGATAATAATAAAATAGCAAAATCCTGATTTAAGGTTTGAAAAGCATTTTACATAAAATATCTCATTTGCAGAAAGGAAAAGCCCTTTTCCCCAGGGTTACATGGCAATACCAGACATGGAATTCCTAGATTTGGGCACCACAGCTATGCCCAAACCCAATGAGCCTGAAGCCTCTTGAGGACTTTCTCAGATGTTATTTAGTGCGTGCTAACTTGTAATCCTCATTCCAGTTGAGTTCATTCTTAGAAAACCAAAAATATGGAAAGATACACAGGCAGGGAGAGTGAGAAGGAGAAGCCAGTGAGGCAATTGAGACACTTGGAATTTATGCAAATTTCTCACCTGGTCTGATTCCAGCTCTAATTTCACTCACTTCTGAATAGGTTTCTCTCTGATGGGCTATTTCAGATGGCAGGTAAACACTGAGACAAAGGGATTAATCTGGGTGAGCTGACCACTTGGCTAAATTGATTCTTCAATACTGCAAAGTGCCAACTTTATGTTCTGTATGGCCTCATCACAGAGATAGCTCTCCACCACCACCACACCACCCAACATACATGAAGGAATACAAAGTTAGCAGTGTCATTGTGCACATAAAACACCATTACATTTATAACTGTCATGAAAATGTGTATTATATATACATATACATTTCTACAAATTGGTCATTTATTGACCAATTGAAGATTGCATACTTATATTTTGTGTATACCACTGTGTCCTAGTTTTTTATGTACCTGAGTGAACATCTGTATCCTTGGTGTATATATTTATATGTCTCCATCAATCACCAATCATTTATTAAGTGCCTACCATGTACCAAGCAATGTCCTATAAGTTATAAAAAATATTTAACCTTAAGGAATTTACAATTATACAATTTAATTGTATACAAATTTACAAATACACAATTTAAGGAAAACCTTCCTAACCAACAGCGCTATCCAATAATGGAATAGAACGCCTTGTGTGATTGTGAATCTGCCATTTCTGGAAGCATTCAGGAAGAAACTAAATGAGACTGACCACGTGACATATTCTGAAGAAGCGACTCCTGCACTGAGTGTGAGGTAGGATTAGACGCCTGCTAAAATCACTTCTAATCCTGAGGAATCTAGTATAGAGACTTGCTTCTCTGGCTTCATAATATCCCACCTTCTGCAGAAAGTCCCCTTAATTCTAGTGTTCTCTCTGTTGAATATTTCTAATTTGCCTTGTACATAACTTATTTCTACACAGTTGTTTGCCTATTGTTACCCCCATTAGATTGTAAGCTTTTTGAGAACAGGGACTATCTTTTACCTTTCTTTGTGTCTCTGGTGCTTAACATAGTATCTGCCACATTTAGTATTTAATAAATGGTCATTGACTGACTGAATGATTTCCATCCTGAGGCGCCAGGGATGGCTTCCCCTTTTCTGGAGGCCACCGAGCAATGGTGGGGTGATGACTTGTTAGATGTGTTGTAGAGATAGCTAGGTAATATAATGGATACAGCACTGGCCTTAGAATCATCAGTGCCATGGTAAGTACCATCAGTGCCCAGGCCAAAAACTTAGTAGAAAGGACTGGATGATCTGTGTCCAACTCATAGAATGAGAGCTATTTCTTCCAAGACTTGCTTGGAAACTAAGGTTTCCCCCACCTTTTTTTTCTTTTCTGGGCACAATGTGAATACTCGTGCCATATATGCAAAGGATATTCCAAAGCCCCACATTGAAATTCACAAGGAATTTCTCTTTTTGTCAGAGCCGCCAGTTTCTTTTAACAGGGACTCTTCAAAGCAGATTAATTACTGTTATCTGTGCCCCTGAGGTTCAGGCCACCTGTCTCCCCTACTCCTGACAATCACAGCATGGGCAAACACAATGAAAGAAGACTCCTCCGTCCCCCCTCTCCCCCTATTTACTTGGGCTTTAATCTGCATATTATCATCAGCACAAAGCCCTCAGAATAACATCTGACAAATGATGTCTATTAAAAAAACTGTGCGCACTTCTCTCCGGCCGCCTTCTAATTTGGAATAGTATTATAACTATGCATCAATAGACAAGCAATATTATGTTAAGAACATGATAAAATACCAGCAGCTCTGTAATGGCACCAACCAAATGGTAATTTCTGCTTCAGAAATTGGTCATTTATTTTGCTGGTCTGTTCTTACGTTCAAATTAGATGAAGTTTAATATACTGTAAAATTGAATGTATTCTGTCCCTTTCAACAAATATGGCGCATGGGCCGATGATTTACGACTCTCACAAACCTCTAAAATGTTAAGTAATCTTCGTTTTTTTTTCCCCTTTGTATTTCTTAAGTAAGTTACGGCCAAGAGTTTAAATACATGGAAGCAAACTTTATTAGCTCCTGTCCATCCCCAGTCATCGCTTTATTTGGCCTCAGCGAGAAGGAGGGCCATTGAACTAAGAGCACCAGGCTGAGTGGTAAGAGAAGCTACATTAATTGCTACATTAATTTTCTTCTATTAACTGTAATTGGGAGGAAAGCAAGACTTCCCCAGTGAGTGTTATAATTTGTGACTTAATTTTTAATAAAGTCACAATGAGCCCGTGGGCACTGAGTTCAGATAATTTCTTCTTCTTAAGAGGCCAGGTTTTCCTTTGATGTTGGGCCAGACCCATTCTCAAGGAAAGGTTATCCACTACACTTTCCCCCACCTTCTTCTTTCTAGGAAAGAGCTAAGGAGTAGGAGTTAGGAACTTTGGGTCTTAGTTCTAGCTCAGCCATTGATTCCCTGAGGTTCTTTTGCCATGTGCTTTCTGAGTTTTGGTATCTGTGTCTCTAAAATGGGGATAATAATATCTACTCTCCTTCATTAGAATAGGAGTTCTTTGAGGGAAAAGATAGTTTTTGCTTTTTCTTTGTATCTTGACCATTTAGCACAGTGTCTGGAACATAATTAGCATTTAACAAATGTATATTGATTGATAGTTTATTATTCTGCCTTCCTCACAAGGCTACTCTGAGGGTCAAATTAGATAATATACGTGAAAGAGCATGGGGAACTGTAAGGAACTATGGAATAATAGCTCATACTTATAGAGGACTTTAATCTTAACAAAGTACTTTCTCAGACAAATGTAAGCTTTTTGCTCGTTCTTTAAGTTGAGCTTTTTTCCTGGGGCACAAGGGGCACTGTCTCAAGCTTCTTATGCTGGGGGCCAAGGACCTGGTCACTGGCTTTCCACACTAGGGTTTCAGGTGCTGCTGGTTTGCCCACTGGACTGGGGTGGCCCAGCCTAGTCCCACCTACTGTACCACGGTTCTGGGCCTGGCAACGTGCCTGCTATGCTGGGGCTGGAGGCCTCACAGCTGGCCTGCCATGCCACTATCCTGCTGAGTCAGGACAGAGGGACCTCAGCTGCTAATCTGTGCTGTGGCTAAGAGCCTCCCACTGGCTTGCCAGGACACTGTCTGCTCTAGGCTGCACTCCCCTTCTACCCAAGTGAGATAGACATTACCTAAGTTAAGTCCTAAGTTATGTTAAGCTGGAAAATTGTTTCTCTCTGTCTTTTTGTAGGTTCTATCACTCTAGAATCCATTTAGAGGCTTGATTTAACATTTTTTTCTAAGGGAAACTGGGGAGAGCTCAGGCAACTTCCTGGTTTTTCTCCACCACCTTGGCTTTACCCTGAATGTAAGGCTTTTGAGGCACCACTCTGGGAGACAAGGAGTGTATTAATTTAATAGCAGACCTGCTGCATCCAAGGAGCCTGAGATATTTGCCCTCTACCACTAAGGGACCTCCAGCTCTGGTATCATGTGGACCAGACTGAATTTATGCTTGGTGAAAGTCCCTCTTCTAAAGATAACATGTTCAGCCCTTTTCAATGGTGCCTGACTCTTCATTATCTCATTTGAGGTTTTCTTGGCAAAGATCCTTGAGCTATTTGCCATTTCCTTCTCCAGCTCATTTTACAGATGAGGAAACTGAGGCAAACAGTGTTAAGCTTGCCCATGGTCACACAGCTAGTAAGTATCTGAGGCTGGATTTGAACTCAAAAAGCTGTCTTAGTAACTCCAGGTCTGGCTGTCTGTCTATGGCACCACCTAGCTGTTCTCTAAAGATAATAGATTCTTATACTCTCTGGTTCTTTACAAACCTTTCCCAGAGGCCTCAGGAAAATTAGTTAAAGTTTAGGTCTAGCTCATGTCTCCCCAAAAGTGAATAAAATGGTACTCAATGAACACTTTACATCAGGTATAGGACACCTATTATCAGGTATATTTATATCAAGGATAGGATACTCCCTTACTTCCAGTAAAAAAAGAAAGATTTACTACACAAAAATCTCAAAAACACTTACTGACACTTAAAAATGACAAGGTAATCTATAAACCCTATTATTCTGTTCTAGAAGGGTGATACTTAAAATATTAAAATAACATTAAAATAGGGATATTTAGTAGCACTGTTGAATAGACTTTTCACATTTACTTGGTCCTGAACTGTTCAAACAATTCTCTAAAGGTCCACACCTTTGGGCCAGCCAGCCCAGGCTGGCTCAGGCTAGTCATCCTTTTGGGTTCACTTTTTTCAAGAGGGTGCAATTGCAAAATCTCCTCCTGCTGCCAGTAAGATCTGAGTGAGGAACCCAGGAGCTCCTGATCTCTCAAACTCACATTTGCCTCCAAGGATGGAAACATTTATCTCGAAATTACTATTCAATAACCTCTGATCAGGAAAAGAAATACAGGGGAAAAAGATTTCAGAGGCCTAAGGCATAGGTTTGGGCCTGCCTAGACAACCTATATCTAGGAGCAGGGGGATCCCAGGGATCCCAGAAAGAGAGTGCATGTATTTCTGTGACACACATTATGGAAAGAGGAAGAAAAGAATGAGATTGTATGCATAGTACAACTAGATTTAATCAAAGTGATTATTGGTTTCTTCATAGCAAATTGTGTGCTTTCTGCAATGGCACAGCACAAAGTAGACACAATTCAGGTGGCTGACCAGGACAGAATCAGTGACATTATCAGATCTCTGTTCCTATTGTCTATCTCCATCAGATTCTTCACACTATCTATTAATGAAGTTTAAAAGCACATTAGATTTTACTGGCTGTCTAATCACACTATGGACTCATTTTGAGTTTGCAGTAATTCACACTCTTTTATATGAAATTGTATTTAGCCACAACTTCCTCAGACTCTTTCATTTTCTGCTCATGAAACTAAATTTTTGTACCCAAGTGCAGAACTTTACATTTATATTTGCTCTTACTAATTTCATTTAGATAGATTAGGCCCATTGTTCCAGCCTCTTGATAGAATTTTAGATCCTATTTCTGGTCTCCTATATATTAGCTCTTACTCTCAGACTTATGTCACCTACAAATGTTATAAACCTGGCTACATTTAAGTAATAATAAAAAGTGTTGAATAGAATAGGTCCAAGGACAGGTCCAAGGGGTACTCTACTCAAGAACTCTCTCCAATTAACCCTAATTAATTCATCAACAATCTCTATTACAGCCATTAAAATCAATCCAAAACCACCAAACTGTTGTTGCTTCTGGCACTACTGGCTTCCAGCTTCAAGAGAAAAGGTGGAAAATGCCAATGGCACTTCAGGTTGCTGATGAGAGAATAAGACTCTGGAAAGAAGCTGACAGGAGAGGAGCTAGCAGTCTCCATCGCATCCCGATCACCAGCTTGCTATGTTACAAACTTGGGAATTTCCCCTTGGGTGAGATCTGGGACTTTCTCAGTTGAACTGTTACTTCTCTCAATGGGAGAACTCTTTCACTCTCTATTGTTTGGTACAGCATTTGTTGGGAAGGGAATAAAGCCTTAGACATTAAGCTCAGGTCCTCCTTTCCCCATAAAGGAAGACGAATCAGAAGACTGTCTTGAACCCCAAAGTTATTTCCCATAGACTAATATTTATGGGGATAGTTACAATTATAACCTGGCACTCTCTCTTCCTGAAGAGAGCAGAATGGCCAAGCTTTTGGCCCCAACCTCCTTCTCCTGGCTGGAATTAAAGTCTTCTTTAGAAAAGGGTTGGGGGAAGTAGTGGCTAGAGTGTCTATTCTGCCTGCCTTAAGCCACAAAATGACACACTAAGACATGTGGAGGGGACAGATTACATGCACACACAATTATATATGTATGTATGTATATTCCCTTCAACTACCCTAATACTGAGAAAGGTCTCATGAATTATACACATCATCTTTCATGTAGGAATGTAAGCAAAACAGTTCAATTTTAGTAAGTCCCTTATGATTTCTCTTTCTTGTTTATCTTTTCATGCTTCTCTTGATTCTTGTGTTTGAAAGTCAAATTTTCTATTCAACTCTGGTCTTTTCACTGAGAAAGCTTGAAAGTCCTTTATTCTATTGAAAATCCATATTTTGCCTTGGAGCATTATACTCAGTTTTGCTGAGTAGGTGATTCTTGGTTTTAATCCTAGCTCCTTTGACCTCCAGAATATTATATTCCAAGCCCTTCAATCCCTTAATGTAGAAGCTGCTGGATCTTATGTTATCCTGATTGTGTTTCCGCAATACTCAAATTGTTTCTTTCTGACTGATTGCAGTATTTTCCCCTTGACTTGGAAACTCTGGAATTTGGCCACAATATTCCTAGGAGTTTTCTTTTGGGGATCTTTTTCAAGAGGTGATTGGTGAATTCTTTCAATTTCTATTTTACCCTCTGGCTCTAGAATATCAGGGCAGTTCTCCTTGATAATTTCTTGAAAGATGATATCTAGGCTCTCTTTTTGATCATGGCTTTCAAGTAGTCCAGTAATTTTTAAATTGTCTCTCCTGGATCTATTCTCCAGGTCAGTGGTTTTTCCAATGAGATATTTCACATTGTCTTCCATTTTTTCATTCTTTTGGTTCTGTTTTATAATATCTTGATTTCTCATGAAGTCACTAGCTTCCACTTGCTCCAATCTAATTTTAAGGTAGTATTTTCTTCAGTGGTCTTTTGGACCTCCTTTTCCATTTGGCTAATTCTGCCTTCCAAGGCATTCTTTTCCTCATTGGCTTTCTGGAGCTCTTTTGATATTTGGGTTAGTCTATTATTTAAGGTGTTATTTTCTTCAGTGTTTTTTTGGGTCTCCTTTAGCAAGTTGTTGACTTGTTTTTCATGGTTTTCTTGCCTCACTCTCATTTCTCTTCCCAATTTTTCCTCTACTTCTCTTACTTGCTTTTCCAAATCCTTTTTGAGCTCTTCTACGGCCTGAGACCAATTCATATTTTTCTTGGAGGCTTTTGATGCAGGCTCTTTGACTTTGTTGACTTCTTCTGGCTGTATGTTTTGATCTTGTCTGTCACCAAAAAAGGAATCTAGAGTTTGAGTTTGAGTCTGAGTTTGAGTCTGAGTTCATTTTCACTGCCTGTTCATGTTCCAGACAGCTACTTGACCCTTGAACTTTTTATCAGGGTATGACTGCTTGTAGAGTAAAGAGTACTTTGTCCCAAGCTTTAGGGTCCAAGCACTGATGTTTTCAGAGATACTTCTATTCCACTGTCAGCCAAGGCTCTGTCACAGCAGTGCTCCTCCTCCCCCAAGAACCACTAACCAAGACTGCAATGCAGATCCAAGCAAGGCACAGCAAGAGAATCTGCCTTTGTGCCCACAAAGCACGCCTTGCACTCCCGCTCTGATCTGCTGCTAGATTCCTCCCGCCGTGTGAGCCAGGGACTCAGGAAACAGCTGACACTGGAGTTCTGGGAGCAGCCTCCGGAGCTTCCTGCTGCTGCCACCACCACAGCTGCACCACCTCCACCACCCCCAGGGCTAGTAGCCATACCACTCTGAACTTGATCCCGCAGTTTTCCACTAACCTGCTCTTTGGCATTTGTGGGTTGAGAAGTCTGGTAACTGCCAAAGCTCAATGATTCATGGCCCTAAGGCCTGTTCCAGCTGGCTGACTCCCAGTCTGGTCTATCCTGGTGCAGACCACACTGGGCTGTGCTCTGCTCCCAGCACCGTGTGATAGACCCTTCCCAGTGACCATCCAGGCTCTCCTGGGCTGGAGATCTGTTTCCCTCTGCTATTTCGTGGGTTCCACAGCTCTAGAATTTGTTCAGAGCCAATTTTTTTCAGTGTTTGGAGGGATTTGGGGGAGAGCTGAAGCAAGTCCCTGCCTTCCAGCCACCCTCTTCTCAACATACAGTCTTAAAAAGTTGCTTGGGGCATTGAGATTTTAAGTGACTTACCAAACTCACACACTATTCTGTGTCAGAGGTAGGACTTTAACCTAGGTAATCCTCACTTGGAAGCAAGACTTCTATCCCCTTTATGACACTGCTGTTCTCATACAAAATATATGAAAGGTAAATTTTTTCTCTTTGTGAGGGAAAGCATTTGCCTTCCTTTAATCTGGGGTGAATCAGGAAAGGTTTCATGTGGAATCACTTGAGCTGAGCGCTGAAGGAAACTACAGATTCTATGAGGAGGGAGTGCATTTCAAGCATGTAGCACAGACTATGTAAAGATATGGACGGGGGGTGGGGGTTGGAGTGTCACGTTACACACACCAAGAAGACAAGGTTGATAGACCATGGAGTGCGTGGAGATAAATGTATAGTTATTGGAGAAGACAGTTATAACTGGAGAAGTAAGTTAGAACCAAATTGTAAAAGGCTTTAAATGTCAGAGGAGTTTGTGTTTGGTCCTAGAAGTCATAGCGAACCCTTAGTGTTTGCTGACTAAGAATGTAGCATAGTCAAACCCATGCTTTAGGAAAATCACTTTGGTAGTGGTGTGAAAGATGAATTGGAGAAGGGAGAAATGAGGCATGGAAACCAATTAGGGAGCTATTACAATCATCCTGGAAAAAGTGGATGAGTGATTGAAGTAAATGGTATAGGGATACGAAGAAGACAGAAGTGAGAAATATTGTGAAACTTCTTGAATATATAACTGAGCAAAAGTGAGGAGTGGAAGATGACTTCAAGGTTGTGAACCTAGGTGAGGATAGTAGTCCTCTTGACAGAAATCAGGAAGTTTCAGAAGAGGGAGGTGCATGTGAAGGGGAAAGATAATGAGTTCTATTTTGGATGTGTTTAATTTGAGATGTGTACAAGACATCCAGGGGCTAACATCCAATAGGCAGCTAGGAATGCAGGACTGAAACTCAGGAGAGAGACTAGAGTTGAATATATAGATTTAATAGTCATTTGCATAGATGTGATCATTATATTCGTGGGAGCTGATAAGAGTCTGTCTCTTTCGTTATCTTTATTTTCTTTTCCTCATTCCCTCTTTCCTATTTAATTTGTATTTCTTTTCCCTTTCCATATTTCCATTCTCCTCTTCCTTTCTCTATCCTACCATCCTTCTCTCCCTCCCCTACCCCTGCATTTCTCCCCTTCCTTGATGTGGGTCTCCAAGAATGTCTTCTCTAGAGAAGGCCCTTATAAGTAAGATGCAGGACACTGCACCGAGAAGAGAGAAGAACAGAGAAGTCTTGCAAGTATTTGCATAATCAGACCCTGCTGTCACAAAGAATTGTGTCCAAGACAACTTAGAAGGAACTGCTAACCAAATGGAAGTCACATTTACCAGGTGCTGAGGAAGGGGGGGAGGAAGGGAGGACCAACTCACTACAAGCCAGATAACACAGTAGATAAAGCATTGGACCTGGAGTCAGAAAGACCAGAGTTCAAATCTAGCCTCAAATACTTACTATCTGAGTGACTTTGGGCAAGTCACTTAATTGCTGCTTGGCTCAGTTTTCTTTTCTATAGAATGGCAATAATAACAGTATCTACTTCAGGGTTGTTGTGATGATAAAATGAGACAATTTTTGTAAAGTGTTTTGCAACCTTAAAATGTTATGTAAATGCTACCTAGTGTTATCTAGAATGCGACACATAGACACTTTAGAGCAAACCAATTAAGAAAAGATTCCCATAGCACATATAACTATAGATTATAATATTACTATTAATTAATTAATTAATTCATTAATAATATTAATTAGGCTGTGGGAACTAGTAAAAAGAACAGAAGGAAAAATTGTCCTGGAGCTTATCCTGGATCTAGAATCTTGGAAAACATCTCATACCAAGTATCCTTCCCTTACTCTCCCTCCACAGTCCAGCAGCTCTAAGGCTAGCACCATCTCCTGGACAGAAGAAGAAACAACTAGACTGGGAAAAGCCATCAATTTTCAGTCAGCCCTTGGGAAGTAGTGACGCACAGATAAGCTATATATTTTATAATAATTATCATATGGCTACTCAGTGATAGACAGACAGACAGACAGACAGATAGATGGATAAGGGCTCATTATGCTGACTCTAAGCATGGGAAACAGTGTATCGATGAGAACTATATGCATAGAGGGATGAGGACAAGAGGGAACAGATGACCAGAGGGAGATGGAGCCATAATTGGAGTGAGCCCTGACATCCGTTTTGTGGAGGTGCTGCCCAAGGGAGTGTTGTAATTTGGGAACAGTTCAGAACCCTAGGGAAAGGGACTCTTGACCTCTGGACTCAGGTAACAGACTTTTTCTGTTTACTGTCTAAATAACAGTGGCCCAGTATATAAGAGTGCTGGATATAGGGTCAAGAAGACTAAGTTCAAATCCTGATTTGTATACTTATTAGCTGTGTGACCTTTTACAAGTCACTTGACCTCTGTCAACTTCACTTTCTTGATCTGTAAAATGTAGGTAGTAATAACTTCTTCCTCACAGGGTTGTAAGGCTCAAATGAGAAAACATATTAACAACATTTTGCAAATCTTAAAGTGCTATGTAAATGTTAATTTTATGATACCTTGTGATTCTGAAAGGTTGTAAGGGAAACTAATGGTTTCCTTTTGAGGATAGTGCTAGATATGATGTTCTCAGGTGCTATCTAAGGAAGAAAATAAAGAAATGTGAGAGGTGCCCCCAAAATGATACATACTATTCATGATAGGAGGGAACCTCTGGTATGAGTGTTATACTTTCTTCTTCTCCTTACCCTCTAATCTCTTTATCCTAGAATTGAAGCATTCTTTTTAAAAATATATATTTATACTAGGAGAGTCAGTGTTGCATAGTAGATAGAAAGATAACCTTAGTGTCAGAAAGATATGGGTTCATCCTTCCTCTGTCATACTATTGTGATCCTGGGCAAATCACTTAACTACTCAGAGATCTAGGCAAAGAAGACTGACTACATTACAGAGAAGGTAGCAGTCTGCACTGGTAGACACGCCTTCACCAAGAAGTCCTCTATAATAGTGAAATTCCAGGTCCAGTCCCTAGACCCTACATCTAAAAAATTGAATGAAATTATTTGTTCCCCCCTTTTTAATCTCCTCAGAGCTTTTTTATTTCCTTTTTGATAAAATGAATAAAACAAATACTTATATTTAGCTGTATATTACTCGTGTCATCTTCTGATTAATTTTTTCCTTATTAGTGGCCTAAGGATTACTAGTGTCCCAACTTCTATCTAATTCTAGTCTCTGCTCCAACCAAAATCATAATTAATGTGTATCAAATGGGGCTTTGTTCCAAGTCACCAATATCTAAGAGGCCCAGGAACGTTTCCCCCGCAACAGGATTTCTGCCTACCCATGGTGCCTTGTAGCACAATTCACCCCAGGCTTTAACCCTACCAAGTATCATCACCATGGTACTCTATCCTGAGGACTGCTTTCCCCACACACCTGCCGGGGTCAGTGTCTGCTCTCCTTCTACCACTGCATTTGGAGCCCAGTTAGTCACTACACCTCACCTATTTTCTAGTGGTCACCCATTTTCATCCCCTCTTGCTCTCTTTTCAACTATTTTCCCTAGGTAAAGAAATTTCTGATTGTGGCTCTGGCTTCAGCTCTGTTACTAATTTGAGTTGTGATCTTAGGGAAGTCATTTAACCCATTTGATCTCAAAGGTCACTTCCAGCTGTAACCCACTGTGCCCTATGATACTTTTTATATCTAGAATTCTGTGCCCTGAAATCCCCTTTCAGCTCTGCAGTTCTAGGAATATAGTCATAAATTCATAGATTACAAGAATTATAAGATTCCTTCCAGCTTTAACCTTCCATAGATTTTTGTCCAAATTTTCTTCCAGCTCTGACAATTTATAGTCTAAGATCCCTTTCAGCTCTAACATTTTGTGTTTTATGTTTCAAGGTTTTCTGCAGCTCTGAATTGCCATCTTCTCTGTCCTAAGGACCCTTTCAGCTCTGACATTATGGTCTAAGAACCTTCCAATTCTAACAATGCTATGATTCTATTTTCTGTACCTAGTGGAATTTCTATGGAAATGCAAGCAATTGTCCAATCAGTTTTGTCCAACAACCCTCACTAGCCATAGGCAAAACTTGCTCAACTCTGAGAAGATGGAAATGTTGACCCCATTGCTTTTTCTATCTTTCCTTACCACCCCCCTTTAATGTTTTCCTGTCCCCATCTATGTTTCTAAGCCTTGGTGCTTTTCATTTACTCCTGGAAATGAGCTGTACAAAAAAATGTCCAGAGGATACGTATGAGGTTAATCAAAGCCATGGGTGGCATCTCCCAAGTCCCAATCTGCTTTAAAGCCGGGATTGTTGTTTTTCCCCTTGTAGGCATTTGAAACAAGCCAGTGATTTATCACTTGAACTTCTGTAGCCACTAAAGTCCCCAAATAGCTAAATAACAAATAGAAATTGTGTTTCTTTTCAGAAGCTCAGCTGACTTCCCTGCTTATTTCATCCTTCCCTACAGTCGCCCAAACTTTCTACCCAAGCAGGATCATATTGCCTTTTTCTTCAGTTAAGGACAAATGTTATTTCTTAAATGAACATTTTATCTCCCGTCTCACTTTAGCAGAGTACTCTACACAGAGTAGGCACTTAATAATTGTTTATTATTAAAAATTCATTAACTACCTAATATGTGCAAGGCATTGTAGAACGGAAACTGTAGAAGACCTTGAATGCCACGGTAAAGAGTTCAGGGGTAAGATAGTGACTTCTATGACTGTATTCAGTTACTTCTCTATGATTTGAACGAGCTAAGTGGAGCAGGGGCATGAATAACACAACATTCATCTCCATTTGATTTTATATTATTTTTCAGGCAAATATAGGAATGCATTAGTGTCTGATGAACCAGGAATTAAATTCAAAGGAAAGAATTAAATGACATTATGAGGATTTGGCTGACTCAAGAGTTGCTACTAAGTTGTTCCCTATCTCTACCTTATCTTGCCTCACCTCTCTAGAAACTGGACCAAAGCATATGTGTGAGATAAATCCAGTACCAAAAGCAATCAAATTTAGCATCTAAGTGACAGTACTTCCCTTCTCAGCGATCATCTTAGGAAGCTATATATCAGGGTCCTAAGACCTCTGACTGCAAGGGTCCTGCCAATTATGACATAGGAACATGGTAGAGTAGAGAAGAGCTCTCAACAGGCATTGGATTATACTACTGAGCACTGAATTACATTGCTAAGTGTTTGCAGCTGCCCCTGACCTCGAGCCACAGAGTTAACATTGCCTGAACACTTTGGCATTTTCTGTGCTCAATACCTCAACCAACTCAAAGCATTGCCCAGCACACAAGACTTCCCCAGGACACACAGGAGACAAGAGAATGCCAATACAGAAAATAGGAAAAGCTATCTAGGAACACCAGAACTACCCAAAGCTCTACTACTCTCCATCAGTACTCATTTAGCTCTTACTTCTGGCAACATAATAAGCTTCGCAACTACGACATAAGGATTACTTTAGGAACACCAGCTCCGAGATTCTGGGTCTCATGGCAGGCAGCCCCAGAATTCAAAAGTGGCTACTGTTCTTGTCAGAGAGCTATGGGCAACAGCTGCTGTCTCCCTGCCCCAGCAGCTTACTGCCCTGCTTACCTGTTTGAGAAACACAGTATATCTATTTCAGTGGTGCTACTGAAGCAAAGCTATTGCTTAAAATATTTTTGGCACTCGTCTGCAGGAATTTCCTTCAAAGCCAGTTTATGAGTCAACAAGGGAACTAAACTCATTTTGTTTAACTGAAATGATGTTCTTTAGCTTAATTACCAACCTTGCTCACCAGCCTTGACTCCTAATGAACTTTGGCTACTTCCGAAAGTGAAATCCACCTTAAGAGGATGAAGATTTGACACTCCCAATCATATATATGTATATATACATAAACATACACATATTCAAGTATAGGTATATATGTATGCATATGTGTATATATATATATATATATATATATGTTAATATGCATCAGAGATTTAAAAGAACTCTCAAAGACAAATTCCAAAAATATTTTGAGTGATGACAGCATCTGAGGCAATAACAAGTTAATGGTAATATTCCCTTGAATTTGTAGATAGGCTACCCATTTTCCAAAAACCTTAGATGGAGCCTATATCACATGTGCCCATAACCACCCTAGGAGATGGCTATTATCACTATTTTACAGAGGAGAAAACTGAAGCACACAGGTGACATGATTTGTCCAAATTTACATAGCTGGTAAGCAAAAGAAAAGGATCTTGAACTCAGCCAAGTCTTCTACCTCTTAAATTAGCATTCGATATCTCAAGGGCCATCCCTAGTCAAAGAGACTTTTGTCTTGACCTTGGACTTTGATGACTCTGGAGGAGAAAATGAGGTTGACTACTTTGCTCAGCTCTGCTTCATTTAAATCCAATTCACGAGCAATTTAAGACATCACCCTCATAATGTCATTGATCCTCTTTGAGAACAAAGGGTGAACAACACAAACAATGATATCTCAGTGTGACTCTTGATTGGCAGCACTCATTTTGGAAGGATGAATAAATAATAAGACTTCTTACTTTAACGTTAATCCCCAAACCAAAGCTAATGAAAGCCAACTGGTCCATACATCTCCAAGCTCTCTTAGCTATAGAGAAGTAGATAAAGGGAGAGGGGAAAAGGAGGACAATGAGATAACCAAAGCCCTTCACACCTAAATTCACAAAGAAACAGCCAGAATCAGGTACCACACAGAAAAGGATGTGCTGAACCCATGAATAATCTTGCCTTAGGGACAAATCAGAGACAAGTCAGACTACATGCACCCCTCTAGGTGCTCTAGCCACTAATTTCATTGCAGGATAGAGTCATGGAAAACTGGAGGGCAGTGTTTTCCTTTATGAATTCAAGGTCTAATTTGCTGCCCCATATTGTGACTTCTTGCTGTTTTGACCCTTCTTCTCCTTTGTAGCTGCTCTTAGGATGAATCTCAATGGTCTTTTTCCAAGTCCAAGAGAGATGGATATTTCTATCCCTTCTACCACTTTCTCTTGTTAAGGCCCCCTCTCTCTTTCCACATTTCCATCCTCCAATGGTTCCTTCTTTCATTAATAGGGGGAATATTCTGATCCAAACAATTCAGTGGTCTAGGTTTGGGATTAGAATGAGATAAGATGAACAAGTTTTTTAAGACCTTATTAAGAAGGTTAATCTTCTTAGTCTTAATTTTAACCTTGTTAAGGTTATTTATTTCAAAGTCACACCAAAACAAATCTATAATAATTTCTCCCAATACCTCAAAGGCACACTCTCCCCCACACTGCATTGATGTCTAGGGGACTAGGCTCAAAACCAAGCTCATGTTCTACTTAACATTGGTCCTCCCCAATTCACATCCAGATCTGACTTGACTTCAAGATAATTTCTTCTGCAGGACTGAGGTCATGAAGGTCCTTCCTGAAGATCTTTCCTTGCTCCTCAAAGCATTGATATTGCGTTAGTGCAATACTTGGCCTGGAATTGGATACCCAGATTCCTGTGGTTCACATCCTGTGGATATAAACTCCATTCCTTGTACCTAGAATGGAAAACGAATGAACAAAAAATCAAAAGGGCCCAATTTCTCAGGGACCATAGGTCTCAGTGGGCAAAGGCCCTAAGGAAGGCCTTCCCATTTTGTTACATGGTTGCTCTTTGTTCTTCAAGCTCCCCTAGATGCAAGAGGAGGACAGAAACAACTGAAGCTGACTCAAGACTTTCTGAAGACACTGACGATTCAGCTGATTGAAAATGCTTCCTCCCAGTCCTTAAAGGTCCATGGATAGATTCCGGAAGGAAGCGAACTCGGGTGAGAAAAAAATAAATTTTTATTCTTACTAACCTTTCATTGAAATTCAGTATTTCCTTCAATTATGAATGTAGGCAATAAAATATTATTCTGAAATTTAGCATCTCCTTCACTTACCAGTAGGAAACAAAACATTTTTCTAAGAAGGTATCCATTGGCTTCATCAGAATATGAAAGGGGAACATGACACAAAAAAGTTTATGAACTTTTCTGTTCTGTATGAGTTGTAAATTCTATGCACCTTGAAACAAGAGCAGCAGAATTAGTAGGTTAAAACTCCAATGTTCTGAGAGTGTTTGTAATATCCCTATGCTTAGAAAGTCGAGGAAGAATTCAGAAATCCCAAGGTTCACTTCTCCTCTTGCTAGGAATCTTTCCTCCAAATTGCTGGAATGAGGAGTGGGGTCAACTGTCTCCTGGCCTTGGATCTCAGATAAGAATAAAGTCCTGGAAGGCCATGAGACTGCATTGGGTTTAGTTTTGCCCCTCATGAGCATAAAACACACAAACCTGACTTAGGCTTCACAGCATGCCACATGTGCTTTGCTTGCTGCCAGTCTGTATGGAAAAAAATTGGGCATCCTCTTTCCAGATAAGTGTGCTGACAGGTAATGGAAGTGCCCTGCTCCCTGATTCAGAACATGGATAGGCATTGTTTCCAAGACTGGCTGATGAACTGGAACTAAGAGGCAAACAAAAGATGTGCAGAGGGAACCTTAGCCTGGAGACAGGAAGACAAGTTCAAATATGACTTCAGACACTTATCAGCTGTGTGACCCTGGGCAAGCCAATTAACCTCCATTTGCCTCAGTTTCCTCTACTGAAAAAATGGGGATAATAATATAGAACCTACCTCCCAGAGTTGTCATGAGGATCAAATGAGAAAATAATTGTAAAGCATTTGACATAGTACCTGGCGCATAGTAAGTCCTACATAAACATGAGCAATTATTATTAAATGAAATAATATTTGCAAATTTTTAGCATGGTGTCTGACACATAGTAGGCACTATATAAATGCTAGCTATTATTATTAATTATTGTCTGGGGCAGCTAGGTGGTGCATGGAGTAAAGCACCAGCCCTGAAGTCAGGAGGACCTGAGTTCGAATCTGACCTCAGACACTTGGCACATTACTAGCTGTGTGACCTTGGGCAAGTCACTTAACCCCAATTGCCCTGCCAAAAATACAAAAAAACTATTATTAATTATTGTCATCTTTCCTCCCTGGCTGTAATTGAGAAAGCGATGTTATAAACCTTGGTGTGAAGAAAGGAGGCTAGCACTTAATCTCTCCATCCAGGTTAAAATTTGACTCATGGCTATGGGTTTTGTTTCCTTATATCTGTTGTTTTCTGCTTTTTGGTGAAGGAGTGTCAAATTGGGCTGTAACCCGTTAAACTTTGAAAGATTGAGAGAGCAAACCACCATCAATGTGGGAACTGGGTAGCTTGCCTGACTTTGTAGATGACTAAGCTGAGCATGCAGAAGACCCAACTGACCTGCTGACCCAGCACAGGGATGGATAAAATTCAGCCAAGAGGGAACAGCAGCAATCATTGGCCATGCCACATTCAGGAGAGGACTCTGTCAGGCAAAAACACGGTCGCAACTGCCTTAAAGTCTGGGCCCATTATTCCCAAGGGCTAGAGTGGTGTAGGGGAGAGTGAGTTCCCAGGTGTTGGGGAAGGGGAAATGCTCTGTAATGTATGTTTTTGCTATACCTCCTCAGGAAATAATCTTTTACAAAAAAGCTAACTGATGTTAATCGTGAAATGATGCCAGAGTACTCATCGTTGCTAGTTAACCGGAGGAAGAACATGCTGGGAAGGGGCTTACACCAATTGAGAAAATCATTGATTCCTCGGGGATTCTCCTAGAACTCTGAAGGGGGAAGAGATATAATTTTCCTGTGGGACTATACAGACTGTCAATATGAGTGGAAGGTGAGATGGGGCTCACCAGAGTTTATAAAGGCTACCTGGGCATTAGATGTGATTATTAGCATGTGACTGATACCCATTTCAAGGGGCCTGGGCCAGCTCCTGACTGTGTAGTTCTAATGCAACAGGAGATATCAGAGCTCCTAGCATTTCACAGAGAAGCCATTGGTAAAGGGTGTAAATTATTTTTTGATTGAATGAGAAAACACCCCATCACTGAAAATGATTCACTAAATTATAGTCCATTGTGACAGGTTTTGAAAATGAAAATTATATATGGACCTACCTACCTAGCAATGAGAGGAATTCCTGGCAAAGTGACTGGAGCCCATGACATGGGTTCAAATGTCACCTCTGATGCTTACCTGCTTTGTGACCTCAAGTCATCTAACCCCTCTGAGCCTCAGTTTTTTCATCTATAAAATGGGAAAAACAATAATAATGGCAACTGTCTCAGTGTTGTTGTGACTTCAAATGAGATACGTTATGTAAAGGCTTTGCAAACCTTAAAGCATTATATCACAGTGCTTGGCACATAGGTGCTTAAGATTTATTGATTGAAATACTATATAACTACCCCCTTTTACTGTTCTCTACTTTCCTTCCCTGGCCTCTTTCATTTTGTCACCATTTTCTCTCTAGCTCTTCCTTCTTCTTCCTCCTTTAATTCTTCCCTCAGCTTCTTTCTCCTCATTTTTCCTCACTCTCTTCTCTTGTTTTTCTCTTCTTCTCTCCCCTCTTTTCTGTCCTTCTCTTTTCCTGCTTTTTCCTCCTTTGCTCCCTTGAACATTTTCTTTTGAACATTCCCCTTGTTAACTTTCTTCCTCTTCTCTCTCTTCTCCTCTCCCTTGCTTTTCCTCCTTCTCTTTTAAAATGGTATCATTTCTGATCTAAGAGCATGAATTCCATGTAAAGAGGATAAACGTCTTTAAATCCAAGTGGTATAGCATCTAGATTGAAGACCACAAGCTTCTAGTACTTCCAAAACATATGTGATGTTTTTCCTAATGGGAAAGAAGTATGGGTTTAGCAGCCTCTATTGTACAGTTGTGTAAATTGGCATGTTCCTCCAACCTGCCCACTTGGGTCTGGGTCCTTGAAGTTCTGTATTACGTGTTCCCAAGAGACTGAGCATACCTAGGTGGGTTCCTACTAGTGAGTGTCTGTGGGAAACAAGAAGAAACCAGAGGATAGTCAAAATGATTTTGATTTTTTGAAGTTCTTATAAGTAGAGCTAAAACATCTTTCCATTGAGAATCACTCTTCCTTTGATGGAACCTAAAAATCGTTTTTGAAAGTTCCTTGTAATTTTTGCTTGGGCCTAAAGAAAGAAGTGTCTCTTATTCAGCTCCACCACCCCAAAGGCCACCTTCAGTGAGGATGCACAGTGCAGATATAATTTCTCTTTTCTCTGAGCTGAACACCTAGGAAAGAGGACAGTGTGTTCACAACGCCACAATTTTTTGCTAAATTCTCTATAGATAGGGAGTAAGCCCTAACATTCTTTTTTTTTGGGGGGGCGGGGGTTGGCAGGGGGAAGGCAGGGCAATTGGGGTTAAGTGATTTGCCCAAGGTCACACAGCTAGTAAAAGCGTGTCAAGTGTCTGAGGCTGGATTTGAACTCAGGTCTTCCTGATTCCAGGGCTGGTGCTCTCCTCCCTGTGCTACCTAGCTGCCCCAAGCCTTACTTAACATTCTATTCCTTTATTAGCCTCCTTCTCAGCACAGGCCTAAATGATTTCTCTAAAAGATGGGACTGACTATGCCATCCTAGATTCAACAGACTCCAGTACTAGTTCCCCATTGCCTCCAGGATCAAATATAAACTGTTGTTTAAAGCTCTGCACAACCTGGCCCCTTACTACCTTTCTGCCCTACTTATGAATTATTCTCCTCCATGTTCTCTAGGGTCCAATCATCCCGGCTTACCTGTTCCTCATACAAGGTATCCCATCTCCCATCCGCAGGCTTTTGCAATGGCTGTCTCCCTTGCCTGGAATGCTCTCTCTTCAAACCTTTGCCTTCTAGAATCATTGGTTTACTTCAAGACTCAACTCAAATATCATGTACCATAGGAGACCTTTCCTGATTCCTATGGATTCAAGTGCCTTCCCTCCAAGGTTACTTTATATTTGATTTGCATATGTCTTGTGTATACTATAAACCTCCGTATCACCTTTCTCATTAAGGCAGGGTCTCTTTTTGCTTTTTTGTCTTTTTATTCCTCACATATGGCACAGAGACAGGCACACAGTGGGTATCTTTTTTTAAATGCCATTAATTGATTGACGGAGCATTGCAGTGGGTCTGTCACAAGCTAGTCCATAGAAAGTAGTCAACAAATGCTGCCTATCTCAGTAAAGTTCCAAGACTATTTTCTCCTTTTCTGTGTTTTAAAGTCAGACATAACTAGATGTCAAGTACATGGGGAAAACATTAGCTTTTCATTACATAATGTAAATGTGATATTATTGCCCTCAGCCTGCGTTTTTCTTCTTGATAATCACTTGACAAGGAACACAAAAATCTGCTTGGGGCCACTGTATTTCATCCATTAGGTGGACACTCTCACTCACTTCAGCCAAGCCTCATAGCTCGTGTGAGTTTTATTCAATTTATTTGCCTTCTATAATTATGCATGTTGCCCTCTTGACCCGTCCGGCAAGCTTGCCCCCGGCTGGGCTCACTGCTGGATGCCAGTTTTCTCAGGCTTCTGTTGGATTTGCGTCCTGTGCCCTCAGTGGGCATGGGCACTATGTCATCCATGACAGGAGAAATTGCAGAAAAAAGAAAGGAAATCAATGATGATGCTGGGAGCTGTACGCCTGGAAATGTTTCTCCTGAAGAAGAGGAGATTTAGTGGGGTCATGATCTCTGTCTTCAAGTGCCTAAAGGGCTGTCATGGGGAAGAGGAAATACATTTGTTCTGTGCTGCTCTGGGGAGGAAGAAAACAGATTTCAGCTCAATACTAGGAAGAACTTCCTAGCCATCAGAGCTGTCCAAAAGTGGCATGGACTGCCTTAGGAGATAATGAGTGCCCTGTCCATGGAGGACTTCAATAGAGGCACTAAAAAATAGCTAATGTTTATATAGCCCTTTAAGGTTTGCAAAACATTATACTTTATATTATCCCATTTTTATGTTACGATAATAAATTGTTAATATGATTTTTATTCCCATTTTATGGCTGAGGAAACTGAGGCAGACAAAGGCTAAGTGACTTGTCTGGCATCACACATCTAGCAATGTCTGAAGTAGAATCTGATTCGGGTATTTCTGACTTTGAGTCCTGCACTATATTCACTATGCCACCTAATTGCCTCCAGACAGCGACTTGTTGAAAATGCAGCAGAATTCATGATCTGAGTAGAAATTGGTTTAAAAGATCCCTGAGGTCTCTCTCACACCTAAGTCTATGTTTCCACAAGTACCCACAAATCTAGGGTACATTAAAATGACATCCCCCAGATGGCAAGTTGCTATCCTACTCTCTTGAGTGAATGGGAAAAAAAAATACCCTTTACTAAGTGCTTACCCTGTGTTTGGCCAAGGAATGAAAAAAGTAAGACAGTCCCCATCTTCAAGGAGCTTATATTCTAATAGGAAAGAAAACACATTTAGGGGAGTGGTGGCCAGAGAGGGGAGATTTTGATCAGCTAAATCACAGGAATAGCCAGTAACATCATTAGGCAATTGATCAACTTATCCCTTCCAAGAGTGGTGGTATTGACTGGATTACTGTTCCTAGAGATAGAGATGGAAACTGAGTAGTGGAGGTGTGTAGTAGGGGAAGAACATGATGGGTGGGATAACATGAAGATGGCTAGGGAGCAGTACAGTAAGTCTGAGATTGGGCTAAATAGGGTGAACTCTCGCCAATCAGCAGCCTAGGGCTCCATCATGGAGAATCATCAGTGGAGGGCAGGGGAGCAGTTGCCACTACTTTACAAGTAATTATCCTACCAATTTAAAATAAGGAGGCGACACTGAGCTTGGAGCTGTTACAACACTATTGCCTTTGGGCAAATTGCTATAGCGGGCTGAGAGAAGAAGACTTGGGTAAGCTTCCAATATGTGGGGAATGGTATGGCTGCTGCTGTGTGGGTTACATAGTTCTGTCCCTTCTATGGATATCGTGATTTCCATTTCCTGAGACAATGGCAGTGGATTGTTGGGTGGGGGGAAGAACAGGAAGGCTTTGTGGAAAAAGAAAAGTCATTGTAGAATGTCTGTCTCACCCATATCCCCTTTAATATGTAGGAGGGAAGGAGAGATGGACTCGGGCTGAAAATCCTATCTCTACCACATGACTTTTTTCGATAGAGTATTTTTTTTTCTTTTGGGTCTCTAATAGATAAATTATTCTCTCCTCTCCTCACCCCACACCCATCCATGTAGGTTAGGCTAGTTCTTTTCCTAAAAGCCAAGGAAATTGTCTTTTATACTTTATTAGCCCAGGGAACTAAGACTCAAGCCACCTAGTAATTGATATAGCTTCCTGGTGGTCTCAGATCCTATTAAAGTAGCTTCTTGTTCACCTAAAAGCACAAAAAGACCCATTTGCTTAGAGCTAAGGCCCTGCAGACTTAGCAGTTGTCAGGGAGTCTCACCCTGCCATGCTGTCCAAATGGTCAACCCGAGCTGAGTATAGCATCCTTTCTATGCTATCTAAGGAAACCATTTGTTAACTGGTGAATGCGTTAAGAATGTCTCATTCCATTCCCAAATTGGATCTAAGTTGTCAAGTAATCTGAGCCAGGCCCATCCACCAAAGGGCCTCTGTATCCTCATCTGTAATAAAGGGTTGAACCAGATCAGAGCTGTCAAACATCCATGGGCCCACACCACTCCCAAGAACAGCCTGAGTCAGGTTAAAATGTAATTAGGAGCTATTTAATAAAATAAATAAAATACAATAGAACATAGAGAATGTTAACATGTAGTTTTCTAAATCAACAGCATCTTTGGGTATGGTTTAATGGCCCTGCTTTTCTTTTTTTAGTTTGACACCAATGACTAGATGATCCCTAAACTTTAGCTTCCTTGGTTTAACATTTTGTGATTGTGAGTTATTCTGATTCTATTTGTTCCCCACGGCAAGGCCAGGAAGAAAGCTCGCAGGAATTGAGTCAGCAGTTGAAAGAGAATTAAATTTGTCTGTGATCTATTTGTGTAAGTTGCTCGACCTACTTAGTTTCTATTTCTTCATGGCAATAACATACCACTGATCACAGATTTTCATCTCAGTATTCTTACCACCACCACCCTTAACATAATACCTGCCACAGAGTGAATGCTTGATCAATGTTTGCTGATCAACAGATTGGATCACAGATTTACAGCTGAAAGGGTTCTCAGAGTCTATCTTGTCCAACCTCTTTGTTTTCATAGATGAGGGAACTGAGAAACAGAGATGGTCAGTGACTTGTCTAAGGTCATTTATGTATTGTGACATAATATCATATCACGGAGTATCATAAATTTAGAACTGGAAGGGATCTCAGAGGCCAAGTCCAATCCTCTCATTTTGCAAATGATGAAATTGAGGCCCAGAGATATTACATTTCTTTCCCAGAGTCACATGAAGAGTAAGTATTTGATGTACAAAGGCCAGGATTTGAGCCCATGTCCTCTGACTCTGGCACCAGTGATCTTCATTATTGTATGCCTATGAAACCTAGACAGTCTACCAGTGCCAAGCCAGAAAATTGAATCCCTTACATTTGAATTGTCTTAGGAAGTTTCTGAAGATCACCTGGCAAGATAAGGTACTAGACACTGAGGTCTTCTCTCAAGCTGAATTGCCAAACATTCAAACTCTACTGCAGAGAGCACAACCCAAATGGGCTAGCCACATGGGCCAAATGCCAAACATGCATTTACCTAAAAGACTATTTTACAGAGAACTCACAAAAGGCAGGCACTTACAGGGAAATCAGAAGTAGTGGTACAAGGACAGTCTTAAGGTCTTTCTGAAGAAATTTAAAATCTATTGTGAGATGTGGGAGGTACTGGTGCAGGACTACCCAGCATGGTGTGCCTATATCAAAGAAGGTGCTATGCCCTATGAGCAAAGCAGAATCGTAATAGCACAATGGAAACATGAGATGTGGAAATCTATAGACTTCTCCATCCCAAATGTTCAAATGGATGATTTGTGCCTGGCCTGTGGGAAGAGCCTTCTGAGCTCATATTGGACTGATTAGCCGCAGTCAAACACACTGTACCTTGACCCCAGCATCATGATGTCATTGGAACTCTTCAAGTATAAAGGATGAACAACATCTAAGAGTTGAACACTTTAGAACTATAAAGCACTTTATAAATGTCAGCAATTATGATGATGGTGGTGGCATGGTAATTCAGATTCTGCCTACACTTTGTAATGGAATTGAAATTTTTTCCTAATCTCTCCAGAGTATATCTTAGGGAAACCTCAGACATCATAGACTGACTATATGTTATAACCCCTCTCGGCCTTAGTTTCAAAGAAGAAAAATAAAAAAAAATAACTTGATTTTCTTAGAATTGGAAAGGATATATGTATATATACATATGTATGCATTTATACTTATGAAATATTTTATATACAATTTTACACATATATGTACGTGTGTATATATGCACACATATGTATATAAAATATTTTGCAGCCCTGGGAAAATCACTTAACCTTGTTTGCCTCAGCTTCCTCATCTATAAAATTAACTAGAGAAGCAAATGGCAAACCACTTCAGGATCTTTGCCAAGAAAACCCCAAATAGGGTCACAAATAGCTGGACATGACTGAAACTATCGAACAACAACACAAAATATAGGAATGAAGACTCTTGGCCTATATATGCCTTTAAAAAAGCAAGTAAGAATGCATTTCCTTGGGGTCTAGTGAGTCTATTCAAGAGTGCTTTAAACTAGAATGATGAGGAGGTAGAAAAGTGCCTGTGTATATTTATCAAGCTATCAAGCCATTATGTGGGGAGAAGGAGCTAGGATGGGAAGAATAGCTAATAAGACACCCAACTCAAGAGTTCACAGGAGACAAAATCCAAGAAAGGAGCCAGTGATGAAACCTCTGGTCTATGCACAAGTACAGGGAGTTTAGGAAGAAAGGAATGATGAATTAAAGATCCTAACAGAAAGACACTAATTTGAGCTCATAAGTATCTCTCGGACTTGGAGGAATCAAACATTGCTAGGTTGTGGATCTATTGGAGTATAATCTTAATTAGAAGAAGTAGGCTAGGTAAGGTATGAGGAAGGGGGAGAGAGGAAGGGAAGTAACATGGATAGAGAGTATTTGGGTCAAAAACAATAGAGGGACCAATAGAAGCAATTTTGTCCTCAAAATATACTATAGACCACTTCGTAATAAACCTGTATTTGGTTAGAGTGAATTTCAAAGGTTCAGAGGAAGAATAGTTAGAAGAAGTAGATTTCGAAGGGCTGGAATTTAATAAAGGAAGTCAACCCAGAAGGAGTGGGAAGCTCTCAAAAATAAAATTGCAACAAGGAGGAAAACCATGAGTTATCTAAAGAAACTGATGAGGATGAATGTAGAAAACTCACTAATCAACTTAGATATTTTAAGACATATATAAAATATAAGAGCAAGTGATGGTGAGAGGATGAATTGCAAAAAGGTGAACAAGATGGTATATAAATAATAGTGATGAAGCTCAGAATGAGTTTAGGCTAGTAAACAAAGTTAAAGGCAATAAAAAAGGTTGTTGTTTTCTTTTTAAAGAGTAAGATTAGTAGAGTAGAAAAGAGAATTGCTTAAAGTGGATGGGACAAATGTAAGTGACAACAGAAGAGAAAGAGTTGTTAATTCCAATTTTGTTTCTGTGCTCTCTGCCAAGAAGAATTACCATTATAAAGAACAGAACAAAATGGTGAATAAGGAGTTGATACCCAAGATTAGAAAAGGAGGTAGTAGGTGAGGACTTAGCTTCCGTTAATGAGTTCAAGTACCTGTCCCAGAAGAACAACGTCTTTGGCTGTGGAAAAAGTTGCAGTGGTTGCTATTGTTATCTACCGTCAGTAGTAGTTGAAAGATTGTGGAGCACAGGAGAGATAGGATGAGACACGATGGGGGAAAGAATGGAATGTGCAGTTTGTCGGGAAAATTGTCTTGATTCCAGGGAAAATTACAGAATGTATTATTAAAGAGATTGTGAATATCTAGAAAAAGAAGTAGTGACTCCAAAAGAGCCAGCATGGCTCTATCAAAAACAGGTCATGGCATCCATTGTACTTCCTTTTTTATAAGGCAATGAAATTGGTAGGTGGGAGGAATGTTATAGATACAGTTTACCTAGATTTTATCAACGCATTTATCAAAAGAAAACAAACAAAAATCAAAAACAAACAAAAACCCTCTCATGTAGAAAAGATAGAAAGGCTAAATAATAAGAGAGATTTAGAATTGCTTGAATGACAGACACAAAGGATAGTCATTTTTTATATATAAAATCGTAAATATTTGTTATGAACAGTTTGTTTTTAAAGAATGTTAAATTTAAAATGAGAGTAACAAACTTCCCTGCTTCTCCATGTCCCCTTCTGAACTTCTATATATTCTTTGATGTGTCCTTTTAAATATTTCACTGATGCTTGGGTTTTTTTTTTTTTTTGCATCAATCTCACTGCCTACCTCTGTCCTCCAAATAAAAAAATCTTCCTTTTAACCAATAAGCATAGTCAAGAAACCCAAAGGAACACACTATATCTACCTCTTTTTCTACCTCTTTTCAAGCATTTCTGTGCCAAGAAATAAGGAGGTAAGCTTCATCATGAGTCTTCTGAAACTATCATTGATTACAGCCTTGATCAAAGTTCTAAAATCTTCTAAAATTGTTTTCCTTTACTGTGCTATTGTATACATGGTTGTCCCTGTTCTTCTCCCTTTACTATAATTCCATATATATCTTTCCAATTATCGCTGAATCCATTATTTCTTACAGCACAACAGTAATTCATTATGTCTATATACCTTAATTTGTTTATACACACACAAACACACACACATACTCTCTCTCTCCCTCTCTCTCTCTCTCTGTCTCTCTCTCTCTCTCTCTCTCTCTCTCTCCCTTTCCCTCTCCCTCTCCCTCTCCCCCCCTCTTGTATCTACATTGCTTCCTGCTACATGCTATAGCAGAGGCTGAATGCAACAGTGGATGGGGAATTGTTCTAGGAACAAAGAAGATCTGGGTTCAAATCCTACTTCTGAATCTATATCACTGGTTGTGTGACCATAGGCAAGTAGCATAACCTCTCAGTACTATAGATAACTCTCTAAGACTATAAGTGACAGACAAGATGATCTACATTAGCAGAGGTATTTTTCTTTCCCAGAGGTTCCCTATACTGATGGATTAATACATTTAGTCCTTATGCCTTTTTTGCCATATTTTAAAATGCTGCAATAAATCTTTTGTATATGCAGCAGCTTATTCTCTCTGTGTCCACTCCTACTTGTAAGGTTAGGTTCCCAGATAGTGAGATTGCAGCTTCCATCAGGGTTCTAGATATAACCTGCAAGGGCTAAGGTTTCTAGTACCATCACTCATATGTCCCTACCAGTGTATTACCCATTAACATTAGCCCTAAAAATTTGAATTAACTTTTAAAAAGGCTATTTACTAAGGTAGCATGGTAACAACAGTTAGTACAAAAACTTTCCCCTAAAACACACCCTCTCACAAGTGCACACAGATACATGGAAGAGTGCCCTCTAAGTGTAAAGTAGACCTTTAATGAGTCATAGATGTGAATACTGTGTGTAGCCAAAGGATAAACTCATAACTCACGATAATTGGATGTCCTTTCTTGAGTCCATAGCTGACATTCTTCCATTATGTAAGAGGTCAGGGTCCTTGAAGCTATTTCACTTCTTGGTAAAGCTATCTCTCTCTATTCCCATTGATCTAAGTTTGTTCTCAACAAGTCCTTGGTATATCTCTGCTCTTGGCTGGATGCATTGTTTCCTATTGGTTCAATATCTCCAAGACATGGTCATTTAGGTTGGGGAGGAGCATAAAACACCATATGAACTCATTGCCCACCCACCCCCCACCTTACCAATCTCTGGTACAGACAAGAGATTCTGCCTCATGAAGGGACTCCTGGAGCTGGAGTTCTCTACTGGTTGATTGACTAGTTGCTGAAATGAGTAACTGCTAAAATTCCTCTGTTATTTAAAGCCCTCAGAGGCATGGTCAGCTTGTTTGCTTAGTCAATCACACTAGTCCCTTATTGACCCAATCAAAGAGATTCACACCTCATAAAGAGATCCCAGGGTATAGGCTGTTCATCACAGTCTCACATTGATTACATTACATTAATTGAGGTAGGAATGTGGAAAACTATCCTCTACATACAAATGGGTCCTTTTCCCTGTCTTTGACAACTGGGGTCCATGCCAAATAGTAGTAGTGCTGAGTCAAATGATATGCACAATTGCCAGACTTTTTGGTATAATGCCAAATTGTTTTCCAGAATGGTTGGACCAATTCCCAGCTCCAATAACAGTGCATTAGTGTGCCTGTCCTCCCACAATCTTGCCAACAATTACCATTTTCCTCCTTTGTCATTATTACCAGTCTCATAGGTGGAACTCCAGAATTGTTTTAATTTGCATGTCTCTTATTATTAGCAATTGGGAGTATTTCTATATGTTGTTAATGGCTCGCATTTCTTCTTTTGGAAACCATTCATATCTTGTGACTATCTATTGTGGTTATTAATTATTCTATGCACCCTATTTCATTTAATTGAATCTCCTATGGAGAACCTAAGAAACAGCATGAACAAGAATTGCATGAGATGAGAGGGTGTAGGAGGCTTGAAATCTGCATGGATAGAGGGAACAACCATGTGAACCATGTTCCAAATCCAATCAAGTCTTGAAATCTGTCATTTAAAAGGCAGAGAATAATATTATGCCTTTTAGGAAGATTTTTATACTAAATGGTAAAACTAAAAAGAATTTTGGCCACAGACTTGTGGATTTTGCTGTTTAAGGGACCTTAAAGTTCATCCACTTGAATGTCTTCATTTAAGAAATTAATTTAAAGATAGGGAAAATGAGGCCCACACAAGTTAAATTACTTGTCTAAGGTCATACAGTTAGTATGTAAAAGATGCAGATTTGAACCTAGTTCCTTTCATTCTAAAGCTAGTGACTTTTCCGGTGTGCCTAAAAGACAAAACACTGCCTTCTCTGGGAAATTTAGCTTTCTGAAACAACTAGGATTCTGGGATTTGGTGAGCAAGAAAAAGTTTGATAAGATCCTATTAAGTTTTTTTTGGGGGGGAGGAAATGTATAAATTCTTCGGTTTCAGCTCTGTCCTCTGTCTTCCCATTGGGAATAGTGGTGAAAATTGTCAACAGCTGAGATCAATATATCTGTTTCTTCTCTCCAAGCTGTCTGGGAGCTTCTCTTATCAAGATACTTCAAACAGGGCTGCCACGTTTTTCTAGTATTTCCTGTCACTCGACTGAGATGGAAGATATATCTCTGGTGGAAATATGGCCTATCTATGCAACAAAAATGCCCTTGCAGATCAGTTGCCTTTCCAGGTAGGATGGACTCTCACAGTGAGACTATAAACCCTAAGAAGTAGGGTCTAGACCTTTAGGGACTATAGGATCACAGATCTTGAGATGGATGGGACCTCAGAAACCATCTATTCCAGGGTTTCTTAAGGTTTTTTACATCCTGGATCCCTTTGACAATCTGGAAAAGCCTATGGACCTTTTCAGAATAATTTTTATAGGCATAAAATAAATGCATAGGATTCCAAATGAACCCAATTGTATTCAAATATGTTTATCAAAATGTTTTTAAAGCAAGTATACAGACACCAGGTAAAGAATTCTTGATCTCCTCCAGTCCCCTAGTTTTACAAATAAGTAAACTGAAAGTCGGTGAACATGAAGTGATTCCATGGGACATGCCAATACCTATATGAGGTAGGAAAATAGCACTATATATTTAGACTTGGAAGAGACTTTCGAGGTCATCTAGTCCAACCTCTTAATTTTCCAGAATTTTACAGTATCAAATTCCTAAATGGGCAAAGAATAGTCTGCTGATGTCTCTACTTGTGAAACACCTTAAATATAAAACACAGAATGTGTGAAGTATATCATAAGGTATAAAGCACCTTATAATAGAAAACATAGAATATTAAAGCTAAAACAGTACCTAGAGAACTTCTAATTCAACCCCCTAACTTTAAAGAAGAGGAAACTGAGGTCTAAGAGAAGACAAGTGATTTGCCAAAGGGCACACAGCTAGTTGGTAACAAGAATGGCACAAAACAGATTTTAATTTTCCATCATATCCTCTGTGATCATGGGGAACATATCAGCACTTTGAAGGGGAACAGCTCCCATCCAGCCATAGTGACAGATTTCTGTAGGACCTCAACCTTAATAAGAATTTGTGGCATTTTAAAGGCATCATTTCACTTTTTTAATAGTGGCACTCACAGGCTCCTGGACATTGGTAGGGATACAATCAGCAAACTATCCCTTCCCACGAGGAAATTACATTCTACTAGAGGAATGCAACATGTTCACAGGTAATTAAATATAGGATACATGAAAAATGATAGTGCATAGTATGTATATATATGTATTATGCATATACCTATGTATGTGTGGAGAGAAACAGAAAGAGAGAGACAGAAAGAGAGAGAGAGAGAGAGAGAGAGAGAGAGAGAGAGAGAGAGAGAGAGAGAGAGAGGAGGGGAACTGGCAACTAGAGTAAGATGTGAGTTCAAATCTGGACCCAGACCTTTATTTACTATATGACACTGAGCAAGTCACAACCTCAATCTGTCTCAACCATATCTGCCTCAATTTTTCTCAGTGTAAAATGGGGATAACAATAATACCTACTTCACAGAATTGTTGTGAGGATCCAATGAGACAATAATTATGAAGTACCTGGCACAGCTCCATGATAGGTGGTTCTTCCTTCCTCTGATGCTTCAGAGCCACTGTACCTAAGAATTACAGGGTTACAGGAAAAGCACTAGAGTAAGCATCTGGGCTCAGTGGTTTGGGTGCCAACTCTGATGCTTATAAATTATATGGATTTGGCCAATTATTTTACCTTTCCAGGTTTCAAGTTTCCTAGTACATTTTCAGCAAGAGAATAATACTTTCATACATGCAATTCACAAGGTTGCTGCTAGGATGAAATGAGTTCATGTAGCTAAAGTACTAGCCAAACTATGTAAATTTGAATCATTAAAAATATCTGCTTTAATTTTCATTTTTATTATTGTAAAGAACCGTGGCCCAGGAGGCAGGATGACCCTCTTTTTACCTGTCTCTGGGCTCACACAGTCCAGGCTCAGTTCTGGTTGTTTCTGACCTTTAAAGATGAACAGTAGCCTTTCTCTTGAACTTTTCTGGCTCATTATACCCCAATCTTGGAGCCCTGGGGAGAAAAAGACTTAGGCTTAGTCCATTTCTAGGTTCTTCCCCAAAATAATTAATATTGTTCCTGATAGAAAAGTATTCAATGTATGAAATAGGCCAGGTTTAGAAGAGCTATTTATTTCTTCTACCTCAAAAGAAATACTTCAAACACAAAATCCTCATAAACATGCATTGACAAATACTTAAAACATGATACAGTAACCTCTCACTCCTATTATACTATCCCAGGAGGTTGATACTTAAATAATGAAATATCTTGTGCTGCTGAACAGGCATTTCACCTTCAACTTGGCTCGGCTCTGCAGTGTCTGAGTCATTGCCTCCAAGCTAAATATCTTCTGGTAAGCTAAGGCATGGCTTGGGCTCATTATCCTGTCCATAGTTACGTTCCCCTTTGTGAACTTGTCTCAGATATTATCTCCTTTTGAGAAGCCAGTAACTGAACCTGAGGGTTTCCGACATCTGTAACTCATAAGGCTGCTGCCAAGGCTAACACGCCTATCTCAGAAATCTGAGTCTGCATTAACAGAATGGACGAGGCTACTATGGATTGTACATCCAGTACCGGGCACACTTAGGTTTCACTAGTCACTGAAATATCTGAATAGTCACCATTGCCGTCAGGGCAAAAGAGAAATATATTGTTTCCTTCCCTCAAATGGAAGCGCAAGAGAGAAGTTTCAAGTGTCCCGACCTGCTCAATAGACAGGAAGAGAGTACATAAAATGGCAGAGTCACTTTTTAAGTCTTCTGAATGGGCAACTCTTCCCACTCAGTGTCTAATCCTCTTTGGTGTAGGCCTCTATCATAGAGATAGCAGAACCAATAGGAAGTTTCTGTTGTCTATGCCCTTCAGCAAGAGGCTAGGACACATGCATTATCAGAAGTGGTCATGGAGCTAAGCTCAGCTTGATTCAAGCTTCACAGTATGACTCTTCCAGGCCCATGCCCAACTGTGCTCCATGAGGGGTGCTCCAATGCAATCCTTGAGAAATTATTTTTATATTTGTTTTGTCACTGTTGTGAATCATCCCTAGATTGGGGATTAACTCAATAACTGAACCATTCACACTTTCTCATAGTCACATCTATTACCTTTTTTTTTTTAAACATCTATTACCTTTTTTAAAAAAAATGCTGAGTTCATATGTTGTATTTATAGTGAAGCTCACACAGATTTTTTTAAAAAGTTTTTTTTGAAGTCTTTTTTATATCAGAGTCATTTCCTGATATAGTACCTCACCCCAGCCCCACCCTAAAGAACCCTGTAATGCAGAAAAGACAAAAACAGCTGAATAAAATAGAACATGTGAAATTGTATGCCACATTCCTAGCCATGGACCATCAACTCTCTGCCAAAAGGAGAAAATTATGTTTTGTCATCTGTCCTCCAGAACTAATACTGCTCAATACATTTAAACTGAGTTAAACTGATTTGATGATTTTTATTTTTGTTTTTTTTTTACATTACTGTTGATATATACTGTACTTTCTGTGTCACTGTGGATGTCACTTAACTTCTTAGTGTTCTAGACAACTCTTTAAGACTCTAAGTAGAAAAGAAAGGGACAACCTGCATCGGTAGAAGTTTTCTCATCTAAAAGTTCCCTGTATCTATGAATGCCCATCCATCCTGTAGTATTTGTATACATCATTCTCCTGATTTTGTTGGGTTTTTTTGCCTATATTGGTTCATACAGATCTTTCCATGTTTTTCTGAATTCTACATACACATAATTTCTTATTGCATAATAACAATCCATTATATTAATGTACCACAATTTAACCAGCTATTCCCTGCTTGCCAGACACCCATTACAATTGTGCATGTGTATAATTGCTACAACAGAAATTTACCTCAGATTTGTAGCCACTAACAAATCTAAGTATTAGTTTACCAGTTTACTCAGAAATTTTCCTAGCCTGTCTTTACTTCTCCCTTTGATTCTCTCCTGTTTTTAACCCCCTTCTCAGAAGACCCAAAGGTGATGAATTAGTGGAATAAATATTCTTTACTATGGGACTGACCATACTTGTCCCAGTTGGGGATGAGGGATAGTGGAAACGACCCTGTTTAAAGATCTACCTTAACTACTAAATTGCTGTGTGACCTTGGACCAGTGAGACAAGGGTACCTTGGCTATAAGACAAAAGGGCTGGGCAAGCTGATCTCTAAGGTCACACACCATTCTATTTATCATTGCCTCACAGCCTCAACTATACAGAAATCTCATGGAGAAAACCTTCCTTCAAGGTCTATGCCTGTTATTCACACATGGAAGTTGTCAGGTCCCAGTCAGTAGCCTGCTGTGCGGAAGCAGCCAAGAGGGGCCATCCCCCAGATAAGACAGGCCACAGAGGAGCAGTGTTTGACTGGGTGCCCAGGCCTGGCTCCCTGCTCATTATCACACAGCAGGAAAATGAATCCTGTGAAGACAGGAAGTTGACATTCTGTCTAGGGAGAGACAGCTTTCTCACAAAAAGCAGGTTTTGTTGCTATCAATCAGGTAGAAGCTCTGCTGTTTCCCTATCTACAATAACAGGAGAAAAAATAAACTGGAGGAGATGAAAGGAGAATATACACAAAAGGATTCAGAGCAGAGTAATAGCGGGCCAAGATTTGAGGAAGAACTACTTTCTCATGTATAGCAGATATACTGGGTAGGATAGATAGCTGTAGGAAAACCTTAATTAACTGCAATCTTCGGTGCATAGACTAGCACAAGAGGGACCTTAGAATATAGACTGTAGAATATCAGGACTGGATGGAGATTTTAAAACACAGAACATAGAATGTTAGAGGTAGATGGATCCACAGCCCTCATGCACATTGTCACCTGTGTGATATTGAGAGACCTCGAGGAAGGTCCTGACTAAATGGGGTGGACTTTCTGGGGCAGATGCATGGGAGAACCTGGCCAAGAGTCACATAAGATGAAAAGGCATGGATGGGTGGTGATGTGCACCACCAGAGGGAGGGCCCACATCAATTAATCATAGATCCACTTATTACATTCTGTGTAAATACAGTCCACTGCTCAAAATTCTTCGATGGCTCCCTGTTGCATCCTAAGTAAAAGTCAAACTGCTTTGCCTGGTGTTTGAGGTGCTCTTCTGATCCTATCTTACTCTTTTCACCCTCATCTCAAATTGCCCTCCTCCGTGTGCTCTATGTGCATTAGATTGTAAGCTCCTTGAGGTTAGGGACTGTCTTTTGTCTCTTTTTGCATCCCCAGCCTGACACATAGTAGGTGCTTAATAAATGTTAATTGATTAACTATGTGTCACTGAACCAAGAGCAGAGTTGATGGAGTGGATAAGGGACTGGACCTGTATTGAGGACAATATCAGTTCAAATCCTGACTTGGATATTTGCCAGCTGTGTGACTCTGGACAAGTCATTCAACCCCCTCTAAGTCTCCATTTCCTCAACTGTAAAATGGTGGTGCTGGATTTGCTGGCTTCTAAGGTCCCTTGTAACTCTGAATTCTAAAATTGTATGATCCCATAAAGCTGTACTTTGTGACCAGTGCTTTCCATATACTCTCCCACTTTACACTTTTGCTTATATTATTCTCCATTCCTGAAATATTCTATATCCTTCCATTTATACCTTGGATTCCTAACCATCCATTAAGGCTTCTTGGAGGCAAAGACTGTCCTATAAAGTTTGTGGATAACTGCATCCAGATATATCCTTGCCAGAGAGATGTGTACTGAAGGTCAGGGGTGAGTCTGAGATAGCTTTTGACAGGCGTCCACAATGAACTACTAGAATGTGGGAACATGGGGAGAATTGGGAGCTTTAGATCTGCACATAGTTCATGTCTCCTCTCCCGTATTTCCAAGTGAAAATATCCTCTACCTACCACTCAGGTAGAAATTTTAAGGATGGTCCAGTCCTGTTGTCAAAGACAAGGTAGTTGTACCACAGGGCCTCTGGGCTCCCTTCCTGCTCTAAACTTGTGATCATCTGGTTTGCTGGCACAGTCATGTGAATAGGTCCCTACATTTTGCATGAAATATGATGGGGGAAGGTGATTTACTTTTTGGTTACATCAATCCTTTTTTCAAATGCCTTCCTTGGTTCCCCATTGCCTACAAAATACAGTTCAAGCTTTCTTTCCTGAATTTAAGGCCCTCTTCGATCTGGTGCCAACCTCTCTTTTCTGCCTTTCTCATATGACTCCCCTCCATAAAATTTATGCTCCAGCCAAAATGGACAACCATCCTCTGTCTCCCATAGATGCCTAACATATCTTTTGCTCATGTTGTCCCTATATCAGGAATGCCTCAAATGTCCTTAGCTGTATACTTCTTTAAAGTATTAAGTGTATTGTTATGCTTTGTGGTTATTTGTGTTGGCATATATCCCATCTTCCCCCTATATCAGGCTGTAAATTCTATATGGGCAGGAACTTTGTCTTATCTAGACTATAACCTCTTCTAGTGCAGTGATCTGCATATAGTAGATACTTAATATATTTGTTAAACTGGGTTGATGGAGCACCAGAACAAAAAGAGGCAGGGCAGGCCATGAACATTCGGGTCACCTAAGACCTGGAAGGTTTTATTCAAATGCTTAGCCTGCTCTGGATGTGATTAGCTGTGATCCACACTTTCTAACTCCTCACGACTTTCTGCACCGAATGGACACATGAGTAATTTCCCATTAACAGCTTTGGGAGAGATTTTTTTTAAACCATGATCTGTAAAATTAGATGTGTCTCCTGTAGCAATTACCAGTGAAAAGAGGAAGGAATGATTGGAATACAACCTGGAGGAGCTGTGTGCAACTCACTCACTTGCAGGGAGTTGGGCCCGACCGAGACATGGTTGTTTCCAGGGATGCTCAAGAGGAAAATTAGAGGGTATAGGAAGCATTAAACTTAGGGAATGGAACAATTTTATTTAGCCAGAGCTCCCAAGGTAAGAAGATGCATGCAGCTGAAATGGGGGCTGCTTATAGAAAGCTGACTGACCTCAAAGATCCCAACCTCATTATTAGAAATGATGAGAGAGTTTCAAAAGTGGAATGGCCTGCTTTAGGGGATCTCTGTCACCAAAGGTTATCAAGCAAAGACTGAATGGAAATGTTACAGAGCAGAGATTCTTTGTCTTTTTGACATCCTGGGCCCTTTTAGCAACCAGGCAAAACCTACGGTAAAGCCTTCTCAGAACCATGTTTTTAAATGCATAAAAGAAAACACATCAGATTATAAAGGAAACCAAAGGTTAATAAGAATGAAGATGTAATTTTTTTTTCTCATCCAAGTACAGACACCCCTGAACCATTTATCCATGGACCCCTAAAGGAGCTAAAGAACCTCTCTTATCCAGGGGCTCCTCCTGTTCGGGTAGGAATTGAAGGCTGGAGGACACTAGATGCTTTCTGAGACGTCTTTCAACTTGGAGATACTAGGAAGTGAGTGACCAAAAGTCACTTGGATATGACAGAATGAAAAGTAGAACCTAGTGCTTGTGTCTCCAAAACCCAATGCTCTTTCTGTAACTTCCCCACTTATAGAAGCTTATTTGATAGATTTGCCTACTTTACCTCGTTTCAATTTAGTATGTGTGTCCTTGAAATAATTTTTCCTTATTCTTCTAAATAATATTTTATTTTCCCCAATTATGTATAAAGACTATTTTAACATTTGCTTTTGTTTTTGTCTTTTTTCACAATTTTATAGCCCTTTGGGTATAGTTCCAGATTGCTCCTCGGATAAGTTTACCACTCCACCAACAGTGCATTAGTGTTCCAATTTTCCCATATCCTCTTCAATATTTGTCATTTTAATTTTCCCTATTTTAAAAAAAATATGTATTCACACTTTACTATTGGAGGGTATTTGGGGAATTAGATATGTCTGTTGGAATGTTCTGCTCTAAAATCATGGGATCACAGGGTTTAGACATAAAAGAGCCTTTAATATCATCTAGCCCAACCCTTTTATTTTACAGGTAAATAAACTGAGTCTCAGAGAGAGGAAGTGAAAGGCTCAAAGTCACACAGTGAGATAGCAACAAAACCTGGACATGAACCCAATTATGATGACTTATCGACTCATTTCTGTCCACTCTGGAAGATCATGGATGAGTGACCTTTTGGTGTATTATATAGAACACTGATTCTTGTATCAGAAGATTTAGGTTCTAGTCACAGGTCTGCCACTTGCTAGCCATGTGACCTTGGGCAGGTCATTTCACCTCTGGACCTCAGTTCCTGATTCTTTAAATTCGTAGATATGCAAAGGATCCATGAATTTGTCATCACAAGGAATTCCCAACGTAGAGAATTCCTAAACCAACACAGATGCCAATATTTCTTAGCAGGAAAGTCTCAGAGTAACATGAAACATAGAGGTAAAGAGAATTCTTAGTGGCAAACAGATAGTAAATCCCAAAGGTGGTATTTGAACCCAGGTCTTATTCATGCTAAGTCCAGCCTTATCTATTTTTTCATACCGCCTTTGTTAATCTTTAAAATGGGGTAAGAATCTTTGCCCTGCCTCTCTAATTATATTAGTAATCAGACATATTCCTGTTTTGTTCCCCCCCACCCCAAATACTTACGCATCTTTAGGCAAATCTCTTAACCCCTCCCTAGCCTTAATTTTCTTCCTCTGTAAAATGAGGGGGGTTGGACTACATGACCTCCAAAGTCCCTTCCTGCTCTGACATTCAGTCATTCTGTGGTTCTGAGAGAGCTGGACCATTTACATCATCAGCTCATTCTGACTCTAATATACGTTGGTTGTATGAGCTATCTGTGCCATGTATACAAAGGGGGCTAGTTAAAGACTCAGCAACCTGGTGTTCTCATAATTAAAATCTTGTCCTTAATATTGCCCAGCTCTAGCATTTTGCATTAATAATTTCCATCTACAAATTCATTTCAGCCAGGGCTTAATTGAAAAACACATCTGTCATCCTGGTGTCTAAACTCCTAAAGTAGCTGAATAAATCTCTAGCCTCTTCAAAAAAGTTCTTCTAAATGAGAAAAAGAAAGAAAGAAAGAAAGAAAGAAAGAAAGAAAGAAAGAAAGAAAGAAAGAAAGAAAGAAAAAAAAAGAAAGAAAAAGAAAGGAAGGAAGAAGAAGAGGAAGAAAGAGAGAAAGAAAGGAAGGAGGAAATAAAGAAAGAGTGAGGGAAGGAGAGAGAGAGAGACAGAGAGACAGAGACAGAGAAAGGAGGAGGAGGAGGAGAAGGGAAGAGAAGAGAAGAGAAGAGAAGAGAAGAGAAGAGAAGAGAAGAGAAGAGAAGAGAAGAGAAGAGAAGAGAAGAGAAGAGGAGTCAGCCTTGGACCAGCTAATCAAGCTCAGCTCTGAAACCAACAGCCTGTGCAATCTGGGCTGAGTAAATTCTTTTCTCTGTGCCTCGGCTCTCTGTTCCCTGCCCCCATTCCATTATAATAAATACAACTATAAAATGAAGGGGTTGAACTAGATGGTTTTTAAACTTCCTTTCAGCCTCAAAATTGCATATTCTAAAGTCCCTCCCAGCTCTGACATTCAATTACTCTCTGACATTTGGGAGTGAAAGGTTTCCGTGTTTCTGTTTGCATTAAATTGTAGGTGTTGGAACATTTGTCCCCATTACCACAATTCTCTCCATCAAGTGTCCAGGTCCCTACTGACATTCTCCAGCCGAGACCAAAGTGAGTTTAGTGTCTGGCACAGTTCTCTGGCCTCTTTATCCTGTGCCCTGGACAAAGAAAGTAGATTGTGGTGGGGGATGGAGGGGTAGAAAGAGAGGAAAGAGGGATCAAAAGTAATCTAGGGTAATTTCTTATTACCGAATTTCTCATTTACTCAGAAACAACTCATACTAATTACAAATTATTCTCATCTATTCATTAAAGTAGGTCTCTGAAGGACTGCTTATGGGTGCCATTTTTAAAGCCTAGGCCTATGCTTTAATTATTATTTCCTCACAAACTATTTCATTCATACAGATATATAGGGCTGAAAAAGAACCTTTGAGGTTGTCTGATATAATATCCTAATTATGCCAATAAAAACACCAAGGAACAGAAAGGAGAAGTGACTGTGACTTGCCCTCAAGTCACATAGCAAAGTAGTGGAAGAATCTGGACTAGACTTTAAGTCTCCTGAGGTCCAACTCAGTGTACCTGCTTCTGCGCTAAGAACCCTACTTCTATTTCTGAGTTGAAAAACACATTAATTATAATTAATTCTAAGATTTCATTGCTATAACATGTCTAGGTCTACACCAGCCCCATTAGGCAATCCATTCCCATCATATCCAAGGGAGGCTTTGAAAGGATTCTCCCCTTTCAAATGACAACCATTGTTTTCTCCTATTTACCTTCCTCTCCAGGATCAGGGAGAAACTGGTTCCCTCTCATCCACTAGCTCCCTGGGAGTCTGAAACTTCTATTCTCTCCTAGGACAATTATTGAGGGGAGCAAAGGAGAAGGTTTCACAGCAGAGAATAAGGAAATTCCTGGCCTTGAATTAATGGCCTCTGGCCTCGAGTATCTATTCAATCCTGGTTACTAATACCTAGGGGCTAGGCACCTGTCAGCAGGAGTGTCCTACCTGAACCATAGGTGACTGAGATGAAGTGGGGAGGTCTTGCTACCAGTCTTCCCCAGATTATACATCAAAGGGTCCACCTCTAATATCCACCCCCCCAATCTCTACCATCCCACTCCCAAACTTTGGTTCTCCTGAAATTTGAACCATGTCCAATAGATGACATTGGTACTAGATTTTGTCTCTGTCTCCCCATTTTATTGCTCTAGGGTAGTCTTCACTGGGACCCAAATTGAGCAAAGCCATCCCTACATACTACCCTTGCCCTAGGGGGCTTCACCTGAGTAAGAGAGGTTGCTTCACGGAAAGTGTGATGAAACCAGAGTAACTGGGATGTCCACAATGCTTGCCTTGTGGTTAGGGCAAAGAGAGATGACAAAAACAACTATTTTTATCATTTTAACTTTGGGCCATTCCACTTCCCTGACTATTCATGCCTAATAATTACAAGCACTAACAGGGGCATGAATATCATCCTCAGAGACATGGTGCCAAGAAATCAGATTAATTTTGCTGTAAGTCTTATTTGATTACAATATTAAACCTTGTATATTATTACCAGTCCTCATACTTCCTGGCTTATGTAACATAGTTGAATGTTCATACTCTTTTTTTAATTAGAGGAAATACTTTGTTGGAAAGAGATGAAGAAAAGGTGACTGAAGTTAGGAAAATAATAGTTTTATGTTCAGGTAAGAGGCAGTGTTATTTAGTTGAAAGGACACTGAACTGGGAGGATGTAAACTCACTTCAAGTAGGGATTGCTTTTCTTTACACTTGTACCCCCAGCACCTACACAGTATGTTCAAGGCACATAGTAGGTATTTCATTAATGATTGTTGATTGATTGCCAAGAGACATTCCATATCCTCAAAGGTCCCTTCAATCTCTACCAATGCATATTGTTGTATAATGAAAGAAACAAAGGATGTCTAAGGAGTCTAAGGACCCAACGGTTCTAATCCTGCCTTTTCCGCCAACTAGACGAAGGACCTTGGGCAGATTACTTCCTGTCTCTAGTGCTCAATTTTTAGGCTGGACAAAATTGTCTAAGTTCTCCATTAGCTTTAATGTTCCATCCAATTTGATCCTGTCCAATCCAGTCCAACAAACATTTATTAAGCACCTTTATGTAACGAATCCCTCCCCAACAGTCTCATTGCTCAAGAATTGTTTCCTTTAAGATTAAACTCTACTTCTAAGATGTTACTTATTCCACCAGTTGCCAGTGCTACATTTTTACCCAAATTATCATGTGTATAGCTATTTGCAAATATGTTGAATCCCCACTCCCACTCCTGTCCCCATAGAAAGTAAATGAAACTTGGTTCTAAGAGTTGAAGAGCATTCTAGTATCTAAGGGTCAATCTATGGAAAAGGTATGTATGTTTCTGAAAGATGGAATATTGAGTTTAAGGAACAATAAGGAGGCCTTTCTGGTTGGAATGTAGAGTGTGTAAAGGGGAGCAATGTAAAATGAGCTTGCACAGTTCAGAATATGAAGGGTTTCAGATATAAAGCCAAAGACTTTCTTTTTTATCCTAGAGACAATAGGGAGCTATGCAAGGTCTTTGGTCAAAGAAATGACAAGGTTTGTGGATATGCTTTATGGGAATTATTTCAGTGGTTATATGGAAGATATTTTGCTTTCTGAACCCAGGTATCTTATAAGAATTTTGCTGAAGCAATCCACGCCAGAGGTGATGTTTGTATTGAATATATTAAGTTCCTTGTGATAGATAGATAGATAAATGAATGAATAAATGAACAAATGAATAAATAGATATTATTTGTGGTTCCTGGGTGTGTCTATAAAAGAAATATTTTTGACATGACTGAAATGGAATTGTCTGTTACCACCTGGAAAACAATATATAGTTTTAGTTGATGTACTTTAAAAATATCTAATAAAGTCCAAGAAGATTCGTGTAAGGTAGAATAAGCATTTATTAATCACCTACTATGTGTCAGGCACTGTCCTAAGGAGATACAAATACAAGCAAGACAGACATGATCTACCCTCAAAAAGCTTACATTTTAATGGATGGAGACAAAAAAAAAGGAGAGCTGGAAAGGGAGAAGGGTCGTGGTTTAGAGCTGGTGGCTTGGAAATGATGAGAATGAATAGGATGGGCCTGGGGATCTGCTTGCTCGAGAGGATTCTGGGAAGATGGCAGAATATGTCAGAAAATTCCAAGCTCTCAAGATTTTCCCCCACAAAAGAGTTAAAATAGCACCTTAGGGCGAACAAAGCCTTGGTGGACACAAAGAAAAATAGGGGCACAACCAGGGTCTTCCTCAGACAGTTTGAGAAGATCTGCAGAAAAGGCCCAGAACCAGGTCTGGTCCCTGCGAAGAGTAAACACCTCCAGGCTAGGTTCCATTTTAACAACAAGGGGCAGGCTCCAGGGTTAGCTGGTCTGAGAGGCTGTCTTGGCCCAGCCGCTGGAACTTTTCACCCCGGGATAGTGAGGGGAGTCCTGCGTTTGAGCCCAGGAAGATTGTGGGAACCTCTGCCAATGAGGAACACCAGACCCTGCTGTGCTGCAAGGAGCCATGGGGTGAGAAGGAACCAGCACTTGCCTGGTGAGTGCAGAAGCAGTGGGGTAGAAAGCCCCTGGCTGTGGGCACTTACAGAAGGTTGGATGTTTGGCTTTGTTTCCAGGCTAGAGGAGAGAACTGAAGATCTGAGGCAAGAGGCACCAGTTCCCATACCCCAGGACTAGAGGTGATTATAAAAATCAAGTTATTACCACAAAAAATAAATGCACAGGCAAAGGAGAAAGAATCCAACCATAGAAACCTATTATAGGAATAGAGATGACCAGGGTTCATCTTCAGGGATATTGAAGTAAAGAAACCCCCCAAAAGCAATGACAAATGGTCTTATAGAACATCTTAAAAAAGGCTTTAAAAATCAAATGACAGAGATGGAGGAAAAACTAAAAAAAATAAAAATAAAAATAATCCAAGAAAAACAAGAAAGTTATGAAAGGAAAATCAACCAATCAGAAAAGGAGATCCAGAATCTCAAGGAGGAAAATGACACCATGAAAATTAGAATTGGGCAAAGTGAAGCTAGTGAAATTATAAGAGATCAAGAAATAATTAAATAAAACATGAATAATGAAAAAATAGAAGAGAAAGTGAAACATCTTATAAGAAAAACAACAGATTTGGAGAATGGATCAAGAAGAGAAAATATAAAAATAATCAGAGTAACTGAAAGGCATGATCAAAAAAAGCATCTTGATACATTAATACAAGAAATAATTAAAGAAAGTTGTCCTGAAGCATTAGAACAAGGCAGGGAAGGAGAAATAGAGAAAATCCATCGCACACCACTTAAAAGGGGAAACTCATAGGAATATCATAGTCAAAGTCTGGAACCCCCACCTCAAGGATAAAATATTAAAAGCATCAAGACTAAAACAATTTAAACATTATGGTGCCACAATTAGAATTACTTAAGACCTAGCAGCAGAGACACTAAAGGACCACAGGTCTTGGAACACAATATATGGAAGAGCAAAAGACCTGGGGCTCTGGCCGAAAATATCATACCCTTCAAATTTCAGTATTATCTTGAATGAAAAAAATGGACATTTGACAAACCCTCAGACTTTCAAGACTTTGTTTAAAAAAATCCTCAACTTAATAGAAGATTTGACATACAAGAACTAAGAGACACATAAGGTACATACCAAAGACGGACTATAAGGGATTCATAAGAACAGACTGCTTACCTTTTATATAACATAAAATGTAAAATGTATGTCTAACATTCTTATTAATAATTGTTGAGCTCATAAGAAAGAGGGGGACAAACTTGACTATGATATGAATTTAGAAACACCTAAAAACAGTAAATATTTTATACAAAAGAGGTGCCAGAAGAAGAAAGGATACAGAGAATTTAGATGGGGGAGGAGGGCTGGTAGTTCTGGTAAACTACTTTCATTGGGAATGAGTTTAAGAAGGAATAATACATATATATTTAGAAGAGTATAAAAGTCTTCTAAATTTAGAAGAAATAAAATGGTAGAGAGGGAGAGGAGGAGAAGGGAGGGATTTCTAGAGGGGAGAATGAAGGAATAGGTAAAGTGTGTTTAGATCAATGGGAATGAGAGGACAGGGGTGGGATCCTTGGAGAGGGAAAGGCAAGTAATAGGAGGGCAGGGTGCTTGGAGGAGTGGGGTAGGCAAGTAATAGGAAGGTGATGTAGTGAGTAGAAGTAAAGTAGAGGAGGCAGGAGGGATAGGCAACAAGAGACACGTACAAACATAAAAACAAAGATCAGAAATAGAGTATGTTTGGGAAAGTATATGTCTATATATGCATGTATACATGTATAAGTGTATGTATACATCTGTAGGTGTATGTATATGTCAAGAAACTTATCTAAACTATATTGTAGCCTTCTAGGGGGGTAGAGGGAAGGGAAGAAACAACAAAGTTAAAAAGTGCCCACAGAGAACAAAAGAAAACACAAGGAAGCAAAGAAAAGATGGACAATTCTCAACACAAGGTGTATTATTTATCATACAGGATTTCTTGAAATGAAAATTTATCGTTACATATTTTGAATCCTCTCCTATGTTCTGCTATGCATGACACGCTTTTTTCTTTCTTACTTTATATTTAAGTTTCCATATTTAAGTTTACAATATATTTTTGTTTCTCTTCTCTATTCTGTATTTGTGTTCTGGTAGAATTTTTTTACAAAGGGAAAAAAAGAACAAAGACTCAAAAACTGGGCCTTTTCAGGTCACTAAAAGGCAAGACCTGAGAGAGAATAGAATTGAAGGCCAGAGAGGGAGCTCTGTAGTGTTGTGGTGAAAGGACTGAGTGCATTTCTCCATTATATTCCTTTCAATGTGGCTTTTTAAAATGAGTTAATTGGAGAGTTCCCCATGCAGCTACATCTGCCTCTTTTATTCAGCTCCTTTCATTTTTCATCTTCAAGTCAATAAGCTAAGATCTTTCATTAGAATTTAATCCCCAAGACTCTGCCATCTCTATTGAGCCAATTTCACTTTATTAGCATCTTGGGCTGTGGGATACTAATGATTCTTACTCCGGGCTTTGTTTGTCTGTTTGTTTTGGGGTGGGGCTGGGCAATTGTGGTTAAGTGACTTGCCCAAGGTCACACAGCTAGTATATGTGTCAAATGTCTGAGGCCAGATTTGACCTTAGGTCCTCCTGACTCCAGGGCCAGTGCTCTACTCACTGCGCCACCTAGATGCCCCCAACTCTGGGTTTTTTGAAATTTGACTTCAGTGCACATGTCAAATTTTCCTGAAAGAACCACCTTCATTTGATTGGCCAAGAACCCTCATTAGCAAATGTAGTTGTACAAATGGGAGTCGTATGCTCTAAAAAGAGGATCTCTCCCTCCTTCCCTCCCTCTGTGGACATCTGAACAACAGGATGGCCATTTCCTGAAAAGCAGAGGTTTTAAGGTGGATTTGAGGGACAGAAAGGGAAGGGGCTCTTAGCTAATTAAGATCAGAGCACTGAGGAGCTCAGCTTCAGAGAAACCCAGAGGGATAGTTGGCTTTGCCAAGGCTCATTTATTTTTCCCTCCTATTCTAAAAAGCCAGATGATGAGAACTACCTTAGGAGTTTGAAAATATTAATATATAATAATCTTCAATTTCAATAGTACTTTTATCCTGAAGGATTTTCAAACTATTTTATAGACTAGCACTCCCAGATTTAGGTCCACTTTGTCTTCATTTGTGAGGAGTGAATTGGCTCTTGTAGAGGTCTGAAACAGGAAAGTATTTATTAATGTGCTGTTGTTTTCAGATCAATGACTGGATTTATTGGGCAGTCTAGGAATTTTCAGAAGCTGGAAAGGAGATCTCCCTTCTTTGCAGCATGAAATAATGGACATTGTCCTAGACTTGGCTTGAGAAAAGCTTTGCTCAAATTCTGCCTCTGATATTTACCAACTCTGTGACCATGGTCAAGTCACATAAAAACCTCAGTTTCATCTTCTGTAAGGAGGGGATATTAATACTTAGTCTATTCAATTAAACACGAATTTATTAAGTATCTACTATATGTCAGGAACTGTGCTAAGTACTGGGGAATTCAAGGTGGAAGGGAGGGTGGAGAAAGACATAGTCTCTGTCTTTAAGAAGTTTACATTCTATTTGGGGAAGCAAAGTTTATATAGATAAGTAAATGCGAAATACAGGATGTTTCAAAAGTCTTGGTTCACTTTTAAGCTTTGATAGGTCAAAAAAACCTTACATTCTAATGAAGGAGGACAACACATAAAGGGAAACTGGAAAGGAAGAAGGCTTATGGTATGGAGCTGGTGGCTAGGACATCTTTAATATCTTAAAACCAAACTAAGACTTCTGGGATACCCTATATATGACAAACAAATGCCAAGTAATTTCAGGAAGAGGAAAATCAAACAACTCAATGAATTAGATCATGGCAAGTTGTAAATGCCAAACAGAAGAACTTGTGTTTAATTCTAATGGCAACTGGGAGTCTTTCAAAGTTCTTGAGTAGGAGAATAGTGTGGTTAGACCTGTGCTTCAGGAGTATCGATTTTGATGAATTGGAAAGTGAAGTGATTAGATGCATGGAAACTAATTCCATTGCATTATTCTATGACATATGGTACAGGAGAGGGGGAGAAGGAGAAGAAGGAAGGACCTTGTTAAAACTCTAATTTGCAATCAAGATAATGAGAGCCTCAACTAAGATGGCAACAATGTCAGCGGAGAGAAATCAGATGAGAGACATCTTGTCAAGGTAGAACCGGTAAGACTTGGTAACTGATTGGATTCAGGGACCGAGTGAGACTTAAGAATCCAGAATGACTCCTGGATGAATGGAAGGATGGTAGCATCAAAAACAGAAATAGGGGAGTGTATGGATGCAGAAGGGGAAGATTTAGGGAGAAGGATAATGAGTTCTGTTTTGTACATTTTGAGTCTGCTGTGCCTATGGGTCATTTAAGTGGAGATGTCCAGCAGGCAACTGGTAATGGAACTAGAACTCACGAGAGAGAAGAAGGCCTATTAAGATTGTTGTGAGTAATTCACCTTGTCAACCACAGAAAAATATGAGTTATTAGTATTTATCAACTGAGTTTTCACAGGCCAACACTAGTGACTTTAATAGTGGATACAAAAAATTGTCTTGGGAGAATCACAGAACCACAAAATATCAGAGCTAGAAAAAACCTCAGTGGCCAAGTACTCCAACTCATAGCTGAAACGTGAATCTACTGTACAACATACCCAACCAGTAGTCATGCAGTCATTGCTTAAAGACTTTCAGTGAGGGAGAACTGACTACCTCTTGACGGGTCCCTTCTAGCTTTGGAAAATTCGGGTTTTTTCCCCATTACACCAAGCTTAAATTTGTCTGTGACTTCCATCTACTTCTCCTAGTTCTGCTCTCTGGGTCTAAGCACAATGAATCCTTGTTTTGTTCAGATTAGAGTTCTTTGAGTCCTGGAACAGAGTTTAGAGACCATCTAGTCTATCTCCTTATTTTGTTGTTCTTACTGTTGTCCAGTTGTTTTCAGTCATGTCCAACTCTTCATGACCCCACGTGGGATTTTCTTGGTAAAGACATGGTTTGCCATCTCCTTCTCCAGCTCATTTTACAGATGAGCAAACTGAGGCAAACATGGTTAAGTTACTTGCCCAGGATCACACAGCTCATAAGTGTCGGAGACTGGATTTAAGCTCATCCTAACTTCATGCCCAGCACTCTATCCACTATGCCCCCTAGCTTCCCCTAACCCCTTATTTTACAGATGAGCTAACTGAAGCTCAGAGAGAGGAGGTGATCATAGCATCGAGTGTGGGTTTTTTGGATAGTTGTGTTGAAGTCTTGAGTGACTATGGATCTCATTTCCAAGACTGAATGTTCTGGGACTAAATGATGACAACGTGTCATCAACCACAAATAGACACTTTATTATCTATAGGGAGTCCCTATTCCATTTGTGGGACAGCATTCTGTGCTGCTAAGTATCGTCCAAGCAACCTGGTTTATAAACTGTACCTTTTTCAAACATTCATACCTGTTTTACAGGTTCATAGGATCATGGACCTCGAGCTGGAAGGGACCTCAGGAGCCATCAAGTCCAGACCCCTCACTTTTACAGATGAGAAAACTGAGGCCCAAGCTGGTTAAGTGAATTGCTCGTAGTTCCACATGTGCTAAGTGGAAGAGTTAGGATTTGAATCAAATCACTGACTAAAGGAAACATGGCCCTTCCTCTTATTCCATGTCTCGCTCAAAATTAATAATCACAGGGACATTGAAAAAAGTCACCTTTATTATTTTAGCTTTCAAACAATCTTGTATGGTTTTGAAATATGCATGGGATTCACCTTGTTGGAGGAGAGCCTTTAGGGTCCACTTTGCTCTATCTAATCAAATTCATTTTTAGAGTGAACAAAAAAAAATAAACACATAGGGATCTTGTCTCCTCTACACCTTTCAATTATTTGTGCGATTATAAAGATGTGGTCTGCTATGGTGTGTCATTTGCAAAAGCCTGCCTATTCCTTCTCATTTCTTCATCAAGAATTCTCTCAATGTATTTCTAGGTCATTGTCATAAAGATGTTGTAAAAATGTCCAGAAAGGGTTATAGGTTAGAATTGAATGATATTTTATAGTCTTTTCTTTCAATTGTTTTGGTAATAAGACCTGAGACTTCTCCTGAAATCTTTGGATCCTCATTCTTTTTCAGAAATTTTGAGAATTTCTTCCTGAGTGCTTTCAATATGCCTTCTGTGTACACTTCATCTAATCCAGGGGTTCTTCCCACCCTGCTTTTCTTTAGTGTTACTTCTAATTATCAATGCAAGTACATCAATGCCATTATGTAGTTTAAATGTGGTCAGGTCACTTCACTATCATCAATGGAAAAATAATTTGTTATGGATATCTTCACTGGTCTTTTCCATTTTCTAATCTGTTCATTGTCCTTCTAGTTTCCTCCTTAAAGTGCTCCCGGAATAATAAATTTGGATACCTGTTGTTCCCATCTCTTTTCCTAACTATGAGGTGATAGTTTTCAGTCTCCCACCATCATAGTCCATAAGATTTTATAAATGAGTTTAAATTCTAAACTTGTGTTTTTCTTGGTTACTATTTCTTGGCACTTGACAAGGAGGTGAAGTGTTTACTGACTTAGACATTTCCTAGGATCTTTTGCTCTTGGTTTCATTGTGGTGATTGAGTTAGACTGTATTCTTGTGTTTTCCCTCTGTTAATTATTTTCCTATTTATCCTGTATATAGCTTATTTTGTAGTTGTTTTGTTTGCATGTTGTCTCCCCCATTCAATTGTTAGTTCCTTGAGGGCAGGGACTGTCTTTTGTCTCTTTTTGGTATCCCCAGTGCTTAGTACAGTGCCTGCCACAAAGTAGGTACTTAATGAAAGCTTACTGATTGACTGATTGAGATCAGTTAAATTTCCATGGGAAATTGTAGCAGTCTTGTTGATGTCCACTCTTACACCATTTTTTAGCATTAACATCTGTTTACATTGGCCAGGTTAAGATTATCCTAATTACATATAACTTCACATTGAATTAATTTACACATTAGTCAAGTTATGGAGAAGAACTGTGATCAGTGAAATGAATCATGCGAAAGAAGAAACAGGACCCAAAAAAAAGATTATCCTAATTACATGCTGTATCTTTGCCTTTTTAGTCTTTTTTTCTTTTGGAATCGATTTTGATCAATAGTAATGAGGTTAATACCATATATAATACTGTAGGCACAAATCTTTATACCCGTATACATATACGAGAGGGAATGTGGCATAGTTGATAGCATTTGCTTCAGAGCCAGGAAGAGCTGGTTTCAAATCCAACTTCTGTTACACACTGGCTATGTGACCTTCAGCAAAGCATTCAACCTTTCATTGCTCAAGCCAACTCTTTAAGACAATAAATTGCAGAGAATGGTACTGGGAAAGGACTCTTCTTCATTTGGGAATTTTCTGTAGCAATGAAATCACTAGTCCAGTCCCTATCTCTGTGTAATATATACATATATACACAGTATTTATACATATACATATAAATATCTACATACGTGTACACAAGTAACATATATAAATATATGCATTTGCACAGAGATACATATTCATCTATGTATCTGTGTTTGCTCTCATATAATATGCCTATTTTAAAACACCAAGGACCTGTAACTTTATTCCAGTGACACAGACTACAACCCCTTCTATACATAAGCACACAACTTTCTTAAATTTCTGTGGCTAGAAAAAAATTTCATCATTCAATGGCTAACCCTTCTCAGTTTCTCTGAGCTTAGCTACTGTGTACATTTTTGTACTTGTACTGGAAGCCAAGAGAACTTGTCTTCTGCTGTTACAGCCTTCAAGAACCTTCAAGAACTCACAATGAGTGTTGGCCAAAGTGTTCGTATTTGAGCTTGCACTGGAAGCCATTACAGCTTGTCAGAACTTTGCGTACTTTGTGTGGTGCTAATACAAAGAGGATATTAATATTACAATGCATAATAAATGTGATATATACACAAAAGACTGGTCAAAAACTTTGGTTCTAGAAGGACCTTAGAGATCATCTGTTCTAATGTGACATGAAATAATATAATATAAAAAATATAACATGATTTAATACTATACAACGAGGCTGTTAGTACCACAATATATAATAAATGTGATATTCACTGTAATAGACTGTAACACACATATTTTAAAGAAGTAGTCACAAATTTTGTTTCTAGAAGGACCTTAGAGATTATCTACTTCAATATAGAAAATAATATACAATATGCAAACTAATTAATATAATATAATATAACACGACATGACATGATGTGACAAAACATGACATGATATATCATGTCATTTTATACAGATATCACTTTTACTTCATACTTATATAAGGAAATTTATTAAATTCTCAATCCAGAGGCTACTAGGTAGCACAATATTAAACCTAGTCAGGAATATAAGTTCAAATCCTGCCTAAGACACTTAATAGCTGAGTGAACCTGGGTAAGTCACTTTTAAAAAAAAAATATCTCTTTTTGCCTCAGTTTCCTAATCTGTAAAATGGTAATAAAAATAGCACTTATCTCTCAGGGTTGTTGTGAGGACAGTGAGGTATTCATTGTAAAAAACTTTCTAAATGCTAGTCTGTATATTTTCTATTTTAAATGAAAAACACAGTGCTATAAATTTGTCTCCCTGCTCTGCCCACAGAGGCAGCTACCCTGAATATCCTTCAGAGTGGTAAACAGACAGGCTTTACACTGGACAGAGAAATAAAACAGCATAGGGCACACACCAGGGGTAAAGGTCCCAGGTTCCAGGTGCTTTGGGCACCTTTAAAACCCATCACCACTGGGTGACGGGGAAGCCTCTGGCTAGCACAGGTGAAAAGGTTAGGGATGGAGAGATCAAAGCAGTCATGACATGTAATATGTCTATTTTAGGGTGACAGCTCAAGGTGCCCCCAATCCACCAAAGTCCTCTTCCCGATAGCCCACTTTTCCAGGTTTTCCATGAGGCACAAGCCCCTCTTTACAGAGAAATACTCAGGGTACAGTCCATTATGCTCAGTGCTTTTGCCTTGAAATATCCATCGTTATATCCTGTGGAACTGTTTGTTATGAGGAAATGTGTAGAGTAGAAAAAGTTAGACATTAAATCATTATTTCATGCAGAAAGACATTGCTAAAGGGATAGAATTACTCACTATATTAATTCTGTCCTTCAGCTACCAGTACATCTTTCTGCATAATGACCTCAGTTGAAAATGTATTGTTGAAACCATTTGAGTATATTTCCACTCTGATTTTTTTTGCCTGAAATTGAATAATCTAAAGCTTTTCGTCCACCTTCCCTCCCCTTCCCCTTTTCTTTAGTCTTCTCTTCCGATTCTCCCCTGCCACCTCTACCAGTCAGTGTCCTTCCCACCCCCTTCCATTCACTGGAACACAATTTTAAGTGCTTAAAAAACCTTAGAGATCCTGTACTACAATTTTCCCCTCCTTCCCCTTTCCCAGACAAATGTTTAGTGGTCGAGGAACCTAAGATCTAGAGCAGGTAGATAATTTACCCCAGATCAAACAGGTACTAAGGGCAGAGATGGGGTTTAAGCCCCAAATCCGGTACTCTTTCTAGTAGGACATGCTGTATTAGACCTCCATATGCACGGGAGCTTCAGATGGAAGGAAGGAAACAAGCATTTATTTAGGACCTACTGCGTGCCAGACACTCTGCTAAGCATTTTACAAATAGTATCTTATTTGATCCTCACAATAATCCTGGAAGGTAGGTGCTATTTTATAGCTGAAGAAACTGTGGCACACAAAGGTTGAGTGACTTGACCAGGGTCACACAGCTAGTAACTGTCTGAAGCTGAAGTTGAACTCAGATCTTCCTAACTGCAAGCCTAGCACTATTATCTATTGCATTGACTACTATTATCTACTCCTATCTTGGAAATTTCCTAGGTGGAAATATGCTTATCTCATAGCCTTTGACAGTGTCTTACACATAAGTTTATAGGATCATAGCTTTAACTGTGGAAGAAGCTCTGGAGATCACTTGTCCAACATCTTCACTTTGCAGTTGAGGAAGCTCAGGCCTAGATGGGTCAAGAGATTTGCCTACAGGTACTATGTGGAAGACCTGGGATTTGAGTCCAGGTCTTCTGGCTATGGCTAACACTCTACCCACTGTACTTCACTGCCTCTCAGACCATATTCACTGAATTACAGAATCTCAGAATTACAAGGGACCTTACAAAGGCTCCTAACCCAAACCATTACCCAATGCCGGAATGCTCTCAGCAACATCTCTGACAGGTGGATTTCAACCCCTCTACTTGAGCAATCCTCATATTTGGGAACATCCTCAATCCTTATCAGTTCATCAGCAAACATTTATGAGCCACCTACTATATGCCAGGAACCATATTACATACAGGAGATGTGAATTTAAAGAATGAAGCATTCCTTACTCACAGGGAGTTTACATTTAAAAGGCAGTTCATTCCAATGTTGGAGAGTTTAAATAATTGTAAAGTTTTTTTTTTCCTTATATGAAACCAAAATCTGCCTTGCCATAGCAACCACTCTTTGGTGATTTCTAAGGCCTCTTCCAACTCTAAATTCTAGAGTTGTATGCCCTGACCAATGCAATAGTCCCTCAACAAATAAAACCACACAGTCTCTTAGAAACCTGACAACAACTCTCTCCTAACAAAAGTCAGGCATTAGGCCCAAGAGAAATCAGCACGCTGTATTTTTGCTTCCTCATTAATTCATTTGAAAAACATTTATTAACGAGCATATGTTCCCAAGCACCTACTAGAGTGCCTGGCACATCGTGGATGCTTAGTAAATGCTTGTTGATTCATAGGCTGATTTGGGCTTATTTTGTATCCAGACCCATTTCCATGGAAATCCATTTTGGTTTGGGGCAGAAATGAATATCTGTGTTAGCATCAGATTCTCAAGGGCAGGGAAACATCAGGGTGACTGGGAGAGGGGAAGATATAGGATTGTAGGACTACAGCTAGCCTCCCTGCTAATTCAGGATCACCCCAGTTTGGCTAAGCCTGGTTTACTGAGTTAACAAAACAATTCTCAGAGCTGCATTTCCATGGCAATATGGCCTAAGTAGAAAGAGACATGGAGTTGGAGCCAAGGGACCTAGGTTTCAATCTTGGCTCTGACACTAAATTAGCTGTGTGACCCTGGACAAGTTGTTTAACCTCTGAGCCTCTGAGGTTTCTCCTCTGTAAAAGGGAGATAATATCTGTAGGAAGGCCTGAGTTCAAATCCAGCCTCAGACCCTTATAAGCTGTATGATCCTGGCAAGTCACCTAACCTCTGTTTATCTCAGTTTCCTCATCCATAAAATGGAGATAATAAAAAACCCCACTTCCCAGAAGCATCGTGAGGATAAAGTGAGACAATCTTGATGCAGTCCTTTATAAACTTTATAGTGCTGTGTAAATGCTATTATTATTATTTAAATTAGATGCTTGAAGCACTTTGCAAACCTAAGATATTACATAAATATCTATTATTTTCATTATTAAACTAATTCTTACGTACCACTGAAAGGATATTGGATTTGGAGTTAGGGACTCAATGACCTTGGGTAAGTCTCACCTTCTCCCTATTTCATTTTTCTCCTTTGTAGAATAAAGGGGTTGTACTAGAGATTATAAAGGTCCCTTCCACGCCTAAGCCAATGATCCTATGACTATTAGTATGTCTACATCAATTTGTATAGTATATGGTGGTGTTCACACTCTAGGAAAGCATCCATGGACCTGCATTGTAACATCTGTATCGACAGAGGCAGAGATAGCTTCCTTTTTAATCATATTTGAAGATGACACAAAGTTGCGAGAGACAGCTTAAAACACTGAATGAAAGAGGATCCAACATGGTATTTCTAAGCTGAGACGTTGGGCTGAATTGAATAAGAAGAAATTCAGTAGGGATCATTTTTAAAGTCAAACATTTGGATTCAAAAATGAGCTTCAAAAGCCCAATGTGGGGACTATATACTTACATTACACTTCCTTTGAAAATGAAGTCATGGGGCCACAGGACTGAAGATGAAGCACTCTCCCTACCTCCTGCCAGACAGGTAATGGACTTAAAATGCAGAAGGAGACATACCTTTTTGGACCTCACCAATGAGGGAATTTGTTTTGCTAGACTGTTCATTTCTTATGATAATTTGTGGGAGAGAGAAATAATAAATGCATGAAAACATACATGTATATAATATTGTTGTCGTGTTTGTCCTTTGTTTTCGAAGAGGACCACGGCATCAGGTAAATGAGAACATGACTTGCACTTGACTTTGATTTGAGTGAGGGAGGGCTGTGCAAGGTCACCAGCCTCACTTTCTCCTCCAGCGTCATCTGGGTCCAGTGACCAGATATCCATCAGGATGACTGGAGATGGCCCAGGATGCAATGGGAGACCCTTGCCCTTTGAATACACACACGTACATATATGTCTATATATATGTTTTTTTTTGTTTTTGTTTTTTAAGAAAACCTGCTAGTTTTAATGGACTTTGAGCTCAGTATAAGTCAGGATGATACAGCAGTCAAGAAAACTAGTTTGAGGAGAGGGACAAGTGTCCAGAATGAGGAAGGATGATAGTTCTTTAGTCTTCTCTTCTCAACTCACATGTGGAGTATTGAGTTCAGTTTGGGTCACCTCATTCACCCATTCATTCACAATTCGGCTCAAGTTAGCTTATTTGAGTAATCAAATGGCATCCATTGTCATATAGCAGAGAACAGCCTCCTGAAAGAGTGAGACAGAGGATGAGTCAATCTTGATGAGCAGTAGTTAGGAGGTCCATAAAGATGGCAGTGTGTGGGGATACTCTCCAGGAGAATAATCCTGGCTGGATAACTACAACTAGGAACAAGATGAGAGCTCCAGGCTCTTAAAAAAAGTACAATGGGAAAAAAGAGGGTTGACCAGGATAGGGAAGCAACTGGAAACGGTGCCATAGGAAAAATGGTTTAAAAATGAGTGGTAGTAGGATACAACCGGATAAAAGTCTTGTCTCTGACACTTAACTTTGTGACGAGATAAAACACATTGTTTCACTGTCCTCAGTTTCCTCATCTAAATGAGTATTGTGTTAGATGGTTTCTGAGGTCCCTTCCTGTCCTAGACCTAAGGTTTTATGTTCCAGAGAGGGTTAGCCTGGAGGAGACTTAAGGAGGGACATGGTATTTATTCAAAAGTGAATAAATAAATCAACCATCAACTATCTTCACTATTTGAAGAGCTGTCTTTTGGAAGAGGGATTAGATTGGTTCAGCTTGGCCTCAGGAGGCAGATCTAGGGCTAATGGGTGAGAGTTTCAGAGATGCAAATTTAGGCTCGATTTTAAGAAAGAACTTGCTAAGAATCAAAGTTATGGGACAGTTGTCTCTGGAGGTAAAGGGCTTCTAACACTGGCAGTTCAGGCCAGCTGACTGCTTGTTCAGGCCTGCTATTGAAAGTACTTGGACTTCAGTTAGGGCACTGACCAGATAGTCTCTGAGAGCCTTTCCAACACTGACCATCAATAATTCTGACATGAGCAGGATGCTAGCGTTTTCAAAACTACAGACACAAGGTGAGGATAGCCAGGCTGAGCTATACCAAAATTACAGGAAAACCTGTATGAGCCAGGTTTCGCAGACAACAGGTCATTCTGGGTTAATAGATTTTTTTTCAGGTTAACTCATAGTAGATAAAAACTCTTTTATTTCCCCTCTTTGGGTTGAAAATCATTCTCAACATATGAGCCAATCAATTACAGGATATAAGTCCTGGAAGAGGCCTTAGAGAGTATCTTGGGCCACTCCCTCATCTTCCAGCTAAAGAACTGGTGGTCTAGAAAACAGTAGTGATAGGCTGAATGTCACATAGGAAACTACTAACAGAGCATCCTGCATCCCCGGTGCTCAATTCACTTCTTCTGATACATCACACTACCATGTGGCCCAATGGCACTGAGGGTCTGAGGAGACAGAGGCTGTGCACACAGTCTGAGAGGCACAACTACGTTGAAGAATGGATTTTCCCTTGTGATATGGTATAAAAGGGGCAGCTAGGTGGTGCAGTGGATAGTGCTGGTCCTCGTGTCAGGAAGATTCATCTTTCTGGGTTCAAATCTGTTCTCAGACACTTACTAGCTGTGTGACCCTGGGAAAGTCAGTTAACCCTGTTTGCCTCAGTTTCCTTATCTATAAAATAAACTGGAGAAGGAAATGGCAAATCACTCCAGTATCTTTACCAAGAAAACCCCAAACGGGATTATGGAGAATCAGAAATGACTGAACAATAACAACAGCAAATGGCATAATGTAGTAATTTATATAGATTACCACATTTAATCCTCATAGACTAGACAGAGTGGATATGGTGCTGGACTTGGAGTCAGAAAGACCTGAGTTCAAATTGTCCCCCAGACGCTTCCTATCTGGGTGACCATAGGAGTCATTTAATCTTTTTTAACCTCATTTTCTTCGTCCATAAAGTGGGGATAATAATAGCACCTACTCCGTGGGGTTGTTATGGCAATCACATGAGATGACATACATAAAACCCTTTGCATGCTTTAGAAGATTTACAAATCATAAAAGGTTATGAATTCCGATGGACAAATTATATTATCCTCACTTTACAGATGAAGAAACTGAGGCTCAGAGAAGGGGATGAAAAAGCCCGAGGTCTTGCAGCGTGTATATGCAAGTGTTCTGACTTTAATCCAGGTCTACCCTCTCCTCACCTGATGCACTATCTGCATCTGACCTGATGTGATTTTTATGCATTAGATGAATCAGGCTCATTATCATCAACATTATTATTATTCAGACACGGGGATTAACTAGCTAATTAATTAGGTGAAAGAGGGAAAAGAGAAAGATTCCTGGTGAAGAGGGAGCTGTTCAGCTGGGGCCTTGACCATTTCAGGTGGCTGAGCCCAGGGTGCTGGTAGGACCACTGTCAGCCAAAGGAAGGTGCTAATGTCAAAGCCTGGAGTGGATGGGGAGCTGATTCTGACCTTGAATTTCAGATCAGTGAACTGAAGGCAAAGAGCTAAAGGTTAAGTCAAAAGTAAAAAGTTGTCCCTTCAGCTTTTTGCTTTTGATCTAATCATCTAATTAAATGGTAAACAGTGAAGAGACGTTTGGTTAATTAACTAGTTAAAAGGTCGGGATATCTCCATCTGAAGTTAATTCTGTGGTCTGCTATAGAATCACAGGATGGGAAAGCTGTAAAAGACCTATGAACAAAGGACACAGAATGTTAGTGCTAGAATGAACCTTTGAACATGGCTCAGATGCTACAGCTGCTCCCGTAGGGACCTGGAGAATGGAATGACAGAGCTGGAAAAGAACTCACAGCATAGAATATGGAACATTAGAGCCAGGAAGCCTCTCACATCATCTAGTAAACCCTTTCGTTTTGCTGATGAGGGAACTGAGGCCCATATGGTGAAATGACTTGCCCAGGGTCATATGGCTTATTAAGAAAAATGCCCAGAAAAAGACCTACATGAAGAAAAATAATTATAGCAGCTCTTTTTGCAGTGGCAAAAAATTGGAAATTGAGGGGATGCCCAGGAATTGGGGAATGGTTGAACAAGTTGTGTTATATGAATGTAATGGAATACTATTGTGCTATAAGAAATGACAAGCAGGTGGACTTCAGAAAAACCTGGAAAGACTTATATGAACTAATGGTGAGTGAAGGGAGAAGAACCAGGAGAACATTGTTCACAGTTACAGACACATTGTGTGATGACTGACTTTGATAGACTTGGCTCTTCTCAGCAATGGAAGGTTCTAAGACAATCCCAAAAGACTCATGATGGAAAATGCTATCAACCTCCAGAAAAAGAACTATGGAGCCTGAATGCAAATCGAAGGTTACTATTTGCTCTCTCTCTCTCTCTCTTTTGTTTTGTTTTGTTTCTTCTCTCTCGTGGTTCATTCCCTTGGTTATAATTCTTCTTTAAAACATGACTAATGTGAAAATACGTTTACTACGAATGTGTATTTAGAGCCTGTATTAGATCGCATACTGTCTTGGAGAGGAGGAAGGATAGGGAGGGGGAGAAAATTTGAAACTCAAAACCTTGTGGAACTGAATGTTGTAATCTAAAAAGAAATAAATAAATTTAAAAAGAAGAAGAAGAATGTCCAGGACTGTGATAATAATGATACTAACAACAGTTCACTGTTTATATGGCTTTGGCGTGTGCCGATAGTTTTACAAACATTTTTTTACTTAATCTTGGAAGCCAATTGTCTTGAATTCTGTCTCAATGCCCTATTATCTCATGCCCCCACCCCTTCCCTGTGGATTTGTTTTTTACTGTTTGAGCCCCAGATTCTTCTTCTTCTTGCAATTCATACCTTCATAACTGGAACTGATTTTTTTAACTTGCTAATACCAAATCTCTCTGTAGCTCAGCTCTTTGGTACGTTGGTAGGTCCACCATTTCATCAGTGACATCTTGCCTCCAAAGATGTAAGTCAAATCAACAAGCATTTATTAAATGCCTACTGTGTGCTAGGCACTATGACAAATCCTGGGGATACAAAGAAAGGCAAAAAAAGATTCCCTGCATAGAATGTAAACTACAATATGCAAAGTATATACACAATAAATTGGAAATAATGGCAGGGGTGAGGCACTAGCATTAAGGAGTTTCTTGAAGAAAATAGGAATTTAGTTGAGACTTGAAGGAAGCTAGGGGAGCTAGGAGGTGAAGATGAGGAGGGAAAGCATTCCAGGAATGGGGACAGCAAGTAAAAATGTATTGATTTGTGTCTTCTATAAGGAGCATAAAGGCCAGAGTCAAGGGATTTTTGAGTACAAGGAGGGTAGCAAAAAGACTGAAATGTTGGAAGGAGCCGGATTATGAAGGGCTTTTAAAACCAAACTGGGGATTTTATATTTAGTCCTGTAGGTAATAAGGAGTCCCTGAAATTGAAGGGTGGGGGTGGGGACTATGAGAAGGAAGGGTAACCAGCATTTTAAGAAGATCACTTGGATAGCTGAGTGAAAGATGGACTGTCTGAGGAGGGAAGCCAACCACGAGACTATTGCAGTGGTCTTGCCATGAGGGGATGAGGGCTTGTGCCAGGTTGGTGGCAGTGTCAGGAGAGAGAAGGGGCCAGAAGCTAAGAAGAGAGGAAGGTTTGGGGGAAAATGAATGAATTCAGTTTGAGGCATGTTGAGTTTATGATGCTTAAGGGACCTCCAGTTCAATATGTCCAATAGGTAGTTGGAGATGCTAGAAAGGAGGTCAGGAGAGAGGTCTGTTGTTGTTATTGTTGTTGTTGTTGAGTCATCTTTCAGTTGTGTCTGACTCTCCATGACCCTATGTGGGGTTTTTTTGGCAATGACATTGGAGTGGTTTGCCATATCCTTCTCCAGCTCATTTTATAGATAAAGAAACTGAGGCAAACAAGGTTAAGTAGCTTTCGCAGGGTCATACAGCTAGTAGGTGCCTGAGGCCAGATATGAGCTCAGGAAGATGGGTCCTCCTGACTCTAGGCCTGGCGCTCTATCCACTGTGTCACCTAGCTACCCTGGAGAAAGAAATTGAAGGGAGAATCATGTGCACAAAGATGATAGTTGAATTTATGGTGGTGAGACCACCAAACAAAACAATGTAGGAAGGGAAGGGAAGGGAAGGGAAGGGAAGGGAAGGGAAGGGAAGGGAAGGGAAGGGAAGGGAAGGGAAGGGAAGGGAAGGGAAGGGAAGGGAAGGGAAGGGAAGGGAAGGGAAGGGAAGGGAAGGGAAGGGAAGGGAAGGGAAGGGAAGGGAAGGGAAGGGAAGGGAAGGGAAGGGAAGGGAAGGGAAGGGAAGGGAAGAGGACTCAGAATAAAGACTTGAGGGATACAACCTGTCTGTTGGAGATACAACCTTATCTTTGGGAGTTCCTGTCCATTTCATCTCTTCCATCCTCCATAGAGCATTTACTCAACATTCTGCAGGTCTTTTGGCCAGTGCTTTTACTCTCAAGAGGTACCAGTTCACCTCTCCTGCTGTTCATCTCTTGCCTTTCATCCTTAATATATAGCATAATGCTTAGTTATCCCAAACTATATATTGCTGCATGAGTCCATCTGCTTAATAGGAATGTTCTCACTGATAATACTATATGAGAGGATCGTAGATTTACTTTGCAGTCATACATGTTCTAGAGAGTGTCTTTTATGCTGCTTCTCCTGCCTACGTCCTAATATGTTATGGCTCTTTATATCCACCATGTGTCTTTCCATTTCCCCTGTGGGCAACTTTTTACTTTGATTCATTGAAGAGAATTGTGATGTACTTTGATTCAGTGTGATACAATGGAAAAAGCTAGATTTAGAGTCAGAAGACCTGGGTTCAGGTCCCGCCTTGGGTATTTAAGAATTCTACAACCTTCGGCTAGTCATTAACCCTTCTGAGCCTCAATTTTCTTATCCATCAAATGAAAATATAGGATTAGATGTTGTCTAAGGTTCCTTTCAACTTCAAATCTATTTTCCCTTTATACAGGATGTCCCCAAAGTCTTCACATTTAAGCTCTAGTAGCTTAAAACTACACTAAGATAGCAGCACTAAGTTTACTGGTGACAATATTGGTGTTAAGTTGATGGCTTTGTGTAGTGACAGACAGTTTGGGATAATTAAAAACACTGTGCAATTTCCCAAATTCTACTGATCCAGTCTGATCTTTTTGTCCTGCTACCGGGTCTAGTTTATTATTTACTTGTGTTTGTCTAAAATAAAACTATCACTATATAACCCAAAGGGCCAGCCCATCTAGCTGAGCACCATGGTCTGAGCAATACGCGTTTTTGTCCATTTAGTTTTTCCAGCCTGGATGGTGAGCCCAATCTCTTCATAACTACTGTGGGCTTTGACTGAGGAGGCTTTGCAAAATTTTGGAGTTTGGTTCAATTCATGCAATTTTTTGGTCACCAGAGAAATCCAGTTTAGATAGAGAATCACTATTTATTTGGACTCTGTTCAGGGAATCCTCCCTGACACTAGTGAACATCTTAGGTAATTATATGTTTTCCTTTTTTATAACTCACTTGATATTAAAACTTCATGGATTGATGAGCAAAATCATCTTCAGAGGCATACCTGTTTTAGAATCCTGTATAGTTTTAATGTACACATGGAAGATAAATTGTATCAAAAAAAAAAAACCTTTCAAGGCTACATTCTGTTCTGCAGATTGAAATGCTATTGAAAAGTCAATAAATGACAAAATAGTGGAATCTTATTTTTCTTTATGTCTCTAATTAAGTTGTGTGGCCACAAACTCTTAGGAGGGGAAAAAAGCAAGGAAATATTGAGGAGAAAAGCAATCTGCTAAGAGCATGTTGTGAGATTCAGCTAAGCTGCCTTATTTTGCATGCATTTGCAAATGGAAATGGAAAGAAGGCAACAAAGGGATGAAAAATGAAACAGATCTGCTAAAGTTTCTATGGCTATCTATTATCATTGGTGATTATAGGGGACACAATCTATTTGGACTCGGCCAACTCACTATTTGCTGTGAGGAAGTGAAAACAGAACTTAAGCAAATGAGTGTTTGTTTTTTTAAAGTGGGGTGAACTTGACCACATACATAGAGAAGAGTGGAGGTAACAATTTTGAAGGCAGTTAGGCATCAGTTTTCAAGATACCTCAGAAAGAAATATTCTAAAAGAATAGCAAATTGGATATTGAGAGCTGCTTTAACAAAAAGTTTTTTTTACATATATGAGCAGGCACCAAGAACTACTATCCCATATATTTGGTTTCTCATCCCTATAACATCTATATGAGAATGGTTATTATGCTGAATGAAAATATGGGTAAAGAACAGACTAGCTTTTACAGATGATTTTCTATAGCAGGCCACATTTTTACACCCCCTATAAAAGTGTTAATTAGATGACAATATTTGCTCTCCTAGTGTGACATGTTGGGGTCATCTTATATCAACATCTACTAAGAAACATCTCTAGTCTAAGTCTGGTACAGTCCACATTGTTTAGACTAGTTTTTACATTAAAATGAGGAATCATGGAGAGAGATGACAGATTTGAAAGATGACTTCTGAGTCAAGTAAACACAGGTGTGACAGAAAACTGGCCAGAGAGACAGAAGATTTATGCTCTAGCCCCCAAAACAGCACCGTCACTAGTTAATTTTGCACTCTAGGCAAGAAAATCAAATCCTCCCCTCTCCCCCTGCCCCCGCATCCTAATTTCACACTGTGCTTGGGTTAGCAGACTTACATTCTACCTCAATAGCCCTAGCCCATAACTTGGTGTGCCTGATGCAGGTGAAGCACAGTCCAGCTCAGGGGTGGGGAGCCTGCAGCTTCCATGACACATGTGGCTCTCTAGGTCCTCAAGTGCAGCCTTTTGAATGACTCCTTTGTTCTGCGAAGGTTGGAATTGATCATTTCCAACAGAAATTGCACTTACACCCACATCCTCTCACTGCTTCCTTAGAATACAGGGGCTGCTTAGGTGGTATCTGCACTGAAGGACTATCACAGAATTTATTTCTTCTTAGGACTGCCCCCCTTCCCCAGATTCCTGCTGTCTCTAATAGTCTGCATATACCCACTCCTGTGCTCAAGCAACCAGTGAAGATACAATTTCATTTTGCATTTATTTATGGCAGCTTTAGAAGCTTTTAATGATCTCTGCAGGTGAAAATGGCACATTATTAAAGGTACTTTGTTTGATTGTCTAAAAATACAGTGCTTGCTCTCAGATCATCAAAGCAGCTTAGATTTCTCCTCTGCTCTGAAATCAACAGGCAGATCACAGGGCCAAAAATGGAACCGGGAACTGAGCACATTGTGGCAAATGCCTTCTTCCAACTTTCCTTCATCTCAGATACCTAGGGTTCTAGGCAACAACTCTTAAAAAGAAAGGCTCTGTTGTAATCTATTACTGCCAGTAAGACTTTTGATGCCTTCTGGAAACATTTGAGGCTCTATCAAGTGGCAGAGAGTAAACTTTGTCCATGTGGCCCCTGAGGACATAATTAAGGGCCATGAGTGAAAGTTACAGGGAAGCAGATTTTTCAAATTGAGGAAGGACTTTCTAATCCACCTTTTCAACAATGTGAAAAGGGCTGCCTCAATAGGTAGTGAGCTCCCCATCACTCAGAGTACCCAAGCAGAGGACAGAAGACCATCTGCCAGGGATTCTATTTAGAAGATTCCTACACTAACTTGAAGGTTCAATGAGGTGACCTTTAAAGTTCCTTCCAGTTCCAAGATTCTGTGATCCTATGATAGGGAGAGAGGAATTGTGAAAGAGGGTGCCACTTGAGAGAACACGCCCCCAAAAGGCTGGATAAGAATTATAAGTATTCTCTCCTTGTTTGGTAAATACACCCAGTGGTTAATGGTGGTTAATGGTGCCTGTAATTGATGTCTAAAGTTATTTAAAAGTAAATTTACTAGAAAATAATTAGCAATTTTATAGTTCACTACTTCTTAATTTTGTGGATAAAAATTTCTCAATGGTTTTATCAGACGCCACAATACAACTGTACTGTGAAATAGCTTTCCCAAAATGGAGGGAAAAAGAGTGTACCCAATAAATAAATAAATAAATATATTTTATCTGCCTCATCATTATAATTTCTGCTCTTGGAACCCACCTCCTTTTCCCTCCTCCTTTCTCACCCCAGTTTTATTATGCAGTAAATTAGCCTTAATCAGCCCAAGTGAAAGTTGCAAGAGACTTGTTCAGGGATGTGCTGGCTTTGACCTTGGGAGCTCTTAACCTTAGCTGTGGGAGTAGAGAAGAAAATTGTTTCCTCATTAGACCCGATGCATCTTTCCTTAATGAGCTTGTAGAAATATTCATTACAACACATTAGCCCACCTCTCCTTCTCTCCTGCTTGGCCAAGCTCTGAGCTGAGAAGAAATGGAGAGTCTGAAATGAATTTATAGAAGCCAGTGGACCCTGAGATCTGAGCCTGGAATTGTCTGTTAATGACCAGTGTGGGAATGAATTCTTATCTGCCTTCATAGCTTGAGGCTTCGGCTATGCCTTTTTATCCTTCTCTAGTCTGTAATGAAATGACCTGAAGGGGAGAGCAAGAATGGCGTTCATGCCTGCCTTCAGGCCAGCTGCTGCCCAAACCGACCCATCTAAAACAGATTCTTCCATATATTTATGGGCCTCTGGGAAAGAAGGGTCCCCAGCTTCCTTTAAGATCCTATGTCAATATTTGAAATTAATAACGGAAGAGGAAATTGAGGCCCAGGGTGACTGAATAATTTGTTCTAAATCATACAAGGTAGTGACTGGCAGAGCTGGGCTTGGAATCTTCATGGGCTGTCTCCAAATCTATGCTTTTTTTCACTGATATCTGCTGATCTCTGAATCTCAATCCAGGAATTTTTCAACCAGAAACGTGAGGTGGATGGTGTGATTTAATTGAAATAATGCCTGCACTGTATAACATGTGAAGGCTCAAGTTCTAGTCTTGGGTCTGACACTTGTTAGCTATGAAATCTTAGACAAGTCATTTCCCTTCTGACCATTGGTTATCTCATCTGTAAAATGGGGATAATAATATACAATCTGTCCTACCTCCTTCACAGGGCTTCTGTGGGGACCAGTTAAATAGTGGATGTATTAGCGCTTTGGAAATAGAAAAATCCTGCAGGAAATTAAAGGTTATTGTTGATTCTCAATTATGTCTCTCTTGAACAGTTGAAGTTCATTTCTTCTCTAATTAAAATAGAGATAGAGAATGGTCAATCACTATTTTGGGAAAATGGTCTTCATGAACCCACAGAATAGCAGCAGCAGCATCACCATTTTTCTATTCTGTATCATCCTTGGGGGGAAAATGGTAATTAGGTGCTCTCCTTGCACAAGTAGGAGCAAACAAGCTGAACTACTGCCAAGTCAGAAGGGAAAGAATGCTAGATTTGGAGTCAGGAGTTCTGGGTTTGAATCCTGGCTCTTCCACTTCCTGTCTGCATGACCATAGGCTTACCTTCTCTTGGCCTGTTTTCCTTTTTAATTTTTTTCTTAATCTACAAAATTAGAATTTTTTACAAGGTAGCCCTAAGAATTCTTCAAGTAAAAATACTGCAATTCTATGAATTGCACGGAATCTTCATGTCAGAAGGGACCATAGAGGCCATCTGGTCGAACCTCTTCTTATAATAACCAGGAGAAATAGTCATACAGACTCGGCTTCAAGACCTCTAATGAAGGGGAATTCACTATCTCCGAAGGCAGCTATTCTATTTTTGGAAACTGTTAGGAGATAATTACTCATGTTAAGCCAAAATTTCCCTCCATTTAACTTTGGCCCTTTGCTGCTGGTTCTGCCCTCTGAAGCCACAATGAACAAATCTAATCCCCCTTCCATATGACAGTCCTGATTTATTAATAGAGATATCATGCCCCTGGGCCATTTATTTGAATCGATAATATCCCAATTGAAAAATAATATTTGGAAGAATCTCTTACACTTGTTCTATTTTATTGAGTTATGGTGGAAGATAGATTTTAAGGGAATAGACTAAGTCTTGTCTCCTATAGGCCATACATGCTCAGCTTCTTCAAACCATCTTTGTATGGCATGCATTCCATTTCTCTCACCACCTGGAAATAATGGTAAATTCTAGGAAGAGATTTTTTTTGGTAAATTAGCAATACTTTCTTGACTAGGGTGGAAAAAATGCTAGAAGAGACTCTAAGTAAGGTTGTGAAATTGCCTGCAGAACCAGAAGAAAACATAAGATGTCTATTGGTCTTAATGGGTTAGTCTTTTGCCTGACCCTTCTGTTTCTTCTTTCCAGTTCTGGGATTCTGGACCACATTCAATAATGTTATCTAGACTTCAAGGCACAGTTTAATTGACTTCTCCTCCGTGAAGTTTTTCCTCATCACCTGTGACAATCTAATTTCATATTTCCTTCCTTCCTTCCTTCCTTCCTTCCTTCCTTCCTTCCTTCCTTCATTCCTTCCTTCATTCCTTCCTTCCTTCCTCCCTCTATCCCTCCCTTCTTCCTTTCTCTCTTTCCTTCTTTTTCTCTTTCTTTCTTCCCTTATTTTCTTTCTTCCTCTTTATCTTTCTTTACCCTTTCTTTTTTCTTCTTTCCTTCCTTCCTTTCTTTCTTCTTTCCTTCTTTCCTTCCCTCGCTCTTTATGCTCTTTCATCTTTCATCCCTCATTTTCTTTCTTCCTCTTTATCTCTTTCTTTACCCTTTCTATTTTCTTCCTTCCTTCCTTCTTTCCTTTCCTTCTTTCTTTACTTCCTTCCTTCCCTCCTTCTTTGTGCTCTTTCATCTTTCATCCCTCATTTTCTTTCTTCCTCTTTATCTCTTTCTTTACCCTTCCTTCCTTATTTCCTTCCTTCCTTCCTTCCTTCCTTCCTTCCTCCTTCTCTCTCTCTCCTTTTCTTCCTTTGGTCTTTCTTTTTAGTCTACACCTGTAACTTTATTGGTGTGGGAAACTTAGAGTGTGCAAACTCCTCCTGCCTATGCAAATCAATAACTTCTCCTCTTAAGGGGTGGCCTGGGGGCACTGATAGTTACTTGCCCATGGTCATCCAGTTAGAATGTGTCAGAGTTAGGAACTGAACTCAGATCTCTCTGATTCTAAGGCTGTCCTTTGCCTCCCATTTGGATTCAATCCCTCTCAGTTGTATTATGTTTATCATGTCTATGACTTAGGAGCCCTCTCAACTCTAGGCTCCTTGAGAGCAAAGACCACATTTCATTCACCCGTATGTCTCCTCCAGCTTCTAGCACAATGCTGTGTATATGGTAGGTGCTTACTCAATGTTTGTTGCATGGCTCAATGGATAAAGTAGATTAAGAGATCATTGTAGGCCAATCATATGCCTGATTAGCAATACACCTGCTAAGTCAGAGGGGATTGGCAAGCTCTTCCTTTTTCTGCATGAATAGTGACTGCTTTCCCCTGCCCTTCAGGGGCCAGCTAGGGAGGAGCAGCCGTTAACACGCTCTACCCCCACCTTAATGATTCAAAGACAATTTGGAGAAATGGGGCCACTAGTTGTGGCTGTTTAATCATTCAGCTGTGTCTGACTCTTTGTGACCCCATATGGGGTTTTCTTGGCAAAGATACTGGAATGGTTTGCCATTTCCTTCTCCAGTGGACTAAGGCAAACAGAGGTTAAGTGACCTGCCCAGGGTCACACAGTTAGTGAGTATCCAAGATCAGATTTGAACTCAGGTCTTACTGACACCAGACCTAGCATTCTCTCCATTGAGCCAACTGGGTGCCTCTGAGGCCACCACAAACCTGCTTATTTAGCACCAGAGGAACTGCGTTTTTTAAGACAAGTCAAGGCAACATGCATTAATATAGCACCTACTCCATACCAATCGCTGTGCTAAGTGTTCTTTAAGGTAAGTAATTGAGTTAACTGCAATAAAAACATAATAGAAGAGAGAGAAGACAACAGGAAGAGGATGAGTTCTATATTCTATGACATTGGAAGGAGACCAGCAGAAAGTAAGCTTATTCATGACAGGAATCACTTCACCTTTGATTTTATTGATATCCCCAGTGCCTAATAGAGTGCCTTGCACATAGCAAACACTTAATAAATGTAGGACGGATGTTAGGGCTGGGACCTTGGAACATAGTTCATAGAATGTTTGAGCTGGAAGAGACCTTGGCATATAAAACATGGAATGTCAAATCTGGAAGGGACATTTGAGATCACCTAGTCCAACCCCATCATTTTACAGATGAAGAAACCAAGAGCCAGAGAGGTGAGGTCATTGAGCAGGTGAGTGGCAGGCCAACAATGAAACAAAAGGCCCTGTAGCGGAATGGCTGGCACTGTCCTTATTTGAAAACAAACAGAAATGGAGAAAGGAGCAGAAGAGAGCTGCTGATTTTCCACCTGGATATATGATCCTTTAGAGCATTAGATAGTATCCTCTTGCCATGCTGCCTGTGGCATAAACAATACCCATTGCATTTCCTTTTTTTTCTTCCTCTCTGAGAGGTGGCCCGATCCCCGACAGGAGGCTCACAAATGCCAAAGATGATGAAAGCTTTCATTTCCAAAGCCTTCTCCCTAGGCATTCCTGGGGAGCAGGGCTTCTCCCTTGGCCCCCTCAGAGGCTGCTACACAGTGAGCAAAACGGGGCCAGTTTTCTTCTTAAGTGACAGAAAAAGGAATGTCTTTCCATCACCATGCAATACGTGGGCTCAGTAACGTTCCTCTGAGGGCTCTGCAGAATCTGCTGTGGTCACCTCTACTGCTACCTACCTACTGGCTTTGGGGAAGGGAGAAACCAAAGGCTTTGTTAATTATCACTTTTTTCTTCCCCTCCCTTACTAAAATAATCAAAAAGAGAGAGGGAGAGAAAAAGGGAGAGAGAGAGAGAGAAGAAAACACTCATTTTAACCATTTATTGTGGATTTTCAATAACCCCCAAGGTTTCTTGGAAAGAAACTGGTGACAAAAGCTCAGGTCCTCAAGACTTTATACACTGAAAAGAAAAATCCTTTATTAGACATGAGGATGACATTGAGTCATGTGATCAAATGAAATAGTGTGTTAAATGTTTTGCCAACTTTAAATCACTATATCAATATGAGCTATTATATCATGGGTGAGAAGTGGAAGAACTGGCTTTTCATGGGGGTCCATGGCTGCTCAAGTGAGCAGCTCACCTTAAGAAGAGGATAATATTTATTTTGATTTAGCATCAAACCGGGGCTTAGAAAGAGATGCCTAGAAGTGTACTGGATATCCTTCCCCTTTACACACTGTACATTCTAGCCAAAATTAGATAATAGCTTCCCCCCATAATGGTAATGCTATTTCCACTTCTGAGCATCTCCACAAGTCGCCCTTTAGCCTAGAATGTGCTCTCCTTGTGTTTATAGTGTTCCTTCACAATGACAGGGACAACTATAAGTACCTATCAAAACCCTGCTCTTTCTTCCAGGCCCACACCACTTATTACCTCAAAGGACCATAAGATTTAGAGATAGAAGCATCTTTAGAGATTATCTACTTCAGTTCTCTAATTTCACAGAGAAGGAATGAGGCCCAGTAAGAGTAAGTTAATTCCTCTAGGTCACATAGTATTTAACAAAGTCTAGTTTTGAATTCAGGTCCACTGCCTACTCCTACACGCACACCTGAAAATCACCTTTCAGGTGTTAATATTTTTTCTTCAGCTTTATTTTCAGGATTCCCTCCTTTGTTATTCCCTCTTAATCCCTGTTATAGGATATTTATTCATATTGCATTTCTCTGTAGTTTGTAAGGTCCTTGAGGACAGACTGTTGTTTTTGATCTTTGTGTCTTTAGTGCACTGTACAGTGTTCTAACCTTAGCAGGTGCTTAGAAATGTTTGGTAAGTGATATTAAATTGGTCCAAATCTTACCATGTCCCTAAGTGGCTGGCACAACCTGCTGGCAGGTTAGTTGAGGGAAGCAGGTGCCAGGAAATTGTGATGCTTCAAAACCAAAAGTGAGAGATACATAAATGGTGAGGCATACATGGGAAGACTGCCACCTCTTTGGTGTGATTGAAAAGTCGATAGCAAGGCTGCAGGAACATAAGGAAAGAAGGAAGCAGAGGGCTAGTCTTTCTGTCAAGGAGTGGTTGGAAGTCAAACTGGGCACTCAGGATGTTAAAGTGTACTGAGGGAGAGGAGTTGTGGACCATGTATTTGGGGGGGGAAGGAAAGTAGAGGTGGTATTTGATGGCTTAGAGACTCTTGCATTACTAGGCTTGCCATGGATCTCCTTCCTTTGGTCACTAAAATATTTTCATAGTGGAGAACAAAAATGGGGAGAGGAGTGGACATGACATTAAAGCCAGTGGCTAGTTATTGGCATCTTCACACCGAGTACTGGCACAGGATGAGCAATGGAGAGTGATATAAAGTTTGGACCAGATTAAGTCTAGTACAATTTATCTCAATCAACTGAGCTCACCCCCGATTTCCTGTTTCTGAAAGAGACAGTGCCTGAGCTGGGGAAGGAAAGGCACCAGGCAACCTGACGTTGGTAGGGAAAGGATGGGTGTCTTCCTTGGGTGGGTTCCAATAACAGGAGGTCATCGAAGATTCCATTCTCTTTCATGTGGAATTTTATTTGCAGACTCATGGCATCTTCTGGGAATCCTTTTTTAACAGCATATGACTGGTTTGTGAATTGTGAATTGGTTTAGACATTCTGGAAGAAAATGTGGAATGATTTGAAGATAGTGACAAAAAATGTCTATTCTCTTTGATCAAGAGAGCCCCATTGCTAGGCAGCAGACAAGAAGGTCAAAGGTAGAAAGAAAAGTTCAATGTGCAATAAAACATTTACAGCAGTACTATTTATAATAGCAAAAAAACCCTAGAAACAATGAAGATAATCATTGAGTGGTTAATGGTTCAAATGGATTGTATTATGTGACTGAAAATGGATTATAACCGCACCAGAGGGAATGGAGATTATGAAGAATACAGAGAATCATGGGAAGGTTTATATGAATTGATGCAAAGTAAAACTGGTAGAACCATGAAAACAATATACACGATGATTACAAGTTTAAATGGAAAGAATAACAACAAAGAAACTTGACACTGTGTAAGCATAATGATCGAGCTTTACTGAAGAAGAGGTATGAGAATATACCTTCTTTCCTTATTTGCTAAGGTGCTGGGCCACTGATTAGTATGAAAAACCATATATGCTATTAGACCTCATTGTGCATTAGTTTACAGTATCATTGTTTTTTTCTCTCTGGGTGGGGGGAAAGATACATTAGGAAATATATGCAATATAAAATCAAAATACATCTTTTTTTAAAAGGCATCACCTACTGACACAAGAGCATTAGTCACCATAGCAATGCCATCAGCGCACTTCTCTGCTTAGCCTGACTTTGTCATTCCCGTAGTAAAGGAATCAAAAGTCTGAACGTCAATGATGTAGATGTCAGGCCTATAGTAGAGCCATCATTGCTAAATGTTGGACATTTGGGGAAGAGGATGGCTGCATGGGGCTAGATATGGCTATGTCTTTTAGGTCCCCAAGCATCACCACAATCTTAGAGATGAAAAAGTACAATAGAAACCACGTCATCTATCCCTCATGTTCAAGAATTACTATTAGTCAACTATTCCTGGTAGAAGGACATAGCCTAGGCTTATTAAGATATAGTACTTTATAATGATAAGGCATCCTTGTAGGTTTAGGAAGCTTAGAAATCATCCAGTCAATGCTTTCGTTTGACGGAACAGAAAACTGAAACACAGAGCATGGAAATGACTTGTACAAGGTCCCTAAACTAAGTGGCAGCATAAGATCTGAAGCCTTGATAACATTGTTATGGAAAGCATATAGAGGAGGGGGGCCAGGATGGCAGAAAACATTGAGATCATGCTATGTGAGCATCAGTCAGGGGATGAGGGGTTTTTAGTGTGAAGAAGAGAAGGGAGGGAGAAAGGAAATGAGAGCTACATTCAAGTATCTGGAGGCTTTCATGTGGAAGAGGGAGTAGGTTTATTCTGCTTGGCTTCAGAGGACTGAACTACTGTAGAAGTAATGCATGGTGGCTGTGAACACAATGGGGCAAAGTTAGGCATCATTCACATGCACACACACACACACACACACACACACACACACACAAAATACACACACACCAACTACCTAACGATGAGAGCTATTCCAAAACAGAATAGATCACTCCTGGAATCGGTGGATTCTGCGTCATGAGAAATCTTCAGGCTGGATGGACCTTTCTCAGGTGTGTTGCATGGGTGATCAATCCGCTTTCAGGCAAGGGTTGGTCTAGATGGCCTAGCCAACTCTTAGATTCTGTGAACCCAAGTCTCTTGATCCTTCCAGTCTTCTTTCTACTCACTACACCACTGCTTCCCTTTCACATTTGTTATCTCATTTGAGAGGGTTGCCATTGTATAGATGTGAACACCAAAACACAGAGATGCCAAGTAACTTGTCCAATGTCACACAACTAGTTAGTGGTAGAGCCAGGAGTTGAACCCAGGGCAGCTAGGTGGCACAGTGTATAGAGTGCCAGGCCTGATGTCAAGAAGACTCTCTTCTTGAGTTCAAATCTGGCCTCAGACACTTACTTGCTATGTGACCCTGGGCAAGTCATATAACCCTGTTGCCTCAGTTTCCTCATTTGTAAAATGAGCTGGAGAAGGAAATGGCAAACCACTCCAGTATCTTTGTCAAGAAAACCCCAAATGGGGCCACGAGGAGTCAGATAGGACTGAAAAACGACTGAAACAACTTCTGATTCTAGATTCAATGCTCTTCAATAAGATGGAAAAGGTTATAGTTGGAGTCAGAAACTCTGGGTGTATATTCTGGCTCTGCTACTTACAACTTGCATGACTTCTGACATGCTGCTTCTGCTCTCTGGGCCTTGATTCTATCTTCTACAAAATGAGGTATTTGGACCAAATGATCTCTAAAGTTCCCTTTAGCACTGAGCATATGATCTGTGGCTTCCCCTGATTGCATTCAACAATCAACATGACCACGATGTTCTTTCTTATGTCTAACCTTTGGATTTCAGACTCAGTTAAAGCCTTTTCCTTGCAGGGATCTCAGTCTGTACCCAGTGACTCCCAATGTAAGCCAATTCTTTGGCACAGGGGTATTATAGGAGGGTAATTAGGTGAAGGGAGCAAGGACAAATGAGAAGACACAACAGCAGAGCTCCTCTTCATCTCACAGGATTTAGGATCGGAAGGCCCTTAAAAGTCATATAGTCTAACTGTCTCATTTTACACAGGAGGAAACTGAGGTCTGGAGGTTGGAATTGACTTGTCCATGGTTATAGTGAGTTAATATCAGAGCCAGGATTTGAACTTAGGCTTCCTAAATTCTAACTCCATTATTCTTCTTTTTTAATTTATTTAGTATTTTATTTTTCCCCAGTTAAATGTAAAAACAATTTTTAACATTCATTCTTAAAACTTTGTAACTCCTGTATTCTTAATGGAAAAAAGGAAGGGAAGAATTAATGGAAATGTGACATTCAGGAGGTAAATCATTCCTCAAAATGATTTACAAAAATGGCCTTTGTGAAGGCAAGAAATTGACCAGTTGAAACCCTATGAACTCTGAGAGATTATGAATTACTCAATTTGAGAATCTCTCAGACTTCAAAAAAACCTGCAAAGACTTACATGAACTGATGCTGAGTGAAGTGAGCAGAACCAGGAGGACATTGTACATAGTAACAGCCACATAGTGTGATGACCAACTTTGATAGAGCAACTCTTCTCAGCCATGCAATGATCTCAGACAATTCCAAAAGACTCATGATCCAGAGAAAGAACTATGGAGTCTGAATGCAGATGGAAGCATACTATTTTCTCTTTTTGTTTTTTTTTTCTTTCTCATGGTTTTTCCCTTTGGTTCTAACTCTTCTTTATAACATAACTAATGTGGAAATAGATTTAATATGATTGCACATATATACGCTATTGCACAAGGTCTTGGGGAGGAAGGAGAAAATTTAGAACTCAAAATCTTACAAAAGTTGAATGTTGAAAACTAAGAATAAATAAAAAATTTTTAACCAGAAAAAAGAGAATCTTGTAGTTCTTCATTCCTTGGATAAGGAAGGACAAGGGGGAGATCTGGGCCTATGAGAAAGAATAAAAGGGGAAATGGTAGTCAATGGGGTAAAGTAGCACAAGCGTAAGATTTAGATGAGTCTTGTCTTAGAGTCAATGCTATTTATATATTATAGCTGTGAATTATTTTTTTTCCTTTTGGACCTAGATATCTCACACTATCAAAATATTTATTTCCTGGATATGGTGGAAGCCTCAATCAGGACAGAGTTTCTTGTTCATGGGGTCTTAAAACACCATAGAAAGCATTACTTCTATTCCATCACTGGGACTTCACAGGCAACTTCTATAGCAGACATTAACTGTCATAACTGGATTGTTTATCAAAATCCTATGTCCAACAGATTGACATTTTGGTGGCATTTTTTTAGGATAAGAACTCCAGGATTCCATGTGGAATTGATCCTGGGTTCTTAAAATTTATTCTAAGAACTTCAGGCAGGAATTCTAAGTTTGGATGCAGCTCTGAATGCTATGTCTTTTGCTTAAGGAATGGCCTGACCCTATGCAGAGAGGCTCATCACAAGAAGATTGACCACTACTTGAATTGGGGGTGGGGATGGGCTAAAATTACACTTGCAACCATCTACTAAAGTCCTGAGGTTGAACTCTGCAATGATGGGATTTTTGAAATGTTGAAGGTAGGACCATTTAAATGATCCCAGTAGATAGCTCTACTAGGTGAAACCTCTCCTTAAGCTCAGATGAGCTTTAGTGGCACTTGGCTTTCAAACCATGCCCACAGCCATGGTGGATGGCAGGTACAACCAAGCCCTGCTAACTCAGTGAACCTTTTTACTGTGGAGCCTTTGAACTAGATGGCCTTTCATTTTACTTTTCATCTGATTCCATCGATGTGACACCATTAATTTATGCCATGAAATTCACTAAGCTACAAGTTGCTTAAAGTGAAGATATAGTGTTTTTCTCACCTCAACAACAATCTTAGCACCTTGCACAAAGATGTAGACGTAGTAGAAGTTTAACAATTGTATACAATTGAATTTTAAGCAGCATTTGCTGGAGAGCAGTTGCAGAAATAAACTCAATTATTACCCAGCAAACGTGTCCATAAGTACTATTCCATTTCATCCACAGCTGCTAAATTTGATTATACGTCCCTCACATGTATACTTGGATGTGGACAACCTACATATGGAATATTGTTGGCAAAGGACAGTTGGAATGGTTGAACCTAGCAGAGTCTAATGGAAAAAATACTAGACTACAAGAAAGAAGAACTGAGTTCTTCAGTTCATCCAGATGAGGAAACCCCTTCCACCAATGGAGATTGGTACCTGCTCAGTACCTCAATCTCAGAGAGTTGCCTGGGGCAAGTTAAGGGTATTGCCCAGAATCACACACAGTATGTCAGAAGTAGGACTTGAACTCAGGTCATCTTGACCTCAAAACTAGGTTTCTATCTCCTATATCAAGTTGCCTTTTTTACTTACACTAAGAATGTTAGCATTTGTATAGTCCTTTAAGGTTTACAAAGCATTTTAGACTCATTATCTCATTTAATCTTGAAACAACCCTATCAAGTGCTATAGGTATTATTATCCCATCAACCCCACAGGGTTGTGAAGGAAAACATTTTGTAAACTTCAACACGATGCATAAATGTCAGCTCTGACTATTACTGTTCACTGTACCATGATGCTGTTTCCATCCCAAACTCAGCTAGGGATAAGGCTATGTGATTTGTACTGCCATTGGACTATTCCACAGCAATGTAGCAAAGACTATGGACTCCATGCTTCTTGCTTAGTTATAGCTACCAATGGGATCAGGATAGGTATGACTAGCTATCTGCCAAGGCTCATTGAGTGCCCTACTGCTGACTATCTTCTTGCTCTGATTCACAGAACTTTGGTGCTTCCTAATTTTTCTCCTAAGGGTCTTACCTTGGCTGAATTCTCGGGTCTCTGACTACCCCCTCAACTCTAGTTCCAGAAACAAATAACAAATACCCTTGCTTTTCTCAAGTTACCACAAAAAGCACCCTGGCCTAGTACTCCTCATGGTCATTATTACAGGATCATAGGCTACAAGAACTGGAAAGATCCTTAGACCTCTAGTAAAACCTTCTTTTTTTATAGATGACGAAACCAAAAGCCAGACAGAAGAAGTGAGTCATCCAAGCAGCCCAATGTGATGGACAGAGTCTTGAAGACCTAGGTCTCAGCTCTGCCATGTACAAGTTGGGTGACCCTATCCAAATATTCACCTCTATAAGACTCAGTTTCTGCATCTGTAAAACTAGGGTATTTGGATTAGCCAATCCCTAAGGTCCATTGCAGCACTAACATTCCAGGATTCCATGGAAAGTAAAAGATTCAGAATTTGAAACAAGGATTTTTCTCTCCAGAAGCCAGGTTCTTTTTGGGGAGTAGGGGTGGGGAGGAAAGCAGGGTTAAGTGACTTGCCCAGGGTCACACAGGTCACAATCCAGCTGAGGTTGGATTTGAACTCAGGTTTTCCTGACTCCAGGGTCAGTACTCTATCCACTGTACCACCTTAGCGGCCCTCAGTTTCTTTTTTTGATAGATGGTACTGTTTCTCACTCATGCTCAAGTATTAAGTCTCAATCTTCACACAGAGACTCCTCAAGAAAATATGCAGCTTTTGATGAAATATAAGCTTCTTAAGGGACAGGATTATCTCATTTTTGTCTTTGTATTTCCATTGAGTAGAACAATGCCTGGCACATAGTAGGTGCTTAACAAATACAACTAGGTGGCTGAGTGAAGGGCGTGCTGGGCCTAGTCAGAAAGACCTGAATTCATATCTGGTCTCATGTACTTCCTAGATGTGTGACCCTGGGCAAGTCACTGAATCTGTCTGCTTCAGTTTCCTCATCTATAAAATAGATATAAAAATGGCACCTTCCGTACAATATTGTTGTGAAAATAAAATGAGAATATTCACAAAGTACTTTGTAAACGTTTAAGTGCTATATGAAGGCTAGCTATCATTATTATTGTTGTTGGTTAATTTCCTTGGTCCGTATTAACAAGCTTTGTCTCTTGTATACGGAACATTACATGGTATAGGCAGCCATCATGCAAAGCCAGGAATTCTGGGAATTCTAGAAATTTATTTCACAACTGTCACCAATTATCAAGCTTCCTTTTGTCATGTGCCTTTGCCAGGCCCTTGCCCAAGATGCCCCAGCAGGAAAGCAGAAGCTGCTCCCATTTCCTTAAGCATCATCTCCCTCCACTTCTGTACTTCACAATTCTATTGAAGAAGCCAGCGCATCTTATCTGAGTCTAGTCCCTGGAGTACAGGAATGACTGGCTGGATTGGTCAGGATGGTGTAAAATCCCTAGCTTGAGAGTCATAAAATCTGGCTTTGAATTCCAGTTCTGCCACTTAGTCATGGGACCTTGGTCAAGTCACTAGATTTCTGTTTTTTTTAACAAATGAGAATTAGGTTAGATGACCCTTAGAGACCCTTAAAGTTCAACAATAATGATGGCTTTTATATCAAGCTTTCAAGTTTGCAAAGTACTTTACATGTTTTATCTGATTTATTAGTCACAACCTTGTGAAGCAAAAGCTATTCTTACCTCCATTTCACAGATGAAGAAACTGAGGCTGGGAAAGGTTAAGTGACTTGACCACACAGGGTCACACAGCTAGTCATTGTATGAGGTGGGATTCAAACCCGGGGCTTCCTGATATTCTACAATATATATGCCACCGGGCCCTTTAATTTAGGGAAAAAATGCATTAAGTACCTACTATATTTAAGTGCCTACCTACTATGGTAGGGACTGAGGCTAGAAAGGCAAAAACAAGATAGTTCCTGCCCTCCATGAGCTTACGATGAATTGGGTGGTGGAACAACATGAAATAAGTCAATACTTTCGAGGGGGAGAAAGCAATAGTAACAACTGGTCAACCAATGGAGGCTTCACAGAGGAGATGAAGTTCAAAATGCATTATTTACCAGCGTCTGGCTTTTTCTGGAATCTGCTGAACAGAGTAATGGGGCTCATCTGAGAGCAGAAAAAGCATGATGGGATCCAAAGAAGGATTTTAAAAAGACAGACATCACAGAATTATAAAATGAAATGGGACCTCAAGGATTATGTAGTCTAACCTCCAAGTTCAGTCCCTGACTAGATGATAATAAATTCAGAAGTGTTAGGGCCTGAATTATTATTTAGATATTCATTATTAATACTAATAAGAGAGTCAACATGGGATGGTGGATAGAGCATTCAGGAAGGCTAGCATTCAAATCCTGCCACTGATACATATTGGCTATGTGATTCTGGGTAATTCATTTAACCTCTAAGTAGCCCAAGACCATGGCCTAAGACCATGAGGTGCTGAGAAGGGTAGAGGGAGTTTCCTCACTGGAAGCTTACTATTAGTGAAATCATAGCTCCAGTCCTATCCCCGATAATAACATACCACACTTAAATTGTGTCTGAAGGTTTACAAATGAATTATTAGTGTAATTTCATTGCCTATTCCACCTACGAGCTGTATTTCCAAGAAGAGTCAGAGTATACACATGGTTAGGAATGTCTAGGGTCTAGGGATCACCACACAGGCTAAGGAACTGGAATTATCTTGATCCTAGCAGATCTGTTCCTCCGTGACATTCTCCATTGTCATCTCTCTGTGATTATCTCCAATCTATGCTGTATATATTTTGCTTGTACATAGTTGTTTGTGTGTTATCTGCCCATTGGACTGTGAACTCCTTGACATCTGGAGTCATCATGTCTTATTCTTCCTCGAAATTCCCTCAGGGTATAACACAGGGTCCTGCACATAGTAGGCTCATGTTAATATCAAAGACAGAGAATAGTGAAAACCAGGAGGCAGTGGCTAGGTCCACTCTCTCCAGTGTGCTTTCTATGACATGTCTGGGGAAGTGAACTGAATTGAGAGGGAGCAGGACAGTCAAATTGCAATGCCATCACCCTGCTTCTTTACTTCGACGACTCAGCTGCTGTTTGGGAAATAAGAGTCTTTTAAGTCTAAGTGTCTCCTCAGGAGCTGTATACCCAGGTGACAGGTTGGGTGCTGACCTATATCTAGAGTTCTGGGCTTTATGAAGAAAGTTTTAACCTAGCATCTTATGACAGATTTCAGCCCATCCTTGAACTTGGATGGGGAAAAATACATTTTTATTTCAATAAAATTGGTTTCCTGTGTGATCCTATGTATTTCACTGAATGATTTTAAGAACATTCTGATGTTCTTCACCAGACAGCCAAAGGGGCCCAAGATTAAAAAAAAAGGTTAAGAAGTCCTGGGCTAGAATCTGATTGTCCAGGACTTCACCCCAAATATAAGCTCCTTGAAGGCGGGAGCTATGTCATTTTTGTCTTTTTGTAACTGCCACCTAGCACAGTGCTTGACATATAATAGGCATTTAATAAATGTTCATTGGTTTATTGATTGTTTGCTTGTATTTCAGGCATGGGTCATGTGCAGAGGCTAATGATCAATGGAGCACAGAGATGTGGCTGCCACAATGTTTTATTAGTTAGAGCTGGCTGGTTCAGATTTAAAGTTTGAGACGGTCATCTCCTCCTGGTACAGAACAATACAGAAAGAAAGAGGCCTGTTAGCCAGAACTGTCGGCAGCAAGCATAGTGTGGAAGGCTAAATTCTCCGTTTCCCAGCCCTGAACCACCCAGCAGCAGCCTTTCCAGAACAGTGAATCATCCACGCAGCTTGTAGAAAATTAAACATAATTTATGCTTTGCTAATTGAAATCAAATACAAAATTCAATCTCTTGTGGTTTGCAATGCTGACATTTAAATAGAAAAGAAAAAACGTTATTAACCCAACTCTCCTTCCGCAGGTGAGCTACACCCATCTAGCTAGGAAACAATTCCTTTCGTCAAGTGTCCCATTTTCAAAAAAAGGCAATTTGGGCTCAGCAGATCCCTTTAGGGACCACGGAAGATGAAACCAAAGTCAACAATGTGGGAAGCAGGACTTAACGATATAAAATTTTGTATTTCCTTTTGGAATGTGGATCTTTCAAAAATGTCTCCAAATGGATGCTTTAAAAATTAATAAATCTTCCTCTCCTTCCCTATATGACACCTCTGAAGAATGGCTTCCTATTCTTCTGCCTCTCTGAAGCTGAGAGAGACCTTTCCAGGGCTATTTCCAAGGACAAGACATTTGGTAAAGATAGCTATATCCTCGAACCTTGCCTGTCACTAACAAGGTAATGGTTAGCCCTTGACCAGGGGACCTGATTTTTTTTAATCCTTTTCTGTTCAACACACAGAAAAAAAATAAATTGGGGGATTTTTTTCACTTCATCCAAACTCTGGGAAAGGCTCTGTGGAGTCACTAAGCACCTTGCTTCTCCCTGGACCACAGGGGTATAATCTAAATAAAGAAGAAATCCTTGGAAGGATAGGAAGGAAGAAGCAATACAAGTTACATGCACCCTGGGCCACGTTTTTAATCCCTGGGAGTCAAATCTAATACCTCAGCCTTATCACACCTGGCCCAGCATGGACTCTCTTCTAAAACTCTTTCTGTAGAAATCAAGATTGAAGGGAGGCTGAGGAGGCAAAGGAAGTAATGGTCTCAATAAACCATCTGGGTTCTCTCCTCTGGAACACTTAACCTGATTGCAAATGTATTATTTTTCCTTGTCTTGTAAAACAATGTTTTTCTAGGTAGGACAGACAGGTAGGCAGGAGGGAATTGGGCCAGATGTGGTGAGGGTACTGAGTTGACCCTACCACCAAACTGGAGTGCATCATAGGATTTCAAAATAGAAAGGGCTTAAGAAATGATCTAATGCAAATTCACATTTGGCAGAGGAGAAAGCCAAGGAGAAAGGATGTTATAGACAGTATTCCTCCCTTGGGTATGAGGAAAAAGCAGATGACCTCTTGGGGTCCTTCCAACTCAAAAGTTCTATACTATAGGTTCCAATTGGAGGAACCTCCAAGAAGGGGAGAAAAGGGCAGCTGGGATCTTGTATAAACAAATGCTCCCTGATACCTGTTACATATGGAACGTCCAGTTCCCCATTTACCATCTGGGCCAAGTGTTGAATACTACTGAAAGCCCAATTCTCCCTCTAAGGTAGGCTAACCCAGGCTAGATTTCTCTTCACTCCTTAACCACACCCCAAGTCTCAGAAGCTGACTTCTTTTGGGTCTCTTCCATTAGGGGATGATTTCACAAGAGCAAAAAATGGGTAGTGAGTGGGAAAGAGGAAGGAAGAAGGGACATAATCTTTTTTTATAATGGGCCATATGAGCACTAATAGTGCAAACTTCTTGACCCTGTTACTTTTACGGGGTTGTTTTTCTTTCAAATATTCACATACTACACATATTTTTTTATATCCTATCTATATCTTCTTTTTGGTAATAAAGGTGTTTCTATTGCCTTCAGTAGTATAGGAACTTTCTTGTCTGAAAAAATAATTCTCATTTATAAGGCTGTGTTTCAGTTGGATATACTGAATTAGGCACGAGTCCATTTTTTGTCAGAACTGCCTAGGACAGAAAAAGCCATGGCCTCAGGCTCTATCTTCCCCCTGAGCACGGCTCTGTAAAACATTCCCAAGAGCCTCCTTGCTTCTGCTGTATCCAGATCCATCAGGTGAAGCAGGTGTCAGGCCCCAAAAGAGAATGCAGCTGGGACTATCCAACCCCTTGGAGGGTGGATGCATGGTTATTGGAAACTAAGGAGACTAAAAGAAATGCTATCAGAACCCATTAATCAGGTTGCATTCCATTTTTATAACAACACAGTTTTCATTTAGCGGGAGAAATGACATTTTAATAACATCTGAGAAAAATTAAACTCATCCCCACTACATATTTTCAGTTTTACTGGAATGATTTCTGGTTTTGGCGGCCTGTGGAAAAGTGCTTTGTGTCAAATGCTGTGTTTTAATCGAATCAAGCTAATGGGAACAGACATTTTATTCAGCCACACCTGATGTGCACGTTCCTGTTCCTGGCCCGCCCCTCATAGTCTGACAAATGAAGTTAGCTCTTTTGCCTCTGACTATGGCCAGCTGGCTGCAGCTAGCTGGCCTGAGAGGCCCAGCTAGAACTGGCTTCTCCCCCTCCTCAAGCTACTTGGTGCCATTTGCCTCAATTCCAGTAGCTTTGAGGCCTGGGAGTTCCTGGAAGTGTACTCATACCCTATATAAACAGTGCCAGTTCCAGAGAATAAATGTGTCCCATGTCCCAGGCCCTTGAGAGAAAGGGGAGGGGAGAGGCAGAGGGGCATGCCTTGTGGGTTACAGGCTACAGCTGCCTGGCCCTGAGCAACAGATTAAGCAGGAGATTCAGAGAATCCTATCCAGAAGCAGCATGGAACACTGTCTTCCTGGGGAAATATGCTATTTTCCTCATCCCCAATCAAAAGAGGGTTGGACAGTCTTAGTTTTGCAACCACTTTAGGAATCTTGCAAGAACTGGGAGTCCACTCTGCTGCTTGCCAGTGGAACAATACAAGCAAGTTTGCTCAGGGAGGCCCCTGCCCTGAGAGGGCATGCTAAGCTTACCTCCCCATCTCACTGGAAGAAGAGGTCCTCCACCCTGAAAACTTTCTAGAAGCAATTCATGCTCTCTCCAATAGGTGGGGAGGAGGTGGCCCTGAGGAGCAGCCTGAGTGAGGGACACATCTCTTTTGTCCCAACATCAAGGATGAAGGGGATACACGAGAGGATTTGCAGTGGGAAACTGAAGACCTCTGGCACACTAGACTCACCTTCCCAGTCTCAGGGTCAGAGTTCCCCAGGGCCATTTGGTCTTTGCACAGACAGGTATGATCCCTCCTTCACCCCTCCTTATAAATGGCCCTTTGGAGCCTCAGGGGACTCCTAGTTAGAGGGGCTAATATGCCTGTGCAAAGAATAAGGAAATGAGGTCATTTGAAGGATAAGGAGCTGTCAAATACAGGGTGAATCAGACACCCTGGCAAGGGATAGGGTGGGGTTCTTCAAGCTAAATTTCTCCCCTGTTTTTTGCTAAGGATGTGTGTGTGTGGTGAGGGGGGAAGGATCTTCTTGATTGCCCTCATACTATACTGGCCAGTGACATTTACTAGCTAAGACCAAGGTGCTAGGTCTTGGCTGGAGTCAGGTTAATCATGTGCTGGCTGTAAAAAGCAGACGTTGTTTGCCTTTGGGGACTGTGCTGAAAGCAATCTCCCACTTACTCCTTCCCCAAGCTCTTCTGACTAGATAATGAACATACCAGAGTTGAGGGAGAACTGAAGGGAGAGAGACCCAAAAAGAAGACCTCCTAGCTGCTTGGACATTAAGTTTTCAGCTCTGCAGGGGCGGGAGCTCTGCAACCTGACCAACCAGTTGAGAGCTGCCTGGCTCCCAGGCTGTGGCCACAAGCCCTCTGGGGAGTTTCACATCTCAGACAGTGATTCACCTCAAACTATCAGATTGCTTTCCCCAGAATTTCTAGCCTCATTTGTCACTTTCCTCCTGTTCCCACTGGAAATCTTGACCTGTCATTTGGTAAAACATAACATTGAAGGGTCTGTAAAATTTCCGCAGTCTGTGGATCACATCTGGATCAATCCTGGGGTGAGTCCGCCCCTTGCTTTTGCCCAAGCACCTTGGGGCACTGCTGTCCTCTGGCTTCTTCAAACAAGGGAACCCCTTGGTTTTGTTGAAGTAGAAATGTTTCTCAGTCACCACCCGTTTGAGGCCTAGGAAATCCTGCACTTTGGCCATCTCCCCAGCAGGGTCCACAATAAGCCTCTCACCACTGACAAACAGGATCTGAGACAGGGGGAAATACTGAAGCCAATTTTCCAGGTGCAGGGCATAGATCCCAATGCGGATGGCACTCCAGGAGGCATCAATCAGCCCCAGGGTCCGGTTTTTGAAGGCCAGCACTTCAAAGGTTGGGATCTCTGGTTTCTTGGACAGGGTCTGTGTATAATCAGAGATTGCCCGAGTCACAGGGTTCCTCACAACCACAATCAGCTTGGTATCCTTAGCCATGGAGTGGATGCGTTTGGGAGCTTCATTGGTTACAAAGTAACTTGGAGTTTTCTCCATAGTTATCTGCCCCTCCAGGGTCTTGGGCATTACATTTCTGGAATAAAAAAGGGGAGAAAGTTGTTATTCCCACTTCATAATTTCCATTTTCCCCCTTCACCCAGCATATAGCCTTTGAGATGAAAGAATCACAGAGAGTGAAAGAAACTGATCCAAAATAGAATCCTAGAATTTTAAAACTGGAGAGGACTTTAAAACAGAGAATGTCAAACCTGTCTGACAGAACTTCTTGAGCACCAGACTCAATGATAACACCTCTGTTTTAGTCATCATGTTCACCTCCTGCCCATGGGAACTTTGGAACCTGCCCCTGGAACCACTCTGGGCTCTGATTGGTGAACTTTCAATTTCTCTTACCCAGAACCAAGGCACCACTTCACTAACTGAGCTCCAGACTATACCTCCTTGCTGGTGGCAACCCTTTCCCCTTTCCAACTTCCTTTTATATGTCATTTTCCTTCATTAGAATGTAAGCTCCTAGTGCCTAGCATGGTGCCAAACATATATTAAGTATATAATAAATGCTCACTCTATCTATCCACCTACCTACCTACCTACCTACCTACCTGTCTCTCATCTATTGAATTTCAGAGTTGTAAGGGACCTTAAAATACAGGAAATGGGATACTGGAGCTGGCAGGAAAATTAGAAGAAAAATGTCAGAGTTTGAAAGAACTTTGGAACATAAAATGCCAGGATATTGAACGTTGGAGCTGGAAGGAACCTGAGAACATGGGATTGTAGAGTTGTAAGGGAAACATAATGTTAGACCACAGTATTTATTGCTAGAAAGATCCTTAAAGAATACTTGGTCTAACTCCACCATTTGACAGAAGCCACTAAAGGTGAAATGACTTGCTTACACAGTTACACAGCAAACCAGTGGCAAAGCTGGGATTAAAACCTAGATCTCCTGACTTGCAAAGACCATTGCTTGTTCTTATGTTTACTTTTAAAAATTAAACTCTTTGGTAAGAGTTTCAAGAAATCAAAGGGATTTTGGCATCATTTATCCCCCTAATCAGAGCATGGTAAGTCTATCAGGTGTTAAAGCTGGGCTCAGTAACATATTATACAGTCAATTTGCCATAGGCATATGTAGACAAAAGTTAATTGACAATAAACCTGTACAATACCTGTCTGTACAGCAGGCCATCTGCTACCATTTGCTCAATTAAGTCTATTCACTTCTGAGCCCTGCACCAAAGTGGTACATTTAGGATTACACAAGACCTTTTTGTTATGATGACATGCTTTTAAATGTCTCAACTAATAAAACTTAATACGAAAGAAGATCCCCTAGCTTCTCCTACCATAATTAAATTTATTTACTATCTGGTGAGCGAGGAAAGAACGACTTTTCTTTTATCTCTAATTCGCATGCTCTGTCAATAATTAATTGCTACTGGGTATGAAGCTTCCTAAGTAAGCACTTTTATTAGGCAAAAGAAATTTGCCTAGCGGATAAATTAACATGTAGCTAGACTTTCTTTGAGAGGGTATAATAATTCTGTAACATGAAACTTTCTGATCAAAGCAACCATACCAACCAAAATCAGGATACCATGAATTGAAGAGATGGCTTCCTTCCAAATGATTCAGACTAATTGCATATCCGTTAAATTGTTTTTGTCTTCATTTGTTTTTATTTTTGTTTAAGAAAATTTCACATAATGAAAATGAGAAAAGATGCAGAATAATATCCTCATTTTGTCAAAGGGTTAACAAAGGCACATGCTGGGGAGCAGAACATAATGTAAAGAGTGTTAAATATGGATTTTGAAGAGCTTAGCTCAAATCCTGTCTTTATCACTGATTCCCTGTGTGCCCTTGGGCAAGTAACAACCTCTCTGGGCTACAGACTTCTCACCTGCAAAATGAGGGAATCAGCCTAGTTGATCTTTATAATTCTTTTATATCTAAAATACTACAAAAATGCTGTGATCCTATAATCCAGAGTAATTGAATGAGTGCTGAACTTGGAGTCAAGAGACCTGGATTCAAATCCAAGCTTTTAAACTTAATAGCCACGGGCTCATAGGAAACTCATTTCATCACACTGAGTGTCTCAGTTCCCCCATCTGTGAAATGGTAAATAATCTTTAAACTAAACTACCTCCCATGATGATTGTGAGGAAAGCCCTTTGTAAACTTGAAAGTGATAAATGACTGTTATTAATTTATTGTTAGTAAGGCTAAGACCAACATTTGAGTCACCTAGCTCCTACTAAGGCAAGGATATTGGACTAGATAAAGGCAAGGACATTGGACTAGATAAAGTCTTGGGCCTTTCCTTTCTAATTCTAAGAGCCTATGATTCTAGTTCAGTGCAAAGGTTCAAAATGGATGAATTATCATTAAGAAAAGGTTCCATTTGGAAAACTGATGCACTGACTTGTTTCCCACCTTAAGGGTTTTTTTTTCTTTTACAAAATAAGAGTATTTTAAGTTCCAACATGTTCACTAACAGGTTAAAGACCAAAAAAATGGTTTTTTTTGTTCAATAGAGTAAACTGAATTTACTTCAGCCTAGGGGTTCAGAGAAGGAGCAGTAGCAATCATTCTAAATTTTTGGATTTAGGCCAGTTTGGTAAAACAGAAAATGAGTGAGACTGGACAAATGAAGAAATGAATTCTAGTTTCAGCTCTACCACTTTCTGTTCCGTGTGACCTTGGGCAAGTCACTTTGAACCTCACTTTCCTCATTTGTAAAATAGAGATAATAATACCTCCCCTGCTTCCTTTGGAGGACCGTTCTGATAAGCACATGCTTGTGAATGGGCTATTAAGCCTACAAAGTTCTATACCCACATACGGGCATATTGTTATCATTCATGTTGTTGTCAGTTAAGTAGAGGGATGAGACACTGTTAATGATAATTATAGTATATAACGTTGCATAATAAATATGTTAGAGAATTATAGTCTTCTGTTTCCATTGAAAAAGAAATGAAAGGGGCAAGTTTTATGATACCTTAAAATCAAGATTGACTTTAAAACCTGTGTAGGAGCTCTCCTTGGTACCTCTCAATAGTAGCTGTGTCATGAATGCATATTAACTCTGAGGCTAGTATAGGATGAAACAATCAACCAACTAATGAATTAAGAGTATAGTCTTGGTGCTATCACATACTGCATAATGGTCAGCAAGTCACTTCTTTATTTTTAAATAAAAAAATCTTAAATTATCAAACACTTTTTTTTCTCAACACCAATCCCTCTCCTCCCCCGCCCTGAAAAACAAAACCTGTATAACAAAGAAGCATAGTCAAGACAAACAAATTGCCATTTGTCCATGTCCACAAATGTAAATTTCAGTCTATATATTAGTCCATCATCTCTATGTCAGGAGGTAGGTAGCATTTTTCATCAATACTCTTCTGTAATTATAGTAAATCATTGCATTAATCAAGGTTCTTAAGTCTTTCAAAATGGTTCCTTTTTGGAATGTTGATGTTATATACTATATAATAGTTTTCTAGCTCTACTGACTTCACCCTGCATCAGTTCACACAATTTCTCTAAGTTTTCTCTGAAACAAGCTCTCTTTCCATATGTCTACATAGCACAATTGCCTCATCCACTCCTTGATAGATGGGCAATTCATTATTTCCTAATTATTTGCCATTATGAAAAGAGTTCCTATAAGTATTTCTTGTGCACATGGGAACTTTGGCTCTTTGTTGATCTCTATGAGGTATAGACCTAATAATGGTATTACTGGGTCAAAAGATATGCAGTTTAGTAATTTGGAGGCATTGTTCCAAATTGTTTTCCAGAACGTCTGGGCCAATTTACAATTCCACCAATGTCCATGTGTTCCTGTTTTCCTGCAACACTTTCAACATGTGACAACTTTTTTTTGTTAACTTTGCCTGCCTGATGGGTGTGAGGTGAAATCTCAGTGTTGTTTAATTTGCATTTCTCTAATTATTACTGACTTGGAGAGTTTGTTCATATAGTTAAAGACATGACAGATTTCATCCCTTGAAAACTGCCTTTTCATATGTTTTAACCCTTTATCAATTGGTGAATAACTGACTTTCTTATAAATTTGAATCAGTTCCTTATATATCTTGGAAATGAGACCCTAATGAGAAAATTTGTTGCAAATATTTCTCCCACTTAACTCCCTTCTAAGGTCAGATATACTGAATCTGTTTGTGCAAAATCTTTTACATTTTGTGCTCAAAATTGTTTATTTTATCTTCTTTGCTCCTCTACTGCCAATGTTTGGTCATTAACTTTGATTCTATCCATAGATCTGAAAGGTAATTTCATCCCTGTTCCCCTAATCAGTTTATGAGGTCACCCTTTATGTATAGGTCATATATTGTTTTGGAGCTTATCTTGGTACATGGTGTGAGGTGTTGATCTAAACTTAGTTTCTGCCAGAACATGCCTAGTTTTCCCTGTTGATTTTGTCAAATAGTGAGTCCTGACACCAACAACTGGGGTCTTTGGGTTTACAAAATACTAGGTTTCTACGTTCATTTGCTTCACTGTATTGTGTACTTAATCTGCTGCTCTGATAGACCTCTATTTTTTTAACCAGTGCCAAACTGCTTTGATGGATATCGTCTTGTAGTTTGACATATGGCACAATTAGACTTCCTTCCAACTATTTAATAATTATTTTCCTCAAGATTCTTGACCTTTTGTTCCTCCAGATTAATTCCATGATTATTTTTTTTAATTCTATAAAATTCTGTTTGATCAGCAGGGCAATGAATAAGTAAATTAATGTTTATAGTGTTTTCATTTGTATTGTATTGGTTTGGCCTACTTATGAGCAAGTAATACTTTTCCAATTATTTATGTCTGTCTTTATTTCCCTAAATAGTATTTTATGTTATTAATATAGCTCTTGTGTGTATCTTAGTATATCCCCAAATATTAATAAATTCTGTAGTTATTTTAAATCAAATTTCTTTCTATGTTTTTCCACTGGGTATTGATAATATACATAAATACTAATTCATGTGGATTTAATATAAAAGAAACTTGACATTAATTCATATAAGTGGCAAAATTTAAATCCTGCACCTTTGCTAGTCATTTATTTCAAAAAATTTTAATTGACTTTCTAGGGTTTTCTAAATGTGTCACCATATCATCTGCAAAAAAGCAATAATTTTGTGTCCTATTTGTCTATGCATATTTATTGAATTTGCTTTTCTTCTCTTATTGCCACAGCCATCGTTTCTAGGACTGTATTCAATAGTAGTGACAGTGGACTTCCTTGCTTTACCTGGGACCTCTTGTGAAAGACTTTAATTTATCACCAATACTTATAATATTGGCTCTTGATTCTAGATATAAATCATTTACTATGTTAAGGAAAGATCCATGTATTTTTATATTTTCTGGTAGGTTTCAGTTTCTTCATTTATAAGACAAAGGTATTAGATTGGAAAACTTTTCAATCCTTTCCAACTCAAATATTCCAATTTCTATGTACGAATATCCCATGCCCTTTGGGAAGGCAACATGGTATAGTGGAAAGACTGTCTGTCTTGGAATCAGTAAAGATCTGGGTTTAAATCCTCTCTCTAACACTAGTTGCTTGCTCATAGGTTAAGCTCTCTGAGTCTCTGTTCTTCCATCTATAAAATGAAGATAATGACATCTGTAATATTTAGCTCACAAGGTTCTTGGAAGAAGTGAATGGAGTGATGTATATAAAGCACTTTGAAAACCTTAAACCTTTTAAATCCATAAAAATGTTAGCAATTATTATTATCATTCCTTTCAGCTCCAACCTTCTATATTATAAGGTCCCTTCTACATCTAGTATTCTGTGCTCTATATTCTATGGTACCTTCTGACTCTGACATTTTATGATACTATTATTTTATTTATTGGATGTCTACTATATGCGTAATTTCTAAAGGGAAAGATAATGGAATCTAGGATTCAGCTGAGGAAGACATAAGGGAATATGAAATCCCAAAAGGGGTTAGGCTGCTTTGTAAACATCTGCTAAGTCATTAGATGAAATTCAAGCTCATATTTTTAAGACCAGGTGCATGTTTCACCCAGTGATTCCAAGTGATTAATTCAGATGTAACCACCAAATCAAAAATGGGAAATGCCTCTTTTTTTCCCTGAGACTGACCCAGAATCCAGAGTTACCAATTTGTCAGGAATGAACCATTGCTCCCTGCTCTAAGTCAACAGAATCTTGGGCCAGATCTCATTGGAGGCTTACTCCTCTGTGTGTGATCTGCTAGATCCGGTCATGTCCCCAGCTAACTCCCACAACCTACAAAGACCAGCGAAGACCTCTGCCTTCTATAAAGACAAAACAAATGTAAATCCTACAAGAAGAACTGCCAGGAACATGCATGAATTAAAAAAAAAAAAGAAATGCAGGTGAGAATCTGAGTTCAGGAATTCTCTAGAGTCTTTAATTTTGTCTCAATATTCCATCTACAAAATGTATCACAATGATGTTGTTACAGGTGTAGGCTCCATCACTACAAAATGGTCAAACTTCCTTAGAGCACCAGTGTGAGTATATCTATGTGCTTTTCAATTACTTTCCCTGCAGCAGTGAGAGGGGTAGGTAGTTCTGCCTCTATCATGATTGGCTATTGCTCTTTGACTTGAAAGCTCACTTCACTCACACCGTCATAGACCCATAGATTTAGAGCTAGAAGTGACCTAAGAGATCTTCTCTTTCACCTGATAGATTAGGAAACTGAGGCTCAGAGAACTTAAGAGCCTTAATTAACACACTAATTGTAACAGGCAGAGTCAGCACTTGAACCTCAGGACTGCCCCTCATAAAATGTGGTTCCTATGACTGGATAAAATACTTCCAGAAATGACCTAGTCATTATAGACTATGGTGAGACTAGGTTGATCTCGACATAATACTTCAGTTAATTCAGTCTAAGACTGTGTCATTTTCCACCCTCTTATTGCTGATCTTATAGCCAAGTCAAACCTTAGGTCTTTTTCTAATGAATTTATGTTGACCCATACCTCACCTTTTCTTTATTCCATACTTGGACACTAGACTTTTCTTAGGATGCTATTTGCCAGAGCTAAGAATTGAGTATAGTGGGTACACACACACACACACACACACACACACACACACACACACTTACATGTATAGTATGGTTACATTGACCCTCACCCTTTTACCCTTTTTTTCTTTTTTCTTTTTTTTTTTGGAGGAGGGAAGGCAGGGCAATTGGGGTTAAGTGACTTGCCCAAGGTCACAGCTAGTAAGTGCGTCAAGTGTCTGAGACTGAATTTGAACTCAGGTCCTCTTCACTCCAGAGCCAGTTCTCTACTCACTGTGCCACCTAGCTACCCCCATTAAAGACCTTTTCAACCACCACTGTGCTAGACAATATTCCTGGTGGATGACATAAGGCTGCTTGATGGTAAGCAGCTAAACCCTTTGCAATTTGGTTTCTGAACTGACCACTCAAATGGATTGATTTCACTAAGGTTAGCAACGGTCTCCTAATTACCAAATCCTTTCTCAGTCCTCTTCTTTCTTGACCTTTATGCAAATTTTGACACTGTTGACCAGACCCTCCTCCTAGACACTCTCTTCTCTTCCTAACCTGGCTCCCTTCCTAGCTTTCCTGTCTTTTAGCATACTACTCCACTCCAAGTCCCCTTCTGTGTTTGAGCCATGCTGATAGACTTCCTTTTTCTCACACATGATCCACCTCCTGTCTCTCTGCATTTGCAACAGCTGTTCCCTCTTCTCTCATCACCACCACCCCAAATGCTCTCTTTCCCAACCTCTAACTCTTGGAATTCCTGTTACATTTAAGATTCACCTCAAGTATCACTTCCTGCACACAGCCTTTCCTGCTCCTCCCAGCTACTTGTGCCTTCTATCCTAAGGCCACTTTTCACTCGCTCCTTATTTATCTTATACATACTGATATAAGTATATGATATCTACCTCATTAGAATTTAAGGCCCTTCAGGACAGAGGCTATGCACATGTGAGTGTGTGGTGGAAGATAAATAGAATTTAAGACAAACCTGCTAAGGTATATTACCATAACCCAACATCCCCTTCTGTCTTTGATGTAGGCATTTAGCTTGACCTATAAAAATCAGCAACAGGGACACTTCTGATACTAGTGACCTGACACTTATTAGTCATCTCAGCCTCATTAAACCAATTTCCTGCAAGAGAAACTGTTTTTTTTTCTAACAGGCATGAAATGCAACTAAAGGAATTTCCTCATGCAGTGTTATGGGATCCCATCCTTTTATGCCCTGTATGAGTTTTCACATTTTCCTGAGAATCTGTCCTTTCAGGATCGTCCCAGTGAGGTGTATCTTGTCTATGTGTTCCCATAAAATAGCGACAGGCTTTCTGATAGTATGCTTATCCATAGAGAGTGGGAAAGAACCACAGAACTGGACCAAGTAGGACAGATTTCTGAGATGTTTTGACAACTGGTGAAAACTAGATGCAAACTAAGCAGATTTTCCTACTGTCTGGGAGTGTATCTCAAAGGCACTACCTGTTGTCTTTCAAGTAATGATGCCTGAGGGAAAAAGCCAGTACCTTTGCAAATGTCTTCTGTTTCTTTTTAGGGCCTAGAATGCTAACCATGGGACTATGGTCATTCATTCAATAAGGCTGTCTGAAAAATGCATTTCCAATCACCTCTTTGGAACTTCCATCATCTAATAGCTATCTCTGGCATTCTGAGTATCTTTACCTGTCCTGAAATCAGCTGCCTGGGGCAATAATAACTCCCAACAGGTGAGGCAGAAAGGTTCTATATTTGTTGGATGCCCCTGGCTTTGGGCTTCATGGCATAAAGGCTGAAAAACATCAAGTAGCAGTCACCTTGAGACATGGGGTTACCCTGGTTGTTTGGCCCCATATAGCAAGCCAACTATGTTTGGGTTCTGAGTAACAATATTTTTTGGGAAACTGCACTTTAATATAACCATATGGTGTGAGAACAATGTGTCTGGGCTTGGAACAGCTTTTCAACAGTATCTTGGGTGCTCATCACAAGTATGACACTAGCATCAGTACCTTGGCCAGAAGCAAACAACCATTGCATGGGATTACTCAGCTGATATCACAGCCTTGCATGTTTATTAGACATTGTCCAACTAGCTTTAACATCATCTTGTATGTATGACTGTGCTAATTACAATCTGCTATTAGCAACCTTAATATGTATTACATTTATACATTTTGGTGTTATTATCTTCTGAATAGAATCTTGTGGTCTAAATAGACATGGAGTCGGGAGGTCTAGGTTCTCATCACAGTTCTGCCATTTACTAGCTGTATCATCTTGGGAAGATCACTTGTCCTCTCGGGGATACACATATATTCTCTTTTATGTGAAGGAGCTGTACTAGCTGGCCTCCAAGGTCCTTTGCAGCTCAAACATTCTATAATCTATCACTTGCCACCGAAAGTCCAGAAGCCCTAGAAATTCTAGCAGAATCTAGTTATGCAGTACAATTTGTGATATTCCTCTCTAGGGCCCCCTCAAGCGCAGCAAATGGACAATATCATGAATATCAAGGGGGAGAGTGATCATGAATATTAGACATGAAGTGGCTATTCTAAATTGAAGGGTCAATGGCACATATTGCCCTTGGTCTGTCTGAATTAAAGGGACATGGGGCATCTTTAACTTCCCCAAATGCATTATCCAGTTGAACAAATGGTGCATAAATTAGCAATTTTCTTTCTCAAAGACTCCTGATGAAACGGATTCCAAGGAGAGGGTAGGGGGAGTGATTAATACAGGGGAAGAGTGCAGGGGGTCCCCAATCTTAGTCTCAGCACACCTACCATTTGCCCCTACTGGAAACCTATCAAAAAATCAGGATTAATAAGATATTTGTAAAATGCTGAGGCATATTTTAGTTGTAATTTTAGGAGTCCTTTAAATATCTCTAAAGGTCAAAGGGGAAACAGACAGAAAATATTCATAATTTAAATGTGCATCTGGGGAGGAGGGAGCTAGAGTGAATTGGGCTGCATTCCTCTAAGCATCTATAATTGCTAAGAAATTTCCCTTTAGATCCAGAGAAATCTGTCATTCTGTAACAATACCTTACTGGCCCAACTTCTGCCCTCTGAATCTACGCATACGGCTAGATAGGAATATGGGACAGCTAGATAGTGGATAGAGTGCCAGGTCTGGAGTCAGGAAGACTCATCTTGGTGAGTTCAAATCCAGCCTCAGACACTTACTAGCAGTGTGACCAAAATGAGCTGGAGAAGAAAATGGCAAACCACTCCAGTATCTCTGCCAAGAAAATCCCAGAAAGGATCACAAAGAATTGGACATGACTGAAAACCAACTGAACAACAAATCAATTCATATGAAAAAGATCTGGCAGTTCTAGTAGACCATAGGTTTATACAATAGCTAACATTTCTATAGCACTTAAAGTCATTAAATCATTCAAAGAAGAGTGCCCAACCAGAACCCTCCTCAGATGATAACACTGATAATGCTAATAACTTCTCACAACTACACAGTATTTTGTTGCTTACTGAATGCTTTCCTCATAATAAGCCTAGGAGATGGGTAGTATATTGTTATTCACATTTTATGGAGGAAGAAGATGAAACTCAGAACATTTAAGTGACTTGCACACAGGCACACAGGAAGTAAGTAATGGATAATGTCTCCAAAACCAGACCTCCTTATTTCCAGTCCAATATCCCCATCTTTGGCTATAATAAACACCTTAAAAGTTTTTTAATGATGAGAAATAAGTATCATCCAAAATAAATTCTTTACCCTGACCAGAATATTTATCTCAGCAGTTTTTATAGCTATAAAGAACAGGCAACAAAGTAGATGCCCATCAATTGGGAGAATGGCTATACAAGTCATGGTACATGAATGTAGTGAGATATTATGGGGCTATAAGAAAGGATGATTATGACGAATGCTGAGAATTTTCAGAAGAATTGTATGACTGGTGAAGAGCAAAGTAAGAAGAACCAGGAAAACAATATTTACAATGTCTATGACATAAAGGGAAAGAACAAAAATTGTAACAAAACATTCAGAACTGAACACTGTGAAATGATGATGATCAAGTGCAGCCCTTCCAAAAGAGATATGAGAAAGTACTTCCCTTGTTTCTTTGCTAAAGTGGACAACTATGGGTGTGAAACATTTCATCTATATCTACACATACACATATATGTACATATATAAATACTATACACACATACACACATATTATGTGTCATATACACATATATACATATCATAATATATCCACACACATATATACATATATGTATATGATATATATCTATGTATATATATATATGTATGTAGTGATCTAAACACACACAACAATAATTTTTTAAAAACCCAAGGTTTGGTGGAGCTGTGAATTAGGCCAATGATTCTGGAGAGCAATTTGAAACCATACCCTAAAGGTTACTAAACTGTGTATAACCTTTTACCCAATTATGCTACTAGTAGGCTTATACTCCAAAGAGATCAAAGAAAGAGGAAAAGTACCCATTTGTTTAGAAATATTTATAGCATCTCTTTTCATAGCAGCCCCAAAATGGAAAGTAAGGAGGTACTTGCCTATTGGGGAATGACTGAGCAAATTATGATATATGAATGTAATGCAATATTATTGTGACATAAGAAAGAACCAAATGGACAGTTTCAGAGGAAACTGAGAAGACCTGTATGAACCGATGCAAAATGAAGTGAATTGAATTGAGTAGAATTGGGAGAAAATTTTACACAATTTCAACATTATAGAGAGAAATAACTTTAAACAATTTTAGAACTCTGATTAAGGCAATGATAAACCATGAGTCCAAAGGACTGAAGATGAATCATGTCACCTACCTCTTGCCAGAGAAGTAGATTTAAAACCCAAAATGACACACATATTTTTGGACATGGACAATTGGGAAAATTTGTTTTCCTGGATTATATGTGTTTAGTGAGAGATTTTTTAAATCTTCGTTTGGGAGCAATAGAGGAACAGAAGGAAAAGATAATAAATGTTCATGAAATAGTATAAAACTAGATTCTCTAGGGCCATGTCAGTAAAGTGAAGTCTCTAGAAAGGCTTTAAGTATGGGCCTAATGATGGAGTCCTTGTCTATGATGCAGACACCAGCTTAGTTAAATGCAAGAGGTCCATCATCAGAAGGTTAATGAATTCTTTGGGCCACATATATTCATGAAGATCATCTTCAAATATATGAAAGGGCCACGCTCTCATTCATATAGAGAGTCCCATCACTGGTGAATCTTTTGAAGAAAGAGGAAAATGAAGAAGTGGTTGAATGAAAAGGAGGAAGAGGAAGGAGAAGGGGATAATGACGATGAATGACTAAGATCTCAAATTACAGAGGAGTTAATCAATCAACAACCATTTACTGAACACCTACTAAGGGGCAGAGCCCTGTGCTAGTTAATGTGGCGAATACAGAAAGTGTAAATAAGAAAGGATGCCTTACTTTAAGATGCTTATGTTCTCACTGTAGAGACAAGATGTGTGTGCTATAAAATAATAATAATAATGATAATAATATAAGTATTGTATCTTATACTGAAAGAAGCATAGATTAGGGGTGGGGCTCTAATTAGATACCTGGTGATGGTAGCATCATCAGCTTCTGGATATCTCCAGATCCCTGTCACCACCTGTGAAATGCAGATGCCCTAGGTACAGGAATCTTTGGCTATGGATATGGAAATATAGACTTCTTTGCAACTGCATTTGTTGGCATCTTTTATATTGATGAGAAATTTGAGACCCATCCTTAAGAAACTTTCTTTTGAAAAGAGTATTCTTTGGCAAAAAGTCTTATTATATTATTGTGGCTGCCTTCTCTATCGTGCAAATTGGGCCCTTGTCACAAAATGTCTTTTGATGGATCATCCAGGAGGGGAGAAGCCACTGAACTAGATAATAATACTTTCACGCCATGCCTTTCCATTACAGTTGGCTTTGTAGCAACAGGAGGAAACACAAGCGCGTGCTTACACACACACACACACACCCACACACACACACATGCATGCAAGAAAATAAAAGGAAGGACCCTTTTATGGTATTTGACTAGAGCACATTAAGGCAACCTTTTTATCAATCTGAAGCAGTGGGAATGGTTTTCTTTTCTTTTTTTAAACTGTTTTGACTATCCTGAGAGTCAAAAGGCCTGAGTTCTAGTGATGTTACTACTACTAACCAGCTATGTGACATTAAGCAAGTGATATAAATTCTCTGGGCTTTAACTTCCTCACTTGTAAAAATCAGGAGGTTCAGTCAGATGACCTTCGAATTGTCTTCTAGCTGTTACAGTCTCTGATCCATGTTCTGAGGACCTTTCTTGCTCCAACCCACGTTTTCTATTGTAAAAGCTGTTGTTCTACCTCTAACATTTTATCTTCTAAGGTCTTTTCAGTGCTAACATTCTACCTTCTAAGGTTCCTTTTGACTCTGGTATTTCATAGTTCTGCTCATTCTACCTAAAGGAAAAAAAAACCATCCTGTCATTTTGTGACTGATTGCCAAGTTGTATTAATTCCAGGAGAGAGGGACTAGGAGCTGGAGTTGCATCATAAAGAATTTCTACAACTTGGCCTTTGGTCAAGGCCCATAGATATAGGGGAGAATGTGGCTGAAGCAAACTACCTAGGAGAGAAAGTTGTTGCAAACACAGTGCTCTTCATGTAGTCAGAATGTAATAAATATCTCTGTTAAAAAAATCAAAATAAAACTAGGCTCTCTAGCGCTGGGTGAATTCAAAACCCATTGCTTTGGGCTGTAATCTCTGGCATCATGGACTGACCCTGGCTCAGGGAAGTATTATCCATTTCTGCTGTCTCTAATCATTGACATCTAAGACCTAACATAGAATTTCTACTTGACCCAGGATGTGCTTCTGGTTTTTTTTTTCAACTCGGTAGTTAGATTGTACAGTGGATAGAGCTCTGGTGCTGAAGTCAGAAAGACCCAAGTTCAAATCCAGCCTCATACACTTAATATCTGAGTGACTTAGGATGAGTCTGCCTCAGATCCCTTAACTGTAAAATGGTGCTAATAATAACACCCATATCACAGATTGGTGTGAGGATCCAATGAGATATTTGTAAAGAGCTTAGAATGGTTCCTGGCACATCATAGGTGCTTAATAAGTGCTTATTCCTTCCCCTCCTTCAACTCCATAAGTCATATGTATATTGTTATATATTGGTGCCATGGTTTATCCTGCCAAAATTTGTTAGTGAATTTTGATCTGGCAGGTCAAAAAACAGGCATTTGTTAAATGCTTATTATGTGCCAGCCACTCAGCTAAATGCTGAGGGAGACAAAGAAAGGCACAAACAACCCTTGTCCTCAAGGAGCTTACATTCTAATGGAGGTGAGAACTTGTAAATAAGTAAATATATTTCTCCCTCTCTCCCTCTTTGTGTGTGTGTAATAGTAAGAAGAGTGGGACTTTTTTACAGTTTTCTCTTTTGGGAATGCTAAGGTAATCAGGTACCTTTGAGTCTTGCCTTTCAAATATAATGGCAAGCAAAGTGGGACTTTTTGTTGGTTTTTTGTTTGAGTGTTTCTGAGTACTGAGGTAACCAAGTGCCTTTGATGAGTCTTGTCTTTGTTTCTTTAATTGAATCACGAGTGTTTGATAACTTTCTTAAGAAACAAGAAAGCCTAGTTCACATGGGTTTGAGTCCCATGGTTGTGATGCCCTTTGACCCTGAGAAGGGTATGTAAATCTGAGGTTGGCACTTTGTTTTGAGGCTCTCACTCACTGGAAGAGTGTTGTGTGATTTGGCCAGGTGAGACTCAGCTGTCGCTGAGCCCCCCAGCTTTGAAAACCCAGATATTGGTGCTTCTCTCTCTGGTAACTATATGTATTGCTAGTTAGATGGTTAGACCGTTAGAAGCCTGTCTACTGATTTGTGTTTATTTGCTCTGTTTATATAATGTATGCTTGTAATTTCTGTTCGTATTCTCTCTGAAGTTCAGGGTGCTGGCTTTTCCCCCTGAACTAGGTGAATGGTATAGGTATGTTTAATTAAAGTAAAATTGTTAACCCTTTAAAGTTGCTTTCCTTAGAAAAGCAGATCAAAGAACCCGTGCTAGTAGCCCTCCTGTGTGCTCTTGTAGTTGGTCTTTCACCTCCACAGCAGCTGCTAGCAATTTTGATGTTACAGTGTATCTCCCTCCCTCTTTCTTTCTCCCTCCATCTCTCTCTCCCCTCTCGTCTCTCTCTCTCTCTCTCTCTCTCTCTCTCTCTCTCTCTCTCTCTCTCTCTCTCTCTCTCTCTCTCTCTCATCTTTAGTAGCCAGAACCCCACACCTGCCATGGTGGGGAAACTCCTTCTATACTCCCTCTCCCATTCTCACTGGTTGGCCTAGTGTTTTTTTGGTTTTTTTTTTTTTTGTATATTGCAATCCTGTAAGATTTCCTAGGACTAAGTGTGGATACTCGCTTTTCTTCCCTTAGGGGTCCCAAGACTTTTCAAAAGCACTTTATTAGTTCTCGAAAGAATTAAGGTAAAAGAAAGCAAACTTTTAGAACACAGAATTTTCAACGTAAAAAGCCTAGAAACCTTATTTTAATATTTAGTATGAAGTGTGGCACAGTGGAAAGAGCAGTGGTTTGGGAGCCAGAGTTCAAAGTTCATTTCTGTTATTTATCATTTGTGCGACCTTGAGCAAGTCACTTAACATCTGTGGGGATGAGTTTTCTCATCTATAAAATTATGCTGGGGTTGTGGGGAGGGTGGCGCTAAACCTGATTATCTCTAAGGTCTCTTTGGGTCCTAGAGTCATGAGCCTGCATTTGTACTTTAAGCCTGGAGACCAACAAAAGCCTAGAAAATGATCACTAGAGATGTGATTCTGAGTGAAAAGACAGAAAATTCACAAATGAATTGTAGTTGAAGCAGTGAGGTTTCCGAAAGAGCTCTGGACTTGGTTAAATCCAAAACGGGGAAAATTTTTGCATTGCCTACCTCATAGAGTTATCAGGGGTGATGGGGGGAGATATGGATTTTTAAATCTTACAGCTCTATTGAAATGTGAGTTATCACTGAAAATGAAGATCAAACTGCTCAGCCCAGCTAGCATTCAATTTTCAACAAATCTAGTGCTGGCCTACATTTTATCTGTAAAGTGAGAGGGTTACAATAGATGGGCACCAAGGTCTCTTCCAGCTCTATATCTGTGATCTCATTATTTCCAACCTTATATCATGTCAATCTACCATGCAAATCTCTTCCAGACAGAGCTGTCTCCTCATAGTTCCCTTCACACAATGCCTAACCCTGTGCCTTGTTGGCATTCATAAAATCTAATGTTGATAAGGACCTGATAGACCTTGAGTCAAATTTTTCCATTTTACAGATGAGAACATTGAGACACAGGAAGCTAAAGTGACTTGCTAAAGGTTATGCAGGTAGTAAGTAAACAGAGCTGAGATTTAAACCCAAGTCCTCTGACTGTAAAACTGGCTTTCTTGCCACTAAGCTACACCACCTTATCCCATCCTCCCTGCCCCAACTGTAATATCCTTCTCTTTTTCTCAGTTTATCCCTATCCTATTCATATTATTTTAGTCCCAGTCCCAGCCCACAGAAATATCTCCAAAACACCTTCTGATATTCTACACTATCAGAGAGACATCATCTGTTATGAATAGAGCACTAGACTTGGAGTCTAGTCCAAGAAGAGCTGCGTTGAAATCCTGTCTCAGGTACTTACTAGCTGTGTGACCTTGGACAAATCACTTAATTTCTTCAGCTTCCATTCCCTCATTTGTGAAAGGAAGTCACTGTTCTCACCTACCTCACAAGATTGTTGTGAGAATAAAATCAAATAGTACAAATGAAGCATTTTGCAAACCATAGAGCACTATGTAAATCAGCTGGCAGCATCTTGGATGGTGACATAGTTAATATGAATTACATCATTTATGCACACAGTGAAGATGGGTTATTAACAATGCTAGGACTGAAATTCTAAGGGTGTTTTGAAGGACTAAGCTTTGTCAATTGACACAGAATATTTTTTTAATCTATGAGGAAAGAAAATAGATATAATAGGATTGAATTTTTATCTAAAGTTAAAATCATAACATTTATTGGTAATTATTAGTGCTTAAAGTACATTTCTAGTGTTTAAAAAATTATAGTAAATTATAGAAAAATTGCCAAAAAATTTTGTATCAGTTGATGCCCTTAATCCTTCTAGTGTTTGTGATGAATATAATAACAACACTACTGGTTACCTAGACCAGAGGTATTAAACATGGCAATTCAGCCTGCAATACTCCTAAGTGCCCCATCAACCAGATTAATATACTTGGAAAATATTTAACAAAATGAACAAGAAACAATAAAATATAGATAATGTTGTTGTATGGATTTTCTAAGTCCATATACATTTGCAGGCATCTTTATACAGTTATTTCTTCCATATCATGGGAGTTAGGGGTACAGCAGTTCCACAATCTGGAAAATCTGGGTAAAATGTTTTATCCCTCCCTTTGTACCAGAGAAGAAGTCCAAATTATATATTTTATGCGTTCCTGAGTTTCTAAACTTTTTCTGTGTCATCTGCTGGCCTTTGAGTGTCATCTGTGGCTTCTACAAAACTCTCAAAATTCCCATTTAATTTCTTATGCTGACTCACAACATATTGAAACCATGATGGGGAAAGTCACAATGTGGAAGGGATAACTGTATGTAGTTTAGTGGCTCCCTTTTTTATTTAAGTTTGACACCACTAATCTACCCCACCAATCCTGTTTACTGGTCATCTTTATTAGCTACTCCACCATAAGTCATCTATATACTAAATAACTCCTGATCACCCACCCTAACAGCAGCTGCTCCCACCATCAACTTCTGTACAAGTCAACTAGAGACAATTCTGACCCTTGTGCCCCTTCCCATCAGCCTCATGGTCTTTGATTTTCACTTACACAGCACCTGATCCTGGCCAAGGAGTTCATCCTGAACTTCTCTCTCTGATTTTTTATTCATACAAACATAAAATGCTTTCCAAGACAGAACTTCAAAGACAGCAGTACTTCTAAAGGCCAGGTGCAACAATTAAGTGACAATTAAGGACACCCTCCCCAGACGGTTTGCACAAAAGTATTCAGTGCTTCTTGTCTAACAGGTACTGACAGGTGAGGGTCCCTCTTGGGAGAAAGCTCTCTAGTTCACTCTTCTTCCTACATCTCCCCCAGCTGTGCTTCTGCCTGTCACCCTCTCCAGGATGCTGCCAACATTCTCCTCACCTTGATCCTGCCACTGTTCAAACCCCTCCCCTCATCTGTTCTCCTGCTCTGCCAGCCTGGGCTTCTTCCTCATTCTGCAAAGCATGGACATTTTCTAACCTCCAAGGGGGCAGGCGGGGAAAGAAGACTCTGACAGGTCTGTGAACATTTTACAGGCTTATGATTCTTGGATCCTAGGATGTAGAGTTGGAAGGGACGTCTGAAAGCATTTTGTTTAATCCCTTGCTTTTATAGAGGGTGAAACTGAGGTTGAGAGAAGAGAGGAGTAGAGATTGGCTCAAGGGGACACAACGTATTAGTGGCAGAATCTCTCAGTTTATGCTACATTGCTAAGATACTAAAATCAGAAGATCACTGGATTTGGAGACCATCTCTGAGTCCCAATTTTTTTGCTTTCTATATGTAGGACCCTAAGCCCATCACTTCCCCTTTCTGGGCCTCAGTATTCTCATCTGTAAGAGGGAATAATATTAACTGTACAACTTACTTCAAAAGGCTTTTATTTTCTCCAAAAGGTAATTTATTCATTTTATTAATAAGGCCAGCATGTTTATTAATAAAAAGGATGGTCATTTGGAAGCCTGTCTTAAGCCAAAGACTCCTCATGGCAATGGCTCACAGTATATATGCCCTTCAAAAAGTAGGTGTTCCTCAGGTGGCAATCGACTCTGATTGGTTAACAATTAATGAGAAAATGAATATTACAATGACAGGGTGGGCTATAGCACAAAGAGGGTCCTGGAGCACATGAGTCAGATCACTCAAATCTGGGTCAAAGAGATTTCTCAATTTCCATATCACCTGTATGACAGATGGGAGGATTTACATTTTCCCAGACCTGTCTGAGCAAACACAATGAGCAGAAACACACACACTAGCCTAAACTTAGAATTTCTTTTACTGTCTGATTAGATCTTGGCCTGGGTAAATCTTTAAGAGAGATTCCCCACACTGGTTGGATTTCAAATGAGGAAATAGAAAAGGTGGGGGGAAGTTTTGTTTTTAAAGGAAAGCCCTTTGAGAACTGTAAAGTGTCATCTAAATACAAACCATTATTATTATAATACATACATGATCTAACAGGAAAAACATTAGCTTGGAGTCGTAGGACCTGAGTTCCAATACCTAGCCTGCTACTTGCTACCTGGGCAGGCCACTTAATTTCTCAGTCTCTGGGCTTCAGTTTCTTTATATATAAAATGATGGAATTCACCTCAATGGTCTCTAAGGACCCTTCTAGCTATAAAATGTACAATCCTTTTCATGATTCTTCAGCCAAAATCTACCAAGAAATTTTCTTAAAATCATGTATTAAATGTTTATTCAGTGGTATAGTATCCCTGTAGTACAGAGGGATCCCTAGAAGTCTTGACAGCAAGAAACAGATTAATGAAACACTGGAGAATGGCTGGTGCTGGGTTATGGTATGCAAACCTCAAGGTTTCACCTTCTGCCCTTGAGAGAAAGACTCCAGGTCTGCCATTCAGTTCCAGTACAAGGATAAGAGAGAGAGAGATACTGAAGGGGGAATATAGCTTTTCCTTTCTGCCATGTGGATAAGAAACTACTGAATCTTCGAATTAGACTCTTGAGTTCCCCAAACTGGCAAGACTGCTTGCTGAGCAGACAAATGGTGATGGGCTTTGGGAATTAGATGTCTTAAACTGGCACTGGCACATCCTAAGCTTGTGTCTGTTACATTCAAGAGCTGAGATCCACACCTGCAGTGGAAAGGCAAGTTCCTGAGAGAGAGAGAAGGCATCACTGCCAATGGTAGTTTCAGAATGCAAGGAATGACCAGCTATCACAGCACATGGAAAAGTCATGAGCCAAGGCCAGAGAAATGGGCATTTCTTATTAAGTCACTCCAAAGTCCATCTGTGGCTGGGATCCAGGACACACACATATCCTCCTTTATTCCCTTTCCACAACTAGAGAGAGATGGGAGGTTTTGAGGTTTGTGAAGGGAGCAAGTGAGTACTTCAAGATGTTTTTTTCTCCATTTTTTCCTATTTTTAATAAAAATGAGTTGGTACAAAACACTGCTGCTTGGTGGACAATGAGCCAGGAAATTTTCCAGATACCATTTGAGGATGAGCTATACAGATTTTTGTCTAACCTTTGTATTTTTGTGGTGTATTTTTTAGAAACCTCAGCTAGAATTCAGAACCTTGGCTGGTGAGAGATTTTTCCTTTTTTTAATATTTGAAGTATTGCAGCATTCCTTAGGGTCTTACTCACATGTATCAAAGGGGAATGTCTGATATTCTGCAAAACGTATTATCTTGACTCATTGTTCCCTGCATTAGGGAGATCTTGAGAAGACTACAAGAATAGTGACTCAAGAGTAATGGTGAGCAAATTATTAATTATACTCCTCTGCTGGCTAATTGTAAAGTCGAATTGTCAACCTGAAGGTTTAAGGAAAGTACTACATAATCCAATGTGGAGTGCTATTGCTATGCTGGCACACAGGGAAAGCCATACACAGTCACAAATTAATTTGATATAAGAGTTTTAAACATCTGGCCATAAGCCTTATCTTGACTAGAATTCACATGAAAAGTCAATGTAAGTAAGAATTATTATCATACAAATCATTCTTGTCTTCTTGTTCGGTGAAGTTCCATCCAGGGAGAAGTAGTTATTCTGATTTTTTAAATATTTAATATTCCATACACTATTGCTCAGGTGGATAATACAACTTTTTGTAGCTAAATAAAAGTATTATGATTCAAGAATATCTGCAGACTTACTGAAAGCATCCTAATTGCAACTCCATTAGCAGACAGGATGATGTGGATGGTGTGTGCTTTACCCTGTTCCTCAGTTTTGATTTATTCTGTTAGGTCTCTAAATTTTGAAATCTTTGCATTTTTTACCACTTGAATATTACAAGGATTTGGTATGGCAATGCCTATTAAAAATGCTGCCCGTAAGTATTTATGGATCAGTGTTATGTCCAGAGAATTGTGGGCAACAGTTTGCTCTGTGACTATGTTCTGGTTTTGCTAGAATTTAGTAATTGAATTCTCCAAGATATATTGTGGTCTGTATTGTAATATGAGAATTTTCCATCTCTAATACCATGAAAAGATAGTGACTTCTGATGTATAATCCTAACCATCAGGTCATGTCTTCTTAGATATTTGAGAAGTGCTAAATGTTTGTGGCCTACAGTGATGTGTTGCATTTCCTGCTTTTTCTATCAGTATGTACCAATTACTAAATAGGGCCCCCTTAAGGACAACCTTTCTACATTTTCTGGTGGTGATAACATGGTCCTAAAGAGCCATCACAAATCCCTTTTCCACACAAACAAATCCACGTGACTCACTCTTTTGTTCAATACTTCTTTGTCTGTAGATTGTTGGTTGAGTTCAAGTGGATGTTGCCCAGAAACTGCCTTTTAATTCTACTCTTAGATCTTAATTGATTAATAAATTCCAGTGGAAGGCAAACCACTTTCAATTATTTTTCTCAAATACAATTGTGTGTACCTGTTCTTGGCTTTGACCACTGCTCAGTGAAGTGATGTATGTTTGTTCCAAGAGTAACTACGTAAGTTTTTGATCTGTTTATCATGTATTCTGAGAACATTTACCAATCCTTTTCATCCAATGTGGCAAGGAAATGTTAATCTTTCTATAACTGCCTTAGGACAATGGGTCATGAGTTTTATTACTATTTTATGAGTTTTTGTTAGGATAATTTACATAACTGCTATGATCCATTTTACGGTTCCAAAAGTATACATTAAGACTGTTGTTGCATAAGTGTTAATTGCATATGTTCTTTTCATGAAGCTTTAATTTCAGGATGCCAGAAAATCTCTCAACATATTCAGTCATGGCTTTCTCTTTGATAGCTTTATACTCAATGTGTTTTGCCTAGAGGAGACCCACGTATTTGGAAGGCCTTTGTCCACTGGTTCAATTTGACCTGTTGGTTCATGCTTGAATCTTTACATTTCTATCTTTACTTGGTGTACATTATGAATTTTTACATCGGGACCAAATGATTTTTACATCACTGGAGACAGATTCCACAGCTGAAGGAGCTATGACTTTTAGTGATGCTCTAGACTTTGACGCCATTTGTTTAAATCAAGTGATTCAAGCATGTATATTATGGTTATTATCAACAGTAATAAATAATAACAACTGACATATGTAGTGACATATAAATATAGTGCTTTATTGTTTACAGAGTGCTTTTTATATATCTCATTATGATAAAGGTAAAGGCTAGTTATTATCATCATTATTATTATTGTCACAATCATCATCATTATCATTAGATCATAAGCTTTTTGAGTGTGAAAACTGCCATTTTAAAAAGGGATTTTATAAATCTTTATCTCCCTCTAAGCACATAATACTTTACCTTTTACATAGTGTAGTGAGAGTGATCAGGGATTTTCAGATTAAAAACTCCTGTTTAGCTTTTCAAACCTTTCATAACCTGTCCCAAGCTTATCTTTCCAGCTTCACTAGATATTGCTGTCCTTCCTGCATATAGAGATCTAGCTAAATTGGCTTTCTCTGTTCCTCACATAGCACCCTCTCCCCCATCTCTGTCTCTCTCTGTGTGTCTCTTCATCTGTCTCTGTGTCTCTGTCTCTGTCTCTATCTCTGTCTCTTTCTCTCTCTCTCTCTCTCTCTCTCTCACACACACACACACACACACACACACCCCTCTGCACCTCTCCACTGGCTATCCATCCAGGCTTGCAATACACTCAATGCTCACCTATACCTCAAAAATCCCTCTTTCCCTTTAGGGCAGAGTTGAAGCACCACCTTCTCTGTTAAAGCCTCTCCTGTTCCACTCAACTGCTAGTATCCTCCCTCCAAACTAGCTTAGATTTTTTCCCTTTATATTTTTTCTGTACATACTTACATGTGTGTTTGCTTTCTCTCATTAGAATGCAAATTCTTTGCAAGTAGGTTCATTCTGTTTTTGTATGCCCAGTGTCTAGTACAGTTTCTGGTACACAGTAAGTGCTTAATAAGCACTTTATCAATTCCTGATGAATTTGTAAAGTCCCCCAATTTACTTGGTATCCTGCAAGTAAGGGAACTTTATGAAAAGGCACCTTCTGGGAAGGTAACATATACCCTAGCCAGAAATATGCTGGAACCAGCCTAAATGGATTCCTGAGAGCCTATTGTTAAATTTTTATTGGGAGTATTTACATCTTGGAAATTGGCAAACCTTACAAATCAGGGCTTGATTTTTGTTTTGTTGATTGTCCAGGTTCAAGAAAGAAAGTGATGAAGAAAACATTAATGCAGATTAAGCTTATTGTGTCATGCATACATTTTCCCCCAGAGAGATGATTGTTAAACATTTACCAGCACATCCCTTGCCCTAGACCCTTGCTGACAAGACAGAAGAAACTTCTCTGGTTGGCTCCAAGTGACTCTGGTCACCTCCAAGATGACATGTCTGAGAGTCAGGGAGATGGATTCTTGTTTGACAGAACTGTCCCTTCTTTAAAATCTCAAAGAGTAAAGTGTCATACAGCTTTCTTCATTTTTCCCTATTCACTCCCTCCATTTTACTTCCAGTCCAGAATGTGCCAAAGGGGTAAAGAGTGGGACAGGAATTTCTTTCCTAGCCCCAGCAGAAAAGAGTGATTGAAGCAGCTAAGTGGCACAGTAGGACCTGAGTTCAAATCCGACCTCAGACACTTGACACACTTACTAGCTGTGTGACCTTGGGCAAGTCACTTAACCCCAATTGCCTTGCCTTCCCCCAACCCCATCGCCCCCAAAAAAGAAAAGGGTGATTGGCAGGATAGCCATGACAAATTGTACACTTGGCCTAAGAGCAGAATTTATGGAACTCAAATCCCTGACTATTTCCTGCCTCTCTATTTCCTTTTCTGAGCACAGGTTAGAGAAGAGTTCCTGAAATGGTGTATAATAATAGATAAAAGACATACAGCAGCAGAGTAGATAGAGACGTGATCTCAAGTCTTGTCTCTGACATATACTGGCTGTGGGACCCTGAGCAAATCACTGAACTTCTCAGTGCCTTGGGCAACTCTCTAAGACTATAATTTGCAGGGAAGGTGCTGTCCTGCATTGGTATATCATTTCCTGATCTGAAGTTCCTTATATCAGTGAAATCAGAACTCAAGTCCCCATTACCTATTCCTAGACGATAATAGTAACAGTGATGATGATGGCGGTAGCTCGTATTTCTTTAGCACTTAATAGTTTATAAGTGACTTTCCTAGCAATAATCCTGGAAAATGAGTATGATTATCCCCATTTTACACATGAAGAAACCAAGTGGTTTAAATGACTTGCCTTTGGTCACTCAAGCAGTACATGTCAGAGCTGGGATTTGAACCGGCGGTCTCCTTTGTTCACTGCTTCCAGAAGCTGTAATTTCATCCATGCGGCCACCCTCCATGTGGCCTTAGTAGATGGTTTGCATGAGTTACTGTGGCCTAAAACATACCACCACCTGGTGACCAGCCTTCTGGTGATAAGTCCTTCCAAAATCTGCTAGGCTGGTCCTTAGACAACAGACACACTTTCCATCGCCAGGCCTGTACTCAAAGACTTGCCAGCCCGTTGTGGTCTGCCAGCTGGCATAGCCTTCAAGGATGCAGGGTCACCTTCACCCCACAATGAGGTGTCAGAGTAGACCTTTATTAGCAAATGTGTGTATACATAGATACACACATATAGGTGTGTGCATGTATGTGTATATATGTATGTGAGTGTGTATATTGATATACACACTATGTATCTGTCTATATTTCACACGCCCTGTGCGTATGTGTATACATGTATACATATATACATATACATATAATTCATCATTCATTCAGTAAAGATGTATTCAGTTCTCCTGTATGCAGAGCCCTGTGCTAAGCTCTAGCATAAAGGCGAAGTTTAGCTAAGACCCACAGAGAGTTCACTACCCACAGAGAGCTCGCCACTTAGTAGGGAAATAAAGGATAGATGCAATGTTAGCATCAGTACTGGGTTCAGAGTCCAAGGACCTGTGTTCAAAGCACTCTATGGTCTGCTGCCTCTGTGACTTTGGGCAAATCCTTCTTCCTCTTTTACTCTCAGTCTCTTCCTCTGTAAAATGAGGAGGTTGACCTTAAGAACCTCTAATTTTACAGGAGCACTTTATAAAGTTGATAGAGCACTTGCTCACCATTACTGTGCAAAGGGAGACAGTGTAACTATTATATCCATTTCATAGATGAGGAAACTGAGGCCCGGAGAGGCAAAGCTACTCGGCCAGGAACATACAGCTTTAAGTGTCAGAGCTGTGATTTGAACCCATGTCTCTGGACATCCAACATTCCTTCTAATTCTACCATATTGTTTCAAAACTGCCCATTTGTCCTATTAAACTGCATGTTGTTTTTGCATCTCATGTGCAAAAGCTCTAATTCCACGTAGGCAAAATTCATTAGCATAGTTTAATGCAGATGTATTCTGACCTGATAGTCAAAGGATGAAGCTTGTGAAATAATGAACAGATTCCTTAGCTAATCAGTCCATATAGTGACAAATATACGGACAGAGAGATCAGCAGATACCTTCAGACATATACTTCTACTCCTAGGGTGACTGACACTCATCCCTACAAATACATACATGTATGTCTGTGTGTATAGATATATATAGCATATATAAACATACACATGCATGGATGTATATATGCACACATACATGTACACATACAAATATATGCATGTATATGCACACATGTGTGTTTATGTATATGTGTGTATACACACATTCCTATGGATATTCAGTCGCATATTTACAAGTACAGAGACACACACCCCATGGGGATGTATACAAAGTCCTACAGCCCTACAGACACAAGGTCATTTGCCACAATAGAGATTCTCACACACAACCTTAGTAGTAGAAAGCCTGTTGGACTTAGAATCTGGTGAGACTTTAACTTGAAGGCTTACTTTAACTTGATTACTTACTAGTTCTTTGGCAATGAGTGAATCACTTAAGCTCCCTGTGTCTCAGTTACTTCACCTGTAAAAATAAGGGAGTTGAACTAGGTGGCGTTTAAGGTCCTTTCCTGCTTTAGTCCTATGTTCCCATAACTACTTGTAAGTAGATAAACCTTTCAGCATCAGTTTCCCTACCTGTAAAATGGATATGGTAGTATCTACAAACCTCCTTCACAGCGGGTTGTGAGATTTGCATGAGATAATACATACAATCCTTTATAAACCTTAAAGCATCCAAAAATGTCAGTCCCTGTTATTCTATGGTGACACGTCCTTAGAGAGATTATATTACTTACATTTTCATAATACAATGCAGATATTCAAATAGCAATTAGGAAGTTAATGAATGCATACAACCTTTGGACACAAACATTCTTACTCACACTTCTTTCTAAGATATATTCACACATAGACCTGCTTATGGAAACACAGAGATACTTATGTATCTTTCGTCTTTCTGGAGATACATACTCACATACTATCTCTCTTTGTCTCTGTCTCTCTCTCATACACACACACACACACACACACACACACACACACACACACGCACACACACGGCAGCCTGGACAGAACCGTCCATCATTCCAGGTACATCTCTCCCTCCCATCTCCCCTCTCCTCATCCCCCCATTCTCCTATCTTTCCTTTTGGCTCTAGGCACAGAAAGTGAAATGTGAATGCTTGACTCTTCAGAGGAAGGAAAGTGCTCACCTACTTTGGCTGCCCTGGAGCAGCAAGTAGTCAGGTGAGAGCTCACTGATAAGGTCTTTTTGAGCTCTCTACCCTACTACAAGCCTAGATGGCCCACCCCTGCTTCCAGCTATGGAGTCCTCCAAAACAAGGTGACCCATGGTTTGAAGTCAACTTGATTCTCAAGTCTTCAGGGGTCTTTATGCAACTGGGATTCTGATGTGTTGCTCTTAATTGCTACTGAAAAATGCTATGACCCTGCATAAAAATGTAGTCACTGAGATCTCCCTTGTGTGTAAGGGATTTCCCAGTGTTCCTGTTAGCCTAGTGATTCCAATCTCCAAAACTGCTGCTAATCAGATGCACAAATGAATGAAAATGACCAATGGAAGGAGAAGTATTCATTCAAAGATGTAGTAGGTACCTACTATATGCAGAATGACAAAACACAGATGACTATGGTACAAAAAATTACATAACTTCATCAAAGATTTAAAGAAAAAGTCAATGTAAGGCCCCGGTGGTGGGAGGGTGGGGAATGGTTGCTGGAGAATCTAGTAAGTTCACAGAATAGGAAGCCTTTGAGGTGAACTTTAAACAAATGGCAGGAATTCAATAAGGGAAGTGGGGATAAGGATATTTCAGGTATGGGCACAGCATGAGCAAAGGTAGTGGGGCCCAAGACTGCAGTGGATGTTCAAGGGGCCAGAATTGTCCAGATTAGCTGACGCATTGGATGGGTGGTGGGATATAGCATGAGGTAAGACTGGAAAGGTCTGGGGTGGGTAGGGCTAGGTTGTATTAGGACTGTGAATGTCCTGAATACCTGGGAGGAAACAGTATGTGTGCTTGGTAGTGAGGGAGAAGGAGAAGGGGAGGAGATACTAAAGATTTTTGAGTGAAGAAATGATAGGACCAAATCCCTGTAAAGAAGCCTATTTACCCTGGCAGTACAAAAAATAGATGGGAGCAGGGAGGAAGTGGAGGTGGGAAGACCTGTTAGGTATATCAAGCAATAGCTTCCTAATGACACATAATGAATATGTGTGAGAGGGATAATTCAACCACCTCATGGTGATGACTGTGACACCCTTCACTTTCTGAAGATTCTACCTGTGTAGGTCCATTCCATCTGAGCAGTCTAGGCTCTGGTTCTGACAGCATAGTGGTTTACGGAGTCCTTAAATATTAATGCTGGACATTATAACGGATAAAGCCTAACACGGATGGGGAACCTGCAGCCTCGAGGCCACAGGTGGCCCTCTAGTCAAAGGGCCACACTTGAGGACCTGAAGGGTCACATGTGGCCTCAAAGCCATAGGTTTCCTAACACTGGCCTAGGATTAGGAGGCAGTAGACCTGGGTTCACATCCTGACTAATCTACCTTGAAGCATGACCTTGGATAATATATGTTCCCTTTGGGGCTTCACATTACTCTTAAAATAAGAGTGGAGGGAGGGAACTAAGGCTTGAGCTCTTCTTTTAGATCTGACATTCTATGAAGCTATCTAGCCAAACCAGTCCATTTTACAGATGAGGAAACTGAGGCCCAGAAAGGTAAAGTTACACAGCTAGTCATTGTCAAAGTTGTAGATCCACCGTGTAAAGCACATTTATTTTCCGTTAACTAAACATCATCCTAGTTCTTAGAATCCATTTAAAATTTAGTTTATAATGCATACTATGCCAGATGGTAATAAGACTATTTCTTTGAAAATGTTCTATGATTCAGTTTTGCAGATCATTTGGAGAGGATCCTTCAAAGTCTCTCCCAAGTTTAATGGTTTTCCCCATCCATCCACTCCAGGCCGCAGTGACTTTTCCCCTACTTCAGACTCTCTCCTTTTGACAGTGACTTATACAATCAAAGCAGAATGCTGTCGAATTCCATGGTAGGTTTCTTGGAAAAGAATGCTGAGAAATCTGAAACCAGGGGAAAACAAGTCAACACGAACAGTAAACTGGTTTGCTACAATTGAGCAGAACTGATTAAAATGATAGAGCCCAGGTAATAGACTTTGTGGGCAGACAGAACAGCTATACCAGACAGTACTACTTAATCTGGACTATGATGTGTGTGTGCGTGTGTGTGTGTGTGTGTGTGTGTGTGTGTGTGTGTGTATGTGTGTGTGTGTGTATGTGTGTATGTGTGTGTGTGTGTGTGTATGTGTGTGTGTGTGTGTGTGTGTGTGTGTGTGTGTGTGTGTGTGTACCAGACTGCCATGATTTCAATGCCACAAAGACTGATTTTCCTTGCACCAAAGTACAATCAGTTGGACACCTTGGCCCCCAATAAGGCAAGGATGTGGGAGACTTAGGTCTAAGCCCTAGGTGTTCTGTGTGTCTTAGGACAAACTGTTTCCCCTTTCTGGGCCTGTTTGTTCATATGTATGATAGGAGAATACTATTAGATGGTCTTAATCTCTTTTATTAGCTTGCTGGAGGAAGGATCATATTGGAATTAAGAAGGTAGGGAGAAGCAGATGTAGCCACCTGTACTGTGTGTTGGTAAACAAAGTGGTCTCTTAGCACTCAGTTCAAACAAGTGCCCTTGAAGAGTTTGGCCTTTGTTTCCTTGATTAGATTGAGTCTTTAGTGACCTCCTTGCCTCAGGGGAGGGCCTAGTTTACACATGAGTTTGAGTGACTTGTTTGGGACATCTGAGGCTTTTAGACCATGTGGGTTTAAGTTGCCTCTTTGTGACGAATTTAGGTCATGTGGGTGAGTCGCATGTGTGACTCACCCTTGACCCTGAAAAAGATATAAAACCAGGGGTTGGTTTTCTCTTTTTCAGAGCTCTTACCCACAGCAGTGGTGGCTCACGTGACTCTGGGCCGGCCCTTGTGATGCGCTCCCAGGCTGAACCTGAATTGTATTTGGTCTGTCTGTCAATGTTTGTAATTTGTTTGTATTTGCCCAAAGTTCAGGTTGCTGGCTTTTTCCCCTGAACTAAGCAAATAGTATTTGTATGCTGAATTAAAATAAACTTGTCAACCCTTTAACATTGCTTTCCTTAGTAAAGCAGATCAAAAGAACCTAGGCTTTTGCAACGTGCTGCTAGCATGCTTGTTGTTGGGCTTGTGTTGGTCTCTTCACCCCCACAGCAGCTGCTAGCCAGATTGTTGAAACATACTGAGAGAGTGACCTTGATGCTTTTTGTTGGTTTGTTTGTTTTTCAAACAAAGCCCCTATCCAGGGGCTCCCTGGAACAATCTTGTAAGAATGGAAGAGGCAAGGCAAACACTGCTAGGGTGGATGATCTATATCCCCCTTCATGATATTATGGATGTAAAGTAATAATGGAAAAGCAGAAGGTAGGATGGGGGATCAGGGATGAAAGAGCAGTAAGGAGTATCACCCCAGATTATCTGGGGGTCTTTCTCCTTTGCCAGTCTTTGAGCAGAGTGACATGGCCCCAGAAGTAGAGTCATCTGCTTAGAGGTACATCAATTAGAAAGTATGTATTTAGTGCCTACTGTATGCCAGGCACGTAGGAGATAGTAAACGAACCCAGGGAAACGGGTTATAATAAAAGAGTGTAGATAGAGAAGAGATCTCCAGAGGACAGATCCTGATGACATGGAGAACCCACAGTTAGGGATGGGAGATGAGCCAGCAAAGGACACTTCAAAGTCATAAAATATCGAAAGATGCTGAGATGCCAAAAAAGATGAAGAGTGTGAAAAGATCTTTGAATTTAACAGTTCAAAGATTGTGGGTGATGTTTGAAAGATCCATGTTGGTCAAAAGGTGGGTAAAGAAGACAAGTAGATGGCATAGTGGATAGAATGCTAGACTGGAAGTCAAAAGGATGCAAGTTTGAATCCTGCCTCAGAAACTTAGGAACAGTGTGATTATGTCAGCCTCAGTTCCCTCATATGTAAAATAGAGATAATAATATTCTCTATACCACAGGGTTGTTATTGTGAGGATAAAACAAGAAAATATATGTTAAATGCTTTGCAAAGCTTAGATCACTACATAAATGTTAGTTATTAATATTGTTAGTATTAATAATAGACTCCAAGGGCCTGAAAAGGGCGGGTAGGGAGGAAGCAGTAGCAACAAAGGCAGACTAATAGTTTTTAATACCAAGGCAGTAAGGAGGAGAAAGGATAATAGCTTGAGGGGATAGTACAAATGAAGTTTTTTGTTGTTTTCTGTTTAGGCTAAGAAAGATTTACTCCTGATTTTAAGCAGAGAATAGGTTGGAGCCAGGAGAAAGAGAGAGGATGAAGTTGAGAGAGAGTGTAGAATTTGTCATTGGAGAAAATTCCCAGAAGAAAGAGGTGAAATTGGGATCAAAGGCAAAATAAAGTTTTCCTGATAGCGAAGCTAAGGGATGCTTCTTCCTGAGAGACATTCAAAGAAAACAATGGGTGGAGAATTACAGTGATTGGGGGGCACAGAACAAGGGAGAAGAATGAACTCAAAATGTTTGTCCTTGATTTCCTCTGTAAAGCAAGAAGTACAATGTCTGCGATAGAGGAAGCTTGGGAGGAGGGGCCATAAGGAAAGATGAGAAAGTCTGGAACAGCTTCTGTGGGTAATACAGAAAATCAATCAGAGAAGACTAGAAGGATTGCTGCACTGTAATGGCAACCCAGTTGAGATGAGAATTTATAGAAGTCTAAGCCAGTCTAGTTGTCATTTCCCCTTGTAGCATCCTGCAGCTACAGAGAAAGCAGAGAAAGCAGGTGGCAGGCACGACCCAACAGTGAGCATTGGCCGATTGTGAATGGTCCTAGGACAAAGAGGTAAGGAATTCAAAGACTGAGGACAATCTATAAGCTGGTAAACTACAGGGACAGATTATGAAGAGAAGAAACTGATGACAGAGCAGAGGTGATAGACTAGGAGAATAGGGTACCTGGATATCATTCACAGTACAAAACACTATGTCCAAATCCCCCCACACCACTCAGTCCAAGAAGAGTCAGAGAAGGGGAGAGATAGAAAGATAGAACATTTTTGCCAGAAAGGGCCAATTCAAACTTTGAGACCATGGAGGTGATGAGTGATGGTAAGAACAAAAGCACCCATAGTGAGTGGCTGAAGTAGAGTGAAGATATAGGGTACAGAGGGTATGGAGGTAGATAAAATTGGAGGCCAGAGTATTTGAGGGAACATTAACATATACACTGAAGTCCTGAGGATGTGTTGTGTGTGTGTGTGTGTGTGTGTGTGTGTGTGTGTGTGTGCATTTCATCAGGAGAGGAAGCCAAAGACTCCTTGAAAAAAGAGAGAGAGTAACCCAGAACCTAGTAGGTTATGTTGACAAGGATCAGATGGGATGATGTAGACAGATGGACTGAATCTCAAAGAAGGAGAGGTTACCAAGTAATTTTAGTTCAGAAAAGTACTGCAAGTGGCAGCAGCAGAAAGGAGCAGGCCAGCTTCTCCTCTTGGCCTACTGGGTCAGGGCAGCATAACAGCAGTATTAACCCACACAGTATTTTCAGGTGAGTGCTGGGTTTCCATGAGTGGAAAGAATTTGAAATGAGAAGTATTTTTGCCTTTGGTTTTTTTTTCTTCTGATTTTTCCCTTTTGTTCTGAGTCTTCTTTTACAACATGACTAATGTGTAAATATGTTTAACATGTATAACCTGAAAAAAAGAAATGAGAAGATAAAAAAAATGTGTAAACATTAGGGCAGCTAGGTGATAGAGTGGATAGAGCACCAGACCTGCAGTCAGGAAGACCTAATTTCAAATCCAGCTTCAGACACTTACTAGCTATGTGACCCTGGGCAAGTCACTTAACTTGTCTGCCTCAGTTTCCTCATCTATAAAATGAACTACAGAAGGAAATGGCAAACCACTCCAGTACCTTTACCAAGAAAACCCTGAAATGGGGTCACAAAGAATAGAGCATGACTGAAAAACAACTAAACAGCAAATGATAGATTGGCAGTTCAAAAAAAAGGTGGAATACAGAACAAAATGGGAGAGAGTAGTAGTAGTAGTCATAATAGTCATCATCATCGTCGTCGTCATAGTAGTAATGATAATAACTAAAACTTTATAGTACTTTAAGGTTTGCAAAATACTCTGCATTTATCTTAATTGTTCCTCCCAGCAACCCTGAGAGGTAAGTACAATTACTATAATAATTTTCAAGATGAAGAAACTGAGGCTCAGAGAGGTTAAATTATTTGCCCAAAGTTATTTAGACAGTAAGTATCTGAAAAGAATTTCCAACTCAGCTCTTGCTGAATCCAACTCTAATTCAAGAATGGTAGGAGTTGTGAAATGGCTAAGATTGAACTGGGTAAGGATGAACACACTAGAAGCATAATGGGAGAAATGGTCATTGGCCTCAGCCGGTCTAAATCATAGGGGTTAGGGGAGTAGATCATGGTTATTTGCCAGCCACAGGGATGGAGAAGCTCCCCCAGCCACCAGGCTTGTGGTGAATAAAAATGGCATTGCTGCAGGGGCAATGACATCAGCTTCCACAGCTTATCACTCCAAGCCCCTGGACGCTGGCTGGGCATCTGGATGAGTCTCCACAGCTGATGGTGCTGTCCTCAGGGATGGACTGAATTCACATTTGGTGCCGACTCTTACAGCCTCATTCCCAAATGGGGATGCTGGCTCCCTACTGCTCCAGGTTTCTTGAGGTTTGGGAATCTCTGAAGGATCTGAGTCTTGGGCCATAGAAGACAATAATACAGTGACCTAGTCCCCAGAGACTTGACAATTCATATGCTGTACCTGCCTCTTCCCTTTCCAAGTGGTAGATTTTAAGGTACACTCTGAAGATACTCCACATATTGCATATGGACTTGGTTCTTAGTCTCTGTTTGCCCCAGTCCTTTTAAACATTGGCATCTAGTAGTCAAGAGAACAATAAATGGGCAATGGAGGTGACTCATTGTCACAAGGTAAAGGCATGGGAAAGCTTCGTCTTTAACAGCACCCTCTGAGGTCTTTCCTATTCCCTCAGGAAAACTCTAGGTAAGAAATTCTATCCTTCCAACCCTGACATTTTATGTTATAAGGTTTCTACTAAATGTTATATTCTATGATTCATCCATAGAATATTAATACTAGAAGATACCTCCCTCCTTCCTTTCCATTCTTCTCCCTTCCTTCTTTTCTTCTCATTCCTTCCTTTATTCACCTTCCTTCTTTGCTTCCTTCCTTCCTTCTTCTCTTCACCTCCTTCACTACCTCTTTCTCCCTCCCTCTCTTTCTCCTTTCTTTAAGACCCACTGCACATAATACACTGTACTGTGATGAGGGGGAAAAAAGATCAGGAAAGATATTATCTCCACTCTTAGAACATTTAATATAGTATGTTACAACTGCCACACCCTAGAAGTCATTGATCATCTCCTCTTACAGATGTGGGAAAAAAGGCTTGGAAATTTTAGAAGTCTTGCCTGACATCACACAAAAAGGCTGAAGCAGCTTAGGGAGTGGTCACCTAAGACCCACCATGGTGTGCTTATCTCATTCCCATCCTGATTCCCTCTGGTGCTCTGGGACCCATTAGAAGAACAAAGCACATGGCCACTGCAGGAGTCCCAAGCTGTTTGGGGGAAGAAAGAAAAAAATAAGTCTTTTTGAGATGGTAGTAGAACAGTACGGGAAATTGGTTCCAACTGCAGGCTGTTGATTGGGTGTGCATGGCTTGCTGAAGTCTAACACTTGGCTTTCTCATTCTCAATCTCTTTTTAGAAGAGCAGTTACACTTTAAATGCATTCAGCTGGAGGGCTTTAATTGCTTTCCATGGTTATTGATTTCTGGAGGCTGATTTAGTTTTATTGAATGATCACTGAAACAAATGCCCAGATTACAAATGGTGATGTTATCACTGGCTGCATCTCCATAGCCGTTGGTCTCCCCCTATGAATTTCTTTGTGGTTGGTCCCCTAAGGATAAGAAAAGCATCAGGGAGCTACTTTGTGATCCCATAATAATAATGATAGGTGGCATTTGTAGGGAGCTTTACTGTTTACAAAACGCTCTATATACATTATGTCATTCAGTCATCACAACAGCCTTATCAGTAGGTAAAGCAATTATTATACCCCTGTTACAGGTGGGGAAACTGAGCATCAAAGAGAGGGAAGTGACCTTGCCCAAGGTCACAAAGCTAGTGTCACATATTCCTAGAATGTTGGTTCTGGAAAGGACCCTAGGTAACATGCACTCCAAATTCTTGTTTTTTAGTTGTGGAAACGGAAGTCTAGGGATTTAAGATTGCTTGTTCAAGTTCACATACCTAGTGAATGGCAAAGCCAAGAAAAGAACCAAGGCCTTCAGGCCCTGAATCTAGTGCTTTTTCAAATGTGCAATTTCTTATCTACCATTTGTCTTTTGCTTGTAATATGTATTCTTTAATATTCTAGTATATATTTTCTAGTTTGCTGATAGACTATAAATTGCATGAGAGCAGAAATTATGTATGTCTAATTCATTTTTCTATATTTCCTCCAGAACTCAAAAGACAATGTTCTTTACATAGTAGGCACTTAATATATGCTTTTTATTGTTACTTAGTGGAATTTTTAAAATATTTTTCTTTGCAGAATATAACACTGTGGTAGATGCTTAATACAAGTTTCATGAATTGAATACAAAGTCTGTATTGGAGATAATACCTTTGAGGTAATGAAACTGAGGATCTTGGACATAACAAATGGAGAAACTGAGGTTCTAAAAATTGACATGACTTGCCCAAGGTCACATCACTTCTCAGTGGTAGAGCACGGACTAGAAAAATGGGTCTCGTGAATGCACTTCCTCTTCAAAGTGTGGTATAGGTCTATTGGGAATTATAATTATTTTTCATTAAGTTAACATCATCATCTTTCTTTCTACCATTTGTAAAAGGGCAGAGTTGGACAAAATAATCTTTATGGTCCCTTACAGCTCTAATAGTCTATGATTCCTTGATCCTTAGAAGCTATTTATTGCTTAGCATCCTCCGCCAAGCAATTAGCATCATTATTATTGTTCAGAAAATGCACAGAATGAGAGCTTGTTACTATGATAAAGATCCAGACTGAAGCTGGTATGAGGCTCAGGGGTAGGTCAATTTCCAAGTGGGCCCATTAGTTTTATTGTGGTCTATGATATAAGACTGTACCTCTTATACTGGTCAGTAATTCTGCATGGCTATATTGCAGGGCAGAAGAAAGAGTGTGAGTAGATCAGAACAACCCTTTCCCTTTCCCTTCCACTCCCAAGGGCATGTGTCCTATCCCAGGTGAGTCAGAAGTGTCATTTGTATGGGAAATGAAACATAATTCAGCTACGGAAATGGTCCCAGAACCTAGGAGGCAGCTAGGTGGCTAATGAGGTAGAGTGCTGAAAATAAAGTTAAGAAGACCTGAATTCAAATCTTGCCTTAAACACTTACTGCATTAGCTATACAACTCTGGGTGAATCATAACCTCTCAAAGCCTCAGTCTCCTCAATAGTAAAGGGAGGGCATTGTACTTACTTTTCATTATCTAAATCTGTGCTCCTATTATCATCATGTCCAAAGCATAAAAGTATAAAAAATTGAGTTTCTTTTTTTATATTATTTTCCCCCAATTACATGTGAAGACAATTTTTAGCATTCATTTTTACAAGATTTTGAGTTTCAAATTTTTCTCCTTCCCTCCTTCCCCTCCCCTCTTCTGAAAATGGTAGGCCATTTGATATAGGTTCTACATGTGCTGTCATGTAAAATATATTTCCATATTATTCAATCAGACCAGGAGCCAGGCGGAGCATGACCTAGCGCCCTGAATCAGTGAGCTGCAGCAGTTACCAGACTTCTCAACCCACAAACACCAAAGACAACAGAGAAGGTTAGTGGGAAAAGCTGCGGGAGTGGAAGGAGTTCACGGTTGGGATACCACCCCGGGGGTCAATGGAGGTCGAGCAGCTACAGCTGCAGTTGCTTCTGGCCCCAGGCCCATCTGGTGGGAGGAATTAAGTGGCTGATCAGAGCAGGAGTGCATAGCCTGCTGAAGATTTAAGCCCAGTCCGGGTTGGGGGTTCTTGGGGAAGGAGGAGTGCTGGTGCGGCAGAGCTGGCGCATCCCCCCCAAACGTGGAACATAGAACTCTTTAATCTACAAGCAGTCATACCCTGCTGAAAAACTCAAGGGTCAAGTTAGTTGGTTGGGAATATGGCCAGGCAGCGAAAATGCACCCAGATTCAGTCTCAGACTCTGGAATCCTTCTTTGGTGACAAAGAAGACCAAAACATACAGCCAGAAGAAGTCAACAAAGTCAAAGAGCCTACATCAAAAGCCTCCAAGAAAAACATGAACAGGTCTCAGGCCATGGAAGAGCTCAAAAAGGATTTGGAAAAGCAAGTTAGAGAAGTAGAGGAAAAATCGGGAAGAGAAATGAGAATGATGTGAGAAAACCATGAAAAACAAGTCAATGACTTGCTAAAGGAGACCCAAAAAAATGCTGAAAAATACACTGAAGAAAACAACACCATATTATTCACACTTGCGAAAGAAGAAACAGACCAAAAGGAAAAACACACAAAAAAAGAATAAAGTGAAAAAAGTATGCTTCAATATGCATTCAGAGTCCATCAGTTCTTTAACTGGATGTGGATAGCATTTTCCTTCATGAGTCTTTTGTACTTGTCTTGGATTATTGTGTTGCTGAGAATAGATGAGTCATTCATAGTTGATCATCACACAATGTTGCTGATACTTTATACGATGTTTTCTTGGTCCTCCTCATTTCATTTTGCATCAGTTCATACAAGTCTTTTGAGTTTTTTCTTAAAACTACCGATTCATCATTTCTTATTACATCAGGTCTATTTTTGCTTTTGCTTTGTCTGAGATCAGGATTGCTACCCCTGCTTTTTTTTTTTGAAACTTCAGCTGAAGCATAATAGATTCTGCTCCAGGCCCTTCCTTACCTTTACTCTCTGTGTGTGTCTCTCTATTTCAGATACGTTTTTTGTAAACAATGTATTGCAGAATTCTGGTTTTTGATCCACTCTGCTATCCACTTCTGTTTTATGGGAGAGTTCATCCCACTCACATTCATAGTTATGATTATTACTGTGTATTTCCCTCCACCCTATTTTCCCCCCATTTGTCCTCTCTCTCCTTCCCTCTTTCCCTCCTCGACAGTGTTTTGCTTCTGTCTACCGCTTCCCCCAGCCTGCCCTCTTTTTTTGTCAGCGCCCCCCCCCACTTTTACTTAATTTCCTCCCCTCCTACTTTCCTGACAGGTAAAATAGATATATATGTTCGACTGACTGCGTATATCATTCACTCTTTGAGCCAATACTGATGACAGTAAGGTCCAAGTGATGCCTATTGCCCACTCTCCCATCTTTCCCTCTACTGAAATAGGTTTTTTTGTACCTCTTGATGTGAAATAATTTACCCTATTCTACTTCTCCCTTCCTGCTGGACTCAGTGTATTCCTCTTTCTCATTCCTTACTTTGCATGTTATTGCCTCGAATTCTCTTTATACCTGTACCCTCTATACATATTCCTTCTAGCTGTACTATTAGTGGTATAATTTTTAAGAATTACAAGTATCATCTTCCCATGTAAACAGTTTAGCTTCATTATTCATTTTCTTTTCCCCTTTTTAGGCTTCTCTTGGGTCTTGATATTGGAGATCAAATTTTTTAATTCAATTCTGGTCTTCTTCTTATGAAAGCCTAAAATTCTCCTATTACATTGAAAGACCATGTTTTCCCCTTGATGTATTATGCTCAATTTCATCAGATAGGTGATTCTTGATTGCAGTCCTAGCTCCTTTGCCTTCCATAATATCATGTTCCATGACCTCCAATACTTTAATGTTGCAGCTGCTAAGTCTTGTATAATCCTGATTGTGGCTTCCTGATATTTGAATTGTTTCTTACTGGCCACTTGCAGTACTTTTTCCTTGATGCATTAGTTCTATAATTTGATTATACTGTTCCTTGGAGTTTTTATTTTGGCATCTCTTTCCTGAAGTAGTTGGTGCATTCTTTCAATGCCTATATTGCCCTCTGGTTCTAGGTTATCAGGGCAATTTTCCTTAATAATTTTTTTGAAATACAATGTCCTGGACCCCCTTTTGATTATGGCTTTCAGGTAGTACAATAAATCTGACATTGTCTCTCCTGGATCTATTTTCCAAGTCAGTTGTTTATCCAGTGAGGTATTTTACACTTTCTTCCATTTTTTTCTTTTGAATTTGATTGATTCTTGATGTCTCATAGAGTATTTAGCTTCCACTTGCCCAATTCTAACTTTTAAGGAGTTGTTTTCCTCAGTTACCTTTTGTACTTCCTTTTCCATTTGGCCAATTGCACTATTTAAGGAGTTGTTTTCTTCAATGGATTTTTGTATCTCCTTTCCCATTTAGCTAATTCTATTTTTTTCAAGCAGTTGTTTTCTCCTCCCAAGTTGTTGACTTTTTTCATAATTCTTTTGCATTACTCTCATTTCTTTTCCCAATTTTTCTTCTACCTCTCTTATATGATTTTTAAGATCCTTTTTGAGCTCTTCCATGAGTTTTTTCTAGGCTTGAGACCATTTCCTATTTTTCTCTGAGGTTTTGTTCATAGTTGTTTTACATTGTTGAACTCTTCTGTCTTGATCTTCCCTGTCACCATAACAACTTTCCATGGTCAGATTTTTTTTATTGTTGTTTGCTCATCCTTTTTGGACTTTTTCTTTCTTTTAAATTTCAGCTCTGCTCCTGGAATGGAAGGGGCACTGTCTCAGGCTTCTAGTGCCAGGGGCTGCAGGTACTGGCCATTTACCTGATGCTGCACTAATGTTCCCCTGGGGTTCATGGGGGACCCTTGTATCTGGTTCTGTGCAGAGGGGGTGGGGTGGGGGGTGTCAGCTTACCTGGCACTGAGCTGGAGTTCTAGTGCTGGTGTTTAGTGTGTGCTGAGGCCAGTGGGGTGTTCCTGCATTTCCCCTGGACTACACTGAAACACATGGAGGTCTGGCCACTGGAGGTTGTCTGTTTGCCCATGGCTATGCTGAAGCTTATGGAGGGTCCTCCTATTGGTGTTTGCCTGCTCCACTGCACTGGGGGTCAGGATCTACCACTGGTTTTCTGAGGTAGGGCTTGCTACTGGCTTGCTGGGATGCTTCCTGTCCTAGACTGCATTCCCCCTTTATTCCAGTGAAACAGACCTTTCTTGCCAATCTTCCAAGTATTTTGGGCTAAAAGATTGTTTCACTCTGTCATTTTGCTGGTTCTATTCTGGGATTTGTTTGGGGGCAGTATTTCATGGTTGTTTGGAGGAAAATGTGGATGAGTTATGATGATTTACTCAAAAAATTGAGTTTCAAAGAAGACAACTGTCTGACTAAAGAAAAAAACACACACACACAAACAAAACACCTGTTTCTTCCTGCTGCTGTTGCTGAATGCCATCTGCCCCCGTCCCTGTGACAACCAGAGAAAATCCTGGGGCTTCTCAGCTTTAGTGGTGGTTCAATGGCCAATACATTTCCCAAGGAATCTCTGACTCACAGAGAAAGGGGTCAGGATCTGACAGTATCCTTCCAGACAAACTCCTAAATTAGGGCTGGGCTTTGTTGCTAGATACTCAGCTACTTGATTGGAATTTTCTTCCTGTCACAAGGAAGATTCCTCCTGGCCTCCTCTTCCGTTTGTGCCTCCTCTGGTGAGAATGTAGGGGAACTCAAAGGTCTAGCTTGTATGGTATCTTCAGGCAGGGGAGGGCTTCTCCTCAGAGAGTCAGAACTCTGACTTGAGCAGCAGATGAAACCACTTTGGATTTCTTCACTCTAGCTCCATAGGGATGGGTGAGGAGGAAGCGTCGTCTCTTAGAAGATGTTGTCCTTGGTTTTGTCTGTTTGTCTGTCTGTCCGGAGAACCCACTGGTGTAAAGAAGTAAGAAGTGGTTTAGAAACTGGGAAATATATTTCTACACCGGTATTAAAGGACTGGTGGGAATAGCCACAGGGAATATAGAAAAATTAGTAGGAAAAGTGCTCTTCAAGGTCAAGTAGAACTGGTTGAGCAGAGATTATAATGTTTCTACTTAAGAATTACTGAACTCCACCACTGCCTTCTCCCACCTTCTGGCTTCTGGTTTGGGTTAATGCAAGTTAATGCTGCACTATCGTGTCTGCTGCCTAATGAATTCACTCTTGGGAGCAATGGGGAGGTAGAGTAGTTTGGGAAAATCAGAGGAGTCTGAAAATCTCTCTCAATCTCCTTCCTAATCCCTTGTTTGCTCTTGTTTGGGTTTTTTCCCCTGTAACTAAAACATATTTCTTTCCCCCAAAAAATGTTGATAACTGGGGAAATCCAAGGGCCATGTTGCTAGACATTATCTCAGCCTAGTAGGGGAAAGAAAGCATTGGATTTGGAGCTAGAGGACTTAAACTTAATCCTGTCCCGACTCACAGGTTGTGTTATGTGGTTTTACTTGCTGCTTATATGAATTTGGGCTGGTCACTTCCCAACTCAGAGCTTCAGTTTTCACAACTATAAGGCAAACAGACTAGACTCAATGGTGTCTAGGGTTCCTACCTGCTAAAAATCCTATAATAGCATATATTTAACACTTTCCTATTTTATATGTGTATATATATATATATGTATGTGTGTATATGTTTATATATACAAATGTATGTATGTATGTATAGCCTCATTTGATTCTTGTGACAACCCTGTGAGGTCAGTGCTATTATTACCCCATTTTCATGTGAGATAACTGAGGCTTAGGGAGATTAAGTGACTTGTTCAGGGGCATAGCTAGGCAGTGTCAGAGGCAGGACTCCTAAGCTCTTTCTAGCCTCAGACACTTAGTAGTTGCATGACCCTGGGCAAGTCACAACCTTTTACAGTTTGTCTCAGTTGCCTCTTCCATAAAATGGGGATATTAGCACCTACCTCCCAGCATTGTTGTGAGAGTCATGAGCTAACTTGCATAAAGCACTCTGCACACCTTAATCATGATATACAATGCCTATGATTATTATTGCTGTTGTTGCTACTGCTATGCTGAAGCTTTAAAGGGCTCTTTTCCCTTCAGCAACAGAGCTCAAAGAGAAAAAGACCTTTCTGATCCCTCTCCTGTCAGCTCTGCTGCTAGCCCCAGACCTCATACACAGAGCAAGTCACTCCTGAGGCCAGACGATGTGTAGAAACTGGGGAAATGAGGCTGTCAGAAGGAACCGTCTGTTTCTCTTCCTGTCGCTCCACATGGGAGACAAATTGTTGGGAATTCAAGTGTTCGCTCCAGCTCATAAAATATCTGAATTCCTAATGCAAAAAGCCCAGCTACCGGTATTCAAGACTTATATACACAGGCAAGATTTGGGGAAAAATGTAGATTATGTTGTTGCCTGAGGTTGCTTCTGAGAACAGTCCCGCCAAAATGAAAATTGCTTACTGTGTTTACTACCCAAACAGCATCCCTACATCTACCACCACAGCTCCTAGAAAAGGAGGAGTAAATTAGTTGTAAATATTTTACAACTTGTAATTTGCTTGAGTAAATCACTGTTCATTTTGCCAGGGACTGCACTGAGTGCCGAGTTCCTTTTTCTCCTTCTGATTATCTGTGATGTCATCTTTGTCTCTGCACTCCCACACTAAATTCAGTCCACAGCAGTTTTATATCCTTTAATTCAACTCGACAAAACCCACAAGGTTGCACTGAGGCTTTGGTGGAAGCTGGGGGACATGTTAGACAGATCTCTTCCATAGCTCAGGTTAAAGTCCACCAAACAATAATCATGTATTTTGGAAAACAACATATACCCTCCCAAGAGGCATTGTAGTACAGTATGATAGAGAATAGACTTCTGCGTTAACAAGACCAGGGTTCAAATCCCATTTCTGACACATAATGGCTGTATGACACTCACTTCCTTGGTGGCCACCCCCTAACATTTCATTTCTCACTACTGACTATTTGAATATAAGTTCCCTGAGAGCCAAGATTGCCTCACTTTTGTTTTGGTATCCCCGGTGCATAGCGAAGTATGTAGCAGAGTAACAACAAAGCGCCTGATAACTGCTCATTCATACATTCGTTCATTTGTACTGCAAATTTTGGTTTTAAAGTCCTTTCCCATACTTTCGTTTGATCCTCACAAGCTTCTTCTGAGGTACATAAAGTGGATAGAATAATAAGAAAGCCCATTTTATGGATAAGGAAATGGAAACATAGAAAAAGGATGCAACCTGCCCAGGGTCACAAAGCCTGCTAGTGATAGAGCAGGCACTAAATCTCCAAGGCTTTATATGGCTGGTCCAAAGCCAATTCTACCCTGGCTTCCTGGGGTGCCTGTTTTTCCCAAGTAGACCTGTTAACTTGCATATGGGAAGCCCAGCTCAATTTCTCTTCATGTATTTTACAACATGGTTGCAGAATCTGCTTCTTTTGGCAACATCTAATGGATGAGCCCTCCTTACAGAGATACACTGTTCCAACACATTCTGAGTCACAACATATGAGCAAGATTGTGGGTTCCTAGCAGCCTAGACTGGGTTGTAGGATCTGATTCTTAATATTTTTACAAAGCAGCTCACATTAATATAGGGTTTTATGATTTGCAGTATACTTTTGGCAGTATAATTTTTTTGTTTTATTTAGTTTTCATTATTTAATTTCTCTTTCAAGTTACCAGGATTAAAATTACTGTATGCTTTCTATTCCCTCCCATTTAGCAAATTTAAAAACAACACGAATCCCTCAATTCATGTTTATATAATTCAGCAAAACAAATTCCCATGTTATCCATGAACAAAAATATATGTCTCTCTATTTTTATTTCATCACTTCTCTACTAGTAAGTGCATCACCTTCATTCTTTTGGGACTTCCGGTTTATCGTTGTGCTAAACTGAGTTCTAAAATCTTTCAAACTTGTTTTCTCTATAATGTTATTATCATTGTATAAATTGTTCTCCTGGTTCTGCTCACTTCACTTTCTAACAGTTCAGAGTTGTCCCCAGTTTTCTTTGAAATAATTCATTTGGTCATTTGTTATGTTCACACACCACAATTTGTTTAGCCATTTTCCAGTAGGAGGACAACACCTTAGTTTCCAGTTTTAGGCTACCATAACAAGAGGTGCTATAGAGTACTTTTTGTGAATGCAGAGAATTGGAAACGATGTAGATGCCCATCAATTGGGCATCTATTCAACAAATTGTGCTACATGAATATAATAGAATATTGCTGTGCTATCAGAAATGATATATGTGATAAATACAGAGAAGTATGGAAAGATCTACATGAACTGATGCAGAATGAAGTTAACAGAGGTAAAAAAAGCACTATATACAGCAACTAGAACAATATAAATGGAAACAACAACACAGCAAAAAAAAAATAAAAAGTGAATGCAACAAAATTGTAAAATTGTTCACTAGAATGGAGAGATATGAGAAGATACCCCAACCCACACCTTTGTGGAGGTTGGAAGTCCACAGGTATTACATATTGCACATGGTTTCAGACTTTTTCAACGTATCCATCATTTGAGCTGATTTTTTTTCTCTTTAAAAACTGTTATTTGTTTTATGAGATAGCTTTCTGGAAAGTAGTGGGAGATGGATACTAGGTGTAACTATGATGATATAAGAAAAAGAAAACCAGGCAGAGCCAAGATGGCAGCTGGAAAGCAGGGACTTGCTTAAGCTCTCCCCCAAATCCCTCCGAACACCAAAAAAATGGCTCTGAACAAATTCTAGAGGTGCAGAACCCACGAAATAGAAGAGGGAAACAGGTCTCCAGTTCAGGAGAGCCTGGATGGTCACCAGAAGGGTCTTTCGGATGGTGCTGGGTGCGGAGCGCAGCCCAGTGTGGGCTGTGCCAGGACAGACCAGACTGGGAGTCAGCCAGCTGAAACAGGCCTTAGGGCCATGAATCATTGAGCTGTAGAATTTACCAGACTTCTCAACCCACAAACTCCAAAGAGCAAGTTAGCTGGAAACTGCAGGATCGAGATCAGAGCGGTCCAGCCACCAGCCCAGGGTTGGGGCAGAGGTGGTGCAATTGTGGAGGTGGCAGCAGCAGATCAGAGTAGGAATGCAAGGAGTGCTTTGTGGGCACGAAGGCAGGTTCTCTTGCTGTGCCCTGCTTGGATCTGCATTGCAGTCCTGGTTGTCAGTTCTTGGTGGAAGAGGAGCGCTGCTGTGACAGAGCCTGGGCTGACAGTGGAGTAGAAGTAGCTCTGAAAACATCAGTACTTGGACACTAAAGCTTGGGACAAAGTACTCTCTACTCTACAAGCAGTCATACCCTGACAAAAAGCTCAAGTGTCAAGTAGTTGACTGGGAACATGAACAGGCAGTGAAAATGAACTCAGACTCAAACTCAAACTCTAGATGCCTTTCTTGGTGACAAAGATCTAAACATACAGCCAGAAGAAGTCAACGAAGTAAAAGAGCCTACATCAAAAGCCTCCAAGAAAAATACAAATTGGGCTCAGGTCATAGAAGAGCTCAAAAAGGATTTGGAAAAGCAATTTAGAGGAGTAGAGGAAAAATTGGGAAGAGAAATGAGAGTGAGGCAAGAAAACCATGAAAAACAAGTCAACAACTTGCTAAAGGAGACCCAAAAAATACTGAGGAAAATAATGCCTTAAAGAATAGACTAACCCAAATGTCAAAAGAGCTCCAAAAAGCCAATGAGGAGAAGAATGCCTTGAAAGGCAGAATTAGCCAAATGGAAAAGGAGGTCCAAAAGACCACTGAAGAAAATACCACCTTAAAAATTAGATTGGAGCAAGTGGAAGCTAGAGACATTAAGATATTATTTTTTTTTTCTTGTGACCACTGTTTATTTTGGGCTTTGGGGCAGCCCTGAAGCCCTGCCCGTGCTCCCAGGCCCACCCAGAGAGGAGGGGATAGGGCCTGAAGCACATGAGTAGTTGGACAAGGTACTAGATACCAGATGAACCCCATGGGGGCAGAGTATGATGGCACCTGGCTGACATGTTAAAGCATGTAAAGTATATTTGCAGGGGCAGTGGCAGGCATGTTACAGCATGTCTACAGGGGGACAGCACATTAGAGCATATTTCTAAGGAGGCTGGGAAGCATGTGGCTGGCATGTTAGAGCATGTGACATGTTTACAGGAGTGCTGGGGGCAGAAACATGTGGTTGGTTGGCACGTTCTGGAGCTGGAAGAGGGGTTGGGGATGAGTGGGTAATGGGGACTTCTTGATGGGTACAGTCGGGGGTAGGAGGGGCACCTCAGGGACAACACAGCATCAGTGTCTGGTGGTGCCTGCGCCAGAGGATTCCCACATCGGGGAACGACAGAAATGCAGGAGAGGGGGAGGGGGAGGGCAGTGTCCTGGTAATCTCTGTCCTGGGTGGTGGTAGGGGGCTGATGACCAGTCAGGTGGACATACGCATGGGCTTCAGGAGTACATAGTCAGCTGCAGCCACTCTTCAATGTTCACTCGGATCTGACCACTGCCATCCTTGTCCAGAGTCTTGAAGGCACGGAACATGGCGTCCATGCGCACAAGACAGCTGATGAAGTTGTCAAAATCCATGTGCCCATCCTCGTCCGAATATCACCGAATGACCATCTGGTACAGCTCTGGGCTGAGCTGGAAGCCTGCGGCTGAAAAGGCTCCAGGAAGCTCATTATTGCCAATGGTCCCCGAGCGGTCTAGATCATACTGTTTGTAGACAGCCTGCCATTTCTTTATGTTGTTACAAAGATACTTAAACTCCTCAAAGCCAAGTTTGCCAGTGGTATCACTATCCATGACGGTCACCATGCTCCAACAGGTGTCGATGCCAAAACCGTCGGTCTTCAGGTCAGGGTGTCGAGTCACCACCTTGTTCAAGATGTTCATGAGTTCTGAGGCACTGACTTCCATGTCATCTCCTGCCAGTTGGGCAAACAGCCTCCTGAACTGCCGGACTTCCTCACTCTCGTTGGCCTCGATGTTGGAGAAGTGGGATCGAGGGGGCGGGGGCTCTGGGTTATAATTGGCTGCAGCTTCACTGATGGCGCTGATGACGCCTCCTAGGAAGCCCATGAGGCCCCAGGCCCTCCGCCACCGCCTCCGCTGAGCAGCCCCCCATGACATTGCCGATGCCTCCAGCACCGCCGCCTCCACTGAGCAGCCCCCCGAGAGCTTTGCCGGCACCCCCGCCGCCGCCGCCACCCTTCCTGCCCAGGAATGAATTAACCAGGAACATGTCTCCGGGACCCTGTTCTCGGCCTCGGCCTCAGTTTCCCCAGCTCCAGCCTGGCCTCCTGCCCTCCTAGCTCTCGACATTAAGATATTATAAAACAGAACCAAAGGAATGAAAAAATGGAAGACAATGTGAAATATCTCATCGGAAAAACCACTGACCTGGAAAATAGATCCAGGAGAGATAATTTAAAAATTATTGGACTACCTGAAAGCCATGATCAAAAAAAAAGAGCCTAGACATCATCTTTCAAGAAATTATCAAGGAAAACTGCCCTGATATTCTAGAGCCAGAGGGTAAAATAGAAATTGAAAGAATCCACCGATTGCCTCTTGAAAAAGATCCCAAAAAGGAAAAAAAAAGAAACAGAAAACCATCAATAAAAAAACCCTCTGTTTTAAAAAGCTAAGAAAAATGTAATAAATATGTTTATAAATATAGATCCTTTCCCTCTTTGATTTCTTTGGGGGTTATAGGCTTATTTCTACATATGATCTAATTTCATTCACATAACAACCCTGACAAAGGCAGTGAAAGTATTTTTATTCTTACAGACAGATGAGAAAACTGAGATTTAGAGAAAGGAAGTGATTCTTCCAAGGTTATCTTGTTAGCAAGTAGTCTAACTTGGATTCAAGCCCAGGGGTTCTGTCTGTAAAGCCAGAGCTCTTTCTACTATGACACACTTTTTCTTGAGAATGGGGGTGTGCAGCTATGTCTAGGCAATATTATTAAATAAACAAGAGACAGAAATCATCGCGAAAGATAACTTTGATAATTTTCATTATAAGATATTGAAAAACTTTGGCGCATATACACAAAAAACCTTATACAACTAGGACAAGAGAAGCTGTTAATTACTCCAATTCAATTCAGTTCCTGACTCTGGACTACTTTTCCATCTCCAGCCTGGAGACTTTTTCTTGAGGGAGATACCTCTGACCCCTGAAGCCTTTCGGTGAGTTCCACCTTGGAACCTCCTTTTGAGAAAATACCCATGCCAGCCATGCTCATCTCTAACCAGGCTCAGCAACTGACGCTCTGTACTAATTTTCTGTCTTGCCCCTTTCAGGGTACCTTCCCTCCCTTCCCTTTTTCATCTCCCTTACTATTTTGTTTTCTTTCATTAGAGTTCCTGGAGGGCAGGGACTGTCTTTCCTTATGGTTGTGTTTGTATTTCCAGTGCTTAGCATGGTGTCCAGCAGATATCAAGGGCTTAATAAATGCTTTATCTAGCTAGGTTGGGGGAAGGGGGAAGGAATTTGTATTGAATATCTCTAATAAGGTTCTGATGTCCAAGTTATATACCTAACTAAAACAAATATATATGACTAAAAGTCCCAATAGATAATCATCTATTATGGTCAGAGGATTTGAACAATCCTCAAAAGAAAAATTGTGAATTATAATCATATGAAAGATCATTCTAAATCACAAATAATATGAGAAATGCAAGTCCAAACAGTTCTGAGGTTTCACCTCATCAAATTGGCAAAGATTATAAAAGATGAGAATAGCCAACATTGAATGGGTTGTGGAAAGACAGGCACACTAATACATGTTTAGTGGTACAATAAATGCTCCAACCACCCTGGAAAGTAATTTGATATATGTGAAGAAAGAGATTAAAATGTTCATACCCTGCAACCTAGATATCTCACTGCTAGGCATATATACCAAAGAAGTTAAAGACAAAAAGAAAAAAATGTATATACGTCCAAATATTTATTGCTACACTTTTGGTAGTAGCAAAGAACTAGAAACAAAGCTGATATGTACTGACCGGGGAACGGTTCAATATATTATGCTCAATTAATATAATGGACTAATATGGCGCATTAGCCAACATAGGACTTTATTTTTCTTGACGACACATATTTTTGTTTGTTTAGTTGTTTTCAGTTTTGTCTGACTCTTTGTGACCCCATTTGGAATTTTCTTGGCAGAGTAGTTTGCCCTTTTCTTCTCCAGGTCATTTTACAGATGAGGAAATTGAAGCAAACAGTTAAGTGACTTGCTCAGGGTAACACAACTACTATGTGTCTGAAGTCACATTTGAAATCAGGAAGATGAGTCTTCCTGACTCCAGGCCCAATACTCTATCTACAACACCACCTAACTGTCCACATGTATATTTGTCACCAGGGTTTTAGTTATTTCCCAGCTCCCTCTCAGGGGAAAATAATGGGTGGAGAACAAATAAATACTTTTTAATAGAAAAAACTGATAGTAAAAAGAAATGATTAATATGAAGACTATAGAAGATATGAAGACTTTTAAGTACTGATACAAATTAAAATATGCAATACCAGGAAAACAATATGATTGGAGGTTAAATAGAAAGAACAACAGAAAATAAAATTTGAATCTTGTGTACTTATGACTTGTGACCCAACTGTGTCCACAGAGGAAATATAAGAATGCACCTTCCTTCCTTGATTGCTGAGGTGGGGGACTATGTGTGTAGAATATGTGTATGTACTGCCAGACTTGGTAGATGAGTTGGTTAGTTTTTCGGAATGGCTTTTATCACCCTCTTTCATTTTTATTTATTGTTACAAATGATGGCTCTCTTGGAGAAAGAAAGGAAATACTGCAAAACAATGGTAATGAAAGACAAAATACATTAATACTTAAAGCAAAGGAACATGGGATAGATTCCATGCTTCTTTGTTGGTGGAGGACTGAATTATGGGACATAGATAGATGATCTATCTATCTATCTATCTATCGATCGATCTATCTATCTAGGTTGGACATGTAATGGAAGGAGCTCCTGGTAAGGAACTTCCTCTAGGCAAGTCAACCAGCACCTCTATAATAAATAGTCTTATAATATATAGCAAGTTGCCAGGAGCACTGAGATGTTAATTGACTTAGCCAGGGTCACAGAGTCAGTATGTGAGAGAAGCAAGTCTTGAACCCAAACTGAACTGATTCAAAGGCCTTTGCTCTATCCAGTATGTTGTGCTGTCTCTCACCAGTGATGGAATCCAAGCCACATTGATGGAATCCAAGTCACGTAGATGGAAGGAACGTTTAAGCGTTGATGTCCAGTGGCACTCAGAGGGGCAGTAATACTGTCAGATTTAAATGCAAGGGCATTTAGTGTTCTGACTCTACCAAAAGTCAGTGTGAGTCAGGCAGCTCAAATGCTCCCCGCTGATTTGAATATGTGCCCCTTCACATTGAAACAAAGAGCTATCAGTGAGAAGGCCTGGAGTGCTCACTTGCAGCCAATTTTAAAAATAAAGTGCAGGAAGGAGGTGAACCTCCCAGGCAGCAGTACCCTCAGTTCAATCCCAATCAAGCATCTCTTTCAGGGGAACTCCCAGAACAACTTTCCATTGATCCTTTAACTAAAGAAATCAATGCTGTTATTTTTTGGTTCTCTGCTGAGCAAAACTGTCATACTTTAGGGTCATTTGTTAAAAAGGAAATGGCAAGCCCAATGTATGAACATATCCAATTCTTCGGCCCATGGATCTGAGCAGTGGGACAATGAATTGAAGGTGGGCCCATTGGTTGGTCCCAGCACCAGAGGGGTGTGTCTTTCTGGTAAGCAAAAGTGGCTTCAGTCATTATATTCTTGAACTACCTTAGCAGACTTCAAGCTCTTTGAGAACAGGGGCCATGCTTAAATGATCTTTGTATTTCTATCAACTCCTGGCACAAGTGATGTTTCATGAATGTTTACTTAATGTCTGTTGGATAAACAAAAATCACATTATATAGTGATCCAATAGGATTACTACAATGCCTGGAAACTGCAGCTCCACTTGGACATAGAGAATAATGGAGAAACATGTTACAGGTATTCTAGGACATATTAGCTGGGCCTAGTGGATAGTGCATGCACTAGACATGCATGCAGCAGAAAGACCTGCGTTAAGATCTCACTTTGGACACTTGCTAGCCAGGTGGCCACAGCCAAGCCATTTAACTTATCCAGTTTCCTGAAATACAAGATAAGGATCATTACACTTGAAGTATATAGGCTGTTACATGCCTCAAAGGACACACTGTCATTTACATAAGTAAGCGGGCACCCTGCTGGACCTGGAAGAGGGACAGATCTAACTTCAAATCCTGCCTCAGACACTTACTAGCTATGTAACCCTGGGTCAAGTCATTTAGCCTGTCTCAGTTTCTTCATCCGTATAAGGGAGATAGTGATAGTATCTACCTTCTAGCGTTATTGTAAGGATAAAAGCAGATCGAATTTAAAAAGTACTTTGTAAATTTTTAAGCACTGTCATTTATTATTTTTCTTGTTGTTATACATTAAAGTACTTTGCAACTATATGACAGCCCACCATACATTTGATGACAATGATCCTGCCTCTTTCCCTCTAAATCTTCTCTTATTTAAGCAAAAAAAAAATCCCAGTTCCTTCATATTTCAAAGATTCGAGTCTCTTAACACCCTAATAACCCTCCTCTTGGATATGCTGTATCTTGTCAATATCCTGAAACACGGCACACAAAACTAAATACAACAGACTAGATGTGATCCAGGTCCAAACTGGCCTACTGGCTATTCCCTAGACATCCAATCTCCCCCACCTGTACCCCTGCCTGGACTGTCCCTCAGGCCTAGAATGCTTTCCCTCCTTACTTCAGCTTCTAGGACTCCCCAGCTTGCTTCATTGCTCAGCTCTGCTGTTACCTTGTCCAGAAAACTTATTCTGTTTGGCCACCTATGAGTGTCTACCTGCCCCACTCCAATAACTTTGTATTTATTTTATATCTATATTTCATTCACTTACCTGTGAAGATGTATCCACCAGCATAAAGTAGCCACCTTAAGGACAGGAAATGCCTCACTTTTATATTTTCATCCCTAAATGCCTGGCACATAATAGTTGCTTAATAAATGACTCTTGCTTGCTTCCTCGATTGATTGACTGATTGGCCTAAACAAGGTAAACCTTCCTTCGGCTTCTGTTAATAAAGCTTAAGTTTATATTGGCTATTTTGGCTTCCAGATCACATCGTCGACTTATCTTGAGTCTGCAGCTCATTACAAAGCCCCAGGTTCTTTTCACATGAACTGTTATCTGTCCACATCTTCCCCATCCTACACTAGTTCAGGAAAGCTCATGTCAATCACATTGTGTAATAGCTATAGCACATCTTCAGGGAAGACCTAGAAAGCAAGTAAACTTTAACAGAGGAAGACATAGCTAGCTCTACCTACTACGTATCGATGGCTGGCAGACATAACTGTCAGAGTATGATGAGATGTAGTAAGTATGTGTGTGTGCATGAGTGCATGTGTGAGTATGTGTGCATATGTGTGTGTGTGTTGGCCCCTCCATAGCCATACAGCTGTGATCACTAGCTCCCTGGTGTCCAATTACCAGCCAGCAAACAACAGCTGGTAAATGAGGGACTCTTCTGCCAGTGATCGTGGTGATTAAATAAGCCACTCCCACTGAAGGTACCAGGGGAATTCTTTGCTTTGAGATAGCTGCATAACTGGAAAGCATGGGAAACTCAGATCTGGAGCCCCAGGGGAATCCTATTACCAAAAGTGTCTTGAGTGCCCATAACAGTATGTATGGCTGTATTAGGTGGAATGAAAATGGTGGCAACAGCTACTTGCATTTATATAGGTTTTAAGGTTTATGATGGACATATGTTAGGATCCCTATTTGACAAAAAAGAAAAGAAACTGTGGGCCACAGAAGCTAAGTTACTTGTCCATAGTCATATCACTATAAAACTCATCAATAGGATTATAGATTTAGAGCTAAAGGGATGTTGGTGACCATTTAATTCAACCCTCTCATATTATAGATGGGGAAACTCAGGGCAAGACATGAAATTACTTTCCCAAGATCACACAGATTAAGTAAGTGGAAAAAGTACAATTTATATCCGAGTTCTGTTGGCTGGCTTAGTTTTCTTTGCGCTAAAGCGTGCAGATGTAGATCAAGATACATCCATCTCACTCATTTTCAAAACAAAGGAATAACGTAGAACAATCAATTAAAATTACCGCTGATGTTTTTCAACCTTTTTGCTATAGAATTAATTGAAATTGCTTGTGTCTTTTAAAAAGTGCCCAATGCCAGCATTTTGGACTTCATTTTATTTCCCTAGTATTGATGTTGTTAAAAAAAATTGCCTTTTCTATCTGTGGTATTTCCAAAGAAACATCAAAGGGAGATGGATGGGATAACCCTGTTTTAAAGTTTTAAAGGAATCGTTTACATGTTAATAATAACTCACAGATAGCATTCTACATACATAACTACATTGGATCCTTCCAATAATGTTTTCAAGACTATTGGTTCAGAGTTGGAAGGGATCTCATCTATTCCAATCCTTACAACAGGGCAGAAATCTCCCCTTCAACATTCCCCTAAAATGGTCACCTACCCTCTTCTTGAAAACATCCAGTGTCAGAGAATTCTTCCTAAATTTCTTCTTTTCTATCAAGGACAACACCATCCCTCTAGTCACCCAGGTTGGTGACCTAAGAGTAGTCTTTGACCCATCACTCTTCCATAACCCCTGTCTCTTTCAGCCAATCATAAGCTAAGGTTCATTGATGCTATCTTCACTTCTCTTGCATCCATCCCTTTCCATCCACTCATACAACCATCATCCTAATACAGGCTCACATCATTTTCCTCAAGGACTACTACAATATCTTGCTTCTCTCCTCTTTCCAATCCACATGCCATATAATTGCCCAAATGATATTTCAAAAGCACAGATCTAATCATATTATTCCCCTACTCAAGAAATTTCAGTGGCTCCCAATTTCCTATACGATAAAATACCAATTGTTCTGTTTAGCATTTAAAGCTCTTACAGTCTGACTGTTGACTACCTTTACATCCTTTTTGTTATCATCCAACTGGCCTACTCATGATTTTCAGCAAGTAATATTCCATCTAGCCTCTCCATGTCTTTGTTAAACTCTTTCCAGGACTAGAAGGCTCTCCATCTCACCTCTGCCTCTTGAAATCCCTAGTTCCTCTCAAATATCAAATCAAATGCCCCTTCTTCCAGGTGGCTTTTATCAGTCCCCTCAATGGTTAGAGTCTTTTTTCACCCTCAAAAATAATTTTGTATTTATAATCATAGGCTGCTGGAGTTAGAACTGGAATAGACCTTAGAGGCTGTCTGGTCCCACTCCCTCATTTTACACATGAGGTTGCTGAAGCCCAAAGAGATTAAGAAAAATTAGAACTCAAAAGGGTACATGGTCAGCAAATGGTAAAACCAAGATTTGAACTCAAGTCTTGTGACTCCAAATTTTTCATGCTTTTCAATGTACCATGATGTTTTATCTGTTGTTTTCCTCTAGTAAAATGATAATTTCTCAAGCTTAGGGACTTTATATTTTTGTTCTTGTATGCTCAGGGTATATAGTAGCATAGCAGGAACTTGATAAATGGTCAACAAATAAAATACACCTCTTCAGAAACAGGGACTATTTCATCTTTTCCTTTGTGTCTCCAGTGCCTAGCACAATAGTCAGCACATGATAGGGACTTAATAATTCCTTACTAAATGACTGATTGATTCTAACTCTGTAGTCTCTTTTGTTATTCTAAACTGCCTCTCTCACAGCACTTAGCTGTGGCTAACTTAGTGTTGGTTTTTTGGTGGTGGTGGTGGTGGTGGTAGTGTTGGTTGTTGAGTTGTTTCAGTCATGTCTGACTCTGTAACCCCTTTGGGAGTGTTCTTGGCAAAGATACTGATTATTATTTCTTTCTCCAGCTCATTTTACAGATGAGGAAACAGAGGCAAACAGACTTAAGTGACTTGCCCAGGGACACACAGCTAGTATGTATCTGAGGCCAGACATGAACTCAGGTCTTCCTGACTTTAGTCCCGGCACTCTATCCACTGTGTCGCCTGGCTTTTAAGCCCACAGTATGTTCAAGTCACTGAGTAAAGGAAACTGCCAACGAGGATGTGATACTACATTGAACTTAGGTCAATTAATATTTCTTAAGTTAACCTCTTGTTTCTGGCTTCTCCCAAAACTTGGGTAAGCGGCTTTACTTTTCTGAGCTTGTTTCCTCATCTGTAAATTGAGTATATTTGCTCTACCCAGAGTTGTTGTCAGAATCAATTACATTAATATATGCAATGTGTTTTTGTGAACCATAATGTTCCAAATGTCCTTCATTCCTCCTCTCCCCTTTCCCTCCCTTCATCTCTCGTCCCTTCTATTCTCTCCTTCTTTTCTCTTCCTCTAGTGTGTATGTATATATTAATTTGGCACATGAAGGGAAAGAGAAATTTATAATTTGAAAAGCTCTTTGTATACATAAGACATATCAAATATATATCACACATATTCATCTTTGTTTAATACATTTAATTCATCACACATATTCATCTTAGTTTAATTTCTTTTAGGTTCCAAATATCTCTGCTTTATAACAAAACAACAAGAGTGATTTCCATGAGGCAAATCCCCAGTCAGTACTATTAGAGTCCTACGATGGCTTCTGAAGGAGACGGGACTAAGATGAGGACATCAGAAGCAAGCTGGATAGGTAGTCAGCAAGACATGTGATTTGGATTCAAGAATACCTGGATTTGAATCTTAGCTCTGCCAATCATTTAGCTACATGACTTTGGAAACATTATGGCCTCTTTAGGCCTCAATCCTTTCAGATGGGGCTTGAACTAGATTATTTATAACGTCCCTTTCTGCCCTAAATTCCATACTTCTAAAAATTCAAAGTAACCGTGTAATTGACTAATCCACATTGTAAAATGCCTAAGTTGTCTATGGGACTTTAGTCCCAAGGCAAATGCTCCTGGGTCAAAAGGATCAGAGGGATTTGGAAATTCCTCACTTATCCATGAAGGATATATCACTACCTCAATTGGAGTTAACAGAATCTTCTGGGGATCTTTAACACCCTTTCCTCAAAAGAACTTATCCAGCTATAGCCATTTTTTTTCATAAGCATGCTCAGTTACTAGAAGGGATCTAATCAGTCTTCTAGAAATTGAAGGGATATGACTTTTCCTAAGTTCCAGAGAGAAGGAACACGCTTAAAGCCGTGTACCAGTAAGAAACAGAAATAGGACCCAGGTCTCCTGACTTTGATTCCAATACTCCCCGAGGGCTTTGCATCCACAGGCTTTCTAAAAGATTCTACCATTTGGATCACAGGAATTAGAGCCATTCGTGTGCTGAGAGATCACTAGAGCTAAAAGACATCTTAGAGATGATCAGGTCCAGTAAGAAGTGCAGGAATAATTTGAACTTAAGTCCACTAACACCATATCCACAATTATTTCCTTTACACATGAGACTCAATATCAAAATATCAAAAATATCAAAGTATCAAAATATTAATATCAAAGCTCCCACCTCAATTGCCCCCAATACCTCAGTTATCCTGTAAGTGTGATGGGAAAAAGAGAATGGAAGAAGAATTTATTAAGGACCTACAATGCACCAGGTACTATTCTAAGAGCTATAAAGAGCATGATTAATGATGTCACCTGTTAACTTTTCATCAAGTGGCTATTTGCCTCTCACTGATTCTGTGCCCCAGGGACCCCTGCTCAGGGCAGGATGAAGGGAAGAGACTAGTGTCCTGCACTGGAGAATGAATGGTATTCCACACTGAACTGCTTCCAGGTAGCAGCATTGACATAGTTTGCATAAAAGCTTCCCCTTTGAGAAGATCAACAGAATCAGTTTGACAGTAGAAGTGAAATGATTTCTGAGATGCTTCCAGGAAGGAAGCTGGGGTGGTGGAGGGAGGTGTAAAAGGGTTAGTAATAGCTCTGTTCCATAAAGTCACCTTAGAAAGTTGTCCATGCAAGAAAGAGATCTCCATATAGACTGTGCTCTTGAGATCAGAGGGTAATAGGAACCTGATGAAGAAAAGACTTAGATCATTTAGTCTTCCCAGTTTTCTGAGTGAAGAAACTGAGAGGAGAGAGGTGATATGTCTTGATTTTATGGACAAATTAGTAGTTAGTTGTAGAGCCAATATTTGAGTTTCTCCATGTTATCCTTTACTCCTTATGCACAACATGAAAACTCCTTCAGTATGAATGCTATTTGGGTACCTGAAAATGCCCTAAATCTGTGGCCTGGCTCAAGAAAGGGGTGCAGTGTTTCTTCCTGGCTCGAGTCTCTCACCAATCAATCCATCCTTCATGTAGCTATTGGACTGATTTTCCTAAAGCATAGGTCTGTCTCCAACCCAACAAATTCCTGGGACTTCCTATTGCCTCCAGGATCAAATACGAAGTCCTTTGTTTGGTTTTGAAAGCCCTTCACATCCTGGCCCCTTCCTACCTTTTCGATATCCCTATTTTCTACTCCCACCCACATATTTTATAATCTTATTTATAATTCCTCAAACATGGCATTATATCTTCCAAATTTTTACTGGCTCTCCAGGATGTCTTGCCTTCTCATCTATATCTCCTGGCTTCAGTGGCATCCATCAAGGCTCGGTTCAAATCCCACCTTCTTCAGGAAGCCTTTCCTAGTCTCCTTCCCATCCCTCTCAGACACACAGGGCACTAGTCCCCTTGCTCTGAGATTACCCACTGATACTGTATATATCTTGTATGTGTACAGCTGTTTCATGTTGTCTCCTCACATTAGACTATAAGCTCCTTTAGGACAGGAAGGTGATTTTTGCCTTTCTTGTATCTCCAGTGCTTAGAACAGTTTTTAGCACCTAGTAAAAATCTAAATGTTTGTTGACTGACTGACTGGCCTGGCCAAGGAAACCAGGAAGAGTGCCCTAGTAGGAATTTATTCTAGTGGAAGGAAGCCTCCAAATGAAAGTTCCTGATGAAAAAATCACCTTGTCCCTGGGGTGGTAGTATGGCTCAGGCTCTTTAAAACAAACAAGCAAACTCAACAGGGTTGACGTGCTGATGAGCTCCCTTCCACTGAGATCCCATTTCCTATAATTAGCATAAAAACAGAATTGGGTATCTATTCAGAATAGACCAGATGAAACTAGTCTGGGGACTCTGTGACCAAAGCACTTGGGACTCAACTTCTTCATCTTGAAAATGTGATCATTAACTCAATTATCTCTGATTAGCAACTATTTTAGCTTTAAACTTTGGTGCAGTCTTCCAAATCTGACATGTTAGGTACTCTGTTTTATAGTTTTTTCCAGCTCGAACATTCTATGTTCTCCAGTACCTTTTGGCTCTAATATTCCATTTTCAACTGGATTGAATTGAAATGAATTCAATAAACCTTTATGAAGCCCCTGCTATGTGCAAGGCACTGTTCTTAAAGTAAGGTCCCTTCCAATTCTGTCATTCTATGTTCTACATTTTAAGGTCACTTCCTGCTCTATCATTCTTTGTTTTAAGGTCCATTCCAGCTCTTTTTTGGGCCAGGTCTAATTCAAGCCAGTCTGGTGGTTCCAACTTAGGGTTGGAATGAACTATGACATTTGTAGACCATCTAATATTATAAAAGAAGGTTTACTTAGCAAAAGCATGGAACAGTTATTCAGGAAGCATGTGGCATGGATTCAGTTAGGCCCAGTATCGCTGTCTCTCTGTTTGCCCCAGTGGTAGATATACATGTTCATCAGCAGGAGTTAAGCCTAAGAACCCCTCTTATTCAGGGGCTTTGTTCTTAGATGACCAAGAAGCAAAGGTGGTGGTTCAACCCCTAGTCCCATAGACCAATTAAATGTCAAAGATTGCTTCACTGACTTTTTTGAGGAAAAAAACTAATCTAGCTTATGCAGCAAGGATCTTAGTAGGTGTTGTTCCTAATACAAGCTTTAATAAAATACGTTCTAACATTTGGTGTTCTAAGATCATTTGAGCTCTAATGTATCTTGTTTTAATATCTATTCTATCACTTTAACATTATTTGTTATAAGATCCAGTCAAACTCCAATATCTTGTGCTCTAATATTCAGCGTTCTAGGGTTCAGTTTAACTCTAACATTCTTTGCACGGTCATAGTGCTAAGATTCTGTGTTCTAAATTCTCTGTCCTAAGGTCCTTCACAACTCTGAAATCCTCTGATTCTAAGATTACTGAAGGAGGTGGGGAAGAAAAGCACACAACTTCACCCCTGCAGGCTCATCAGAAATTACTTTGTTAGCTGTCCCATTGCCAGGGCACATTAAGCTACAGGATATGGGGAATTTGCCAGCTTTCTTGGCTCAATGCCATCCTTTACTATAACTCAGTTTTAGTTATTTTCTTTTTTGTTGCCCAGAGGCCTCAGGATCTCCAAATTAAAATCTATTATGACTATTTATGATTGCATGGCCTTTGGATAGAGTTACAAATCTTCTACATGGTCCCCTGGAGCTATTGGAGGGCTGAAGCTTGGCACTCCATTATTCACGGGTCACCTTTATGAACGGGGTAGTTTGATGGTCTCAGCTCTTCAGGCATCGTCCATTCTCAGGGATGATCCTGTCTCGGGGGAAATCTGGTGCACCCTTTCTACTTTCTTCCACAGCATAAAAAGAATGTAAGATCCTTAAGGGAAGGTCTGGCCTGTTTAGATGCCATCATCTCTGTCTGTCAGCTCATTTACCCAGGGAAATATTGGCCAAGTTGGAAGCAACTCAATTGTTAATAACTTCTGTACCCTGCCTGAGCGTTCAGTAATCAACTCACTCTCAGAGGTTCCCAGTGGCTTTTTCACCCCTTTTCAGCTGGAAAAGAGGCTGTTACAAGTGCCCTCATCTGGTTTTTTTCCCTCCAAACCTTCCCCTCAATTACATTTTGGAGTTTTTTCTTGCAACTAACCTACCATGAACTTTCTGCCTCCTGTTCCCACCTCCCCTCCACCAGCAGGGCTTAACAGCTTACTGTGCTCAGCAGAGGAAGGAAGCTTGATACTTAGTGCCATAAGTGTCAAAGCTTCACAGGTGGCTGATCGCCCCTGCACCTCCTGGCTCCCATCTGGGAATGGCTTTGAGGGGTGGGAGTGCACCCAAGACTGCCAGGCCCTGTTTCCTGTGACTCCTTTGCTTGGCTCTCTATTTCTTTGTGCAAAGGGCCTTGGGATACACTCAGAAGACTGATAAGAAAAGCCATTGTGATGCCACAGATACTTAATTCAAATACCTTCTCCTAGAGGTGATTTCTTAAAGTATCAGAGACTTAGCAGTGTCGAAGGCAAGCAATTAAGAAGGGGAACAGGGGCAGCTAGGTGGCTCAGTGAGCACAGCAACAGCCCTGGAATCAGGGGGACCTGAGTTCGAATTCGGCCTGAGACACTTGACACGCTTACTAGTTGTGTGACCTTGGGCAAGTCACTTAACCCCAATTGCCCTGCCTTCCCCCTCAAATAAAAAAAAAAAGATTCAAAAAAATAGAAAAAAAAGGGGAGCAAATGATTATGGGCAGAAATTCATGTATGCATTTGTTCCTGGAAAACATTAAACACACAGAAAAGAAATCACTGCCTCATGTTATTCACAAAAAAACTCATCCCTAGCTACTTGTAGAACTGCCATACCCAGGACCAAGTCTCTGCTACCAAGATTGTGGCAAGTTATGTTGCTTCTCTGTGCCTCAGTTTCCCTATCTGTAAAATGAAGGATTTGTGGGCTAGACAAGTTGTAAGGTCCTTTTCAGCTCCCGAATGGGATGACATAGGATCCTTGAGAAAGAAGTATCTAACTTCTACCCTTGCCTGCCCAATGAAGTTGGTTCCACAATAGTAAAGAGGTAGCATGGAGTCCTGGAAAGATTGTTTAACTTGGAATCTATGACCTGGGTCTGGGTATATGATTTGCTACTTATAAATTGTATGATAGTGGACCACTGGCTTAAACCCTCAGTGTTAAGTATTTAGGACAATAATAATATATAGTGATCCATATTGTGTCTGGAGAGGGGGCTGGGGGAGAGAGAGAGAAAAGAGACAGAGAGAGAGAAGGAGACAGAGAGAGGGAGAGAGAGAGAGAAAGTGAGGGAAAGAGAGAGAGAAAGAACATGTAACCATAAAACACTAGTTAAAATTACTATTGTGCCTACTCTCATATAGCCTAGTGGAAAATGCACTGGTCTTTTTAAATCATAAATTGTGGATTTCAATTTCATCAGGGATTCATATGATTCTTCTCTAATAATGAAAATAAGCCCATCTTTTTATTCAAATTTATAGTCAGAGGACCTAGTTTTGAATCATACATCTATTGCTTACTACCTGTGTGATTTGGGGAAGCTGCTTTATCTCTTGGGGCTGTAATTTCCTCAAATGTAATTAATAAGTATCTTCATTAATAATTAAGAACTATTATCTACCTCTTCATCATCATTATTAGTATCTTGGGTACCTTGTACTGATGTGGTGGTTCTAGAAATGACCTTGTGTTTGTTGGGACATCCACTCAATCTCTTTATCATTTCTTTTAAATGCAGAAACTATTCAATCCTGACTACCTTTACTCCATGTGTAATGATAATGATGATGATGATAATAGTGGTAGTGGTGGTGGTGATGATGAAGAGAAGTAGCATTTGTATAGTACTTAGTTGGAATGTGATTTCCTGGGGCATGGGGAGGCAGCTTCCAATTTTAACTAGTTATTATTGCTAACTAGGTGCTAAGCTTTGTCATTTCTACTTGCTAAAAGAGAACAAATAATATCAGAGCCTTCAAAATTTTGGCACCCTGGGACAAAGACTTGTTTCCTACACCCTAGTTGCTGTTCTGTTAAAGACCTTTTATAAAAGGTTTATTGGAGAGCAGGGGCCTGGAGAATGGCTTCGATCAATGATCCAAATGCCAATCTCAACCTTTGCCTTTACTATAGCAGAAGAAAGAGAGCACCAAGCTCATAGGGAGGAGTTTATTTACCATAGGAAGAAGTGCTTTGTTTTGATCTAAACTCCTCAAGGTGATTTACATCCCATTCAGTGTAAATAAATACATCTGAGCCCTTCCTTGGAGGCTAAGACTCTGCATGACGGGCTAACATGCCTCCAGCTCTTTTTTTAATGGCCAAATTATATAAACCTAAAACCAGTCAGGGGCTTGTGAGAGAAATGCCAACAGACTCTTAATTACAGCAGATCTTCCAGGTGCCAAGATAATAAACAGATGCAGAAATCAGGAGGACCCCCCCCACACACACACACACAGCAGCAGCAGCAGCAGCAACAATAAAAATAATAAAACTTCCCCAAATTTCACAAAGAGCTAATAATAAGTACATTTACACATTAAAAGCTTTAAAAAAAAAGTCTATCCAGCACACAATAGAGGGAGATGGAGGAGAAGATTGACACTTCGGAATGACAGAGAGAAGAGAAGGAAATTGAGGAGTTTACATCTGAACTGATAAATGCAGATTCTGAAGACTTAACTCTGCCAGGGAACAGGTTTTTATCAGAGAGAATGCAGCAAGGATAGAAACACTTAGTTCTGAAGGACACTGCTGGAGATTAGAAGTTCATTAACAGCCAGTCCAGTCTCTGCAGCCAACCCAGTGGGGGCCCTCTCTTAAACTTCCTCAGGTAGGGTTGGTGGTACTGGGTCAGGGGATGAGGAGGGCATTCTCTCCTTGCCCCTGCTGGAATTTTTTAAAATTACTCAGTAGCTGGGTCTGTACTGGCTTTAAAAATTGAAGAGTTCAGGTAATAAGCTAGCTCGACCACAATCTGACTACATGACATTGAATAAGCCATTTCTCCTTACTGTTCCGTTTGTGAATTGAGGATACTGGGTTTGATGATCTCCAAGGTCCCTCCCCATTCAAATGCTCTAAGATCCAGTTATATCAGCCTTTGAGAGTGACATACTGACCATAGAGGAATGATAGGGCATTTTCTCTAGAGCCTATTTCTTTATTCATTCAATATTGATATCATGTATTGTTTTTCAGTCGTATCTAAGTCTTCATGACCCCATTTGGGGTTTTCTTGGCAAAAATACTCGGAGTACTTTGCCATTTCATTCTCCAGCTCATTTTACAGATGAGGAAATTGAGACAAATAGGGTTAATGACTTGCCCAGGGTCACACAGCTAGTAAGTGTCTGAGGCTAGATTTGAATTCACGAAGATGAGCTTTCCTGACTCCAGGCCCCACATTCTATCTACTACACCACCTGGTGGCTCAATTGAAATCATAGCCAATGCTGTATGTATATGTGTGTATATGTATATATGTGTGTGTATGCATACATATATATATATATATATGTATATTGCTTTTTAAGGTTGTAAAATCCTTATAAATATTACCCTACTTTAACTTCCCCAAAACTCTGGGAGGTTGTGCTATTATCAATCAATAAATACCTACTAAGTGCCTACTATATGCCAGGCACTCTGCTAAGTGTCAAGAAGACAAAAAGAGGCAAAAGACAGTTCCTGCCCTCAAGGAGCTTATAATTTAATGATTTTAATATTTTTTACATTGTATTATCATGTTTCATTTTAAAAATATTTTACAGATGAGGAAATAGAAGCAGACAAAGGTTAAGCAATTTGTCCGGGGTCACACAGTTAGTTAATAACAACCTGTAATTCCTTAGAACACAAGAGGCACATTACCTACCTCACTTCATGTACTTCTTTAAATTGCCATAGGTGGTAGATCTGGACAGTATGATTGTGGCTATTTTACAGAGAAGGAAATGAAGGCTCAGAGAGATGGCCTTTCCCAAACTCAAACAGCTGGTCAGTAGGGAGCTGGGACTTGAATCCAGGTCTCCTGATTTCCATATCAGGGCTCTTTGCACTCACTCTTGTCTCCCACCTCAGTCAGACTATACTAGCTCTAATGTTTAATGTTTTCTGGCCTAAGATTCCTCCTAGGTCTATCCTTTGATGAGTCTGTGAAAGAAAACATTTTTTTTTCTAATTTCCTTTAATTTCCTGTAGGTTTTTGAGTGCCTGAATATGCCAAAAAGTTCTGTAATCTAGATGAACTAAAAGTTCGGTATCTAGTTGGGGATTGATGTGATCAATCATGTAATAATCACGATGTAATCTTGATGGAGAATGAATGAAGTGAACGTGGTGTGAGATTGAGGAAGGAGGCAATCTAAAGGAACTGGGAAGCCTCTGTCTCCATGTTAGGGACTGGGAAGAATGGGACCATGGTTCCACTAAGAAGGGTAATCTGAGATTGAAATTAAACAAACAACTGACTATTGTGGGACTCTTTTAAATGAGGAAGATTGGACTAGATAAACTCAAAAGTCCCCTTCAGCTCTAAATCCTGTGATGTCTTTAAGACCTTATTTCTCCATCTATGTAATATTTTTACCAGCTACTTATAGGGGTTACAAAGATTTAATGGGATCACAGGAGGAGAAGATATCGAGTGGCAAGGAATCTTAGGAGTGATATGGTCCAACTCCCTTATTTTACAGATGAGGTAATTAAGACCCAGAAAGGGGAGGAGATTTCCTCAAAGACACACAGGTAGTAAGTAGCAGGGCTGGGGTTTAAACCCAGGGCCTCCAACTCCAAATGTAGTCTTCTTTCTGATAGACCAGATGGTGCCTGTAAACATGCTTTGTAGAGGAGAATTGCTATGGTTGATAATAACAAATCAAATTGATGCTTTATTGCGGAAAGTATCGTGAACTAACAATGTATTGAGGACAATCAGCAGGCTGTACTGGCCATTGGTTCTATTTCTTTGATAGGCCAACCCTATGACTAAGAATGTTCCATTTCAAGTGGTTCTCCTGGTTGAGTCCACACTCTTATTTTTAGCCTAACTTTCCTGTACTTAGAAGACTCTCTAAGATATCTATCCAAGTAAACAACCTAAAGGAAGTCCTGGAAGAGCACTCACCACAGCAGGAGGAGAAGGAGACAGAAACACCCCCAGGCTCCAGGACACAGATTCAATAAAAATTATGCTCACTATACTATTACCGTTACCAGAGTAAGCTGACTATACTGAGGAACTGCCAAGGAATCTGGTTTCATGACAGAGAGACCACACTTTTATCATCAGCATCCCCTGTCTAAGGAAGTGAGAAATAGACTGTAAGAACCAACATCAGAAATACCCTTGCTGCTGGTGATCTGTCCCAGCCTGGTGGAGAATGGTTATTACAAAGCAGAAAATACATGGATGACATTTTGCACCTTGCTCTCACTTCTACTTTTGTTTATTCTATATTTATAATATTGCACATTTGCATATGCACCATATTTTCCCTGCTGGAATGTAAGCTAAATCTTTGTATCTCTCTCAAAATTGTGTGTTGTAGCTTTTTAACAAGTGGTTGAATGAATGAATTTCACAGCTCAAACAGCCTGTACCCTCATACAAGACCGTGTAATATGAGAGATAGTCTCTCTTTTATTGTTTGGTATCTCTCCTTCAGTTGTCAGGTTGAATGTGTTTCTGTCTTACTGTCTGGATCAGTCAATTCAAGATTTTCTGAAGTTAACTATGTCCAGTCATCATATTCCTTAGGAAAATCAGAAGGTGTCCCAGCCTGTTTGTCTCTAAGAGGCATCGAAGAACCAGGGAATTGACCTTAGCTGGTTCTATTGCTAGGGATGTCACCCATCTGAACTGACCGCAAAGTAGGTTAAGTGGGCTTTTGTCCAAGAATGTAGCTCTTGCTATCTCTACTCTCAAAGACCAATACCAAGAAGAAAAAAACTCTCAAAAAGGTCACAGACATTATATTAACCTGATAATAACATTTGCATCTGTAAAAATAAAGGAACTGGATGAGAGTTCTGAAGAGACCAATATCCTATGTTCTAAGCCCTCCAAGATACAATAACATTCTATATGTTTTCTTGTAATTGATGCTATTTATGAGAGGAATAGCTAGCTAAGATATTTTAATAAAGCAGGAATTAATCAAGATTTCCTTAATTGCTTAAAAATCATTGATGAACTGAAATCCCAGTGCTTACTCCTGAATGGGTCTGCTCTTTCTAGGTAGATATTAAGCTTTCTAAGATGGTCTGTAGCTGACCAATCAGTTTTATTTTGTGTAGTTTATACAAGGAGGTAAAAGAGTATATTTGCGAGCTTACTTTGTTGGTAAGGGGATACCTTCTTTTATTTTCTATATCTGAAAGATATCTATAAGGGTGGTGGAGCTTAAAAAAGGTAGAATCCTGGAAGAAAAATACGATCAAGTCCTTGTCCCAAATCTCTTTCTTTCTCACCCTGTCACATGGGCCACTCCTAATTCTAACCATCTTGCAAGTGTGTGCATTACTGTCCAAGAGAAGGTAGATACAATATGGGTCACAGCTGGAAGAGGTCTTAGACATCATCTGTCCCACCCCTTCCCTTATCATATGGATAAGGAAACTGAGGTCCAGAGAGGATAAATGCCATATTGGAGGTACTTGTTATTCAAACCTGGCGTTGGATTTGCATAAAGCCTTCTCCACTGGGAACAATTTCAACTTCATTTTCTATTTCTGGCCCTTTGCTTACTCTTCATAGAATCTCAGAGTTGAAAGAGACCCTAGAGAAACCTCCAAGTCTGCTCCTCTGCTCCAACTGGAAATATGTATCTTCTCTGCAATAAGTAATCACCCAACTCGTGCATTTTGACATCTCTGATAATATTGGACCTTAGTGCCTCAGGAAGAAGCCCAGTTCTAATTATTAGGACGTTCCCACTTATAATAGTTCAACATATGCCTCCTTGTAATTTCTACCCAATACTCATAGATTTTTTTAAACAAACATTTATTATGTGCCTATTGTATGCCACGCACTGTGCTGATTACTTTATAAACACATCATTTGATCCTCACAACAACCCAGAAGGGTAGGTACTATTATTATTTTAAAGAATTTAAAAAATTATTATTTTATTATGTATTTATATATATTTAATATTTATTACTTTAAAGATAAATTTAAAGATGAGGAAACTAAGGCAGAAAGAGGTTAAATGGCCTGCTCAGCATCACTCAGCTAGTCAGTGTGTGAGATCAAATTTAAACTCTGGTTTTCCCGACAGCAAGTCCAGATTCACTATGCCACTTATCTATTCACTGTGCCACTTATCTGCCCTAAAGGTTTCTCTGAAGAACTTTGGTATCAATAAATTGTGAGACATGGGAGACACTGGTGCAGGACTGTCCAGAGTGGTGAGCCTACATCAGAGAAGGCGCTGTGTTCCATGAGCAAAGTAGAATTACACTAGCTCAAAAGAAAAATGAGATATGCAAATTTAAAGACACCTCCACCCCAAATGTTCATAGGGACTATTTGTGCCTGACCTATGGTAGATCCTTCCAAGTTTGTATTGTTCTAATCAGCCACAGTTGCACACACTGTACATTAACCCTGCCATGGTGATGTCATTTGGGTCCTCTGTGAGTAGGAAGGACAACAACTCCCCAAATAGCTACTTCTAGTTCTCCTGTCTAAGGCCAAATATAACAAATCTAATCCCTCCCACATGACAGTCCTTCATATAGCTGAATACAATAATCAAATTTCAATCAATAATTGCTTATTAAATCTTTACCATGCCCCAGGCACTGTCCTAAACGCTAGACAGACAGTCTTTGCCCTCAAAGAACTTAAATTCTCAAGTGAGACACCATGAACATGCATCCTTATAAACTTAATGTATACAAAATGAAGACAAGGTAGAAGCCTTATACACAGAAAACACTTAATATATGTACTTTTATTGAACCATCAGAAAACTCATATGGGAATAGATTCTTCTCATAATTAGCATGCTTTTCCCCTCCCGGCACACATGGACACAGAAACATCATCTTTGGGGCCATGGAAGATAGAATGGATATGGCACTGGACATGAAGTCAGGAACATGTATAACTCTGGGCAACTTGCTTAACTTCTCTGTGCCTCAGTTTCTGTATCTGCAAAATGAGGGGGTCAGACTCAATGACCTGTAAGAGCCTTCTCAGCATTAAGTCCATCATTGTATGATCTGCTAACGTAGCTTGTCTTCCACTTCTTAAGCTTATACTTAAATGGCATCATATAGCCATCGACATAGCTGTGCCTCTTTGCAAATAAAAGTCATAGTTGTCTCTATTGTTGCTTTCTATTCCTATTCCTTACTTTAATTGCTACTGTCTTTTCTCTCTAATTTCTTTAGAATCATCCCATGTGTCTGATATATATATATATATATATATATATATATATATATATATATATATATATATATATATGTATATGCTATTTCTTCCTGGAGTTGTTGCACAATTTCAAATACGTGTGTGAATGTGTATCTGTGTGTGTGTACGTGTGTGTGTGTGTGTGTGTGTGTGTGTGTGTGTGTGTGTGAGTGTGTGTATTTCAGAGGCAGGGTACAAGTGATTTTTCATTACACCACAGGGCAAATAGCAGAATGAGATCTTTGTAAATATCTGTTCCTGATTACAGATGACACATTCTTTAATATTACACAAGAATTTCTCAATATCTACAACTGATTTATTGTATGACTTTGGACTTTACTTCCCTAGACTTCAGTTTTGTTTCATTATCTATAAAATGAGGGGGTTAAACTAGCTTGTCTCTAAGGTCCTATAATCTCTAAATCCTATGGTCCTGGAAACAAAGTGAGTCCATTGAAAGCGATCTCTCTTTAATAAGATCTCATAGCATTTTTACACTCAGCTTATACATTTGCACTAGTTTAATGTCTTTTATATTTGGCCGTGTACTCCCTGTCCACCAACTCCAAAACATTGTTGCCACCACTCTAGCCCTCTTTCTCATCCTCATAACCTCTCTCCCACTGGAAGCCTGGAACCTCCCTGAGATCTACTAGGTGAGCTTTTTGCCATATCTTTGCCAGAAGAAGGTTTTCATGTAATTTCCAGGCTACTGTGAAAAAATGTGCCCTTCCCCTTACCTTCTTTAGCTCCCTTGTGAGCTTCACCTATCCTCATTGGAATACAAAGCTCTTTGAGGGAGAGAATTTTCTTGCTTTTTTTTTTTGTATCCCTGGCATTCTACACAATGTCTGGCACGTAGTACAGTCCTAGAGCTGGAAAGGAACAGAGTTCACCTACATAAGCAGTTCTCAAACTTTTTGGTCTCAGGACCCTTTTACTGCCTCAAAATCACTGAAAACCCCAAAGAGCTTTTGTCTATGTGGGTTATAGCTATTGAGATTTCTCACATTAGAAATTAACACATCTTAATATCATTATTAAAATAGTTTTGACCTCAGAGACCCCCCCTAAAAGTGGCTTTGAAGAACCCCTAGGACTGCGGACCATACTTCAAGAATTATTGATCTAGTTCAGTCTTTCACTCAATGAAAGAATTCTTCCTACAACTTCCTTGACAGCTTTTGACGTCCATCTTGAAAAACTCTAGTGATAATGAGCTCACTAATTTGATCTACCTCCTACTAAATTAATAAACTCTTTGAGGCCAGGGACCATGCCTCAAGATTATATATATATGTATATATATATGTGTGTGTGTGTATATCTTGAGGCATATATATACATATATATGTATATATATATGTGTGTGTGTGTCTGTCTGTGTGTCTGTGTGCGTGTGTCTGTGTCTGTGTGGGTTTGTCGTCCCCCCCATATCTAAATATAATAACATCAATTTGTTGCTGTTCAGTCCTTTGAGTCATGTCTAACTCTTCATGGCCCCATTTGGGGTTTTCTTGGCAAAGATACTAAAGTGGTTTGCCCTTTCTTTCTCCAGTTCATTTTACAGATGAGGAAACTGACGCAAATAAAATTAAGTGACTTGCCCAGGGTCATACAGATAGTAAGTGTCTGAGACCAGATTTTAACTCAGAAAGATGAATCTTCCTGACTCCAGGCCCAGTGCTCTGTCCACTGTACCACCTAGTTGCCCAATCACATCATTAGGTCCATTAACATGTTTGCTGAATTAATGAATTCCTAAACTATCTCTAAAGTGAAATTCTATACATGTAGACACATATGCATGTGTATACATATGTACGTGTATATACATATATATGCGTATATGTTGTTGAGTCATTTCAGTTGTAACATGACCCCATTCAGGGTTTTCTTGCAAAGATACTGGAGTGGTTTGCCCTTTCTATCTCCAGCTCATTTTACAGATGAGGAAACTGAGGCAAACAGGGTTAAGTGGCTTGCCTAGGGTCACACAGCTAGTAAGTGTATGAAGCCAGATTTGAACTGCCAAAGATGAGTCTTCCTGACTCCATGCCTGGCACTCTATCCACTGCGCCACTTAGCTGCTGTGGTTTTATATAGCATCACAGCAATTTAGAGTTAGAAGAGATGTGTAAAATCATTAAGTCCTACACTCTTAATTTTTAAAGTGAGGGAAACAATCTGTGACCCATAGAGGGGGAAATGATTTGCTCAGAGTCCCGGAGCCAGAAAGGTGCAAAACTGGAACTAGAGCCCAGGTCTCCTGACAGGCTTCTGTGAATCCTACAGTATTAAACTGCTTCTCCAAATCTGTCACGAAGATAAATCTAAAGACATATGCATCCACACTTGCAGAACCTATACTGTATTTACTGCGATTTTTACCAAATTCACAGAACTCTATAGTCTTAAGGGTCTTGAAAGATGCTGGAGAGCTGGATGATGGGGGAAGGGGAAAGAGCTAAAACTTTTGCTCTGAGAGCCATAGCAGCATACCATCTGGCATGTCTAACTTTTAAGCTTAACTGAATGAATGAGACAAATATAATGAGAAAGGGTCTGCAGGCATCTAGAGCATTACAAAGCCATTAGCAACAAGGAACTCTGGGGATTTATAAAGAGGAGATCACGCCACACAAACTCTAACTCTTCGGTTGGGAGAACAACAACATTAGGAGGCAAATGCGATGACAGAAATGTGATAAACGTACAGAACTGAGAAGCATTTAGTACCTCAATCCACGAAATCTTTTTGGAAAGGAAAACTCAGATTGTTTGGGGGATAAGCTCTGTGACACAGACTGAAAAACAGAAGAGGCATAAATGAAGAGGAATGCGAAGTATCTCCTGATATAGAAGAATGTGCAAACCTCAAAGGGGGCACGAACTTGCTGGAAAGATGGTTGTTGTTCAGTCATTTAGGTCATGTCCAATTCCTTGTGACTCCATTTGGGGTTTCCTTGGCAAAGATACTAGGATGGTTTATCATTTCCTTCTCTAGCTCATTTTACAGATGAGGAAACTGAGGCAAGCAAGGTTAAGTGACTTGCCCAGGATCACACAGCTAGTAAATATCTGAGACTGGATTTGAATTCAGATCTTCCTGATCCAGGCTTGGCACTCTATTCACTGTACCACCTAGCTGTCCAATGCTGGAAAGACGTAAGGAACAAAATTCCTGGACATGCCATAGTTAGAGCACTATGATGGCAATAGCTCACATTGTGCTTTGTGATTTCAAAGAGCTCATTCAGTCAGTTAATAAACATTTATTAAGAACCTACTCTGTGCCAGGCACTCTGCTGAGTGTTGGGGACAGTCTCTGCTCTTAGGATCTCACAGTCTAAAAGGGGGAGACAACATGCAAAGAGCCATGTACAAACGATTCATGTACACATTAAATTGGAAGTAATCAACAGAAGATACTGGAGTTAAGGGAGATGGGGAAAAGCTTCCTGCAGAAGATGGTATTTTACCTGGAACTTTCAAGGGCCTGCATATGCCAGATACTGTGCTGGGCATTAGGGATTCAAAGACAAGAATGAGACAACCCTTCCCCTCAAAGAGCTTATAGCCAACACTAGCTCACTCACTCCTCCCAACACTAATATGAGACACTAAATTATTAATCTTATTTTACAGAAGTGGAAACTGCCATTCAAAGAGGAGAGATGAATTGCTCACATCCCACAGTTCACAAGCGGCAGGCCCAGAACAGAATCCAAACTCAGGCTCCAAGGACAGACAGTATCTGGAATGCATCTAGGTAAATGTGAAGACTATTTCCTTAGACCGTCTCTCCGGCACTCTCTTTTGGTAGTGACCCTTCCTCCATAGAGCCTCAGTGAGGTGGAATCAGCAAGGTAGACAGTGGAATCCAGAGCGGGGAGATGAAAAACATCTGAGAGCTGGAGACACTGATTCATTGGAAAAGATTAAATGAATTAAATGTGTTTAGCTTGGATAAAGAGTGACTATGGGGAGCCATGATAACCACTCACAAGCATTTGAAGGTTAAAAACACTTGGGAGGGATGAGTATTATGTCGTGTAGTCCAGGGGGATCTAGCACTGAACAATGAGATGAAGTTAAGCCAAAGAAAATTTAGGCTAAGTATCAGGGCAGGAATCTCAATCAGGCAGTGTGGAAAACACAGCAGGAGATATGGCAGGAATTCCCATGTCTGAGAAATAGAAAACCTCAGTGGATTATGTGCTTGAAAACACCTCAGGACGAGTCAGCCCCTGGTGAAGGTTTGTGTGACCCCACGTGCCCATCGTCAGCTCCTATAAATGAGGCAGTCTGTGGGAGATACTGTTCAGGGAACAATGTGATTGCCTTCAATCATGCCTTATCTCTCTCTCTCTCTCTCTCTGCTTTCTCCAAGGAGCTCACAACTGATTTAGAAACATTTCCCAATATTAGCCTCATAATGGTTTCCAAGATGCTTTCTCATTCTACTATTCTATGAGCCCTGGGTGGAAGCAGGTGGGTCTAACAAGTTAGTTTTGCAGGTATGAAAACTGAGGCACGTAAGCAAATCATGGCATGTGAAAGCAATCAGTTGTTATTGTACCCTAAGAACTGATAAATATAAAGAATTGCAGGGAAAATGGAATTGCCTAGATTTGCAGATAGTGATACAAAGTGAAATAAGCAGAATAATTTATACACTGATCACAGTAATATGAAAACAACATTGGAAAAATATCAGAATTCTGATCCATGCAATGAACAATACTGGCACCAGAAGACTGACTGTGAAACAGAACTCCCTAGGTGGTGGACCAGTGGTATGACATGGCCCATACGTTGTTTGTTCTCCAGTTGTTTTAGTTGTGTTTTCTTGGCAAAGATGCTGGACTGGTTTGCAGCAAGCCAGGTGAAGTGACTTGCCCAGTGTCACACAGTAAGTGTCTGAGGTTCTTTTTGAACTTAATTCCTGACTCTAGGTCTAATCCCAGCACTCTATCCACTGCGCCACCTAGCTGCTATCCATACATGATCATACTTGGCTAATGTTTTCTTTCATTTGTCTCGCTATGCTTGTTTGCTATAAATGAGGGTTCTTTGGGGAGTGGAGTAAGGTCATTCAGAAGTAACAGAGATGCTAAAACTTATTTTTTTTTAAACTGGGGAATAGAGAAATGCAATTATTTGCTTATAGGTATGAGATATTGCTTATCTATACTATTTTACAACAACTGAACCTGGAGTCAATCTAATCCCAGAATGTGATCTCCTTACAGGTACAGATTTTTTCATTCCTTGTATATGGATCCCCAGTGCCAGGCACATTGCCAGGCTGACTCATTGCAGCCATCCTGATAAAAGTTTGTTGATTGTCGATGGGGATCTTGAGCAATGTTAACTGACTCCAATCTATTGCTCAGTTCATTCCTGTTGTGATCTAGGATACCAGTGGAATTGGTACGGCTTGAATTAACCCCTGTGCTCCCTAAACAAGAACCAGGGTTCTTGTGATCCAAGTGACTGTGGAACAGACATGGCATAGCTCGAGTTTACATTGCCCCCATCAGACTGATCTGGAATCTAGCTGTGGACTCTTTGAACCAGGAGTATATAATGAACATCTCTAAGATTCTGGGGGAGAGCTCTTGGATTCCATAGCATTCCCTAGTCTCTATAAAGTGAACCAAGGGATAGGACTCATCCCCTGGAGATTCCAGCTTCATAAGACAAAACCCAAAGAGTACAGTACAACTCACACTGAAGGATGGTGTGATGTTGGAACTCAGCATCAGTGGAAGCTATAGTGGGCAAATCTGACTTCTGACATGACCAGGTCCCAAAGTCATCACTACAACACATAGCATTGGAATAATGCTCACAATCATTCTCTCACAGGAATTCCAACAAGCGGCATATAGGATTCTGGCACAATGAACTGCCTCCCTCCAACCTCTCAGGAGCATAATAACCACCTCCAGCTTACTCCATACCAGCAAATGCAATTTCTGGCACCTACATATTGCTGCCCTGAACTGGCAGCCTCTATACTCACAGAAGTGTGACTAACATGGCCCCTTAGTCACTTAACTACTGACGAGAAGACTCAGCAAGTCACTTGCTAATCCCAGAAGAGTCTTCCAGTATCTTCACACCCAGTCCAAAGTTCTAGCTCCTAGAACTATCGCCTCTCTACCCAAGTATCCATTCTTCTAAAGAACTCAGGTGTGAATTGATAATGACCCTGTCCAAAAAAAAAAATCTGTGAACCTGAAAGCATTTTGGAAATCACTCAGAGGAGATTCACAAAAGACCACATTTTCGAGGATGGAGAATGATATCAGAGAGGGCAACACAAGCTGCCTTTTCATTTGTTCAGTCAGAAATAATCATGACATCCACTGCCCCTCCCACATTCATTACAACTAGTAACCTCTGGAATGCCCGCTTACCTCTTCGATGTTCTAATTACCTGGAAGGACGCTAAATACAAAAAGACTTACAAGCTATTGTGGGGAAAATGAGGGTTCCCCTTTGTTGCCTGCAGCCTGCTGCTGCTATTATCACTCATCCTAACACTGCTGCACTGCTGTGTGGGGAGAGGACAGCTTATCTTCTAAAAATGCTCTCCAGCTTTTAAACCATCATGTTCTTCCCCAGAAGAAATTACAAAAAAATGTTCTTTCCTTGGGAGCCGAGATTGAGGGCTGAATCCTGCATGCTCACTCTGGGAAGCTTCATCCAAACATATTTGGGGTAGCCATCCGATTATATTGTAAATGGACTGCAGGTGTGAGGAGGTCAGTCTGAAATTGGGGAGGGGGGGTTGGAAACTGAATTATAGACTCTTCGTAACGAAGCTGGCTTTCTCATGTACACGCAGCAATTCACACTAGGCCAACAAAGTGTTTCCAAGTTCTGAGATGCTGGCTAGGAACATGGTGGGTGCTCAATAAATATTTTGTTGGCTGGTTGAAGAGCCTAAGACTCATTTGTAATTGGCAGCATACAAGGCCTGAAAGCATTCATGCAGAGGGTGGATGGCCATCTGTCAAGGATGCTGGAGAGGGGATTCCTACACACTAGGAGGGAATTTGGACAATATAATACATGAAAATCCTTTCCCATTTGAAGATTTAAGATTCCATGATTCTAGGGAAAAATCCTTAAAAAATGTTTTCTTAAGGTGGACATATCTATTGAAACGTTTCTTTACAACATCTGATTAATTCAATAACATTCAACAAGCATTAAGTACCTACTATGTTTGGGGTCAACTGTTAGGAGCTAAAAGAATATAAAGTCCCTTCCCTCAAGAAGCTTATAATCTAGCAAGTACAGATAAGACATCAGATAAATAGGTGTGGGAGGGTTATTAGGGGTAAACTTCATCATGTGAGTACTCCCAGGCCACTTGATGAAATTACATGGGTTTTGATCAGACAGAAGCATCTTCCATGGTGACAGACATGAATTCTGGTTCCTACTTTCGGACGGAGGGCTGGGGAGGGGTGGTGCTTTGCTGGGGTGACACAGAAAACCCTGTGGCTGAGGGTACTGAAGAGGACTTCACATTGAGAATAGGAGGATGAACTCTTGTCAGACTATAAATGCTTTGGAAAGAGTCCCTCTTGATCTCTCTTCTTATTTCCTCCTTTTGGGATTCCATTCTGGTGCTTTCTTTCCCTTACACTTCCAAGAAGGATGGGGCTGGGGGATTTCTCCCTCCATCTCCCTCTCATCCCTAGTGACAAAGATAGCTAGTACCAGGGGCATCTGTGCTGCCTAGGCAGGCCTGAGATGGAGCCTCAAGTCCCTGGCTTCTAATTCCTTCGGTCCTTTAGCTAGAGGGTGATGCTAGTGGTAGTCATCACTTCTGAGGTTCTCCTACCTCGGATCAGCTCATACCTGTGTCCAGGAACTCATGACCCTCAGGGTTACTAATGAGGCTAGAAAGCAGAATTTTAGGATCATAGATTTAGAACTGGTGGAGATCTTACCCACTCTCTCATTTTATAGATGAGGAAACCGAATATCAGAAAGATAAACTGACTTGTCTATGGTTACACAGTAAATAGCAGAGCTGGTATTTGAACCTAGGCCCTTTGAAAGTGATTTTTGGTTTTTGTTTTGCTTGGTTTATAAACAAAGTTCTATTTATTTATAAACAATATATATGTATATAAACAATTATTATAAACAATTTATATTGTTTTATTTGTTGTTGCTGTTTTTGTTCATTTGATTTATTTTGCTTTTGCCCCAAGGTAACTAAGTGGTTAAATGGTACTGAGCCTGAGGTCAGGAAGACTTGAGTTCAAATCTAACCTCCAACACTTACTAGGTGTGTGACTTTGGGCAAGTCATTTAATCTCTTTTTGCCTCAGTTTCTCTAATTATAAGATGGGGGAGAGGAGGATAAAACCTACCTCATAAGGTTGTTGTAAGGATCAAAAGAAATAGTATTTGTAAAGCACTTAGCATAGTACATAGCAGGTAGTAGGCACTATATACTGTAACTGCTTATCCTCTCTCTGGTCTTATCTCTACCCCAGCCAAACCCCATGATGCCTTCCTGTTCCTCAAGATCAATAGTTGCCAACTCATGCTCAGAAAGAGGAACAGAAAGCAGTCAAGGAATTGAGGTGATACCTCAGACCTACACAGCCAAGCATATGTGAGGCACTGGTGTCCAGAGTGGGGAAGAGAGACAAACCCAACTTGCCACTTCACCCTCAAGGTCCAAGGGAGGTAAAGTGATGGAAGGATCCAAAATGGGAAGAGGAGAGAAGAAAGTGAGAGAAGGTCCATTTCCATTGTTCTTCTATATCACTAGAGGCCATACTTCTGACTATCCGTGGTCAATCATCTTTAAAATACTAACCCCCCACCCCCAGTCCTGGGGACCAATCTGGCATTTCTGTCTTATTTCAGCCAAGTATATATCCTGCAGCATAGAGCTGGAAAGTGTGTCCAGTGACACAGGAGATTATCCCTTTCTGACAAAGGTTCATACCCAGTAATTCTGTGGGGGATAGTCAGGCCCTGGAATCCAGAGAAGAGACAAGAGAAACAGCTGAATATATAGTTATCATTATTAATAGACTTGTATGTGGCTGAGCTAATGATGCCCCAATGGCTCATATGCCTGGTATTTTACCTTATACTAGATTGGAATGTTCATTACTGAACTAAGAATTCCCTCAAGTCTGCATTCTGATAATTCCAATTAAATACCTTTCTCTTTAAAAAAAAAAGAAAAAAAAAGTCTAGTATTTTGTGGATTTGGCTTTGCAGATAGAGTCCTGGCATCCCAATACATTCAGGGGTTCAGTAGACTCAATAAAGAGCAGGAGCTGGTGTGGGGAAGGCGGGGGGCTTCCCTCTCCCCTGGTCTCATAAACATAAATGAACATTTCTTGACTCTTCAGGTAACCAAGACAAACGAAGCTTGTTTTTGTTTCATTTAAAGCCCTTCACTATATGGTTCCAGTAAAAGTTTTTATATTCAACCATCCATTACACACTCCATATTCTAGCTTGCTCTTCTCCTTATACAACAGCATTCCATCTCCCCTCTCCCTGACTTCCCATGGCAGGAATACACGCCCTCTGCAACTCCAACTTGTACCATCCTGAGAGACTTAGCCTGATTCTCCCAGTTACTAGTGCCCCCTCCTAACCCCCTCTCCCCCTGCAAATTACTATGTATTTACTTTATCTCTGTTTCACATTTATGTGTCATAGTTCGTGTTGGTTTACACACACACACACACACACACACACACACACACACACACCCCAATAGAATATAAACCTAAGCGTAAGGATTTATTTTTTTTTTATGTTCCCAACACCACAAAGTACAAAATGTTTGCTGCATGAGTAAATGAATAAAAGAATGAATGGTCAAAACAAAGAAAAAAGGATCTGGACATGCAGAAGAGGACCCTGAATGCTATTAGAAATCTGGACAGTAGAATAAAGGGCAAAGAGAGGGAAGGAGAAACAAGGGATAATGGAATACTTGGAGGCAACTAATAGATATGAGGATCTTCCTTTAAGGATGGAACATGTGTTAGACCTCCAAAGAACGATGATGTGGATAGACATATGCTGTCAGGAAAGAGATGACTGATTGAGGGTCAGAGAAAGAGGAAATGAATAGTGGCAGTGAGTGACACCCTGCTGAAGGGGTACTGAGGTCGCCAATTTGTAAACTTGACATTAACAACAGAAAGGTCTGCCTTTTTACCAGACCATGGATCCATGGCGAGGAGAGACTCCTAAAACCTTGTCAAAACTGATGACCACCTCTCAAGATGAAGTACGCATTGTTGTTATTCAACTGTTTCAGTTGTGTCTGACTCTTTATGACCCCATTTAGAGTTTTCTTGGCAAAGATACTGCAGTGGTTTGCCATTTCCTTCACCAGGTCATTTTACAAATGAGAAAACGGAGGCGAGCAGGGTTAAGTGACTTGCCCAGGATCACACAGCTACTAAGAGTCTGAGGCCAGAATTGAATTCAGGAAGATGAGTCTTCCTAACTGTGCCACCTAGCTGCCCCAGATAATTCCTAAAATATTAATTATGGCACAATTTATACTTCTAGATGGAACCTAGAGATTATGAAGTCGTGGGTAAGTAACTGAAGACAGGGCACAGGTGGTATTTTCACAGGTGCAGCCAATTGAAGTTGGGCAAGTAAAGCCCACTTTCTTCCCAAGATCCTGCCCTGGATGGCCTACAAATGAATCTGAGCGAGATCAGCACTAAATAGAAAAGTCAAAGCCAATGGCCCATCTTCCAGGCCTACATCCTTCCTTTTAATTTTATGTACCCATAACAGAGCCCCCTGGCTTCTGTTATAACATCCTGGTCAGAATGAAACCTCCCTGACTCCTGCTGCTATACAAAAAATGAAATGGGCCTCCTAGGGAGGTGGAAGAGAAGATTGCATTAGTTTGTTAGGAATATTAGAGTGGGGATTTTTCTTTGGTTACGGGAGACACAACATGACCTCTGAATTCCCTCCTAACTCTGAGATTCTGTTATAGTAAGAAAGCTAGAATTAACTTCCAGATCTCAATGCCCTGGATTTCTTAGCTGAGTTGCACATCTGTGTTCTAGAAGACCTTGGATTTTCGCTCATCGGATTTATTTGTTTCCTTCAAACATTCAGTCTAAACTTCCTTTTTCAACCTTGATTGTGCTGTTCCTGCTGCTGCTGCAGCACTTCTTTGGTCAGATGCAGAAGTAGGGATGGAAAGGTGGGCAAGAGGTAAGAGAGATGGATAAGGACCATAAGGTAACCATTCATTTTTTTGTCCCTTTACTCCACTATGATGATGTACACTTAATTGTGGGTAATGCTATCTGGTGTGCCAACTGCCCATTTTTCCCTGGGGGGAAAGTGGGATAACAGTACTTTTTCTTGACTGCCAGCTTCAAATGAGCTCTTAATTTCAAAGGCTACATTTGATGAGTTTGGGAATTTGCATGCTGCCAAAAGCCCCCTGTGGTTTACATAAATCCAGATTAGGCTGTTGATTCCTTCAGTCTCTGATGTCATTTATCTTTGTGTAGGCAGCTAGTTCATTATACCTAAGGCTTCTCAGATCCCCACTCTAAGGCAGTCTTTGTTAACCACATTTTAATGCCTCTGCCCTAGAGAAGGGCTCTGCCAAGGGTTTTCTCTGGCCAGTGTGACAGGGCAAGGGGAACTGCAATATGGTAGGCAGTTTATGACCCTGGAAACTCCCCACCCCACCAACTCCTTCCTACTCCTCAACTTCAGGGAGCCAGATCTGGCCATCCTATACTTCCTGGGACCCAGTGGAGGAATGCTGATTGCCTTGTTCCCAGTTCTTGCTCAAGTGGTACAAACAGCTGTTTTCATCTTTAGACAAGACAAACACGAAGTCATTTCCCTGTTTTACTATTAACACATTCTACTGTGATTGCTTGGGTTCTCAACTGTGACCTATTAAGGAGTCACTGAGCCATAGAAGGTTCAAAGGGGAATACAGGCACTGTAGTTAAAGGCACAGTGTGCATTAGGAACAGAATCCATTTGTCTGGGACTTCCCACCCCCGCCCCCAACCAAGTCAAATCTCTTGTTGAATTTATTCAAATATAAATCCAGAGCTGATTTTACATAGATTTAATGTCTTCTAATCTTTCTGCTCTGTGACTCCATATCCAAGATTGAATGTAATAGCTTAGGATTGTATTTAACACAAAAATAATTTTAATCTCCTCAAAGTCCAATGCTTTGCACATTGCTAAACCAAAGAGCCCTATCCTTTCTAGTAAGACACATAGAACCTGCTGTTACTGATTAATAAATGCATATTATTCCCATCTGGACATATACATTGGTGTTGGAGAACAATTAAGCCACAAATGTATTTTTAATATTTTAAAAATAATTTTATTGATATCTTTTATTATTTTTTAATCACCTAAATTTCCCCCTGTATCATTTCTCCTCTTTCCTCCCAGGGAATCATCCTTTCACAAATATATTCTTTAAAGGAGAATTTTTGGTCACTGTTTTCTCCAATGTTTTCCTATCATTTCCCTGGGGTAAATTTGGGCTCATATGACAAAAAGACAGAAACCGGGAGGCAGTTGTGAAAGAGACTTGGAAAAACAGGTTGGGAGGTCGAAGCAAGTAAGTTACTCAGCTCCCCTGAATGCAAAATATTTACTGCAACTTCCACACTTATGCCTAGGTGCAGAGCCCAATGCCCCTCTATCATTAAAAGCCAGGACAACTTATCATAGGATTTAGAGCTGAAGGGGACCTGTAAGGTCATTTGGCTCAATTCTCTCATTTGTCAGATGAGGAAACTGAGACCCAGAGAAGTTGTGACTTGCCCAAAATCATTGCCCAGCTATTAAGGAGCAGAGCCTGAGCTCAAAATCAGGTTCACTGACTGCAAACCCAATGGTACTTCCACTCTGCTGTGCTGTTGCTTATTCTACGCCTATACTAAAAAGCCTGGGACACCCTTCCCAACAGCAACAGTTTTTTTTTTTTATTCTGAGTACTGCTTCTAGGATCTTTTTCCAAAGGTAACAACAGTCAACCCTATTGTTCACTGAACAGATTGAAATGGTCTTCCTAATCTGCAGTGAAAGAAAAGACTAGATCACATTTATAGGTCTACAAAAGCAATTTTCTCACAAGTCCTAAGATGTAGGACTTTTATAAGTGAGGAAACTGGATCTCATGGATTGGACAGCAATAGGTCCCTGCCCAAGCACCAGTTAATAGTTATTTTTTGGGCCGTCCTGGCTCAGAGTGAATGTAAATAGTAACTGCTTCTCTTTTGGCCAGCAACTCTGAGGGTCTTCCCCTCCTAGTTTGATTTTTTTTTAATTAAAGGGGCCATCCCTAGATTCACTTCTTAAAGAGGCCTATTCACTAAATGGGTGTTACTTCACTCAAAGTGAGAACTTGAGAAGACCTTAGCTCAAAAGGGTCAAGGTATCTCAATGGATCCTGGGCCATCTCAGTCATCCTGATGACTGTCTGGCCACTGGATCCAAATGGCTCTAGAGGAGAAAGCAAGGCTGGTGACTTTGCACATCTCTCCTTCACTCAAATCAAAGTCAATTGCAAGTCATATCATCATCTCCCTGATGTCATGCAACTCTTTGAGAATGAAGGACAAACCAGAAAGCTAGTGTCAGGACTGGGATTAGAACCTGGCTCTGATACCCAATGTAAGCTTTTTCCAACTGAACCACATTGTGTCTCAGTGCTACATAGTAATATGTGTAATTAAAAAAATTGTCCTTTAAATGAGTTAGAAGACTAATTAATAATACAGTTAAGTTTTTATTACTTCTCCTTCTTAGAGAGTCAGCCCCTGGTTAGGGAATAATGAGAGCTAACATTAACAGAGAGCATTAAGGTTTGCAGCATTTCAAACATAGAATAGAGGGAGGTTAGGGTAGCAGATCCAGTCATAGAGTCAAGAAGACCTAGTTTCAAGTATTGTCTCTAACATTTGCTAACTATGTGATCCTGGGCAAGTCACTGAAAATCTCACTGCCCCAGGCAACACTTATGTCTATATGGCAAAGAGGAGTTGCTGATCTGCCTTGAGGACTGGAGTTTCCATGCATGGAGTTCCCAACACTTTTAGAAACAACCAGACTGAACTCACCAGTACATCTTTCATCCTATTGGATACTCACAATAACTCTATGAAGTAGGAAGTGAAAGCCTTTTTATTCCCAGTTTCTAGATGAGGAATTTTAGGCTTAGAGGGAAAGTGGTTTACCCAAGGTTACATAGGCATTTAGCAGTACAGCAGGGTTCAAATCCAGTCCTCCTGATTCTAGATCTAGCACACCACTTCTTTCCATCGTACCATTCCTTAATAGGTAATATGGTCAAAGAACATAAATAGTTCTCAAAAGAAAAATTTCAAACTATTAAAAGTCATAATAAAGAATGCTCTGAACCATTAATCCTAAGAGAAATGCAACCCCCCAAAATTTAGGTTCAACTTCACACCTCACAAATTGGCAAAGATGACAAAAGATGGAGATAGTGTTGGAGGTGTGGTAGAAAAGCAGGCAACTAACATGAATTGGTTCAACCATTCTGAAAAGTAATTTGGAACAAAAAAAGTCACTAAAATATTCATATGCTTGGACCCAAAGAATTCACTGACAGGTATATATCCCAAGGAGATCAATGATTAAAGTTTAAATTTTAGAAAGAACAATCCCACGTATACCAATATATTCATGGCAATACTCTTGTAGTGCCAAAGAACTAGAAGCAAGGTAGTAGCCCACTAATTGTAGAAGGACTAAATAAGTCATAGTATTTGAATGCATAAATGGCATGGAATATTACTGTGGTATAAGAAAAAACAATGATGGATACAGAGAATCATGGAAAGACATGTAAATTGATACAAAGTGAAGGAAGCAGAACCAGGAAAATAATATACACAGTGGCTACAACAATGTAAATTGAAACAAAAAATTAGTACAGCAAAATAATTGAAATTGAAGCAATGACTAAGTTTTGCCCCAAAGAACTATAAGAAGGTACTCCCCCTTCTCCCCCCCCCCACAGTTATTTGCAGAGGTGAAGGACTGTGGCTGTATAATACTTCATATTGTATCAGACTTTTTTGACATGTTGCCATTGTGGTTGAATTTTCCCCCCTTTTTTGTTCTAGACAATGGCTTTCTGGTAGGGGAGAGTAGAGGAATATATTAGGAAGTATAGTTGATAAGAAAACAAAAAATATAAAAATATTTATTTATAAATAGAAATAAAAACTTGAATTCTACATATCTGAAGAGATATTACAATGGAAGGATAGTGATGAAGTTTGTCAAACCTTTTCCCATACCAGCTACCTTGCTGGGCTGTGGGCATCTCTAGCACAAGTACCAGGCAACTATGAAGTTTTAAGAGTGGCCCTCCAATTATATGATCTTGCAATTTTAATATTGCTTACTCTTAAAGAACATGAAGCAGTATAGTTACATTAACTCTCTTTAAAAATCGCCAAAGTGTAGACTGAGCCCATCAAAACCATCATTGAGTGTTCTCCTGTATTGCACATTATCTCATAGTTTCTTCTAGCATTGGCTGTCCTTGTCTTGGCATGTTTTTGGTCCCTACATCCCATGTGATCTGGCCTGTACTTTTGAGCCATTCTAGGTCTTTTTTCTGGCACTAGGAATTTTTTCCCCTTGGATCCATCAATATATAGATCCCAGATCTATATACTGAAAGGGCTATTTGAGTTCTCCATTTCTGTATACTGTCCAAAGGTTCCAACATCCTAGCCGTTAGTTCTTATTTCCCCCATAGAAAAAGCTATGGACTGGCACTTTCTGTGGCTCTTGCTTAGGATCCTGGCAGTTAGAGCCTTCTACTCTCTGATCTTTCATAACAGTATCCCTTTGACTTGAAAGAGAAAAACAGACTTGCCATCATAGAAAGTGGGTTCGAATCCTGGCTCTGCCACTCACTAACAGGGTAATCTTAGAGAAGTCATTTTTACCTCCTTGAGCTGCCATTTACTTAACTGTACATTAGGGGGCTAAACTAGGTGTCCTCAGAATCTCTTCTAGCTCTAAATGTATGTTCATACGATAACAATTGTCCCAGCTCTTAGCACTATGATGATGGATATGACAGAGAGAAAAGAAGCAAGGGTTATAGAAGGAGGGGTTCCATGTAATGAGATGGTAAAAAGCTCACGATTCAATCATCTAGCAACATGGAAAGGAAGAGATCACTAAAATCAATAAAAAGTAAGGCTCCAATAACAAGCAGTCATTAAACCCTTACTATGTGCCTGGCACTGGAGTATGTTGTAGAGATACAAATTTTAATAATAATAATAAAAGTAATGAAGCAATTTCTGCTTATCAAGCAGGTCCCATTCTAATGGAAGAAGCAACACACATGTGCACGTATATAGAGCTAACATATGTATTGCATATATGTACGTATGTGTATGCAAAATAAATAAATATAAGGTAGTTAAATATAAATTAGTAAGAGAGAGGGTTGGAATCAAATGAGTTTGGACTTCTTCCACCAAGTTCCTTAATAATAGCATATTTTTATCTAGCTTTCAACTTTTAAAAGTGTTTTTCCATCCGTTACTTCTTTCAGTAATAATGACACTGTACATCTGTGTAAGACTCCATTCTTTTAAATGGAATTTCACAGCATGAAAGCAGCATGATCTGGTGGAGAAAGCGCTGGATGTAGAGTTGAAAAGGCCAATGTTTAGAAGCTAGCTCTGCCACTTTTACTGTGTTCCTTGCTTTGCTTTTCTTGGACTTCACTTTCTCTCATCTGTAAAATGGAGATAACATTTAAACTGCCTTCCTTACACAATTGTTGTGAATTCCATCTTCATAAATCTTATAATGCTCTCTACATATAAACAATAATATGTCATTATATTATTTACAAAAATGCTATATTATCTTGTGTAACAGCTCTTCGTTAAGTAGGTCGTGAGCTGCACTATGTTGCAGAGTTAATTGGGCCAGAGAGATGTGGCAAGATCCAGGTTTCCTACAGTTCCAATCCTATAGGCTTTCCCCAAGGAGGCACCCCTTGACTGTCTATTTTGCTCTTCCAAGTCAAGGAGATGCTCAAAATGGGGAAGGGGTTTTTGGTTAGGGAAAAGGAATAAAACTTAAGAGAAACTTATGTCGCAGTGGTAGTATCTGCAAATATCTTGTTAAGGGAAGTTCAGATTATTCCTGGCAATCTAAGACTGATTTCATGAAGAGCAAGCATGCTCTGATACAATCTATCCTTTGATGATACTGCCAGGAGCTATTAGAGAACATATTTTGCAATCTATAGTGTTATCAGAGCTGGAAGATTCTGAAAGGTTATTTGGTCTGTTCTAATCCTATGTCCAACTTTACTTTTTTTCCTTTGTCTTTTTTATCAGAGACAGAAGCTAAAATCCGAAAAGAGAAAATGACTTATCTAGGGTCTCACAATGAGAGAGTGGCTGGAACATTATCAGAACCCAATAAATGCTGGTAGAAGCAGCATCTATTTTACATAGGATGAAAAGGCTTTCCCTTTAAGCAGACAAGAAGGCTGTCCATGGGATTTAGCTGGCCAGAGAACTATAAACACAAAAAGCCCAGCATATGGAAAGTTGGTATTTCTGGGGTCTGTGAGAATTGCTACTCCCCTCTAAGTCATCTTTTTGATCTAGCATAGCTGCCCTGTTGAATGTAGAAGCAGACAGAAGAAATATCGCTTTAGTAAGTATATCCTTTCTGAATCCTTTATTTCAACTAAAGTTATTTTCATTGCAATTTAAGGTCTATGTGTGTTTATTGCTTTACAACCTTTGACGTAAATTATTCTGCTGGTCTGTGTTAGAATACCAGAGAGGCTTCTGACTCTTCCCAAAACATGGTACTGATTCTTCCTCATTGCCTTCACTCCATCCTTTCCCATTATTCACCACATTTTTGGCCCATGCTGTCCTTTTTCCTTTTCCCACCTTATATTCCCACAAAGTTCCACATGAATTTTGGCACTTAAGACAACCCTCTACTCTTCAGGTAGAGTTTTCCTTTATATAAGGAAGATCTTCTTCACAAGAAAGACCTCGAAACAATGGAATGGGCCTCTTCCTGTGGTAGGTAGTAAACTACTCCTCACTGAAAGTATTCAAGTTTGTCTGAGATGCTGTAAGGGAAATTATCACATGGGGTAAAGGTTGAATGAGATACTTTCTAAGGTCTTTTCCACTCTGTGATTCTAGGTTCTGTAATAGTTCTCTACTCTTAAATTCTTTCCAAAGCCTCCATGGCTGTCCATCATGGACCTTCTCTACAATCCTAACTGAATTCAAGTGTACTTTTCACATTGGGCATAGTTTTATTTACCTCCCTCTCATCTAATAACAAATTTCCTCCCCAGGGTTTGTAAAGATCTATGTATTTATGCCTTTGGGGCTCTATGCATAATTAATAGCAATTCAGCTGCACATGCCCTTGCTTACAAATCTGGGTTCATTAAATATTTTTTTAAACATATCTTGCAATTCACCAAAATTCCAAGAGGCATTTGAATAGGGGAAAAAAATCTATAAAAGCATCGAAGCTCTGAGATTTCTAGTAGGAGGCTCAATAAAGGATCTATCCTCCAGAGGTACATTTCCTGAAATGCTTTTTAATTTCTTCCACAAGTTTTCTCTAGATGAGTACAAGACTAAATAGCAGGCCTCTTGTCAAAAAAAAAAAGTCATTGGAATACGTTTTTTTTAAATGGTCCCAGGTTACCATAACAACCAAGGTTCCAACATCATGTTGACTAACTGCAAACTGATATGATCAGGAAGACCAGATCAGAGAAAAAAAAGTATCAGGTTGCTATGGTAACCGAAAATCCTGAAACTGGAAATTGTGTCGATAGATAGAGAAGTTTATCCATGCCAGAGTGAATGTAAGTCATGGTTTCAGGCCAAATACCTTGGAGTTTGTTTATTGTTTTTTTTCCCTTTTTTATTAGTCAATCACTAAAACATATATTTTGCTTGGTGTAGTAGTTCTATTACACCTCAAGGATTTCTTATTGGATGCAAGGCAGGTCAGAGAGTTCATCTGTCTGCACAGAGCATGAAAATACTACATGGGCAGAGGAAAGAAGAATACTAGTCCTCTGGAGGTCAGGTTCTTTCTCATTAAGTATGAAGGTCTCTCTCCTGAATTCAGCTGAATTCTCCTCTCTCATACTCAGAGTCTTGGATGCAGCACAGCCTGCCTTATAAACAAACTACTCATCTAGGAAAAGAAACAAAGCTGGGCATGGACAAGAATGCCAGTCTTATTCAGTGTTCTGCCTATGTACTGCCTGTAGGGCAGAGAGATTGGCTGAGACCAAAAGCCTGGCAGATGTGGCCTGCTTATTGGCAAGGTAATATTAATGATAGCTGACATGTATATCGTCCTTGACTGTCCTGAAAACATATTACCTCATTTGATTTTTCTAACACTGAAGCAAGTTATACAGAGATTATTATCCCCAGTTGACATTTGAGGAAAATGAGTCTCAGAGGACCGAAGTGACTTGTCCAAGGTCACATAGCTGATGAACTCTAGAACTGACCCCCCAACCTAAGTCTTTTAATTCTAAGTTCTATCACTCTCCTACAGTTACTTCTCTTTCTAGACTAATACTAAAGAAAGGTGGCTTGGTTTTGAAGCTATTTCATCCAAATATGAATTCCTACTATTTGATCAACTATATAGTCCAGTGGAGAGAACACTGAAACTAGAGTCAGCAAGACCTGAGTTCAAATCTGATCTCAGATATTTACTAGCTATGTGACCCTGGGCAAGTCAATTAACCCTGTTTGCCTCAGTTTCCTCATCTGTAAAATGAGCCAGAGAAGTAAATGGCAAAGCACTCCAGTATCTTTGCCAAGAAAACCCCAAATGGGGTCACAGAGTCAGAAACCACCAAAAAACAACAGAACAAGATGTTCTAAGCTCTGATATTTTCTTGCAGGGAATTCATAGGTTTTGAGGGGAACACCTACATTGAATTGAAAGTTATCATTATACCCAGAGGCAACTTCCTTTCTTATTTCCTTCTACTTGTATTCTTTCCGGGTTACAGAATCCTAGAGCTCAAGCAAACTTTAGGATATATAACATAGAATGCCATACCTGGAAGGGAAATTCAAACACAAAATAGAGATTATTCGTGCTGGAAGTGATGCTTTCACATAGCACAGAGAGTGTTAGATCTGGAAGAGTCTAAGGGATAATCAAACCTCATCTCTCCATTTCTATGGAACTTCCACAGATTTTGGTCCAACGTATAAATCTGTCTGAACAGGAAATGATCTAACCTTACCTGAATATGGATCATATCACCATGTTATTTTGGACACAAGTAAACAATAGTAGGAGGAGGAGAAAGAAGAGGAGGAGGAATAGCAGTGGTAGTAGTAAACATTATAGTTCTTCCAAGTCTATAACATGTTTTACCTATCTGTTATCTCATTTGAGCCTCACAAACAGCCCCGTTAGAGACAGGCTACTGTTCCTACTTTACAGATTAGGGAAACTGAAACTGACAGAGGTTGAATGACTTGCCCAAGGTCACACAGATCCTGAGAGCTGACATAGAAGAATAAATTGGATTTAGAAAAAGAGGCCTAGAGTGGTCAGGCTAGTTCTGCTCCTTGGTCTCTATGGAACCTCTGCAAATCATTTTAACTCTCTGGGTCTCAGTGAACTCACCTACAAAAAGTAGGGATCCTTAAGTTCTATGGGTTTGCCCAAAGTCACACAGCAGTAGCAGAACTTAGACTTGAACCTAGGTCCTGCGATTCTCAGACATGAATTCTTTAAGTTTCTTGAGAGAGAGGACTGTGTAGTTGGTTTTTTTTTTAAATCTCTATATCCTCAGCACCTGGCACAGTGCCTTACTCAGTGTCTGAGCTAAATGTCTAAGGTGAATTTCATTTCCACTATGACGTACTGACCTGGTAAATGGTATATTACTGGGCACATGGTAAACAGTAATTCAATAAATACTTGTGCATAAAATAAAGTAAACACACACTCACACACACACACACACACACACACACACAAATTTCTCTAGTCCAGTCCATCCTATGGGATGTTCTGTGCAATTCCCTAAGTCTACAGTGGGGCTCACAAAACAAGGCCACAATATTTTCTGGGTGGCCAGTAAAGTGATTTTTAAAAACTTAATGTTATTGATTACTTGGCATTCCTCTCTAATACTTCCTTCATTGGTTTTCATGCCCATTTCTCCAACTGATTGGTCAGATAGTACATTAAAAGAATGCATTGAAAGACGTAACAGCCAGGATGAGGAAGATGATTGCCCTTGCATCTTCTGCCCTTGTCAGGATAAATCTGGGTGCTATGCTTAGTGGGCAAGTCACTTAACATCTATTTTCCTCAGTTCCTCATCTGTAAAATGGGGACACACTGGAAGGAGAAATGGCAAACCACTCCAGCATCTTTGCCCAGAAACCGCCATGGACAAAGTCCATGGGGTCACGTAGAGTCGGGCAGGACTAAATAAATGAACAACCACAACAACAAATGTTTAGTTCAGGGCACCACACTGTAGGAAGAGTCCTGCCAAGCTTCCCCTAGAATAGATGGCCTGGAAAGTGAAGGGAGTTTTTTTTTAAACCATGACATACAAGAACTGGTGGAAGATACTTAACATATTCAGCCTGCTGTATTGAAATAGCTGATGAACTCGCATATGGAAAAGGTCTAAGACTCAGTTCATTGTACTTGTTATTTGATAGTTTATTTCTTGGCTCCAGTGGAGAAGATTAAGAGAATTGGGTAGAAGTTGGAAAAGCAGATTTCTGCTCAACTAAGGGAGAAAAGCAAACAAACAAACAACAAAAAATAACTTGTTAAATTTATGTTTATGTAAGAGCAAAATGGGATAGAAGCCTTTTCCAACCATACTTGATTCCAGTGCATTCCCTCTGTTAATTATTTCCTATTTATCCTGTATATAATGTGCTTTGTATTTATTTATTTATTTGCATGTTGTCTCCTCCATTAGAATATAAGCCCCTTGAGGGCAGGGACTGTATTTTGCCTCTGTTTGTATCCCCAGTGCTTAGCACAGTACCTAGCAAGAAGTAGGTCTTTTGAATTAGTGTATGCCTGATCACTAAAGGTTAATGATCAAGAAATTCATAGAATGGATTCCAGTTCAGATACCAACCTGTATTAAATGACCTCTGAGGTCCCTTCCAAATCACATTACTCTTTAGGCCTTCAGAACATAGAATGATAGACTGTGAAAGGACTATAGATTAGACAACGGAGGCACAAAGTTGGTGCGTCATTATGATCTTGCTTGGAAACAGATTTTTTAAAAATGTCTATTTAGAGTAGGTAGACATTGAGAATCATTTGGGAATGTTTCAGCATTTGCCCCAGAATTCCAAAACAGGGTCTCCCAATAATGAGAATAAAGGAAAAAGACTTTCAATCCAAGTCATGCTTCTGGCATATCAGCACGTCGGAGGGGGGAAAGCAGGGTGTCTGTGGGAATTCCAATGCATAACCTCAGGGGAGAAGTATATTCATCTATAATGGGAAAATAAAGGACAGCACACTAGAGACAACTCAGTGATGTGATTATGAAACATAGTAAAATTAAAAATATTAGCCTTAGGTCTGCTTATAGTGAAACTAAATTGGATGAGTGACAGATAGCTAGGAAAGCCTTCACCAACTATAACCCAAAAGGGAGGTTATATTATCTGCTAAAATATTCACACCTACAACATTATCATGACTTTTCATTCAGCTATGTCTATACTGGATTTTTTTTTCACAGAGATTCCAATTAGAGCACAGCGATTATTAGAACTACCAAGGACCTTAGAATGGAAGGAAAGTTGGAGGACAGAAAACCAGATCTGGGACAGGCCTTTAAAAGACATCATTGGAATAGGAAGGAGCCTTAAAAACAGAGGGTATTAATACTGAAAAACAGATTGGGACATGAAATACTGAAAGTTAGATTTAGAAGCTAATGAAGTGATAGTCTAATCTAGCACTTCTCAAACATTTTGGTCTCAGGATCCCTTCATACTCTTAAAAATTGTTGAGGATGCCAAAGAGCTTTTGTTTGTATGGGTCATATCTGTCAACATTTACTTGATTAGAAATTAAAATAATTTTTAAAATATTTCATGCATTTAAAATAACAAAAATAAATCCATTCCATGTCGATGTACATATTTCATGAAAAATATTTTTAAAAACAAAAAAAGTAAGACGAGTGGGCATTGTTTTACTTATATTGGCAAATCTCTTTAAAGTCTTAGAAGACAGCTGGCTTCTCACATCTACTTCTGTATTCAATGTGTTGTGATATATTATTTTGGTTGAAGTATATAAAGGAAATCCGGCCTCATACAATTAGCTGGAAAAAGGGAAGAACATTTTAATAGGTAAATAATGTCTTAGTATTATTATAAAAATTGTTTTGACCTCAAGATCCTAGATGAGTCTTGGGTACCACACTTTGAGAACCACTGCCCTAATTTAGCCTTCTCATTTTACAGATGAATAAACTGGAGCCCGTAAAAGTGAAGTCTCTACTATAAATTCGGATATTCCAGAAATATATGACATTAGGAAGGTGATGCCATGACTTGCAAGTGAACTGGGTTTAAGTGAGGGAGGGCTGTGGAAAGTCACCAGCCTCACTCTCTCCTCCAGAGCCATCTGGGTTCAGTGGCAAGATTGAGATCAGGACAAATGGAGATGGCCCTGGATGCAGTGGGAGACCTCGGCCTTTTTAAGCTAAGGTCTTTCCCAGGTATCAGTTTGACTGAGGCAACATCCATTCAGTGATAAAGGCTGGGTAAGAAATGAGGCACAGCATGGCCTCTTTCACCTACTCAAAAAAAAAATCAATCTGGAAGGGGAGGGTTTCTGGCCAAAATGGCAACAATCGCTATTTACACTCACATTGAGCCATTCACAGTCCTTAGCCTGGTGCTTGGGACACAGTAAGAAATTAATAAATGCTTGTTGACTTGATGGACCTGAGGAATATGTTATGTGCTATGACAATGGGTGTTATGAAATATTGGATAATATAAATGAATAAGTGAAAGAATAAAAAGCATTTATTAAACATTATGTATCAAGGACTATGTTGAGTTCTGTGAATTTGAAAAAAAAAAAAAAGGAAGGCAGTCCCTACCCTCCAGGAGCCCATATTCTAATAATGGCCAGCATTTACATAGTGCTTTAAGGTTTGCAAAACACTTTATATGTTACCTTATTTGATCCTGATAACAAGTCTGGGAGGTAAGTGTGAATATCATTCATGCTGGAAACTGAGGCACAGAGAGATTAAATCAATTGCCCAGGATCCCACAACTTATAAGTGTGTGGGGCAGAATTTGAACCCAAGTCTTCCTAACTCCAAGTCCAGCACTCTGTGCACTGTGTTACCTATCAGCTTAAAAAACATATATATGGGTGTGATGACCAGAGAGGGAGGAGTTTTCTGACTCAGAAAGTTATACGAATGGAGGAGTGGGGCCGTAGAAGAGTATGTCAATCTATGACATACTCTTTTTTTAAAGCAATGGCAATATTAATTTGATTACTTTTTCAAAACTAAGAGTGAAGATTGAGGAGACAAAAGCAGCTGGTATAACATGGTGAGGGACTAAAGCAAAGCATGGCTGGATCTGCTGGCTTGATATAGTGGACCAAATGTGATAGTGCCAGACACAAAAGGGTTAATTTCTCTAGGGCATGGTCTCTAGTCTGGACAACAAGGCAGTTAATGAGAAGATGGTGGTCAAGAAAGTGAAAGCAAATTCTGATCAGGATTAATTTAGCAACCAAGAGAGGCTTCCTCAACTCTTCTAGAAGCTTTACTTTAGGTGGAATGAATATTTTCACATAGGATGTGCTCTTAGAAGTTCCCTGCTAGCAGACCACTTGCTCCCTGCTATATTTTTCCTAATGACTGTGAGAAAGAGGAGACAGAGCCAGCTGGTGGGATAGATGACAATCTTGTCACTGTCAAGTGATCGATGGACAGATGCATGGTAGAAAATGAAAACCTGGACCTGGACCAAACCATACCCCTGGTAGTAGGGCTGTTGCCCCTAATGGGCAGCCAAATGTGACAACTATGGAAAAAAATGAAGACAGTGCAAAGCTCATTTAAGCCAATTTGTTAAAAATCTAATCATGGGATAACCACAACAAGAATAATACATCCCTACCCCTCCATTTCTCTTTCCTTTCATAACAAGGATTCACATTTCTGTGAATGTTCACTAGAATCTGAGACTCTATCCCTGGAACCACCCTGCATAGGCACTCCCTCTCATGGGTGAGCTTTTGTCTTATCTTGTCTGGATCCAGCTCCCACATCACACCTTAGCCACCATTTCCAAATCTCTCTTCCTCCCCTGCTAAATCCCTTTTCTATACTGTCTTTCTCCATTACATTATAGGCTGTTTGATAGCATAGGCTATCTTTATTTCTTCTATTCCTATCCCCAACAATTAGTATATAGTGCCTGGCACCTAGTAAGTGCTTAATAAATGTTTTATCTATTCATCTCTCTGTTTTTCTCTGTCTCTATCTCTATCTTGCCCTCCCCCCAAGTACTTCCAACAGTCCTGTTTTACAGAATTACAAAATTTTACAAAATTAAAAAAAAAACATGCAGCATGGCAAAGTGTTGGATGATAGTCCATGTGAAAAAAAGGGCAGTGGAATAAGAGTTAAGAAACCTAGATTCTAATCCTAGTTCTTCTATGAGCTAGCTGTGTTACCTAGGAAATTACTTCCCCTTCTCTGGACAACAATATTTTCATTCCATCAATGAAGAGGTTAGACTAGGTAATCTCCAGGGTCCCTTAAAGTTCCATAGGTAGGACTTGGAGCATTCATAGTTTACTAAGCTTATAAAACGGTAGCCTAGAAGGCATCTATTAGTGAATCGTTTCATATACTGTAGTCCAGCTTGTACCTGAATAGGAATCCAATCCACAAGATCTTTGATTAAACATCATCTCATTTAACTCAAAGAACTCTAGGAACAGGGTGTTCATTACTTTTCAAGGCCACCCAGTCCACTTCTGGACAGTTTGAAAAGTGCAGAGATTCTTTCATCCTTATTTCAAGCTGAAATTCACCTATTTGTCACTTGTATCCTCTGCTCCTAGCTTTTCCACCAGGAAGCAAACAAAACAAGTTTAATCTTTCTTTCATTTGCTAGCTTTTTAAATATTTAAAGACAGCTATCATTGCCTACTCCCCCGCCAAATCCCTCTTAGTCCAAGCCAAACATCCCTAGTTCCTTCAAAGAATCCCTAACTGGAATGGTTTTACCATCTTGCTGCTCCTCTTTCCTCTGAAAATGCTCTGGCCTCTCAATGCTCTGGCAAATATGCAACTGTAATAGTCTAGAATTGGTTTGACCAGTGCAGAGCACAGTGAGGCTACTACTCCTCTAATTCTAAATATATATTCACATTTTATATATATATATATATATATATATATATATATATATATATATTTTTTTTTTTTTTTCTATCAATGAGTCCTAACATCTCATCGCCATTTTATGCCTCTTTTGTGGTTAGGAATAGTGGGGCAATGGGGGAGGGAGGGAAGGACTTAGGTAGGTTTAAATCAATGACCTGAAAAGCTTATTGTGGAACATATGTTGTATAGAATGAAAAGGAAAGTAACAGTTACAAAATTAATTTGATTCCATACAGAAAGCCAAAATGTATAACTATTACCAAAAACATAATTCTGGATGAAGCCTGCTTTGAAAAGGTATTCTATGAATCTACCACAATCCTATGATGCAGACATGGCAGGAATTATTGTGTCTATTTTATCTGAGGTTGACAGAAGTTAAGTTACTTGCCCAGGACTCACAGCTAGCTAGTGACAGAACCAGGTCAAGCATCCAGGTCTTTTGACTTTTAGTTAAGTGGTCTTTCCACTATACTATACAAACACACACACACACACACACACACACACACACACACACACACGCACACATGACTCCTCCATCAGATAATTTTAGAGCTAGAAAGGACCTTAGGCTTCATCTAATCCAAATCCTTCATTTTACAACTCCATGAAGACCGACAAACCAGATAATTCAGACCCAAAAGTGAATTCATCTGGCCCGATTCATACAACTTTGTTATTCTCATGGATTAAATTGACTAGAAAATTGGCAGACCTCCACTTGCTCCTGAATTTTATGGAAGCCATTGGGAACTGCAGCATGCAATTAATCCCAGGAATTCCTCAGAGAAAAGATGTGGGAGCAGACTTTCTCATGTAATAACGCCTTCTTTAGAGTACAGTAGTCCTATAAAATGGAAGAACCTTCACAAACGGAACCCTAATTCAGCAATGAAGTCTGATAGAACTTTAAATAAAAGCATTTGCCAAGAGTCAAGGGAGAGATGCTTTTCCCAACTCATAGACATCATCATTTTGAGGAACTAAAGAAATAAAATCGTAAAATGGTTTTGGGAAGCAAAAGAAATCAGAGCCTTGCAAAAGGGTAAAATCATTGAAGTTTGACATTAAGGAAAGTGAAAGGTTCAAGGGTACAGTTTCAGTCAGAAACAATCATCGTTTAAAGACCAGTTTATCAGGCTGAAGTCTCATTGAGGGACAACTCATATGTGATAAATAGATAAGAGGAGGGGTGGGGTGGGAAGGGAACTGGCATCAAGACACGCTACTATTCTCCATTTTGGTTCATCTACCATAAGGAACTATTCCTCATGTTTTCAGAGAGCTTTGTAATTTACAAAGTTCTTTCATGCATATGATAATGTTTGATCCCCCAAAGGCCCCAGAAGGGTAAGAAGGGTTAAGGAAAGGCAATGAACTGGTGATTTCATTTGTTCATTCCTACATAAGGAAACTCCCTCCACCAATGACGGTATCAACTTTCTCTGCACTTGAGAGAGTTGCCTAGAGCAGAGATATCAAACATTCAGCTGTGGGCCACATGGGGCCCACAACACTCCTGAGTACTGTCTAAACCAAATTAAAATATAATAGGGAAATATTTAACAAAATAAATAAAACATAGATAATGTTAATATGTGATTTTCTAAGTCAATATGTGGCCTGCAGGAATCTTTATATATGGTTTAGTGACTCTCCCCAACCTCCTTTTCTATTTCATGTTGACACCACTAACCTAGACCACTTTGAGGAAAAATGATTTCACTCAGGACCACACAGCCAGTATTGTCAGAAGCAGGTCTTGAACTCAGGTCCAAGGCCAAGTCTCAATCCACTAGATTAAACTACCTTTCAAGGTAAGAAGGTAGAGGCTTTTATCACCATTGTACAGATGAGGAAACCAACTTTTAGAGAGCTGAAATTACTTGTCCAGGCAAGTAATTCCAAATTGGAGCTTTATTCCATATTACTCCTTTATATTCCAACTCAAACTTACTTCCTTGGAATATCCATTTTTTTATTTACTACTGAATACTTTCAACCAATCTTTTAATGGTACGAAATTATTCCAATCATTGAAGGAAAACATACCAATTACATAAAAACAGCCAAAGCTTTCAACAAATACAAGTACAGAAAAGTTAAAAGTTTTTATAAATTTACTGAAACAAAAAATGAGTTTAGGAAAGCTGAGGCTATTACTATAACACAATTTATTCTTCCTTTGAAGCTGTTCATAAGCGATTACTATTATGCAAAAGACAGAACCCTACTATTTAGGGCTACAAAAATTAACACACACACCCCACCACCCAATAAAAATATTCTAGACTCATGGAACAGGTGGTGATAACATATAGCAAGATGATAGTGGATGATGTTAGAGTAGTTTTCTAAGGAACTCATAGAGAAAGTGAACTCAAATGGTGATATTTACGGAAAATGAGCTTTATGTCTTTGTATAAAATTTTAAAAGATGAATTCTGATTTCTGCAGAGAGAAAACCACTTGGCCTTTTAAATTAACCTTTGTTTTATGACTAAAAAGTAATCAAAAGAAGATTACATGTGGAATATACAAGACTTTAACCTGGCCTTAAAAGCAAAAACTCATTGCTAAGGAATAATAGTAAAAACAAAATGTGATGTTAATTAGTTAACATTAATTAACAATAATAACAATGAAAAGAAATTGTTGAAAAGAACACAATCAGTATTTTAGTAAAGGCACGGACAGAAAAGGAGTAATTCAGTTTTGAGCCTAAATTTGCACACCTCACAATCCAATATCATTCACTTTATAATGGAAGATCAGATTTTTGGCACAGAGCTAGAACTTTTGTTATTAGCACCTGTTCCAGAATTGAGTAGAGGTTATGGATGTGATAAGTAGTCAAATGAGGAGCAAAGGTGATTTAACAAAAAGATGGTAGGAGCATGAATAGAGACATTTAAGGGATGTCATCTAGAAGCATCATGAGTCAAGAAGATCAAGGTTTAAATCCCAGCTCCCACACTTATTAGCTGTATGACTTCTGTTTTAACAACAAAAAGAGAGTCATTTCATTGTGTCCAACTCTTCATTACCCCATCGGGGGTTTTCTTGGCAAAGATCCTTGAGTGGTTTGCCATTTCCTTCTCTAGCTCATTTTACAGATGAGGAAACTGAGGAAAATAGGGATAAGTGTCTTGCCCAGAGTCACACAGCCATTAAGTATCTGAAGCCAGATTTGAACTCAGGAAGATGACTCTTCTTGACTTCAAAAAGTCTCAGCCACTTAGCTTCCCATGACCTCTCTAAATCCCAATTTTCTTAGCTGTAAAATGAGGATGTTGGGCCATATAACCTCAAAGGTCCCTTCCAATTTCAAATCTACTCGCTCCCTCATTTTGTAGATGAGGAGCCTGAAACCACACAGCTAGTGTCAGGGCTGGGATTTGAACCTAGCCACCACCAATTCCCAACCTAGCAGATCTTCCACTGTATCTTGCTGACCTAGGTTCTCCCAACTTTGCTCCTGCTGTCCCCTCTGCTTGGAATGCTCTATCCTACCTTCACCTGTTGAAATTCTGACTAGCACAACTCAAATGCTACCTGCTACCTTCTACTTGAAACTTTCCTGATTCCCTTAGTCAATATGACCTTCCCCCTTGAATTTCACATAACAATAATGAATCAAATTCCCAAAGCACTTTAAGGTTTATAATGCATTTTTCTAACAACACTCCTGCGAGACAGATGGAGGCTCAGTGATTTGTCCCAGGTCACAAAGAAAGATAACATCAGAGCTGGAATTTAAATGCCAGTCTTCTCACTTCAAGACCAGAGCTCTTATTACCTCACTGTGTTCATGGAAAACTCTGCAGCATTTTTATGTACTTTTTTTTACAGGACCTGTAATTTCTATGGTATAAAGACCTCCCTGATGAGGAAAGTACCCAAACCAAGATTAGTCTCTGCTCTGCCGTTTTTAATCTTACACCACTGCTACAGGCCCTGAGAAAGTGAATGACCTATCAGGATCACACAGCCAGTATGTGTCAGGAGTGGGACCTCAACCCAGGTTCTTCCAGGCTCTGAAGCTGCCTCTCTATCCACTGTGCCAGACATGTATTTTTTAACTTATCTTGTATTATTTTGTATCTTACTTATTTTTGTATGTATTACATGCCAGTAATTCTTTAATACCTCAAAGGTCGCTTGACCTGGAAGTTCTAAGCTACAGTTAAGCTAAGCTGATCAGGCGTCCACAGTAAGTCTGGGATCAAGATGATGAGTCCCTGGGAGTGAGAGAGACCACTAGCCAGCCTAAAGAGGGGCAAACTGTCCCAAGCTGGTAAAATAGAGTGGATTAAAATTCTCATGCTGATCAGGAGAGGAATCCATCTGTGATTGGCAACTGTACTTCCAGCCTGGGAGAGATAGGGAGACTCAGTATCAAAAAATGACAATAACAAGAAATTTAAAATCATAATAAACTGCTATGAAACACGTATGTCCTCATATGAGCCGTGCTTAAATTTTTCCAGCTTAGTTGAACCTATCAGAGCTTAGATTCCATTGGCATAAACTTCCAAAATCTCAAATTTCTTTCATGCCAGAATGAGTTACTTCTGTATTTGATGTTCACAATAAAATGGTAAGCTAAATAGTAAAGATATCATCATACACATTTTAGGGATGTGATAACCATGGCTCAGAGAGGGTATATGAACTACCCATTGTCAAACCGCTAGTTTAGGGCTAAAGATAGAATTTGAGTATAGCTCTCTCCCAACTCCAAGGTCAACACTCGTCATTAGTAAATAGGGGGAATGTTTCCTTTAAGCCTCAAGTTTTTCCATGCCTCTTACTATTTTAAAAAGTATGTTTGAGTACTCAACAAGAGATTGAGCATTTAATACATGGCTCTACATAAAGCTCTAATCTCCCCCGACTCTAACCCATGCCTAGAACAATGCTCTGAATATTGCAGATGTCGTCGTTGTTCAGTCATTTCCAGTCGTGGCTGACTCTTCATGACCCCATTTGAGGTTTTCTTAGCAAAGAGACTAGAGTGGTTAGCCCGCTCATTTTACAGATGAGAAAACTGAGGCAAAAAGGGTTAATTAAGCGCCTTGTCCAGGATCACACAGGTAGTAAGCATCTGAGGCCAGATTTGAACTCAGGAAGATGAGGCTTCCTGATTTCAGGCCCTGCACTCTAGCCACCGTACCACCTAACTATGCCCTGAATATAGAAGATACTTCATACATACTTGTTAATTTGATTTGAACTGAACTAAACTGAATAGCCCAAGAGTCAAACAACTAATTAGTGAACCAGGACTACAGAATTTAGACCCCCTGAGTCCTAAAACATCATCCTATACTTTGGACCATATGCCTGCCATCACACCTGGTGAGTTACTTGACAGAAATGAAGCCAGATCGAATTGAACAAAGGAAACAAAGCCTAACCACACTTTTCCAGGAATGTGGACTTCTTCCTGTTTAACGGGATACAAAATGTGGAGAGAAGTAAAACTCCTCTTTCCCCCTCCCCCTCCCACCCCCTATTAAAACCTTTTCCAGCTCTCTCTGTCTCCTCTGCTCTGCCGGCAGCTCTTCAGCTTTGCTCCTCACCCCCTGAGAATGTACGCCTGCGCCAAGTTCATCTCTACCCCTGCCCTTGTGAGGAGCAGCTCTCAGATGCTGAGTAGACCATTAACTGCAGTGGTACTGAAACGGCCAGAGGTTCGGACAGATGAGAACCTCAGCATTTTGGCAGCATCAGGTCCCTTGACCTCACTTGTCCCCAGATGTGGATTCCAAACTAGTGCCATCTCAAGGGACATTGACACAGCAGCGAAGTTCATTGGGGCTGGGGCTGCCACTGTGGGTGTGGCCGGCTCTGGAGCTGGGATTGGGACTGTGTTTGGAAGTCTTATCATCGGTTATGCCAGGAATCCTTCCCTGAAGCAACAGCTCTTTTCCTACGCCATCCTGGGCTTTGCCCTATCTGAGGCCATGGGGCTCTTTTGCCTGATGGTGGCCTTCCTCATCCTCTTCGCCATGTGATGGAGCCATTTCTGTCCCCCAACGTTTCTGAATGTTCCTCCTCGTCCTGGTCCTTCCATGTCTCTTTTCAGCCTGTGTATACCTCCCCCTCCATCTTACCAGGCAGCCCTGGGGAAAGCCATGGGCTCAGGGTTTGACAGAGGGAAGACAAATAAATACTGTATTAATAAGCTGAAAAAAAAAAAACCCTTTTCCAAGAGTAGTATAACTAGATCAAAGAAGAATAGGTGAGCTTTCAATAGTATGCTCAGGGGATAAAAGCAAAATACAAACTATTCATGGAAAAAGCAAAAAAAAAAAAAAAGGAAGGAAGGAAGATGCAAGGATGCATGAGAGAAGCCTGAAATACCAGATACAGAGATGGATCCAAGAGCACACACAGAATAGAATCAAAGGGTTATGCAGGAGAGACCGAGGCATATAACAGGTCTTTTTCAAGCAAGCAGGTTAGGAGAGGTCAAAGAAGTATAGAGTAAGGAAGGATTCTGGAAAGCAGTGAAGAAATGTATGGGCAGGAAGTTCTTGTTTGTTTCTTTTTGTTTTGTTTTGTTTCATTTTAATTGGCAGGAAAGTTTGACCTTGCACAAGGAAAAGGTTTTGTGTTAACTGAGAAGCAGACAGCTGACCATCATGCCCCAGAGGAGGGGAGAATATTCCATGTTATGAGTCAAGATGGCACTAGTGAGGATAAAGAAACAAGAGCAGACAAATCTGAGAAATTACTCCCTTAATGAAACGTCAGAGAGTCACTAGAAGCAATTTTGGTCCTCCTGATGAATCAAGACAGCTAGAGGATCAAGGCCATAGGTAATACCACCAATACCAAAAGTAATGGAATTTGGTCAATTGGTAGGGTAACATTCTCTTCAAGCCCCTAATGTTCTTCTATATCCCTCATTATCTGAAAGATGAATGGGCCTCGATATCTAATGAGAACCTGGGTATCCAATCTGTGGTTCCTTGGGTCAAATGCCAAGGGGTACTGCCACCTGTGGGTAATGATCCCAGGGTAAAGGGATAGCTCATCTGTGAATTTCAAGAATTGGTTTTTAACTAAATTAGCTAGCTCGGTAAAATGTAATTTTATTTTTTTAATTTTTTAAAAATATTTTATTTTTTTATTTTTAGTTTACCACACACGGTTCTACATAATTTTGAGTTCCAGATTTTCTCCCCTCCCTCCCCCCTCCCTCCCCAAGATGGCATGGAATCTCATATAACTACCATGTATAACTTCGCATTGAATTAATTTATACACTAGTCAAGTTGTGGAGAAGAATTGTGACCAATGGAATGAATCATGAGAAAGAAGAGACAGAACCAAAAAAAAAAAAAACAAAAACAAAAACAAAAGAGAAGAAAAAAGGCGAGCGTGTAGTATGCCTCAATCTGCATTCAAACTTCACAGTTCTTTCTCTGAATGAAGTTAGCATTCTCCATCGTGAATCCCCTAGAGTTGTCGTTGCACCTTGCGTTGCTGAGAAGAGCGAAGTCTGTCAGTGTTGGTCCTCACGGAATCCATGTATCTGTGGTTATGTACAATGTTCTCCTGGCTCTGCTCCACTCACTCAGCATTATGTCGTGTAGGTTTTTCCAGGTTGTTACGAAGTCCGTATCATCCCCATTTCTTATGGCACAACAGTATTCCATTACCTTCATATACCACAGCTTGTTCAGCCATTCCCCAATTGATGGGCATCCCTTTGATTTCCAATTCTTGGCTACCACAAAGAGAGCCGCTATAAATATCTTTGTACATATGGGTCCCTTTCCCTCTTGTGTGATTTCTTTGGGATACAACCCTAGAAGTGGTATTGCTGGGTCAAAGGGTATGAACATTCCTATGGTTCTTTGGGCGTAGTTCCAAATTACTCTCCAAAATGGCTGGATCATCTCACAACTCCACCAGCAATGTAACAATGTTCCAATTTTCCCACATCCTCTCCAGCATTTATCATCCTCCTGCTTTGTTATTTTAGCCAATCTTACAGGAGAGATGTGGTATCTAAGAGTTGTTTTGATTTGCATTTCTCTAATCAGTAGTGATCCAGAGCATTTTTTCATATGCCTATAGATAGCTTTAATTTCTTCCTCTGAAAACTGCCTGTTCATATCCTTTGACCATTTCTCAATCGGGGAATGGCTTGTATTCCTATATATTTGGCTCAGTTCCCTGTATATTTTAGGAATGAGGCCTTTATCAGAGATACTATTTGCAAAGATTTTCTCCCAATTTTCTGCTTCCCTCCTAATTTTTGTTGCATTGGCTTTTTTTGTACAAAAACATTTCAATTTAACATAATCAAAATTATCCATTTTGCATTTTGTAATGCTCTCTATCTCTTGTTGGGTCCATGAATTCTTTTCTTTTCCATAAATCTGATAAGTAAACTATTCCTTGCTCTCCCAAATTACTCATAGTATCAGCTTTTACTCCTAGATCATGAACCCATAAAATATAATTTTAAAACAACAATTACTTAGTGCTCCAAAAAAATCTTACCTATTTCAATTCTTCATGATAGAGACTCTACATTCTTAAAGACTATGCTGGAAAAACAAGGGGACAGTGATTGAACAAGTTGTGGTGTGTGAACTGTTATGGAATACTATTGTGCTAGAAGAAATGATGAGCAGGATGGTTTCAGAAAAAGCTGGGAAGACTTATGTGAACTCACGCAAAGTGAAATGAGCAGAACCAGGAGAACACTGTACACAGTAACAGCAATATTGTAATAGTCATCAACTGTGTAAGATTTAGCTACTCTGAACGATATAATGATCTAAGGCAATTCAGAAGAATTCATGTTGAAAAGTGCTACCCACCTCCAGAGAGAGAAATGATGAAGTCTGAGTGAAGACTAAAGTATAATTTTTTTCACTTTCTTTCTTTTTCTTTTTTCTTTTTACAATATGGCTAATATGAAAATGTATTTTCCATGATTTCACAAATATAACTGATAGCAATATTGCTTGCCTTCTCAATGGGTTCTCTCAATGAGTTGAGGAGGGACTCGAGAGAGGGAGAGAATTTGGACCTCAAAATTTTTAAAAAAGAATGTTAAAAATAAATCTTAAAAATAATTTTAAAAAAGAATAGCACCCTTTTTAGTATCCCAATAATAAGACCACAAGATCATTAATTTAAAACTGGAAGGTATCTTAAAGGCTATTTTATCTAATCCTCTCATTTTAGAAATGAGGAAAGTGAGGCCCAGAGAAGTTAATATGCTCCCTCCCCAAACTACCGTGTATTCACTTTTAATATATTACGCTTATGCTGTACTTATATGTTTCCCTGTTGTTTCTCCCACTAGAATGTAAGACCCTTTAATGCAGGGTTTCAGTCACATGTGTCTCTGCATCTTCAGTACTTAGTGCAATACCTGTCCCACAGTAGGTACATTATGTTTATTGCTTTATTGACTACCTAAAGACACAAAATTAAGGAACAGAGGTGAGATGTGAATTCAGATCCTCTGATTCAATGCCCTATCAGCAAATTGATTTGTAGATACTATAAATGTGAGACCTCTACGCAAGGGAAAAGTCTGTTGAGGACTTTGTTGTAAGAAAACATAATCAAATTTACATTAACATTCTTACTGTGGATAAAAGCAGAAAGCATTAAAAAGTTGCAGCTAAATGGAAAGCTAGCCCTTCAGTTGTTTTCCTTAGAAAGGAGAATAAAAGAATTCATCAGATGCCCAGAGGAAAAAAAAAACATCATTTTACAGGACACTTGTTCATCTTCTTTTGCAGTACTCAAGATGAATACGGGCACAAAAACAACCAGGGAAGATAACCGTACTTAACGTGCCAACAACTGTCAAAAGAAGAAAATACAAGAAATTCTGTGACACACTTGCCCAGATCTTTTCAGGATGATAGACTTTAGGTTAAAATGGACCTAAGAGGACATCTAGTCTGACCTACCTCAGTTTAGGGATGGGAAAACTGATGACTAAGGAGTACTTGCCCAAGGTCAATGAGGTAGTGATTTGAATTCAAGTCCTCTGATTCCAGTAATTTTTCCATGGTATATACCAAGCTGTTCCATGATGACTCCTGATACTTTCTTACTGCAGTGCAAATGTGGGCCTTGATGAGCCAGGCTTTTCCAAATGATTCTCTGCATTTGATAATATCTTTACAATCCACATAATTAACAAAAATGTGTGAAGAATACCATTGCCTACTTTACTTACTGCTTGTTAATTTTTTTTAAAGCATTTGACTCAGTACAACACAAAGCCACCTTAAAGACTCTCTTCTTACAACTATTTGAAAGGCTATTCTGTAAAACAGAGATGAGAATTAATTGCTTGCATAGATCTGTTAACATCAGAAAGGATTCCATGATAAAGTCTCCCTCAGATATAATCCCATTTTTAAAAAGATCCTCTGATCATTAACATTAAGAAATCCATAAAACAGAGAGATGTATCTCACCAAAAGGTATTTGTCACTGTCATGGATGCAAGGTCCTTATGGAAGGGCGATTCTTTGTATAAAAGGTGAGGCACTCCAGTTACTCCAGTCAGATGATTTCATCAAACCCCAGGATAACATAGGGCCTCCTAAATGACGTCCATGATTACTCAAAAGAAGTCAGAATGGCAAACCATACAATAAATACTAAGGGCATGACTAAATGCAGATTATCACATGCAGTTAAGAGGCCTGGTCTATCTGGTACAGATACAGGAGATGGAAAATGACCCAGGCCCAGAACTGAGCAGGTAGAAGACACTGGGCAGCACTGCATTTAGTAAATTGTCATTGTTTTTAAAAATGACAAGCTGAATAGGACAGAAAAGGAAAATGTTGGATGTTGGAGGAGATGTGGGAAAACTGGGACACTAATGCACGGTTGGTGGAGTTGTGAACTGATCCAACCATTCTGGAGAACAATTTGAAACTATGCCAAAAGGCTACAAAACTGTGCATACCATTTGATTCAGCAATAGCACTGCTAGGTCTGTAGCCCCCAAAATATCCCCCCCAAAAAGGGAAAAGGATCTATTTGTGCAAAAATATTTATAGCAGCTCTTTTTGTGATGGCAAAGAATTAGAAATCAAACGGATGCCCATCAATTGTGAATGGTTAAACAAGCTGTGGTATGATTGTAATGGAATATTATTGTGCTATAAGAAATGACAAGCAGGATGATTTCAGATAACCCTGGAAAGATGTACATGAACTGATGTAGAGTGATGTGAACAGAACCAGGAGAACACTACACAGTAACAGCAATACTGTTCCATGAAAAAGTGTGGATGGTTTAGCTATTCTCAACAATACAACGATCTAAGTAAGACAATCCCGAAAGAATAATAATAAAGCGTACTACATGCCTCCAGAGAAAGAACTGCCATTGCTTGAATAGAGAATGAAGCAAGCTATTTTTTACTTTCATTTTTTTTTGTTTGATTCTTCTTGTACAAAATGTTTATATGGAAATGTTTTACATGATAGCACAGGTTGCTTACCATTTCAGGGAGGGGGAAAGCGGGAAGGGAAGGAGACAGAGAGAATTTGGAACTCATAACTTTAAATAAAAATGTTTTAGAAAGTGAAAAATAAAAGGAAGACACTATTAAACTAAATTCCACATTAAAAATTTGACAAGTTGTTCCCTGGAATAATTCAACTCAACTCAATTCAACTGTTGCAGCAGCCATGTAGTATGGCTGTGAATCTCCAAGTATCACCTTCTCCAATGGACCAAAAGTTGTGAGTGACCAAAAGGAGAATAGAGAAACACTTCCAATGATAACCTGCATGTAAGAAATGGCAAAAGGGATAGGCAACTACCTGGGGATCTGAGATCTCATCATCATGAGGAACTACTGGGTTGGGAGCTCCTTCCACCAGAACATGTTGAAATCTAAGTGACTTACCAGGATCACTCAGGTATTAAGAGGCAGAGGTAGGATTTGAAACCAGATCATTTTGACTCTGAGCCCAGAACTCTCTCTCCTGTGGCATACTTCATATAAAATGTCATCAAAGTAATTATGTAGTCAGAAAAGAGACCATTTAGCAAGTGTGAAAGCTAGTGAGTAGACATCCTAAGGATTTCAGTGGTACCTAAAAATTAAATTATAGATCATACCTATATACACATATACTTATATGTATATATATATGTATATATACACATACACATGTTTTCTACAGACACTGACAAGGATCCCACAGGATGAAAAGACATAGATGGGTTGTAATCTGCACTGAAAGAAGGAATACCCACATTGATGAGACGATAAAGCCCCTGGAATATTAAAGTACACAATTCTATAAGACACTTCAATTCTTAGGATCAATGACAACATTAAGAAATATGTATTTAGCATCAGCCCTCTTCACACACTATGCTAGGTGATGGGGTAGGTATAATATTTCAATAAGTGATAGTCCCTTTTCCCATAGATATTATACATAAATTGGTTGGTAAGCCACAGAGACAGTGCCTAGGAAAACCATGAGTTTCTTAGAACCGAACATCACTTAATATTATTGTCCATATGTAATGCAGCCTATTTTCATTGGCTTTTTGGGATTCTGTGTCACTGTGTTTATTCATATCAAAAGTCAGCCATACTCTCCCTAACCTAAGATTATGTCTCTGAGTAGGGCACAGAAAATGCAGGGTTGGTGAGGCTGGGGAGAAATGTCCTTCGGGTGTTCCAAAGGGAAAAAGAACCTCAACTGGTCATAGGAACATGTAACTTAGAGTTTCAAGAGATCTTAGCAATTGAATCCAATCCCTTTATTTAGAAGATGAGGAAACTGAAATCCAAAAGAGAAATGACTTATCCATGATTACATTGGTAATAATTTGAAGGGGGGTATATGGAGTGTTCAGGGAGACCAGCACCTCTGGTATGAGTCCTTAGCAGGGCTGCTCATCCAACCTGTCCCTCTCACCTGTGGCTCCACAAAGCCAGTATATGCTGTGTTCACACCCCAATAAAATTGTCTCAGCCGATAGGCCAAACCAGATTGAGAGTAACCAACAGGCCTCAAACTCATCCGTGAGTTAGAGGAATGTTTACCCCAAGCATGTGAAGACTTCCCCCTGGCAGAATAGGTGGATGAGAACCATTTGTTCCAATAGCCATGATGGCAGCTGAGGTAGGCGTTTATGGAGTGCTTAGAGCTTGGCCAGACATCAAAGATGCCAAGGTCATACGCTGCATCCTGAGCCATTACCAGTCATCTTGACTTTTGTCTCACTGCCAGATTTTGATGACTCTGAGGGCTTTGTGTAACTCTGCTTCACTTAAATCCAATTCTTGAGCAAGTCAAGACCCCACCCTGCGATGTCATTAGTCCTCTTGGAAAACAAAGGACAGACAACAACAATAATCCGAAGAATTGGATTTCAAACCTAGGTCCTCTGACTCTGAAGCCAATGCTCTTTCCATTAAGCCTCACTGTCTTCCCCCTGCCAGCCACGTTCCTCCTCTTCCTTGCCACTGCTAATGCCTATAAGGGTGAAGACATGGAAAAATACTTAATGAAATGGAGAAGGTAAACAGAGATTTCATCTCCATATCACAGATCACTGGAATGAAAATGAGAAGGTTCCTTTGAAAGCCGAGCAAGCTAAGTTTATTGGATTGAATTTAGAACCAATAAAAGGAAGTCCTACTCCACACAGCAGGTAGTAAACTTATGGAACCTGTTATCCCAAGAGCGACCATTTAAATAGATACCAAACTTGTTTAGATAAATTCAAAGACAGAGCTGTAAAAAGGGTACAATCCTTTGAGTTCTTTGTAGACTGGAGCCATATAAGAGAAGACAGTTTGGATTCGAATCACAGGCTCATAAAATCAAGGCAGCATTGTACTTCTGAAATTCAGCCAGATACAGATGAACATGTCTGCCTTTTCTTTTTTCTTTCTTTACATCAGAAAAATTACTAAATAGGAATTATCATATGGAGGATGGTTCAGCTACATGGAGCTGTGGGTAGAATGTTTGATTCAGAGTCAAGAAGACCTGTGTTTGAATCCTACTTTAGATACTTACTAGTTCTGTGACCCTGAACAAGTCATTTAACCTTTCTCTGCCTCAGTTTCTCTAACTGTAAAATGGTGATGATAATAATAGCACCTATCTCTCTAGGCTATTGCCAGGATCAACAGAGAAAACATTTAAAGTGCTTTGCAAACCTTAAGGGGCTACAAAAACATATTTAAAGTGCTTTGCAATCCTTAAGGTGCTATATAGTTGCTAGCGATTATTATTAATTACAATATGGTATATTACGGAGATCACTTGAGTGATTATCTGAAGAGATATAACTCTCTATTCTTCTATTAACTAACTGCGGGATCTTGAGCACATCACCTCTCTGATTCCTCATCTACAAAATAGAATCATAATATTTGTGCTACCTACCTCACAGATTTGTAATGAAGAGCAATGCTTTGTAAACATCAAAGCACATGAGAAATGCGAGATATTCATTTTAATAAAGTTCATCTCATATTCAAAATATTATGACATCCTAATGGTAATTTCATATAAAAGTTCATCTCATTTGGATTTTATAATAGACACCTGGGTTTCTTGTCAATTTATCTTTGAAAGCCTCCTCTAGCCTCTAAGCTCTAGAGGCAGCTAGGTGGTACAGTGGATGGAGTAGAGGGTCTGGGGTCAGAAAGATTTGAGTTTAAATCCAGGCTCAAGACACTTACTGTGTGAATTTAGGCAAGTCATTTAAACTCAATTACCTCAACTGTAAAAGGGGGATAATAGTAACACCTCCCTTGCAGACTTGCTATGAGGATTAAATGAATAATACTTGTAAAGCCCTTACCATGTGCCTGGCACATAGTAGGTGCTATGTAAATCTTTATTTCTCTACCCTGTAAACTCCCTGATATGAAATCATAGGTTTATAGGATTTAGAAGTCTAAGGGAATTTCCAGATTATTTAGTCCAACTTCCTCAGTTAAGGCCTGAAGAAAGAAAGTGACTCGCCCAAGGTCACATAGGTAGATCTCAATGCCCCAAATCCTCAAAGCAATATTAGTTTCAGACATAGCCTGTCAAGATTGTCTTAGAATCAGAGATAATAATTAAATTCAATTTAACAAGCAATTATTAAATGCCTACCATGAACTAGATTCTGTGCTAGGTGCTGGGAATGCAAAGAAAATAAAACTGCCCTTGTCTCTAAAGAGGAATTTACATTTTACCGAAGGAAAACAACATATATAGGCAGTTGAAATAATAAACTACGTACCAACAAATTCAAAGTATTTTCCCAGCACCTTCTCAGGCTCCTGTCCAATTCTCTGGACTTCGCCATACCTCAGCTGCCCACTCACCCTGGAAGATACCCCAGCACTCCCTCCTCCCACAGGTGAGTTCCACTTGGAACCTTCTTTGTGAAGATGTACACAGGTCAGCCGTTCTTCATTCTTTTCTCATGTAGGTACCCTGCCTTTTATGTGTTGTTTTTCCCCATCAGAATGCAGACTCCTTGAGGGTAGGGTCTAGCTTTCTTGTTTGTTTTTGTATTCCCACATAGTAAGCCCTTGATAAATAAATGCTTGTGTACTTGATTTGACTATTTGAGCACAACAGCAACAGGGGGAACCAAGAAAGACCTCATGGAGGATATAGCACTTTAGCTGATCGCTGAAGGACATTTCCAAGAGGTAAAGAGAAAGTATCCCAAATATGGGAGACAGTCCATGCAAAGGCACTGAAGCATAGGATGGACTATTATATATAGGGAACAAGTAAGCCAGAAAGGTGTTATAGGTAATTATCTGATCCATTCCCCCAACATTAAGCAGGCAAAATATTGCTGTCTCCACTTAAAAATGAGCTAACTGAGGCCCAGAGAGGTGAAGCTAATGAGTTAGCTGATGAGTGCTGGCTGGAGAATGAAGTAGGAACCCAGGTCTCCATCCTGTCTCCCCATCAAAGGCTTTTCCTCCGTGCCAAGCTATCCCAGTGAATGGAAATTGCTGGGCCTCACAAGTGAAACTACCAAACTCAGATGCCTGAATGTTTTCAACCAGAGTAGTTACATGACCACCTGCAGGTGATCACAGCCCAACTCCCTCCTGAAAAGACTGAAGCCTAGGAAGATAAAGTTATTTATCCAAGGTCATAGAGCAAAAAGAGTCTAGATTAGAGTCCTGTGACTCCAAATCCAGGCCTCTACCCTTTGTGTCACAGAGGAGATCCCTGTTCAGTTACATGATGGACTACAATCTGTGATGTCAAATTCAAATAGAAATAGGCAGCACATTGACTTAGAAAACCTCAAATTAACATGATTTACAATGTGTTGTATTTTTATTTATTTTATTAAACACATCTCAATTACATTTCAGTCTGTTTCTGGAGTTTTGTAGGCCATATGCGGTCTGCAGGCAGTATGACTTCTCTGGACTAGATGACCCTGGGCAAGTTATTTATTATGTTATTCCCTCCCAAGTCTGATATTCTAAGACAGGCATGTGCAATGCTCTTGAGGCAGTCGGGTTGGGGGTAGAGAAATAAATGACATCAATAGGGGATAGAACCTGGAGAAGGAAAGGATTTGGTCATCAGCCTATCTACCTCATTGGGTAGAAGAGTCAGAATCTACCTTCTAGCTAATTAATCCTAGAGAAGTCACTTAATCTTTCTGAGCCTCATTTGTTCATTAGTAAAATGACACTTGTGTGACCTAGCTCATAGGGTTGTTGTGAGGAAAAAGTATAATGAATCTTAAAGAACTGTACAAATTGAGTTATAATAATCATTATGTCGTTGATATCACTACCTACTACTGCTACTACTACTGCTATTACTACCACCACCACCACCACCACCACTATAGAAGAGAAAACCAAGCTCTCAAAAGAAGTCACTTGCTTATATGAAGTGGCTAGGACTGAAGACCTTCATGGAGGCCTGGACCCCTGTAGGACAAAGGGGTCAACACAAAGACAATGAAGGGATTTTCTGCCTATAGGGAGAGAAGAACATTAACTGTTAATATCACCCTTTTAATTAAAAAAAAACAAATGAAATAAAAGATAATGCACATGTGGAGTCCAGCTCACAAACATTTAGTGCAGGGTTGACACCTAGCAGGTATCCAGAAAATGTTTCTTGATTTGAATTACGGTCTGCTGTCTCTCCCACTGTATGGTTAAAACCAGAAAAATGTGAATGTAGTTCAGGCAGGGGTACAATTTCAGGCCCTCTTATTATTACTAAATCTGATCTCTGCTCGTTCTCCCTGCGCCTGAGCCGGACATATAGGACAATGGTACAAAAAGTTAGTCCAGACTAAATCCAAAAGACCATAGGTGGGTCAGCTTCTTACTCCTTCATTTTAAGAAGACTACTTTGTCTGTCCCTAGAGATCTCTGAGCCTCTCATCCCCAGTACAATGAAAAGAACACTGGACTAAAGTATCAAGAGACCACGGTTTTCACTTCATGTCTGCCATTAACAGTGACATCATTCACATCACTTCCACTTCTCTGGCTGGGTGGGTGGAAAGTAATCTAGGCTAGGTCAGCAGTTCTCAAACTTTCTGGTGCCAGGAACCCTTTACGCTATCAAAAATGATTAAGAACACCCAGAACCCACCCCTCCCCTACCCCAAAGAGGTTTTGCTCATAAGGGTTATGTCTATCGATATTTACCGTATAAGAGATTAAGACAATGCAGTATCATAAATATAGGTTTGACCTTGTGGACCCCTTAAAAATATCTTGGAGACACCCAGGGATCCCCAGACCATACTTTGAGAACCACTCATCTTGACCATCTCTATGGTTTCGCCCAGCTCCGACACTGAATAGTTTCCATCCCAGCTCTAACAAAGGTCTCTCTCAGCTCTGGTATTGTGTTTCCATTGCAATGAAGCCCTTTCCCACTCTAACATTCTGTGATCCTGACATCAGCAGGGCTCCATAGGTATAGAGGAGATGTCTGCCTGTGTTCTCACCACGCAGTAGAGTCCTGGAAATCTGCATATGGTTTCTGCAGGTGTCAATCAGCCTGCATGAGATTTGCGCACTAGCTAATTGTACTGCAGGCAGGTGTCATTAACTTGTTAACCTGAAGTTTTCTTTCTTAATGGGAAAGGAGTTTGTGAATGGTTTTGGATGAACCAAGTTTGACTTTGACATTTTCCTTTCAATTATTCCACTTATTGTCCTGTGCTGCTGCTTGACTAGCATGTTGTTTTTAATTCAGAGAATGCACATTATGAACCTAAAAAGTGTATCTGGCAGGGGCAGAGAACACATCTTTCCCCCAAAGCATCCAGCTTCTGAGAGCCCCCTGCATTGATCTTCTTTCTAAGAAGAAAACCCATTCAACCCTCCCCCCTCCCCACTCCCCACCCCCAGGTGGTTATTTTGTTTCTATGTATCCTATTTATCAGCCTTTGTTTGTCTGTAAGTGCTTCAGGACAGGGACTGCTTTTTTAATGTTTATTAGGAGTCCTATGGACATGGCTCCTCTGAATAGTAATTTACACATGCCACTCTGATGGCCCATAGAGAAAACTCATGCAGTTTGTTTCAAATGACCTATTTCAAAGTATGTTCACCAAGGTCAATGGCTCTGCTTTTGGGGTTCTTTTCATTATACATTGACTACAATCCCAGGCTTCATCAATGACACCACCATCGTCTCAGTAATGCATGATGTTGGGGTCATCTTTGGTTCCCCATATCCTTCCAATCCCCTATATCCCACCAGTTACCAAGATCTACTGATCCTATCTCTGCAATTTCTCCAGAATTCATATCTTTTTTATTCCTACTGCCCACAACCCAAGGTCAAGCCCTAATTACCTCTCATCTGGATTATTGCGGTAACTGACTAACCCATCTCCCTGCAGCCAGCCTCTCCTCCTCCTATCTATCATTTACGACCCTTAGACCCAGATTGTTCTGCTCTGGTGTACAAGGGTGATCAAGTCACTCAGTTCAATAGACACTGAAATGTCCTAAGTACAAGGCACTGTGCTAGGTTCTGAGGATACAAATGAACAATCCCTGCCCTAAAGAAGCTTACATTCTCCTGGAGGGATTCAATATTTGCACAGAAAAAAAAAAACAGAAGGTAATTTGAGAGGAGCTCTCTAACGAAAAGGAGGATCAGGGTACTCTGATGGAGGTGGCATCCAAGTTGAGTCTTGAAGAGAGCATAGGTTTCTAAGTGGTACAAGTGAGAATGGAATGCACTCCGGGTACGTGAGACAGCCTGTGCAAAAGGCAAAGGCAAAGGTGAGAAACAGAATGCCACATTCAGAGGACAGCAAGTGGTCCAGTTTGTCTGTACCGCAGAGTAAGAGTCTGGAAAAGCAGGCTGAAGCCCACGTGGGAAAAGTCTTAGAGGCCAAAGTGGTAAGTTTGTATGTTTCCACTACTGCTCAAAAATCTTCAATGGCTCTTCAATGGCAAGGATGCCTACATTGCCTGCAAAATAAAGTCCCAAATTCTTATTCTGGCATTCACAGGCCATAATAATCTGTCCCTATTTCACCTTTCCATACTTAACTCAAACTACTTCTGTCACATTCTCTTTACGATACAACTCAACATATTTGCCACCCTCCCAAAAAAAAAAAACACTCCACAAATATATCTCACAGTACTGGACTCGAAAACTTCGTTCAGGTATATCCTATTCTTGAAATGCCTTTATTTTCCTATCTTCATTTATTGACATTCCCCCCATCCTTCGAAGCCAATTTCACTTGGCATCTCATGCATTTCAAAATTATTTATTAAGCATCTACTCTATGGAATATGTCCTATATGTCCTATGAAACTCTGTCCTGGAAGTCTGGAAAACAAAGATGAAAGTGATTCCATTCTATACCTAGTGAAACTTACCATCAAACAGTGATGATAGCACTTGTGCACAACAAAGAATGAAAAATGCAGAATATGATTGTCCCCAAGGAGAAATCTAGACAAAGGGCTTTAGGAATTTTGAAGAGAGAATTATCCCTTTCAGTGGGGAGGAGGCGGCACACAAGCTGTATCCTGAAGGAAGAGCAGGACATCAATAAGCAGAAATCAAGATGGAGCTCATTCCAGGCAAGGAGGATGGTCCATGTAAATGCCAAGGCAGGAGACCACAGAACAAGGTGAGCTAACAGCCATTGGTCCAGTTTAGTGGCAGCACAGGATACACAAAGCACAGTGAATTAAGTAAGGCTAGTAAGGGAGACTAGAGCTAGAAGTTAGAGGGCCTTAAATGTCATGTTAACAAATTTGCATTTCAGAACTCAAAAACTTGTGGAATTGAGTGTTGTAAACTAAAAGTAAAAAATAAATTAAAAAAAATTAAAATGGGTAAATACTACAAAAAAAACCAAATTTGCATTTCATACTAGAGGCTCACTAGAAGATTTCATTTTCTTGCTTCAATGAATCTCAGAGCTGGAAGAGACGTGGAGTCTCCTTTAGTCCACCCCTTGCCCTTGCCCTTGTTCTAAGTATGGATGCTCTCTCTAAAGGGATCTTAATCACACTATCCCTATGGAGGGCTGAGAATGCTGGAATGGGACTCAAGAAACCTAAATTCTCATTATTACTCTATTACTTTGTACCTCAGAGTACAAATATTTGTAGAAACTCTGAAAAACAAGAGATGTTTAGTCCAACTTCCTATTTATATGTAGATAAGGAAATGAAGGCCTAGCTAGAATAGGGATGTGACTTGGCCACAGTCTTTCTGACAGTAAATGGCAGAGTTGCACAGGGACTTCTGATGGACTTCGTGACCAGAGTGTCTCCTCCACAATACAGAGTGTCTCAGTGCTTCTCACCTGAACCAATACCTGACTGTGAATTTTTTTCATGTCTAAAATGGACCCACTTCCAATGGATAGAAATGAAACTTATATTCATTCTTGGAGTAACCCACAAGGCTGTCTTTCATGCACATGTGCCACATATAGAGTTTCTGCTTCCCCTGCTCCTTTTCCACAGAAACATGCTTTGTCTCATTTCCAATTTGCCATAACAAGCATAGTATGCAATTGTCAAATGTGTTATAAGTAAAATAACAATGATAATCACAAAAGATGGCATTTATGAAGCACTTTATAGTTCATGAAAGACATTACATTCACTTTCATTTGAAACTCACAGCAATACTATGAGAACATAAATACAAATATTAATTATTTTGCAAGTACAATGATCAATATTACCCATTAAAGGTAAAGAAACTGCAGCTCAAAGAGGTTGAACAACTTGCCTAAGGACACAGAACTAAAAATGGCACTGACAGAATTCAAACCCATGTCTTCAGATCGCAATGTTGGTGACTTTCTGTTATGTTACATTGCCATGTTCAACGTATACCCTATGTTGAAAAGTTCTACGTTTGCACGTACTTCTTTTCATCTATGATTTCATTGGTTTGGCTATTCCCTCCAGTGAGGCAGATCACTAATCTCCCATACATTCTTGGTCTTTGGGTATTCTTGCCCACGTCCTCCTATAAATCTTCCACATTCACCCTATCATCATCATCATCATCACCATCATCAGCCTTGCATTTACAAAATACATTACCGTTTACAAGGTGCTTTCTTTAAAATAATTCTGATATCAGTACATTATTCAAGTCATATTGGCCCTATTTTACAGAAGTGGAAATTGAGACTCAAAGCAGTTAAGACAGGGTGGGGAACTTGCAGCCTCAAGGCCACATGTGGCCCCCCAGGTGCAGCCCTTTGACTGAATCCTAACTGAGAATCTGTGGTCTCTAGGCCACAGGTTCCCCACACCTGAGTTAAGAGATTTGATCATTGTCACATAGCCAATAAGTAATAGAAGTGGGATTTGAACCCAGTTCTTAGGACTCCAAGTCCAGTGCTCTTTTTTTAAGAACATATGTATGTATGTGTGTATATTTATAACCAAACATGTATCTGCAGCTGTAGAAATTCCCTTTTAAAGATAGAAAAGATGCACACTTTTGAAAAATAATAGCATATTCTTAACATTTGACTATTATCTGCTATATTCGTAGCTACGTGAAATTAAATTGGTCAATGCTAGAAAGCCGTTAATAACGTTCGATGTTAATATTATAGGTTTCCTGGGAAAAAAGAAGTTTTTCCAGTGTAAAATGATACAGCATTAGAATAGTGTGAGGTTTAAAGTCCAAACCACTCTAAATATTGATTTGAATGAATTGAGCAATTTAGAGCATTCTCATTTCCCCAGAGGACAGTTATTCCTGTAGACAGTTTGAAAATGGAATGTAAAAAATAAAATAAAATAGTAAGAAGGAAGAAGGGAAGGATGGAGGGAGTGGGAAAGAGGAAAAGAGAGAATGAAGAAGAGAGAGGAAGGAAGGATAGATGGATGGAAGGGAGGAAAGGAGGGAGGGAGGAAAGGAGGGAGGGAGGAAAGGAGGGAGGGAAGGAAGGAGGGAAGGAGGGAGGGAAAAGAATAAGGAAGGAAGGGAGGGTGGAAGGAAGGAAGGGAAGAAAGAAGGGAAGGGAGGGTGGAAGGAAGGAAGGAAGGGAAGAAAGAAGGGAAGGAAGGAAGGAAGAAGGAAGGAAGGAAAAAATCCAATACTAAAGTTCTCCATTGCATAGAGTTGGGTTTAATTTGGGGGGAGATTTATTTTCAACACACACACATATATATGCAAAAGCTGCAAAGAATGTCTCTCCAAATAAAACTGCTCCTGCTGTATCATGCTAAAAAGCTTTTAAGGGAAAAACAGTAAATAAATTCAACCCTTCCAATGCATTTGGATGTTATCCTAAAGCAGTACCCAGGGTAATAGGAGAGCAATCAACAACTGAAAGGATTGAAACTATTATGGAGGGACAACAGAGGAATAATGGGTGTTAAGGAGGTTGAATAACAGAAATGATTGCATCCTCCTACCAGGGAGCTTTAAAGCTTGTAATGGGAGGATAGAGAGACAGACTCCATTTTATAACAACTGAACTGTGTTTTTGTTGGTTTAAAACAACAACACAACAAATAAACAAGAAGGCCAAGAAATGCTGCATCTGTTTTATTATGTGGGTAGGCAAACAGTCACTGTTCTGCTTCAGTGTTTTAAAACATACATAAATATTATGCTTTTTTCTAGTCTTGGAGACAGCAAGAAAGAACTATCTTCCTCCTCCCCTTCCCTCCAGCCAAATGCCAACCTAGATGAAGTCAGACTTCATGGGTATCAGTGACAATTTCAGAAGCAAACACCTGAAATATGAGGTAATGATGCTAAAATGCCTGTCATTTTTGAGAATTTTTAGAGAATTGGCAGCAAAATGGCAGACTGGCAAAAGTTAATTCCCAGAAAAATACTAGAGCACATTATTATGCAAATAGTTTGTGAACAAAGGAAAAGTGGTGCTCATTAGGAGCTAATATGGGTTGACTAAAAATAAATAAACTACCCTCAGGTCCTATTTTAATTTTGTTACCAGGTGCAAAGAGCAGGAGGATGTCATAAAAATTATGCATCTCAATTCAACAAAAGTACCCACAAGATATCCAACTGGACAGGATGTTGAAATATGGACTGGATGATAATAATGTTGAATGAATACACAGGAGGTTGAACAACTGCACCCTACAAGCATTTATTAACAGATCCACATCAGCCTGGTGGTAGTAGTGTGCCAGAGGACTCGCTTTCTTTGGTCTTGTGCTATTCGCATCTTTTTATCAGAGACTTCCTTTCTAAAGGAAGCATGTTAATAAAGTTTTCAGGTGGTGCCAAAATGGGAGAGCAAGGTAGCATTAACAATCAACAGAATCAAGATGTAGACTGCTGGTCGCAAACCAAAAAGAGACAATTCAATCAATCAATCAAAAATACCAACTGAAAGTTTTAGTGTGTGAGGGATAAATGAAAAGTCTTGCATTTGAGATAAAAAAAATACAATGTACAAATATAGGATTAGGGGAATACAGGCTTGACAGAGGTGGAAAATGCCTTGGAGAGGGTTTTCATTGAGCACAACAGGTGACAGCAAGGTAGCTGCTAATGAAACTAATATAATCTCAGGCTATATTAATAATGTCGTATTTGTCTAGAGCACATAAAGTAAAGCCATACTGTACTTAGCATTAGCCTAACTATCACATCTGGAGTGCTATATCCAGTTCATCCTCCCACAGCTAAGGAAGGATACTAATGCCCTTTGCATGAAATAGATCAAGAGATCCAGAGGATGACAAAGGTGGCAGAAATTATGTCAAATAACGAATGGTTGAAGGAACTGAGAGTGATCAGCCTAAAAAAAGAGAAGATTTAGGACCAGCTGAGGGATGTGAAACAACTTTTAGTCATATAAAGTATTGTCACATGGGAGAAATATTAGAATTATTCTGTTCAACTCCAAAAGGCCAGACTGGACACAATGAATAAAAGTTAACATGATAAAAGGGATGGATTTCAGTTCAACAGATAACCAAGGATTTTCTAGTGAAAGTATGAGGTCATGAATGAAGGAATGATAAAATCATTTATTAAAAGCTTACTATATACTAGGCATTGTGCCAAGCCTGGGATTGCAAATATGAACAAATAAGCAAGATAGTCCCTGACCTCAGAGAGCTTATATTTTAACACAGAAAGACAACATTTCAAGAAAAGCTAGGGGTGGCGGGTGGGGAGGTAGGTTTGAGGAAGAGGACATAAGGGTGTCAACATGGTTTGCAACAGGTCAGGATGTGAGATAAGACATCACTCAGAGACCTGGTTCTCAGTAAGATAATACAAAAACTTACCTAACAGCATCTAGACTCCCAAAGGCAAAGTCCAAGTTTCTAGAGGCCAAGGAATGATGAAGTCACTTGCTCTTCATTACTGAAACTATTCAAGCAGAAACTGAATGACCACCTGTCAGGAGAGCTAAAGCGGTACTTTCTATTAGCTGGACTAAATGACACTTAAAGTTTTTTTTTTTTCCATTGCTAAAAATGTGTGATTCTTCCCTTTGAATGAGGAAGATTCAGCATGAATGGGATAGTTTTCATATGCAACAGTTTCCTGGTTCAATCAAACTCCATTTTTTTTTTACAAAAATGTAATTAACATGTGCAAGTTAATGGCAGGTACAAAAATGAAAAATGACAGTCTCTGTCATCAAGGAACTTACAAACTAATGGTACAGGGAGAATACATGTATACGAATCATTATAATATTATATGCAACGCAGAATTTGATAAGAACAAAGACAAGGTCAAGATAACATGCTATAAGAAATTTTAGTAGAGTGAGATCATTTTCAGGAGGGTATGTGTCATGGAAGCCTACATTGGAAGGGGAGACACCTAAGGTGAGTCGTGAAAGAATGGATGATTTCCATACGGAGCATCAAATAGTCTAATTTAGCTTATGGGTGCAATAACTGGGGATAAGGTTAGAAAGATAGTTTGGAATGCAGGGAGTCTTGAGTGCCATCAGGAATTTATACTCTACTTGGTAGGTCATGAGGTGATACTGAGAGGTATTATATAGAAGACTAAAATGTTCAGGGCACAGTGCCCTGATCACGCCTTACCAGTCTCTCCCCTCCAGGGACTGGTACATCATTTCCCTTCACCGGGACTCAGTTTCTCCTGTGTAAAGTGAATGGTTTATATAATCTTTAAAGTCCTTGGAGTTCTAAATATTTTCATCCCGTGCCAGTCCTAATAGCCTCTTTCACAGCCTTCAAGCAAAATGCTCTCTGTACCTCAGGAGGGCATAAAACAAAACCTAAGTGGTCTCCCTGACCATGACTTATCAGTCTCTCCATTTTTTTAAACGGTCTATAGATGTCAACTTAACTGCTGGTATTCTAAATATAAGATCCTTGTCTAGTGAAAGAGTGGGCATACAGCCGCACAAACTGAGTAATACTGATATTGACACTCTCACTATAAATGAAACCAACCAGAAGACAGAAGGAAACTGCCTCTAAATGGAAGGATGACCCATGTGATCTCCTCAGAGACACAAATAAAGGAGGTGGTAGAGCTGATCTGATCCTGTGTCCAAAGGCAAGAAGATACACTAATACATGGAACACTTGACAATCTATTGCTATGCACATGTACAAAATGTTATGGTAATTAAGGTGGGATTTTTTTTTATTGTTTTCTCTTTTGGAATGCTAAGGTAATCGAGTACCTTTGATCAGTCTTGCCTTTCATATGTAATGGCTAGCAAAGTGAACTTTTTGTTGTCTTTTGTTGAGTGGCCTCCCAGCACTAAGGAATCTTTGATTGAATCAGGAGTCTTTGGTGACCTGCTTATGTCAAGGGAAGGCCTGGTTCACATGGCTTTGAGTTACATGGCTGTGGCACCCTTTAACCCTGAGACATGTATACAAGATCTGAGGTTAGTGTTTTGCCTTTGGGGGCAAACTCATTGAAAGAGTGTTGTTGACAAGACTGGGCAAGCTGTTGAAGCAGCCCCCCGCCCCCACCCCTGGCTTTGAAAACACAGATGTTGCTGCTTCTCTGGTAACTATGTATTGCTATGGACAGACTGGTTTGTGTCTGTTCTGTTTATATAATGTATGTTTGTAATTTCTGTTTGTATTCTCTCTGAAGTTCAGGGTGTGGACTTTTTCCCCTGAACTAAGTGAATGATATGTGTATGTTTAATTGTAACTTCTTAAAGTTTATTTCCTTAGAAAAGCAGATCAAAGAACCTGTTCTAGCAACCCTCCTGTGTGCTGGTGTTATTGGTCTTTCACCCCCCACAATAGCTGCTAGCAACATTGTTGTTACATAAAAGACCACCCCGGAAATAATGAAAGCTTCTGCATAATGTGTGCTGCAGAGGATGAGTAGGATTCAGAAAGACTACCAAGAACTCGATGAGAACCTCCAAATTCAAGTGATACTTTCACAATCGGTGACTTTGAATCAAAGGCAGATATAATAGAGGAGGGCAAGAAGTATATTGGGAAATATGGATCTAGAATAAGAAACACAAGAGGCCAGATGCTCATAGAGCATACAGAACATCACAATCTACCTATCATGAGTACGTTCTCAACAAGAGTCAGGAGGCACTGGAGGATATTTCACCAAAAATTCAATTGATTCTTTCTTAACAGGTAGGACACAACTAGTTAACCTATGTCGAGGTTACTTCTGTAGGTCTGTGCATCAACTCATGAGAGCAAAAATCAAAATTAATACCAAATTAGAAGAAAGAATCAAAATAAAGAGAAGCTTTTTCTTCCAAGTTACAAAGAATGGCTCACTGGAGAAGGGAAGGAATATGTTTAAAAACCAAGTTGATTTTTTTTAAAAAAGGTATCAATGAAAGTTTAAAACTTAAAAATATAGTTTTATATCACATCTGTGATTTGATCAAGTGTAGGGAACCCCAAAGGAGAAACTCTCTCTCCCAATGAATAGAATTACCTGCTCTGAAACTGATGGCCTTAGAAAGTTGCTTCTGGCTACCAATGGCATAAGTGTTTTCCTCAGGCTCACATAGCCAGTATGTATCAGAGGTGGTACTTGAATGCAGATCTTTGACTCTGGGGCCAGATCTCTAATCCTTAATGCCTTAAAACTGGAAGAAAATATGGTATAAAATTGAAACAATTCTAGCCTGACCTACTTAAACTAGCTATTAATGCTGAAAAGATAGGAAATTAAAAAAACAACAAACTTCAACCAAGACTATCACAATTCCCTAATGAAGTTTAACCAATGAAAATCAAGTACAAAACCAAGGGCAATGCTAGCTTATCCTAGAAACCAATTTGTAGAAGAAGGACACCAAATGCTTTAGACAACAAAAACAGGTGATCAAGAAAACATAAATAGGAACTAAGGTATATGCTCACTTCTCCATCTCTACAGAATATTAATGAGAAAAATGCATACATATATTAAGGATCTCTTTGATAAAGGAAAGAGGAGGAAGGAGGCAGATTTTTTAAAAATAATAATCTACATTAGACCACATCTTTACAGTCATATAATTGACCAAAAGAAGCAGAGTCCAAGATCTCATAGTTTTGTTTGAGGACTACAAAACTGCATTTGAATCAGTAGAGCAAAATTGTACCTTGTTTCTTCCAACAAGATGTTTCCCATGCAAATGTTAATACCACACAAGTTTCCTTAAAAGATGCCAACAACAGAGAAAAACTTGTTATAGATCCTCTGTTTGTAAATATCAAGTGAAGCATAAAATGGATTGCCAAAGGTTTTTATTTTTCCCACTGTCATGAAGAAGGTCCAGCCCAGAGCTCAAAATTGGCAAGGAATTATATATAGATGGTGTACTTTTCCATATATTTCTTTTAAAAAATGAATAGGATCTAGTAGCCTATGGTTCAGTAAACACAAATATCACAGCTGCTTTGGTAAGGACTCACTACTCATCAAAATCATCTGGGAAAACTGGAAGGCAATCTGGCAGAAATTAGGGTAGGACCAACACCTCACACAGCACACCAAGACAAGTTCCAAATGGATACTAGACTTAGATATAAAACGTCACATCACAAACAAATTAGGGTAGAAAGGAAGAAATTACCTGTCAGGGATAGAGAGAATGACACAAGATAAAATGAACAATTTTGAGCACATACATTTTTTGCATACGCAAAAAAATTAAAATTAGAAGGGAGACATTTCCCTTGGTGGGGAAAGAGGATATTACCATCAAGTTATTCTGATAAAAGTCTCATTTCCAATATGTGTACATATATGTGTGTGTGTGTATGTATGTTATACAACATGCACACATATACATGCACATGAGACTGATTCAAATATATAAGAATAAGAACCAACTGATGATTGGTCAAAAGATATGAAGAGGCAGTTTTCAAAGAAAGAGGTCTAAGCAATAAAGATGAAAAAATGCTTTAAATCACTAGTAATTAGACAAATGAAAGTAATTCTAGAATTCCGCCTTATAGTCATCAGACTGGCAAAGTTGACAAAATAAAAGAAAATGATCCATTTTGGAGAAGGGCTGCAAGGAAACAATTCTAAATCAGGTACACTGGCGCAACTTTTACCTTACATTAAGGCACTGTTGCTTGAACTGTGAGTTGGTATAGACTGTCTAGAAAGCATTTTGGAACTATTCCTAAAATGTCACTAAACTCTACAAACCCTTTGATTCAGCAATACCACTACTAAGCCTATACTTCCAAAAAGATAAGAGAAAGAAGAAAAAGACCAAACAGTAGCAAAATATACATTATAGATCTTTTTGTGGTGGCAAAGAGCTGAAAACCAAGGGGGTACCAATCAATTAGGGAAGAGCTGAACAAATTATAGCACATGAATGTAAGGAAATATTATTAAGTCATAAGAAATGACAAAAAGGACAGTTTCAGAGGAACCTAGAAAGATTTATATGAACTGATGCAGAATGAAGTAAACAAAACCAGGATGACTCATACAATAACAACATTATAAAGACTAAGGACTTTGAAAACCTTAAGAACTTGGATCAAGACAATGACCAACTATGATTCCAGAAGATTGATGGTGATTTTTGCTACCTACCTCCTGTCAAAGAAATGATAGATTTAAAATGAAGAACAAAATATACATTGTTGTAATTGGCCAAAGTGGGGGATTTGCTTTGTTTCACTTATTTTTTCACCAGGGTTTTGGTTTTCTTTCTCGCCTCAATGACAGAGTGAGAGAGACAGAGAAACAGAGACAGAGAGAGAATAAATGTTTATTAATTGAAAAACAAAAATGTAATGACATTGTGCTAAAGGCATGAAGCCCCAAAACACACAGAACTTGTGCAGTGAGTCTGAGATCCATAATCACTCAAAAGAATTTGGCCTAACCATTTAATCACATAGAAAAACCAAGTGGATGGAAAATTACTAACGTCCAGACTACGATACACAGTTGGATGGACAACCCACAAACTTAGTCCAATGGTATGTATATAGGATATCCCAAAATTCTTGCACACTTTAAAGCTTTAATAGCTTAGAATATATAGCAAATAAACTGGATATAATCTCTGAGGGAAAGCATAAGTATTAAAGGGAATTAGGAAAGGCTTTTTGAGAATTTTAGTTTGGACTTGAAGGAAGCCAGGAGGAGAGAATGGGGGAGGGGGGCATAAGTGTGACACTAGGGAAAATAAAATAAAGACAAAAAGAGATTCAGAAAAAAGAGTTCTATGAACCTTTGAGGAGCAAGAAAAGAGGTTCAGTTGGGAGAATCAAGGAAAACATGCCTTACCGGGAAGAAATTGCACCTAAACTGGGCCTTGAAAATTAAGAAGTATTTCAATAGGCTAGAATGAGAAATGATTATTTTCCCCTGGTACATAATTTTAACTAATCAACAAATATGTCAAAAGCCAGACATTAAATTCAAGTTCTAAGCTGAAAGGAGTCTTAGAGTCTGCTTCAAAACCTTCATTGTAGAGACTGAAGCATAGAGCCACTGAGAATCTTGTCTAGAGTAACACAGGAAGTAATAGAAACAAGATTCAAACTTGAGTTCAACAATTCCAAATTGGGTACACTGGCACAACTTTTACCTAGTAGCTCCTTAACCCTGCTGTATCAACTAATCAGCCAGGCTTTCAGTTTCTTTTTAAGTGCTCTCAAATGATGATAATGATAATAACATCAATTTTCAAAAAACAAAAAACCTTTCAAAACCATTTCATGCTTATTATAGCAACCCTATGAGGTAGGTAGCCAAGTTATTATTAACCTCATTTTACAGATGAGAAAACTGAGACCTACGAAGCTTAAGTTACTGGCCCGATGTAATATAGACAATAAATTAAAGAATTAGAACTAGAAACTAGAGCTTCTAATGCTTCGTGATGTGCTCTAGCAGCTTTCCCCAAAAGTCTCCTTTTCCTTCTTTGTTTTTTTAAATTTGAGGACAAAGGGCTACTGTCATGTCCTCTTCCTAAGACATTTAAGTGGGTGTAACAACAATGTTGCTAGCAGCTGCTGTGGGGTGAAAGACCAACAACAAAAGCACATGGCAAGTCTGCTAGCACAGGGTCTTTGATTTGCTTTTCTAAGGAAAGTAACTTTAAGGGGTTTATAATCTCATTTTAGTTAAACATATATGTATCATTCACTTAATTCAGGGGGAAAAGCCAGCACCCTGAACTTCAGAGCAAATACAAACAGAAATTACAGAGACAATATAAACAGATCAAAATTTCTGCCTAACCAAATCACAGTACATAGTTACCAGAGAAGCACCAACATCTGGGTTTTCAAAGCAGGGGGGCGGGGGGGAGGAGGGAAGGGGGAGACCTGCTTCAACAGCTTACCCAGAGTCCCCTCACCAACACTCTTTCAATGAGTGTGACCCCCACCAAAGGCAAAACACCAGCCTCAGAGCTTTTATTATACCCTGTTCAGAGCCCTGAGAGCTCAGAGCCTACTTAGCAAAAAGGTATGGGGCCTGGGGCCTCACACCTAGCTAGTAAAAGGGTGTGGGCCTGCCTCTAATCAGGCCTCCCTTTGTTGGCCCCACCTGAGGCCTATTCAATGGGTGGGGGAAAGATCTTTCACTTACAGGTTGGCCTTACAGAGGGGTCTCTTGCCATAATAATAAAAATTAAAAATAATAATGATAATAGCTGCTGTTTACATAGATCTTTAGGGTTTACTCAGTGATTCTCATTCATTATGTCATTTGATCCTCACAACAGCCTTGAACCATAAAAAGCCATATTACTATCATCCCTATTTTACAGAAGAGTAAGGTAAGTCTTGAAGAAGGAAAGTCACTTCTCCACGGTCACATGGCTAATATATGTTAGAGGTAAGGATAAAATCTTGGTCTCTTCTGTCTCCAAGGAAAGTTCCCTTTCCCCTAATTACCTCCCTCCACTGCCCACTATACTGGGCCAGGTAAAGATCTGGGCAGAGGATATAATGGAGGGAGCCAAAGTTCTTGTCCAGAACATCCACTTACATTTCAGGTACATATTAACAGTAAGATTCATCCACATGCTCCCAGTCTCTTCCCAAGGCCTCAGTTAAAGAAACCAGAGAGAACATATCCGCTCACACTGGCATCTTGACAAAACCACATTGATGCTTCTAAATCGACTCTATTCCCTAAAATACACACAGTCGTGAGTCATCACTGTGGCTTAAATAACACCAACAACAAAGCTTGGTTCTAGGATGTTGCAGAACTAAAACAAGCCCATTGAAGGTGATGTGATTTTTCATTGATTTGACAGAATTCATTGAGGCTTTAAAAAATAATCCCCCTTTCTCCCTCCTCTCTCGCCTCCCCAACTATTCAGCCTTTTTATCTTATTTGGTCTCTCTCCCAAAATGAGTGAAGCAAAATAAGGCTTTTGGTTTGTTGGTTATCAAAATATCGTCTTTATGTTCTGATTCATTGGCATCCAATCTGGACAAATAATTATAGCTAATTATAATTATTATAAAAATTTATTGTCATTGTTATTACTATTGCAAGAGCAATAGTAATAATCACTGACATTTATATAGCATTTGCAGATTTACCTTCATTACCTCGTTAGAGCCTCACCACATCCCTGGGAGCCGGATACTGGCGGTATTATCATTACCCCGGAGTTGAGAAGTCCTTTCCCAGATAAGGAAATTAGGACTTAGAGAGAAGTGATGTGGTTACTTTGCTGAAAAGTGCCAGAGAAAGGATTTGAACCCAGTTCTTTCTGACCATAAGTCTAGCACTCTAGTCATTACAACACGAGGCTACTCAGGTAATAACACATTTATTTAAGGTTTTACAGCTTACAACATAATTGACATATGTTAACTCATCTGAGCTTCACAGCAACTCTGGGATGTATAGGTAGGGAAGCAACTTGGTAATGTGGAAATCAGAGCGTCTGGGTTTAAATCCAGCCTCTGGCAGTTATTACCCCTATAATGTTGGCCAAGTCATTTAACTTGCCTATGCCTCAGTTTCCTCAATTTTTAATGTAAGGGGAATTTTACCAGATGGACTCATGTCCCTTTCCTAGGTCTATGATTTTAAGAACAAAGTACATCAATAAAACATAAATACTAAATACATAGATATATATACATATATATATTAGAGATAGAAATGGATGAATAAAGCATAGAACATTACTACTAGAAGGAACCTTATGGAATATTATAAGTAGAGGAAAATAAAAGATATAATACTAGCTGAATTTTTTGTTAAAAAAAAGATAGGCTAAAAGTTCAGAGCCAAAAAGTTTCACAATGCTTTACAAATATTATCTCATTTGATCCGCATAATATTACTATGAAGGCAGTCCTAACAAATATTCCTTTTCTCATTTTACAGATTAGGAAATTGAATTTCAGAGAGGTGACATTGGTACATGTCAGAGGCAAGATTCAAACCCAAGTCTTAGCAGATTCTAAGTTTAAAAGTGCCCTTTTCACTACAACACCACCTGAAACTGATGACCAGGAAGGGGAACAGCATTACCCCAAATTATGCCATGATTTAGCGGTTGAACCAGTAGCCAACCTCCTATCTCATCTCCTGCCCCAATGTTCTCTTGACCATAACCTTGTGCCTTATTTGTGTGATCATTCATCGTCGACAAAAACAATTTCATTAACTCTAGAAAGACCTCTAGGAGGTAATTGGGGGAAAAGAACACTTTTATGAATAAGGCACGACAGGTATTATCCTCATTTCACAAACAGAGAAAATTGGGATTCAAAGCATCATTTTGCCCGAACTAGATAGCCAGCTAGTTTCACAGCTTAGACTGACAGCACATCTCCTAATTCAAAATTCATTATTTATTCAATATTTCCTCCTTTAGAAATGGATCTGTGCTTGAGCTTGAGAATTCTCAGCTGCAGTAAAGCTAAAGTCCATCACGGATCTAAGCTAAGTCCTGTACTAATACGGTGAGCCCCTAGGAGTGAGGGCCATCAGGCTGCCCAAGGAAGGACAAACCAGCTGAGGTTCAAGAAACAGAGCAGATTAAAGTTTCTTTGGTGATCAATATTGGTATTAGACTTTGAGTTAGGGTGGGGGGGTGGGAAGAGAGATGAGGGAAGAGAAGGGGAGAGGGGCAGGGGGGGGGAAAGGATCTGCTTAGTCCTTAGCATAATGGATTTTAGCTCTTTGTCCAGTTTATAAGTTACAGAATTATTCAGGGGATCATAGGCTTACAACACAATTTTCTGACTGTCTATACTAATGGAGAACAGAGGTACATCCAAGTTAAAATGTCATACAATCCAAAAATCATTTATATTAAATAAATCCACCCTCAGAAATCAAGGTTTCTGATAGAAACACCAATAAGTCTAACTCTGGCCTAGAACTGCCACAGTGATATCCCTTCTGAGCAGCCCACAGATGGCTGGCTGATGGCAGGGGGAATTTTCATTCTGCCTCAAGATACCTTTCCTCCTGTCAGTAAAGGAAGCAGTATTTATAGATACCAGTGACTCATATTGAGCTGATCATTTCTGTCGTCCCAGTAAAGATGGTTTCTTTAAAAGTTACTGGCAGTTAGGACCTCTCCTCTCTGTTTGGCCACTCTACCAGGTGGTCAAAGGTCATCAGATAGGATCACATCGATTCCAGACATGTCACCTAGATGATGGTGTGTGTGTGTGTGTGTGTGTGTGTGTGTGTGTGTGTGTTTTACTGACCCCATTCCTGAACATGTCTTTTAGGAACTCCACTGACCCTGGGTCTTGAGCCCATGATATTAACAACAATTGGTAGCCAGTGGGAGAGGTAGAGGTAGGAAGGTGGGGGGGTGGGGAGGGTAGGCAGGAATTGCAACTGCTGTTATCTTGAGCAGCAGGAGTATTTTGACAGTTTTCAAGATGGACATTAAATCAGCTGCACGAGAGAAAGCGAAGTGGGTGTCAGTCAGGCTGGGAAAGGAAGCTGGAGAGTCCCAATTGGAGTGACTGTGTGATCCGAGTCAGAATGAGAATCATAAATCTTGATTATTCTCTGTCTCAGCTGATTTGAACCAAACGCCTTGGACAGGGATATAGTTCACATCTCGCTGAAAACTGCAAAAAAACTGATTAAATGTACAAACTGATATAAATAGCACTCTATCCATGTTAATGTTCAAACTGTCACTGCTCAGGGAGAGAGGTTACATTTTGCAAAGCCAGGATCTATTTTGATATGAAGTGCTTGTTCCTGGCTCCCCTCTCCCAATCTCCCCCCAAACCCAACCCCAATTCCCCCCAATCCCCACCATCTACTTGGTCCCAGGTACCATTTTCTAAATTACTTAGTACCTGGAATGTTAGCAGGTATTATGATGTAAGCCACAAGGTGCCAACAGTCTTGATTGTCTCTTAGTTCTTGTTACAATTAAGCACCCTATAGGAAAATGCAAATGCCCAGCCATTCATGTAAGGCATTAATAAAGTAAACCATTCAATTATGGATGGAAAAAACCAGCACTTGGGTTAATAAGAAATATTGTATGCTTAAGAAACATTGAAATACCAACAGGTTACCATTTTGCATATGCAGTAAATGGATTCAAAGCCCAGAATTATTAGTAGAAAGTCATCTCAGCTTCTTTTGTCTCAGGATGGACACTAAAGAATGGGCCAAAGAATGAAGTGAACTCAGAGCAGGTGCTTAATAAATGCTTGCTGACTGCTTGATTGAGATATGAGCATCCTGGATGAAGAAACCTGCTTAAGGAGACCCCTTGGGACCCTCCTAAAACAAATGAACTCTTATTCTAGTTCAAACTAATGTTCACATTATGATCTGTGAAAGTTTATCCACAGTTCAAGAGAGTTTTAGTTCCTGCCTGGCCTGATACTACACAATGATGACAATAGCTAGCATTTATGTGGTTAGCCAGGTGGTGCAGTGGGTAGAGTGCCAGATCTAGAGTCGGGAAGACTTGAGTTCAAATCTGACTTCAGACACTAACTGTATGACCCTGGGCAAGTCACTTAACCCCATTTGCCTCAGTTTCCTCATCTGTATACTGAGTTGGAGGAGGAAATGACAAACTACTCCTCTATCTTTGCCAAGACAACCCCAAATGGGGTCATGGAGAGTTGGACATGACTGAGTTGGACAACAACAAAAGAATTTATAGAGTCCTTTAAGGTTTGCAAAGCACTTCCCAAATACTATGTCATTTTCTTTTCACCCTGGAAAGGAGGAGATATTATTATCTCCATTTTATAGATGAGGAAATTGAGGCAGACAGAAGTTAAGTGACATGCCCTTGCCCAACCGAACTTGGGTCTTCCTGATTCCAGGCCCAGCACTCTATCTATTACATCATCACTGTATTCAGTTATAGTATGTAAATAATGGTAGTTCGGTGAAAAGAACAGGGTTAAGTCTAGGTTCTAGAGAAAGGGACAACTTGCATTGCAAGGGCTTAGCCCCAAGCAAAATTCTATAGAGGGCAAATTCAATTCAATCCAACTCAGCAGGCTTTTATTACGTGCCTACTCGAGGTACTGTGCTGGCTTGGGGGCAAGGGGCAGAATGGAAAGAAGAAAAAGACATGTTGTGGCCTTCATGAGCCAGGTAATCTATAAAGAAGAATAAATACTTACAGGACTACATGGTACAAGCGTGCTACTATGTACAAGATGGATCTCCTAGGAGGAAAGAAAGGCCATTTCTGATTGGAGGGATCAAGGAAGGGTTCCTGAGCATGCTGCCCTTTGATTTGGTTTCATTTGCTTCTTGAAAGATGGAAGAGGGGAGGGGAGGGAAGGCAAGGGGAGAGGGAGATGGAAGGATTTCCAACAGGCAATTTCCAACATTTGCCTTAGGGCCCAGCTCCAGTGCTCATTTGCTCCCCACATTTAACTGTTGTCACTCCCCCCACCACCATGGGAGATAACACTGGATTTGGAATCAGAAGACAGGTTTGATCCCTGGAGCTGACACTCCCTAGCTATGCGACTTTAGAAAGTCACTTCACATGAGAGGGAGAGGAGAGAAGGCTCTCAACATGAAGACATCCCTTTGAATCTTGCTTCATATACTTCTTCGCTATGTTACCCTGGGTAAGTGACGTAACCTCTGCGGACTTTCATTTGCCATTTGTAAAATGAGGCAGTTGGACATAATGACATCAAGAACTCTTCTTGCTCTAAATCTATTATACTACAATCTCGCTGTGCCCCTGCTTCCTTATTTGTAAAATAAGGAGGTAACTAAAGGGGAGGGTAGTGATGTTATATGAGGAGGGTTTCTTTCTAAATGCCTTCTTCATAAATATACAGATGTTTAATGCTAGGACATCCAGCTCCCCTCGGGCAGGTCTGTATTTATTTAGCCATAAGTTAACTTGAATGTGTTACAGGGATGACTCAAAGCCTTTAGAGCATAGCTATTCACAGGGGAAGGTGTAAGTGTTCAGCCTTATGGATGCTGATAACATATACATGTGTTATCTTTCCAGCATTATTTGCATTTGAACTGGGGCCTCCTAGAGGTAAAAGAAGCAAACTCCATGGGCTGGATTTCAGACAATAGGCAAGGGAGTAATTTAGAGGTAACCCTGCCACCCAAATCACACACTTCCTATATAACTGCTTAGGAAAAGCAGGAACACTAAAGGCACGTGAGTTACTATTATTTTGTGTAGATGGCTGAAGCTCCTCTAATATTTGCTGCTTCCTTGTTGAGATGGATTTTGATCATATATGAAATTGCTTCCCAAACATTTAAAAACAGAAAGATTAGTTATTTGCACATCAATTAAATCCATTCTATTCTCCAAATGCACAACCCTCTTAAACTCATCCCAAGCCTAGAAGACTGGAATGACATTGGACATTGGTTCCACTAACCTTGACCACAGATACAGTTGAAAAAGTGAAGTTCAGGATCTGAACCTCATATTATAGACCTCGACTCCTCGTCCCCCATTTAAGGACTCTTGTAACAGATGTATAAAGTTCTCAAGGACAGGGACCATGACTTCTCTCCTCTCCTGTAGTCACACAGGGACTGAAGGTTAATTGATACATCACATTCTGGTGGAATATTGTAGAAATGAACTCAAACTGACTGGAGAATTGTTGTTCATCCTTCATTCTCAAAGAGGACCAATGACATCAGGAGGGTGATGTATTGACTTGCAAGTGAATTGAATTTCAGTGAAGCAGAGCTATGCAAAGTCATCAGCCTCACTCTCTCCTCCAGAATCACTAGGGTCCAGTGGTAAGATATAAGTTGGGACAACTGGTGGTGGCCCCTAATTGAGATGGCACAGTGGATAGAGCATCAGCCCTGGAGTCAGGAGGATCTGAGTTCAAATTTGGCCTCAGACATTTACTAGTTGTTTGACTCTGGGCAAGTCAGTTAACTCTGTTTGTCTCAGTTTCCTCATCTGTAAAATGAGCTGGAGAAAGAAACAGCAAACCATTCCAGCATCTTTGCCAAGAAAACCCTAAATGGGGTCATCGAGAGTCAGACATGACCCAAACAACTCAACAACGACAACAAAGTTCCATCAGTGATGATGATGATGACGATGACCCAGAAAATTTCCAAAGGTTTGGTGGTCCTTTATTGTTTACTGTAGAATCTTAGAGTTGTTACGGAGCTCAGAGATCATCTGCCTAAATTGGGCATAAATCAGGGATTAGACAAGCAAGTGATCGTTGATCCTCTTGTATAAATACATGTATTGGTAGGGTCTCACTGCCTCCTAGGGTACCTGTCCTTTTTTCCACATAGTTCTAATTGGTAGAAATGTGAGATTTGCAAATTTAGAAAATCCACCCTAAGTGTTTACAGGGGCTATTTGTGCCAGACTTGTGGTGGAACATTCCGAGCTCATATTGGTCTGATCAACCACAGTCGACCACACTGATACTTTACTCTAGCATAGCAATGTCATTTTGGTCCTCTTCAAGAATGAAGGACAATAACCAACCACCCAATTGGTAGAAAGTTCTTTACAGCTGCTTCTCTGTAACTAACCATCCATAGCTCCTACTATCACACTTAGGGGCCGAGCAGAATAAGGCTTCATCTAAAACTAACTAAATAAGAAAAGGGTTGGAGAGGAAGGTTCTTCAGTTATTCTAGTCTTTTGCAAGTTCCTTTTTCAGTTCCTTCGACTGATTACACTATCACAGGAATTTGCATCTTCTCTGCCTATCCCATCATCCTTTTCGGGATTTACCCCCTTTTGCCAATGTCTTTCTTAAAATAAGAAATCCACAATAAATGGTAACACTCCAGACAAAGACTGATAATTCGACCACGTACACATATATACCTTGTAACAATGCTTCAATATTCCACCAAGGATGTGTGATTTCACCATTGTGAGTGTGACCTTTACTGATGAGGATCCCAACTCTTCTAAACTACAGTTTGGCAATCTTCATGAATTACTGGGGCCAAAACACTTCCTCATCCCATGGCCAACCTTGTGAAGAGCTTTTCAGAACTCCATTTTAAGAAGTCCAAGCCAGCCATGTCTTCATTCCTCCCCAGGCTGTACTCCTTCCCACTCCCTGTCTTCCCCCCATGAGAATATAAGCTTCTTAAGGGTAGGGTCTGTCTTTCTTTCTGCTTGTATTGGCATTCCCAGCACTTACCATACTGCTTGGCAAAGAGAAAGTACATAACAAATACTCAGTGATTTGACTTAACTAATGTTCTGCCTGAGAGAAAATACTGTTTTCTATTATATTAATAGCATTAGGATCCAGGCTTTTTGTTTCCTCATTCAGAGACCAATCCCTTTAGACCAGTCAGTCTCTGTAGGACATTACTAATAGATGAGATTGCCCAAATCCTCTTGATTCTTTCATCTTGGGCAGAACCCCACCCAAATAGGAGACCTTACTTTTGTTTAGAGTGTAAACAGAATGTAATCTAGATGAATTCCAGCCCCAAAGCATCAAGTCTATGCCTTTACACCCCTCCACTGGAGTTTAGGGTAACCTAGCTCATGAAGGAGAAAATCCACCAGAGTAGTCTGGGTAGAGATGGATTCCTTTGTCCAAACTGCTGGAAGTGGCTGAGTCTCATGATCAAGCTATATTATCAGCAGGAAGAGCTGAAGACTTTTAGCCCATCCCCTCATTAATTGTTCACCAATCAGGGCTGATTTCTCCTATCAAGGCACGCTTTTTCAAAAAAAAATATATATATGTATATATATATTATATATATTTAAGGCACTTGGTGTCTCCATTAGGTGTCTTTGGTAGAACCCACCACAGTTTGTGTCCTGCCTGTTGTGACCTTTCAGAACCTTACATCACCTCTAGAGAATGATGAAACATCAGAAGACAACTTCAAGGGATTAATCTATTTATTAAAATAAATTTAAATTAATTTTCTTTGGATAGCTTTATGAGGATATCCATGGAAGAAGCTGTGATATTATAAAATGAGGACTTGGAATCACTGTCTTAAGACAATGTTGGGAGGTAGAATGGAGTAGTGGATAGAGTATTGTACTTGAAGTCAGGAAGATCTGGGTACAAGTCTTGCCTTAGACACTTACTGACTGTATGAATCTGGATAAATTGCTTTACCTCTCTTGGTCTCAGTTTACTCATCTGTAAAACAGGATTAATTATAACAGCCCCCTCACAGTATTGTCAATGCAAGAAACAAGTAAGATTTTATATATATAATGCACTTTGTAAATATTGAAATACTATAGAAATGCCAGCTGTTATTATTATATGTAGCTTTCTCTATGTCTGTATCTGGTATGTGCCATCTGTCCTTCTGTCTGTCTTTATGTCTCTGTCTTTGTCTCTCTCTCTGTCCAAGTTAATTGCTCCCATCTCCCTGGTCTACCCCAGTGAAAAGTTACCCTACCTCCCAACCACCAAGAACTCAGTGCTGCTCATATTCAAGTTGCATCGGTGTAACCAGAATGGCCTTTGTTTTCTTTGAGTGACTCAATTTATCTCAATGAGCTTTACTAGGTGCTAAGCCCCAGGCCCAAACCCCATTAGGTGTTAACGTAATCTATGTGGGTGTGAACCTCCCAGGGTCCTAAGGGGAGGGGCCAGAGCCTGAGCTCTGGTGATTCAGATGATGTTTGATGGTGTCTGAAGCCCTATGAGAAGGGAGGACAGAGCCATTTGTGCAGGGGCTCTGGAGATGGTATTGATGAGGAGACTCCGGGCAGCTGTAGCTAAGGAGCCCTCCAGCTTGTAAACCCGGATGCTGAGACTTTGTTGAACTCTGGTAACTATGTGTTGGGATTTGAATCAGACAAAGTCTGTCTGTTGATGTTTGCAATTTGTTTGCATTTTGTTTTGAAATTCAGGGTGCTGGCTTTTTCCCCTGAACTAACTGAATGATATTCCTATGCTGAATTAAAAGTAAGCTTGTCAACCCCTTCACCTTGCTTTTCTTAACTAAGCAGATCAAAAGAATCTGTGCTGTTGGCAGCTTTCTGGGTGCTGTCTGTGGGTCAATCTTATACCCCCACAGAAGCTGCTAACCGGATTGTTGAAACAATCAGCTGCCCCACTACCCAGTTCCCAGAAGGCTCTGTCCTTGCAGAGAAAAAAGAAGAAATTGGTGTAGTGAAGCAGTGTTCTTTAATTTTGGCTCATAAACCCCATTTTCCATTCATAGTTCATGAAAACAGAATGCTATGACCCTGAAGGGAACATCTGAGTATCACTTAGATCTGTCTGACAGATTACTTGATGAAGGCTCTTGTCTTGATTGTCTGAACCAGTGAATTAGATAAGAGAGGGAAGCAGCCTGGTCCTTCCTGTCTATATCCTCCATGTAGATATCAAGACAAATGTGCTGGAGCTGATGGGGAAAGTATGTACTAGTAGCTTCTTCACCAATGCCAGAAAAGGTACCTCTCCAGCCTTACTTCTTGCTATCACCCCACATATTCCCTAAATTCCAACCAAATTAGACTATGCACCAACCCCCCAACACACATAAGGCTTTCTCACTTTGATACTATTACTTATACAATACCTAATGCCTAGAATAATCTGGATTTTCCTCCCAACACCTCTGTCTTTTGAAATTCTGCCCATTTCTCAAGGTTCAAATGCAATGTAATGCCCTCCATGAAGTTTTCCCTGGTTTCACCCAAACAGTAGTGGCTCTGCTACTTATTAAATTTTATCCTTTATTATGCTTCCTTGAGTGCTAATTTTTTCTCCCTGAGTCTCAGTTCCTCATCTATAAAATGAGGGAGCGAGACTAGATAGTCTAGAGAGTTCCTTCCAGGTCTACATCATTCAGTCTTATGAGTGGATGAATAATTAATCCCTGTATACAAGAACCCATACTGGGGCTGGCATGATGCTCCAATGTTTTCAATACTCCCATGCTTTGAGTCATGTGTGGGTTAATTTCTGCTAATGAGGATGAGTCTTGAGCTATACTTGCAAATCTGGCTTAATGTTCAAGTATATAAGAAACCCAAGCAGTTCTACTCCAGTCAATAAAGTAAACAATGCCTGGTTTAGATAAACCCCATTACTAGTGGGAGAGTGGCCCAGGGCAGCCCTGCTCTGGCTGATTAGCGTAAATGCTAAACACAAACCAATTAACACACTCTAAGGCTGCTTATCTCACTTAGTGTGAAAATAAAGCCCAACACTAAATACACATATTGATTTAACCATTAAATCCAGCATCACTCAAAATAAACCTCATTATATTATTGAGCAAAAACAAAATCATCTTAGTTTTCAGAATCAACCGTATTATATCATAAATTTATTTTCATACTTTTCCATTAATTTGCAAACACAAGAACTCATCTTGAAATTTGCATCTAGACCGACTTAATTAGTGGTTTGTCTTTCTCCTAAGGCTTGAGCTAGGAGGTAAGGTTGGATGCTGGAAATGCTTTCAGACTAGGAGTCCAGAGGTTTGAGTCCTGGTTCTTCCATGTAGTACATGTGTGACCTGGGGAAAATTCCTTAACCACTATGGCCCACAATTTTGTAATTTGTGAAATAAAGGGATTTGACTACATGATCTCTTAAGACCTTTCTAGATCTATAATTCTATTCTGTAGCTCCCCGTTCCATTCCATTCTCTGCCTTTGCCCCTAAAGAAAACAGATTCAGATGTTTCCATCTCCTTCAATAGACACTGCTCTTTAACATGCTATAAAGAGGTTATGTGATGTTCAAATACTGAATATTGGACTTAGATCTATACTAGGAGAGTACAAATAATTATGTAAAATAGGTAATTTTCAACATTAGCCTAACAAACTGTCTAATGTTAAAAGTGCATAGGAAAATTAGCTCCCAAGTCATCAAGAAAGAGAAAGCATGGATGATAGATTTGGAATTAGAAGACTAGGATTTGATTCCTGACTTTGCCACTCACAGTACTCACCGCATGAATCTTGGACAAATTATTTACCCTCTTTACGTTTCCTCATCTCTAGCTAGACAGGGTTGTACTAAAAGACTTCCAATGCTCCTTCCCACTCTAAATCTATGTTCCTGCGGCTCAATTTTCTAAAAGAAAGAAATGTCCTAAAAACATTACAGAAACTTCTTAAGGCACCCCAGGTGGCGGTCAACTGTTTCCATTTCTGGAAAGAGACTGGAGAAGGAAAAGTCACAAGGCTGACAAAGTTTGTTTTGATCACCCTACCAACTCTCTCTGTGTGTCCCTCTCCCTAATCCTAGTGTACCACTGGTTTCCCAATAAGTCTCCTCATGCAGCCTTCTTATCTTGACTCCACAGCAAACCATTCTCCAAAATGATTTCTTTCTCATACTCTTCTTCCCACCCTCACTCTACCATTCAATTCCCAATCCTTCCATTTGTCTACTATCAATTAGCTGCTAGGGAGAAAGTGATTTAATTTAAATGACCCACCTCTATTTTTAAAGAGGGAGAAAATTAACACCAGTGAATCTGTGATTGGTGGAAGTTCAGTCAGCATGACTGAGGAATAATTTCCTCAGGCAACATGGAGGAGATTTCTTTGGTAGGGGGCTCTTCCCAGTGCCCTACCTGAGAAGGAGAGAACTAGCACCCTGGATTTCCCAGGGTTACAGATATGGGTCTTTAGAGGGACGTCAGAGACACTTCAAGTCCTGTCCAGTTCCTCCTTGCCTTCTCCAGATGGTTCCAGAAATGCCCGCCTGATACCAACACCTACAAACCTCTGTACCTATTGTAGGTCCACTCCCTGTGGAGCTATGAAGCCATGACTGATTTTCTGGGTGACCTTAAGCCCAGGATTCTCCTTCCTCAAATTAATTCTCAGTTAATTCTACCAGGAAGCAATTATAGAAAAGCCATTTGTGGTCTCCTTCTTACCCTTGGTAGGCCCTAACTAACAAAAGGCTCTGCCTCTTGGTAGCTTGAGTGGAATCTCAAAAACTGGTCTATCAGTGCCCCAACCCACCAACTTAAGCCTGTTTTCATGTGATCTATATTGTTACAATAGGATTTAGAACTTGAAGAGACCTTATAGATCATCAGTTCGACAAGTCTTCATTTTACAAAGAACCCAGAAAGGGGAAGTGACTTGCCCTTGGTTACACTGTTCGTGACCAGTAGAGGCAGGCTGTGAAACCAGGTCTTCTGTCTTGAAATCTTATGCTTTTTTCAATCTGTTGTCCTGTTTGGTGCTTATGTAGCAAGACAATCTGCTCAAAGGTTAAAAAAAGAAAGAGAAATGTTGGACTAGACTTTATATCTCATCCTGATAACTTCCCTCCTCATAGCTCACTGCCTAGGAATGGATTTCCCATTTGGTTATTTATACTAATTATCTTTCACTCTCTATCTTATCCACTAAATTCTCTCTTCCAGGTCTTACAAGTAGGAAAGAGAACTTAAGAGAGAGAAAACTGTATTTCCTGGAGGCAATAATATTGTCCCTGGTGCAATGTAAATGGTAAAAGAGAGCGGGCAAATGACCCTGAGATTCTGGTACAAATGGAAGGCGCAGGGAGAAAAGCTGAGTGGCCTTCCTGCTTTATCTTAGGCCACTAAGAGCAGTACCCACTTACAAAACAACTCACTGATGGATCATGGGAGTTCTAGAGCATAGAAAGGGACCTAGACTTGGAGAAAATCCTGGGTTTGAATCTAAGCTCTGCCACTTACCGCCTATGCAAAGGAGAAACCCACTCAACTTCCTAGAGGCTCAGTTCCCTTATAGTGAGGAGAATAACACCCGCACCCACCTCTCTCCCAGGCTGTTATGAGGATTGATTGAGATTATGTTAGGAAAGCCTTCTGTCTCTGTGGAGTACTACCCAAATGCAAGCTATTATAATAGATATAGTTTGGGCAGGAGCCAATGGGCAGTGGAGGAGGGAAGGAAGGGAGGCCAGGATTCTTTCTGCTCCCAACCAAAGTTCTGACTTTACAATTAAGTCATAATGCTTGTCAAGTGTGACTGTAATACCATTCTGGAAAACAATTTCAAATTTTGTGAGAAAATTCACTCACCTGTGCATATCTGTTGGCCTAGAAATCCCACAGCTGAAAATGTTTTCTCAAGAGAGGTCAAAAAGAGAAAGATCCCATCTATATCCAAATACTCATAGGAGCACTTTTTTGCAGTAGGAAAAATAAGCCAACATAGTACAAAGTGAGTGCCCGTTGATTAGGGAATGACTGGAAAAAAATGATATGAAATTTAAAATTGCTGCAGATAAAAAATGGCAAATATCTAGAATTCAGGGGGAAAGCATAGGAAGACATATAGAGCAAAGTAAGTAGAATCAGGAGTACAATATATACAGTGACTATAATAATGTAAATTAAAACCACAGGAAAAGGCTCTTAAATTCAGATTGATCACAGTGACCAATGCTGCTTTCCTAAAACTATAAACTTGTAAAGAGTGATGGACTTAAAAACCGAAGATTCTGGTTCAAAGCCACTCTCTGCAACTTGGCACCTTTGAGGCCTTGGGCAAGTCATTTAACTTCAGCAATTCAGTTTATTCCTCTGTAAAAGGGGATCAGACTCAATAACCTCTCAGTTTTCTTATAGATCTAAATCTATGATCATACACATACACAAACACACATAACCACTTATGTGTGTATATACATATGTAATAGGGAGCCATTGGCATTTATGAATTGGGGGGCTGACATGAGATCTATGTTTTAGGAAAATCACTCTGGTATATGAGAAAATGGATTGGAGTGAGGAGTCACTTGGGGCAAGGAGACTAATTAGAACATTATTGCAATATACTAGGGAAGAAGGCATGAGAACCTGAATGGGGATAGTGACTTATATGGTGGAAATAATGGTATGTGCACAAGAGCTACAGAGAACATAGAAATGACCAGATTTGGAAAGGGCTGGCTATGTGGGGTGAACTATTAGGTCTGTATCCCAAGGAGATCAAAGGAAAAAGAAAAGGACCTATTTGTACAAAAATATTTGTAACAGCTCTTTTGGTCAGCGTAGAGAATTGGAAAACTGAGGTGATGCCCATCAGTTGGGAAATGGCTGAACAAGTTGTGGTATGTGTGATGGAATACTTCTATGCTACTAAAAAATGACAAGCAGGATGATTTCAGAAAAACCTGAGAAGTCTTATATAAACTGATATAAAGTGAAATAAGCAGAACCAAGAAGACATTATACACAATCACAGCAATATTGTAATCACGATCAATTGTGAAAGAGTTAGCTACTGTGATCAAGACAACGATCCAAGACAATTTCAAAGAACCTATGATGAAAATGTTAGCCACCATTAGAGAGAGAATTAAGGAACTCTGGATGCAGACTGAAGCATACTTTTTCATTTTCTTTATTTTTATTGGGCTTTTTTCTTTGTGTAGGTGCTTTCCTTTGCAACATGGCTAATATGACTTTACATGTATAATCAATATCATATTGCTTGCCTTCTCAAGGGGTGAGGGAGGGGCAAGAGGAAGGGAGAGAAATTGAAACTCAAAAATTTTTTCAATGAATGTAAAAAGTTTTTAATGTAATTGGGAAATAAATATCTAAAAAACAAGTAAATATATATTAAAAAATAAAAAATGTGGGTTGTGTGAGAGTGGAAAAATGAGGATGACATCAAAGTTGCAAGCCTATATGCCAAGGAGGATGGTGGTATCCATGAGAATAATAGTTAAGTTTGGAAGGTGGGAGTAGTGGGGTAGGCGGGAGATAATGAATTCTCTTTTAGACATGTTCAGTTTGAGGTGGTAGCAGAACAGTCACCTTGAGATCTCTAAGAAAGAAGTTGGTGAGGTAGAGCTCTGCCTCAGGAGTGAGACTGGGCCTGGGCATATGGGTCTGAGAATCACCTGTCAAAAAAAAGATAATTGAACCTGTAGGAGCCAATGACATTAAAAAGTAAGACAGCATAGAGGGAAAAGAGAAGAGGGCCCGGGACAGAACCTTAGAGAAAACTGTGGTTAGTGGGCATAAAAACAATGAAAAACCAGCAAAGGCAACTAAAAAAGAATGGTCCAAGAGATAGGAGAAGAACCAGGAGAGCAGTGTCAAGAAAGCCTAGAGAGGAGAAATGATCTAGGAGGAGGAGGTAATCAATAGTGTCAAATATGCAGAGAGATAAAGAAGGATAAGGTGGAGAAACACCATTAGATTTGGCTACTAAGAGAGTACCAGTAACCTCTGAGAGAGCAGTTTCAGCTGAATCCTGAGATCAAAAGCCAGATTGAGGAGAATGAGAGGAGAGGAAGTGGAGACACTGAGTGTAGAAGCCTTTCTCGAGGAGCTTAGCTGAGAAGGGCTGGGGAGGTATAGGATGATGGCTAGTTAGATAAAGTGTGGGTTTTTTTATAAAGATGGAGGAGACATGGTCATGTTTGTGGGCAACAGATAATGAGCCAGTCAATAAGGAAGAGATGAAATAAAGGAGAGTGAAAAGAAAAGGAAGGAGTTGTCTATTAGGAAAGATGGAATCACAGGTGCACATAGAGGGGTTGGCTTTAGCACAGATAGAGGCCATCTACTTATCTGATACTGGAGTGAAGAGGAGATAGTAGAGAAAGATGTCTGAGTGGACTAAGTTGAGGAGAAGAGGGAATTCTCAGTGACCTGTCTCAGTGGTTTTGTACAAGTATGCACTACTGATCATTTAAAAACAAAAACAAGAACATTCCCAGTAACAGCTTAGAAGTTATTAATAAGGATGCAGATAGAAATGACTCCTTGACAGAGTCATTATAGCCTAGCTCTTTGGTATTACCTATACTGAAAACATCAGGCAGTTTATAGCATAGACTGATATGTAAGACTTTCCCAAAGGAAATCATAGACACCCACAACAAAGGGATACGGGAACACTAGCAGACAGGGAAAGGCACTCCAATATCTAGATTCCTCCATGTCATACTACTCTGCCAAAAAGTGACCTGATCTGATTCTCATGATCTTTCTAATATCAACACACAAAGCTCTACAGCTTTATAAGGACCAATTTAAAGAACATAAGTCCAAAGGCCTCCTGAGCTCTTCTTGCTTTTATTAATCAGTTACCTGTAGACAGCCTTAAAGTAGGAGAATAGCTGATGCCCTCATTTGGACCACTGTCAGAATTTTCAGTCTTCCTGCTTTCAAGTTCAATTTCCCTACTTCTCTGACTATACCAACACCATATAATGTCAGAGTAGAGAAAAAGTAATTGTGGATAAAGAGGACCTGGGAAGCCTAGGGGGTGTCAACAAAGTTGGCTTTTAAAGGATGACTAGGAATTCAACAGGCATTAACTTGCATGTATAATAAATGGTACCAATGTGAAACCTAATGCATCTAATATTTTCTTTTGAGCTGTTACCTTTTGCATTAATTGAAACAAGATATGTTCCACTTAGTTAAAACATCTGCTTAGTACCCTGCTCATAAACACACCTGCAGATTGAGTTCACTGGTTCAGTGAGTTTAAATTAGTTGATATCAATGTTATTGATGGCATAGAGGGACTAGGAAAAAATACTGAGGCTTGAATGAGGCAGGCCTAGGTAGGCTTTTACTTAAGCCAACTACTAAGAGGGTCAGCCTCACAGAAGATCCAATCTCAGTGTCTCTAAGAGAATTTAGTGCTCCAGAAACTCATCCCACAATACTGAAGCATAGCCATCCAAATGCCAGACATCCAAGTTGGCTGAAGGGAGTGAAGAGAAGTGTGACCATGGCTACAAGAAAACGATGGCCTTCTCAGAGAGGTGTAGGGATGATAAGTAATGAAATAAGCAGCTGCAAATGGTTTTGCTAGGAGCTAAGGATGTGATTATTTTTATTACTACTACTAACAATAATCGATGTTTACAAGTGCTTTATGGTTTCAAAGAGATTTGCATATATTTTTTTCAAGTTTATCTACCCAACAATCCTCTGAGCAAAGTCATGCAATCATTAGTTATCCCCATTCTATAAATAAGGAAATTAAGGCATAGAGATTTACTCCAGGTCACGGAGTTAAGTGTCAGTATTGGTACTCAAACTCAGGTCTTCCCACCACAAATCCAGAACTCTTTCACAAAATCAAACTCTCTGACCTCAGTAGCACCTTAGATAACATCTTGTCAAAGTTCCCAGTTTTATAGATGGGTAAACTGAAGCTCAGAGATGAAGCAACTTTTCTAGGGTCACATGGAAATTAGGAGGTTTGGGATTCAAACCTAGGTCTTTGGGAACTAAATCCTGGCTGTTTTCTTCTACACCAAGATTTGTGTATTGGCTTTAGGAGACCTCTAAAACCCAGTTAGGCCTTTTTTTATGGTCTGTTCCTTGCAGAGCTAAAGGAAGCAAGGCCTGGAGAAAAGCAAAGGCTCAAGCTTGGCCAAAGGAAGCCTAGAGTTGTTTACATTCCTAATTACAGGAGCTAATTCTTCAGTTTAGCCAGGTGTCAGTCCTATAGACAAGGTTAATAGGATGTGAAAGGGCACAGCTGCCACTGCACTAAAGAAGGAGGATGGGAGAGACAAGCACAGCAATATTAATAAGGAGGGAGCCATGGGAAACTGGTTATCTGGAACTGTTTGGAAACTGGGATTAAAAACAAATCTTGCCAAGTTTAAATAGTCTTCCTTAATAAGCTCTGTCCCTCATTCCCCACCACCACTCTAACCCCTGCCTTTCTGATCCAAACTCATTAAAAATATCATCTTGGTTAAAGGGGCAAGGGAAGGAAATGGACTGTGCATTCACATAGCGCCTACTATGTGTCAGGAACTGTGCTAAGCACTTTACAAATATTATCTTATTTGATTGAGAAGCAGGGAATGAGCCCTGAACATGGAGAGAGAAGACTCAGCTTTAAGTCCTGGCTCTTCATGGGGCCTTCATGAAATTTGCCCATCTTTCTGAGGACCAACTTTCTTCTTTGTAACATGGAGGAGGGGGAGGGGAAATATACCTGTCCTGCCTCCCACTGGGTGGATGTGTAATCCAAGTGAGTTCATGTACTTAAAGTATTTTGGAAACTATAAAATATTCATTACCGTTCTTAAATAATAATGCTACACTGATAATAATGCTACACTAGTCAGGGAGGCTTGACAATTAAGCATTTGCCCCAAACCCCTCATTCTTCCTCTCCTACCATCCCCAAATATAAGAAACATACAAGAACTAGTGGCCCCGCCAGCATATCCACTAGCTGAGCATGCATAAATAACCTACATCCTGCCAACTGACTTGTGCCTTGAACAGACCGATTAAAGGCCTGTTTCTGATCAATGATTTATGGCTCATATTTTTCATGTTAATGAAATGTAATTGCTAAGCTCTTGATGTAATGTGGTGGCAAAACAAAAACGTGGCCCGAAAATTAAATCCCGGGTCCCATAAGTAAAACTATGATGAAACATGGTGATTGCTTATTTCCAAAGTACAGCCTACAAGTCGTTCTGATTTGAGGTGCTTATTTTATACTGGGAGAAAAGAAGTTCTTAGCAGTGTATACTTCTCAATAAAAATTAATGCTTTAACAAGACACCAAATTGCTGCAGCTAATGTACTTTTGAATGAGAACTAAATTTTATTCATAAGCATCAGTGTCGAGACTAAAATAATGTTTTTTTATGGACACTGAGCATAAACATCATTGCTGATTCAAAAGCAGGAACTGCAGCTCCGAATGAATCAGAATCATTCACTCCAAAGAGAGAGCAGCTTTCTTCAAGTCCATCTAAAAGAAAAGGGGCAAGTCCAGACAGAATGTGCCAAAGGTAGCCCTAGACTAATAGATGAGAGAGAGATAAGCATGATGAGGACATAACAAATAGAATTCATTTGTATGTCTGCCCACCTGAAAGAGTGGAGGCCACTTAACCATCACCTCCGTACTTAGGCCTGCCTTAGGCTCTCTGAGCGATCTAGGCCTGAGGCAGGGCAGATACAAAATTTTACAGTTATAAGGATTCATAGACTCACCAGGTATCAGAGCTGGAAGAACTCATATAATATAGAAGGGACATGAGAACAACACAATTCTAGAGCGAGAAAGAACATGGAATATATGTCTGAGCCAAATGGGAGCTCCAAATATTAGATATAAAACGGACCTTAGAGATCTTCCATCCAAGTTCCTTCATTTGTACAAAAGGTAGCTAGGTAATACAGTAGACTGAATACTGGACCTAGAGTTCAGAGGACCAGAGTTCTATTCTAGGATCAGACTTACTAGCTGTGTGACCCTGGGAAAGTCATTTAACCTCTGTCTGCATCAATTTCCTCATTTGGAAAATAGGAATAATAACAGTACCTACCTTCCAGGGTTGATGTGAGGATAAAATGAGATATTCATAAAGCACTTTGCAAACCTGAAGCCACTATAAAAATACTATTGTTATATTTTCAGGTAATTTATTAAATTTCAGCTATTATGGGTAAATTGAGACACAGAAAGGTTAAAGAGTTTACTTGAGGTCACACAGGACTGGAATGTCAGAGCCAGAACTGGAACTCAGGTCTTCTGACTCCAAGGCCAGTGTTCTTGCCATTACAGTATGCTGTGACTCAGCATGTAGTATGGATGGGTTCCAATTTCTGACAACACAACCACTTTAAGGAACAGAGTAGGCCACACCCAGAATAGGAAGATCTACCATAATAATGATGCTGATGATTCTATCTAAAATTTATAAAGCACTTTGCATTTCTTATCTTACTTGATCCTCATGGTAACTCTCTGAATTGGTAATTCGACATCTTTTTT